>NC_091488.1:41668812-42349429 GCF_947461875.1 Haliaeetus albicilla
TTTCAGATGTCATCACAGTTTTGGATGGCAGCTCTCATTCTGTCTCTGACATCTCCCTTGGTGGATGTGTTTGTGGCATTTCTCTGCGTTTCCTGCATAATTTATACAATATTCTGAGTATAATCCTAAATGTATCCATTTTTTTGCTCCCCTTCAAAACTCCTTTCCTAGTATACTGAAACCTCCATCACTGACCACCTTTCACATCCAAGGCTAAAGCAGCTTTCCGGAACTTTTGTTGGTTTGAATTTTTTACTGCTTCGCAGTGAAGGGATTGTATAGTAACCCGAGCGATGCTTTAAATATGCAGAAAAGAAGTAACACCTTTATAATGAAAAGGTGAACCTTCTAGTGAGAGAGGTCACATTCTAGTAGTAATGTGCGAAGAAATGCTAAAGCCTCATTACTACTCACAGCTATAGGGTGATCTTCTTCAGCTCAGTTGATAATTGTGTAGAACTGAAGGACCGGGACCACTAAGGCAATTTGTCTGAAAATAGGAACAGGAGAGCAATCTTTCCTCTAACAGTATCATATATTCACAGTTGGCTACAGTATTCTCCCCGCTTAATTCTCCATCAAGATCCCGTCTTTTAAACAAAAGCAGAAAAAAAATCTCCCCATTACTTTCTTTTCTCCCAACTGCTCAAAAAGTTTTCCGTCCTATTCATCTTTTTCATTTTAACTTTTCAAAATGTTTTATAGCTCTTATGACTTGTTTTTCCGATTTTTATAAACTTTGTTCCAACCTGATGACTAATGGAAAAATGTTTTTACGGAAAAATTGAGAGTACGATGTACCAGATTCCATAACTCCTAGAAAAACTTTTGCATAAGATTATTGATCTATAATACCTTCTTATTCCTGTACTCATTGATTTTAAAATGTGATTATGGTTATTATGAATTTGTTTTCTAATAGGACTAAACACACTGTAATGCTTTTCTTGCAATCTAGAATTCAAAGACTTTAATATTTAATGCTTGGGCAGTAAGAGCCATGCTCATTATTTGCCCTTTTCTAATTTCTCTTTCCTAATTTGTCTAGCTAAAATTCTGATTAGCTATCCTCTTGGTTTCCTTTACCTTTGTTTTGCCCTGAAATAGAAGACCCTATTCTCCAGTACTGAAATTAGAAAGCTACAATTTAGGGTCTCTGTTTTTTCTACCACCAGCAATGCAAGAAAGTCGTTTTGTTGCCTTGTATAAATTACTTGCTTCTGCAAGGATAGCTTTTCTGATCTAGAGAAAGGTTACACCACTTCATAGACCTCTCGCATCCCAAGACCAAATGTCCTTAAGAGCACCTACGACACTGAAGTGCTCCCAGCCCTGCACTACGGCCCCGATTCAGCAAGCACATGCCAGGGATTTCAGTCGGACAGCTCAAGCTTAAGATCACAAAATTAGGGCTTAATGGCTTTATCAGTAATGAAGCATTTCCATTCTCCAACCATTTTCATTCTGAATTGGGATTTACGATAGTGTGAACAAAACCCTGAATAAATTGCATCTGAAGTTATCAATAGCTCACAGAAGCTAAGCTCTATCAAAACGCGAAGAACTGAAAAAGCGCAGACATAGCTCCTTAACCACTGGACGGCTGCCTACATACTTTGACGACCCCATATTAAACCAGTAAGATAGGACAGACGCGACTAGAACGAGGTAACGGTAATGGTATGATTTTTCTTTCTTTGCTAATGACCTATATGTGTTGTTTTGCTTGAGGTATTGGACAACTTACTCTACGCACTTCAGAAACATGTTTGGAGAAGACTCAGTATCTAGAGTTTCAACAGTAGTACACTTTTCCTTCCTTAGCTTTTCCCATACAGGGTTCACAATGATCTGTAGAAGGATACAGCAGTTATTCCTCCACTACTGTCCTGCTTTTGTGTGGGAGACAGACGTAAAAAGAGTTGTGCAAATTACTCAGCTAGTCAATGGCTGTAAACGGAATTCAGTGCAGGTCTCTACCTTCCAGCGCTTTGCTTTAGCCAGGAGGCTTGCCTTGTTCTTACCAAAGGATGGCTACTTTCAGCGTACAAACGCTGTCCCTGCATCACCTACCATAAATACAATTTAAAAATACATGTATTTGGACTCTTGAAGTCCATCTTTCCGCTGTTTCTCCTTTTTTTTTCTGGTTTGTCCGGGAAACAGGATTTCTTTGCATTGCAGAATCTGAATAGGGAGCTGCACCTGTTAGCTCTGCGATACCTCAGGGCTCTCTAGTCAACCATCTGCTTTTCAAAATCTATTTGTTATCTTTTGGGCAACCAAGAAGGCATAAAGTATCTTTTATCACCTTAATGCTGAAAGTGATCATTTACACTAGAAAAACATACCAGGCCAGGCAAATTTTTTACTAAGGAAGAAAATTCCTGGTGGAAGGCAGGGAGGGGCAAGAAGAGGAGGCAAAAGAAGGGAGAAGGGGGGTGAAGCAAGAGAAAAGGAATAGGAATAAAACTCACTTGCTCCCAGCAAAAGTCAACTCGATATGCTCTACTTGGACCTGGGGACTTCGTATTGCATATTTCTATAGCATGCCTCTATATATCTGCAGAAATAAAAAGATAAAATTTGATAATCTGAACTGAAAAAAAGCTTTTCCCAGACATTTTAATGGGTCTTCTGGTCTTGAATTAATGCCTGAAACACGCATCTTTCAAAAGAATGAAGTATCATAGTGCCACCCGAGGAACAGTCCTGGGCTTTGCCTGTTTTTTCCACTAACAGTAGACCAATGACTGATTCATACTTCCATTATATCACAATTGTGCTTTTGTTTGGCACCCTCTCATCTCTTGCAAGTCACTTGCAGATGGTCTAGGAGCCACAGAACAAGCTGTACTTCCTATCCGTGTCAGCCATCCCCCCCCATCTTACGGAATCCTTCCAGTTTGCTGTACACAAGGTACAAGGATCCTTCTCCACAGATCTCTCTTTTGACTTTAAAAAAACCACTTTCCATAGGATTCTGTAGTTAGCCTTTCCCATTACCAGAAATAAAGAAATAATTTGCACTGCTTCCATCTCTCAATGCACGGTAAGTTCACGGAACCCAACTCAGGAACGGGAAACCGAGGGATTTGGTGGGGTTGTTCAGTGCCTCACACAGACGGGGGGTCCAAAGGAAATACTTTTGAGAAAACTATAATGCGGTTACATAAGTTGGTGTTATGCCGTCACTTTGGATTTTGCAGTCAACCCTGATCACCCTGTCTCAAATAGGATAGAGAAGAAACAAAAAGGGTTCAGAGAGTAAAAAGACTCATTAAAGCCCTCAAGAGCTTTCCATATGTGAAAAGTTTAGAAAGCTTCAAACTGACAGATAAAATGAAAAAGACTGAACGTAGTGGAAGTGATATAAACGTAACTGCACAGAGAAAATAAAATAAATCTGACCTCCCAAGAAAAGAGGGGACAGTCATTAAAACTAAAAGGCAGAACATTAAAACCAATAAAAGGATTATTATTTTTCATCCACATACTATGTAATTAACTTGCAGTACTCTGTACCCAAGACATCAGAGGGGCCAAGATTTTATGAGTTTAAAAAGGACTAATTATGGCCATAATAATAATAACAATAATAGAAACCATTATAATAATGATAAATATATTATAATTATAGAAATAATTAGCATAGTACTGAATAAACAGAATATCCACAATTATGGTACAATAAAGTATGAGGACTGAAAACTGCCTGTGTTTAAAGACACAAGTGAACTTCAGTTTGATACCTATTAAGGAGAAACTGCCCCTGTGGGAAAGGTTAAATCACCGTTACTCTTTACGGGGAACTTAGCACTTTTTCTGAAGGACCTGATACCGGGTTCTGTGATGCTTACCATGTAGCTTTCTAGAGGGATGTCTGCAATTCATATATGCCCATCAATCAAGTGTTCAGCTTGGATACCCCACCTGACCGGGGTCTGTACAACCAAAATCAAATCCCTGTAAAATCAAAGGAATGTTTCTGGTCTTCAGGGGTAGGTGCTATTTACTTGTGAAAAGTGAGACTGTTTTGGCCATTCCTTTTATGCACATGATGAAATGGGGAGCAGAAATGGAGAACAACATTTGGTAGGTTTGATAAAAAATGGTAATGGTACCGCTTTGTTATTTGATGATTAAGATGTGAATAAGAGTCATATTTTAAGGCAGAATATTCTTAACCACCTATACTCCTCCATGCTCTAACAGACTTTTTTTACTATTAGAAAATGAAGTTTGCATGTGGAATAAACAAAAATAAAATTCTCTGTAGATTTGAGCCACCTCATGGACATCCAAAGGAGCCTCCTTTCTTATGGATCCCTGTCTGCCTTTGGTCTCTGATGTGTAATTTTGGGTATAATTGTGAGGCAGCCTCTCCCTTAGTGGGGTCATTACAAAAGCTTTCTTTTCCCCTTTAAACAGGTGCCTACTTCCAAAAAACATGTGGAAGCTTAGGTATCTTGGAGACTTTCACCCATCAAACTCGGCTGCAAGTAGTCAAATTCAAAAGGGAAAGGAACAGGAGACAGGTATAGGCAAACTGTATACAGGAGCAAAGAGAGGGGGTTCCCAGACATCTCGTTTCCCTGGGGAGCCACACCTAGGGAAGCCCTAGGGAGGCAGGCAGTCCCGAAAAATTGCTTAGAAAAAGTTCCTTCCCTGCAGCACCTCACAAGCATTCCTCCAGTGAATTAGGCTGCCTAGCAATGCAAGGACCTAGGGGCAATATGCTCCTGCCCCACGTTAAGCTCATGTGTAGCTTTTTAATTAGAGGCACCTCTGTAAAGGCCAGAACCCGTCTAAACTAAATAAAACTGGGGTGTCTACTTTCTCCCACAAGCTTGTTCTGTTTTCTTGTACATCGATACATCTGTGCTGATAGAAAAGCATACACCACAGCCTAGAAGACTATGTCAGCTTCCCCAACGTTTAGACGAAATATAGCTGTGAAACCAAAACATCGGTCCTCCCAGAAACAGAAAAAAGTAGCAGTCCTGTACATGATGGACAATCTAAAGCTTCAGAAGAAATATATGCAGTAATACACACATTCTTACCTGCACAAGTCTGTACCATCAGCCTTTGAGAGGTTTTTTTACATCTACTCTGTAACGATGCATTTTTTGAAAATGGTTCTAGTGCTCAGGAATGCCAAGAATTTAGGAAGAGAGCCACAGCTTAAGAGAGCAATTATTTGCCAGTAAATACTCAATTTGCTTGTCCTGTGATTTTTCTTTTCCTACCTTGCCCTCTCCATAATCCGTCTCTTGCTGCGTCATGAGCACAAGAAGCCTTTTCTTCATAACATAACACTTCAGTTTGCTATTTTGTTAGCATTAATTAAGAATTCCCTCTACTGGTCATTTTCTATACTCTTACAAATTGCACCTTGAGCCCCGGACATTAGAAGGCAGTGAGTCAGTGTGTGGGATTCAGCCACCGTTTATAAACACCTTCAACCACATTCACCCAGTTTACAATATTCAGGACATCTCAGCTGAATTACTGCTTTGTGTCCAGTTTGTATTCAGATGGGGGCCATATGTTCCTTCATGTATTAGAGCAGAGCTCATTAGCACTGCTGCAGTCACGCCACAGCAAACATTTTTTTTTTTCTATCTTGCCTCCATTTTAACCTGATTAAAAACATTTTCTCCAGGGTAGATTTCTGGAAGAGAACTGCTCAAATCAAAAGTACTGTTCAAATGGATATGTGTAAATTTAAAATAACTTTTAAAATTAGTAGCTGCTTTTGCTACAAAAGAACTCAGTTGTTACTTAGGATTAAACTACTTAGTAAAAGCACCTTCTAAAGACATGGAAAAGCCTTCACAAAAACTCTGTTGCAGTAACCACAAGGGCTAAATATTCAGTGAGCACACAGCCCTAGAAAAACTCAGTATCTGAGCTCTCTCGTAAGGATTTAGGCACATAACCTATTTTTAAAGAGGGTACGTATGTATGCATCTGTACAGGCAGCATCATACAACTAGATTAACACCTTGCAATAATGGGGAGAGTGGGTGTAGTTAGAAATCTGGATGTGCAAATTGTATTTCCTAAGAAATTTTGTGTAGGCAAGTTCCATTCTGCTCAATCAAGAGTAGGCAGAGAAATACTGTATTTGGCAAAAATTAATAAAATACAGAAGGAGTGACTTGAATCACCCACAGTAATTGCTAAATGAAAATCTAGGTTCTGAAATACAAAACAGGAACCCCCTTATAGGGAGCAGAAGAAGAAAATTCCCCACCTGGGATTGAATAGTATGATAAAGAATCCATTTAAATGCATTTTAGGACAGAAATGCATCATCTGTCAAAATCAGTTTGGGTCTGGCTACTTCTCATATGAGTAAAAACAACTTGTGGGCCCAAAACTAAAAATTAACATCACACCCTGGATGCTTTACTGCATTTAGAAGGACTGCGTGCATTTCATATGATGCAGTGATACTGCAGAAAACCATGGAATTTCTACAAATTCAAACCACAGGATGATAAAATATAATAATAATTCCTCACCTGAAAATATGGATTCTAAAATACCATGTTCCGAGCACAAACAGCATCAGAGGCATCAAACATCCCTAATAAAATGCATTTGTTATATATATATGTATATCAACTGCTAGAAAGCAGACAAGTTAGAAACATGCTTAACCAACCTGGTCATTTAGGGGATTCTTGTACCCATATATCTTACAGTACCATATGCCCTAACTGATGGTTAGCTCGTGTTAGAAATTATTTAACTTTCTTCCCTAAAACTGATTTTCCTCTGAAAGCTCTAAACCCAGGGCACAAAACCCACACCTGATAGCTAATAGACCTAGCTATACAAGTGCCTTGTTTCTTCCAAACAGGAGAATTTCCAAGTGCCTGGGCAGGGACTGTCCTGTACCCTTTGACGTAAACAACAGAGTTATCCTGGCTTTCAAGAAGACAGCGGTGGACCTGCTCTCCAATGGCCATTTGCGAGGGAAAGCTTTTGGAAATATACTGAACTTTGGTTAAACAGAGTTACATGCCAATTCTATGCAAGATAAACTAATTGTTTTCCCTTAGGCTTTGACTTAAAAGCATTTCAGAATTAAATGTGACTGTTGTCTAGTGTATGTTATGTATAGTTTAAGAAGAGGGAAGAGTAGATCAGTCCTAAGAGGTGCTTTCAGGTCAAATTTTCAATATTTAGATGAGAATCTGAAAATGAAATTGTAAATCAACTTTGAACAAAATTAAAAACATTAAAGAAAATGACAGTGACAAGTATAATTCTGTTGTTAAGGCTTAGAAGTGAAAAATAAACAGTATGAACAAAAATAAATTTGATTTTTATAAACAAGCAGTTTGTTGTAATATTCTGTAATAAATAATTCTTTCTGAAAAAAATGGATAAGGGCTTCCTAATTTTTGTTGTCTTAAATTACGTACTTTCACATCAATATACTAATTTGTCTTTGCACAGCAGAGCTTTTGAAAGAAAAACTGACATACTTAATAGGGACAACTGGGTTAAATGGGAATTTACTGGATAAAGTCAGAACATAACAAATTCTTACTTATCCAGTGTAATTAATGTAAAATTATACTCTTCTCAACAGGGACTGCATGGTAAAAGGGATATCTGGTTTGCTTAGGAGGTGCCCCCATTAACTGGATTTTTTTTTTATTTCTTTTTTTCCAAATGCTCTAAGCAATCAGCTAGTAGAGCCAGACACTGTCCTCAGGTAACCTCACGCAGCTGCCTTCAGTGCAAAACACTGTCACTTCTCAGGCTTCATACGCCGTGATCCGCTTCCTTCCTTCACATTCGTCCCCCGAGGGACGACAGCCAAGCACCGCAGCGGTCCCTCTTCTCCGAGTGGCCCGGGGAGCCAGCGCTCATGTGGCGTCATGTTTTAGCAGCAGGGCTGAACTGTCTTACCCTGCATTTTTGGTAGGAATCCCTTCCAAATCCAATTGACAGGAAAATGGCGATGTGGTCGCTCTAACTTTTTAACCTCACGTTTGCTTTCGCTTTCAAAGGTGTTTTTATTTTCCAAAGCTGGACAGGCATTCTGCGGTGATTTGTCTAGCAAGAAAAATCCCTCTCAAAATAACTCAGTGCTTTTTTTTCTGTGTCACAAAGGCTCCCGGTACTAACATCTCCATCCCATCTCCCCACTGAATTAACTCTCAGCGTTATCTATCTAACGTGTACCACTGCTACACACTAGCTACAGCTGAGCATCTTCAGCTACTTGCAAATGAAGAAAGTAGAATGCCAAACAATAAACTTGAAGAAAATATTAATTTTAAGGAAAAGAGAAAAAAAAAAAAATCCAGCAAATTAAGCCCATGTTTAAGTACACTAACCAGGTAAACCGGTCCGGAACAGTTAAAATTCAGCTGATCAGTGTTATGTCTTTACCCAGGTAAATTCCTACAGAAAGCAACACAGCTTCTGGTCAGCAACACCTGAGCTACTTCTACTAAAATCAACGCTGCTAACACAAATTTATAAAGGCATGACCGTGCCCCAAACCTGACCCAAGGCAGCCGTACCTTAAGAAAGACCGACTAGGTGATTAGTAAGAAACGGGCTTGCTATGGAAAGCCGTCTCCTGGCAGGCACCAAGGTCCGCTGCAGCCCAGCACTTCTCCAGACAGGGCTCCTGGAGGAGATAAACGCTATTGCTATTTCCCATTAGCAGCGTTAGGAAGCTACAGAGGTATGTAGTGACACGTCTCTCAGTCCGAGTGTGGCATGTGAACTTATTTTTTATTTTGCTCCCTACGCCAAAGTGGTGGTTTGTTTGGGTTTTTTTCACTACGCAAATCTTACAATCCATTTTCTGTGCGCATTCAACAATAGATTGTTCCACAACGTGACAATATGATATAACTTAGGTCAGGCGTGGAGGCGTAGTTTGCACAGGCTGTTACTAAGTGACACAGGAATTTAGGGCATCAGTGAAGAGGTTGCGTTTGTTAATTGTTCACTTCCAAACAGTGGTGGCTACGAGGGAGCTGCGTTTGCTTGGCTGTTTTTTTGATGGGGTTTCCTGCCTACCTCTGCTGAAAGCTGCTGGAGAAGAGCTGGCCAGGTATTTTGGTGGAAAAATCATTCAGAAGAGATTTAACAATAGTCCAGGTGCTAAGCAGACATCACTGGTGTACAGTTCCAGCCTCTGATATTTCTCAAGCTTGGGGGTTTTTTTTGTTTTGTTTTATATGTTTCCACTTAGAGTTCATGCAGTGCACTTATTTCCAGCTCACATTTAAAAACCCACCAGGAAAAAACTGTAATACTTTATCCTATCAGACTAATAACGCACCCCTTATGTGCCATTTAAATCAGAATTGCTTTCCCCCAGTGAATGGTGGATAAAATCGTTCTAGACTGCAGCAGATGGAACGGGAAACTTTGTCTTCCCGTTTGTATCTGGGGCACATACGATCAGCCTATGTGAATAAGGCTTCAGCAAAACATTTAGAAAAGAAGCGCATCAGGAACACTAGCATTTGCAGATAATAAATCACAGAAGAATTGCTACGTTGCAGCATTAAACCAACCACTTTGGCTGCACGAAGGGGATCAAAACCTCCAAAGTAAGTTCACTCACTCCATCCTGCAAGGGTGAGAGGAGCACACGGGAGTCTCCTCCATCTCAACAGCCCTACTCCACAGGGAGGGAGACGCGGAGGTTTCCCAAAACAAGGAGGGCTCGGGAAGGAGCGGAGCAGCCCGCGGCCATCGCCTCGAAGCGCGGGCGATTTCCCGGTGCATCCCCGGGACCGCGCGCCGGGAGAAAAACACGCGGCGGCTCACGGTGCGGGCTGGGAACCCGACCCACGCACGCGTTTTTCCGGGGCTCGCTATCGGTTTCAGAGAGCAGGTTTATCTTCAAAGGACCTCTGCAGCAGGGAAATAGCATCCCCTTCCTTTTACAGCCGGGGAATGTAGGCACAGATATATTACTGACTTTTCCAAGGTTACCGAGCCAGAGAGAAGAAGAGAAGCCAGATCTCTCTTGGTCTGCTGATCAGAGCCTTAAAAACACCCAAGCAATCCTCCCACCAGCTTCAAGGCCACAAAGTCTGAGGTTTAGTATTTTCACAGAGGGCACGATCTGGGTAGAAGCGAGGATGTGCAAGACAGAAAAAAACCCTCTTGTTTGATCTTCACAGGAAACCTTAGCCCCGAAGTAACCTTGAGGTAACAAGAATAATGAAAAACATGATTTTTACTTGCAAGTTTAACACACGAGGTTTGAAGGTCATTAAAGTGTTTCTGTCTCTGAAGTGAGAACTGGTGTTTTTACACTATACTTTCAGCACAGTGATTTTCAATTATCTCTGTAAAAATGGATACAAGCAGTTTGTTTACCAGGTTAGGAATTAAAAAAAACCAAACCAAAACAACCTAGATTTAAAGCTCTCCTTGGCTTAATTACTCTTAACATTTTATTTACTTAGTCAAAGGAAAGGAAAAAAAAAATCAGCTTGACTTTTTTGACAGCAAGTCAAACCAACTGGAAAATTCACCTCCTACAACAAATGTTGAAAGGGAAAACTCCGGATAGCAACATGTTAGTGAAATGCTTTCAGCTGCAGACACAACTGCATTGTAATGAAACCTTACATTCTCTTTGACCCGCTACCTCTCTTTCCCTCCAAAAGACAGGGAAAACTGTTGGATTTGAGCATTGGTTTTGATCAACTCCCTTCCCATAGGAAGGGGCACTGCATGGGATACAGACATATAAAATCACATGCCTGTGAATTTACTTTGCACACTACCTGCACACATAAAAACATGAAAGATGTTAAGGTTAGAGAGTATGACTGTTTCTTCAACATTATTTTTTTCCTTCCTTAATGTGTGTTTTAAAGTCAGATAAGTACTCTTAAATTCATTTCAGAAATAGGGATTACTGGAGATCACTAATAGTTTTTTTCCAATTACACAAGAAGTCAGCAGCCATGCTGGGAATGGAGTGGAGCTGCGAGATCCTCATTCCGTGTTTCCCTGGCTCTTTGCTGGGGCCCCAGTGATCTTCTGTAGGCACTGAGAAACATGGGAAACAGTGATTTTTATATCTAGAGATCAAAGGGGTGGAATCTGTTCTTTGAGGACATGAAGTCCTAATACAAGCTAAAACTAAAAGCTCTTAAGTTGTTCACTGTAGGGAACTTGGAAAAGAGACTTTGTTTTGCACCATTTATAGTCCTCTGCAATCAAAAGATTTTAGAGAATGCAGAAAGACATATACATAAGTTTAGGTTTGAGAGAACTGTTCTGGGCTTCATCCTAACACAATATTATATAGAAAAATAATAAAATGGACATAGATGATCTTTCATAACAAGCTTCCAGTTTTATTTGGTTCTATTTAATCACGTATTTTCCTGTGGCCAACTGCATTCTCTCTGGTCTCTTAGACAGTGGGTTTCATGCATTCTTGCATATATTTGAACTTTTGATCATTTTCCAAAAATTCACTGCTAGTATCCTAGGCAGCCATCACTGGGTAGTGATATGGGTCATTCTAGTTCAGAATAAAAAGGAGATGAGTGTGACTGATCCTTTTTCTCAAGGCCAAATCTCATAACAAATCATCTGGAGAACTGCCAACCACTTCAATAAGACCAGAAATTGTTCCTCCTGTTATCTAAAAAACTTCATCTGCCTTATGAGAAAATCAGGGTGCAAATTCTCTAGCCAGACTAGATTCATTCTCCTACAGCCTAGGAAAAGGAGAATCAGACAAAAGAGCAAAGGGAAGGACAGCAGTCTTTACTGATGCCTGTATATTATTGCTCATCGAATTCCAAAATAGATGGGGGGGAAGCAGGGAAATGTGAGCAGTATTGCCTCAGTTCTTTCTCAGCAAAAGTGGAAATACCACCTTTTTTTTTAAGTAAAATTTAGAACAGGTTTTATTATATAAGCAATGTATATAATACATATATATAATTAAATAAACATATAATACAGGGCTGTTCTTGTCTTAATCCTTTAGACTTTGCTCCCAGCAAAGAGTGAATAAAAGAAAATAAAGCTGGAATATAAACTACTTATAAAGTTCTTTTCTGTCAGAAAATGAAAGGACAAGGGAAGAAACCCATGCTTTTGTTCCCTTTTTTGAATTTCATGCTTTGGAAAAATGTCAGTATGTCTACACGAGTATGCATGTGCATGTATGTACGTCGGATTTACTGGAATGGCACGGAAGAAAATGAGTTGATCACAAAAGAAGCCAAGAATCTGGGGCTCGAATTCTCTGACTTGAATAGTGTTGCAAGGACTTGGAATGTGACAGATACTGGCATATTGTGTCTTGCTGTGAATGAGAGCTCGACTCTGAAGCTTTACAGCGTCTCTGTTCCTAAACAGCAGAACGCCCTGCTCATGAGGCACATCTGAAGACTTGGGATGTGACTGGCTATTCTTGACCTCTCCCTTTCCAGTGCGCAGCGCTTGTCCCGTTGAATGCCTGGCCTGTTACTGACCTTTAATTTCATAATAAGCTCATGTTGACAAATCACTTTGAAATGAGATCAACACAGATACGTAACTTGTGCTATGATACAGACAGAAAGGAGTTTCCAAAAGCTGGTGAGCACAGGAGATAAGCAGTAGTAGCATACATAAGGGGAGCTACATGTTCAACTGTTTGTGTGTTGGCGATCATCTCCAAGTACTGCATCATATTACTAAAGCATCTTTTTTTTTTTTTCCTAAAAGCCTATAAAACATTTTGTTTGTTTGTTTTGCTTTTTTGGGGGAGTGGGGTTGTTTTGTTTTGTTTTTTAACTAGTCCTATACTTTCACTCAGTTCTATTAGGCAGCTACCACCAAGGCGAAAGACAAAGCCAGATGGAAGGTAGAAAGAGTTTGAGAGGAGTACCCAGAATTAAAGCATTTCAGTCTTCAGCTTCAGACTCCACAAGCAGCCCTTTTAGCAAAGCTACTTTCTCTTATTGCTCTTTACGTTAAGGGGTAAATACTTAAAGCGATAATTTAACCACAGAATGTTTGCGTTAACCAGAGTCGTCCTGCTCTCTAGTTTCTATAATTTACAACAAAGAGTTTATTAAACACAACTCTTTCTGTCTGACATTCAAATCCATCTCTGCAACACACTCTCCTCTGGATTTGCGCCACCGAATGAAATGCTTTGGAAAAACAAAATAAACCAAAACCCTGCTGTGGAAACAGGACAAATCTAGTTTCACATCCCCTGCAGAGAAAGAAACAAGACGGAAGTAAAAAGCACCAAATGGAGCTCATAAAGCTTCACTCTGATCTCAGCCTCCACATTCTGGCAGAAAGCACCACCTAAGAGATGTTGCTCTGCTTCAAGTGAGAACAGCCTCTGATTGCACCGCGAGCACAAAAATATATTGTCTGTGAACAATTATCCTGAACAAACTCTGAATAAGGGAAATCTGACGACAGAAAAGGGGGAAATGTGGTGGGAGGCAGGCTTATCGCCCCCCTCCTCCCTCGCCAAGGCCTTATCTCGCACGCCAGCCATCTGCGGTCGCTGTGCCTGCGACCGCGGTTTGCGGGCTCTGCCGAAACTCCTTCCCGCAGCCTGCCCGCGTCAGGCACCGCGACGAGGTGGCAATCATCCGGCCCGTCAGAAACCCTCCACCCTGGCGAGGGGCACGTAATTGGAGTTCTGTAACAAAACCGGTTTCTCGCTTCAGGTCCAATTTATCGCAGCTAGTTGCTCGTATTCCTTATAACGTTCCGCGTAGCGGCGCGTAAGCGGAAGGAAGCCCGTCGTAACCCACAGGTGCCGTGGGGAGTTAATGGGGCTGGCATTAAAATTCACTCTCTCCTTCAATATAACTACAAAGAAAAATAGCATAATTGTTTGGAAGTCACTGCCCCAAATAGGAGCAGATTCTGAACAATCTTGAACCCAACACGACATACCTAGAAAGAGAAGGACGCACACCTGAGAACACTCTTTCTCCAGTCCTGGAAACTGGGCACCTCCTCTGTAGTTACATCTTTGAGGACAATCAGCATCTTAGAGAGAAAATGTGTCTTGGGGCAGGAGTCTGTCCTGGCTTTTTTGCTTTGTTTTTTTACTTTTGCACAGCATCCTCGTGCAGTTTGGTACACATACATACGGATGGCAAGGGAAAGAAAAAGCACACAAATAGATACAGGGAGGCCACCTTGTGATCAACCAAGCTCTCATCCTGCTGGTAAAACTATTCTTAAATTCAGGTAGGAAACAGCCCTTCTGCAAGAGAGCACAGCAGAATGCTTTGCCCAAATGAGGGAGATTCTGTAACGTGACACATTGCTGACAGCTTTCTTGTGACCCCCAGAAGATCATATTTACTTCTAGAACTTTGAGTTTGGTTTATTAGTGTACTGGGCACTCTGTATGTATTCCTCATTGGGCTTTTACAGCAAGGATATCTACAAATCCCGTGTCATAGGACAGTGTATGATTTAGACTTTAGTCCTTTATTCCATTAGAAAGCCAATGTTCTGCTATGATTTTTTTTTGTTGTTGTTAATTAATTCATTTCAGACTATTCCTTAAATTTTCATTTTAATGCATTTTTGTGTGTGGGTATATTAGTCACTTCTAAAGTTGCATACAACTGTCACTGATTTAAAGTCTTTGTTACCGTACATAATACAAATCTGTATTACATATGCACGTGTATGTATGTGCATGTGCGTGTATATTCATGTATATATTTAAAAAACAAACCAAAAAACCTTTCCAACTGCATCTTCCTCCCTCCTCCCTTCTCCATTCTGAGCAGGTTCCTGCTATCAACTGCTGGAGTGTGCTCACTCTACACCTAGAGCTATAATTATTTTGCTTTAATTTTACAAAACCTTTTGTTCCATTCCCACGAGCCCACCTGATCCTTATATTACACTTGCTCTATTAAAACACTCATGCAGAACAAAGCACAGTTGTACTGATTCATAAGTAACTCACCCCCCCACCCCCTTCTCTTTTTCTTTCTACTAGGCTCATGCCTCTTACTGCAGTTTCATGACACTGTCCCTGATGCCAGTCCATAGTCCCATTTTTGCCTTTTTTCTTCTTTCTTTTAAACCATTATTTTTATGTGCTTAGGGTCCAATTACACTATTGTGTGCTGTTGTTTTGAATTGCTGTTGTTCTCAGTCATTTTATGTTATGCTCTTTGGCGCAACAACAGATATAGTGCAGAGGGTGTTATGGAATTTATTTGTTGTAATCAGACTCTAGGATTGTTTTTTATTATTATTATTATTCATAGAGTAGAAGCACCAAGGCTAGCCCTACATTTTTCCAAGGCAAGCAGAAGATCATTTGTAGCCCAGCCTCTGACACCAGCATGCCCCATCTGCAGTAAAAGGGCCCAGCAGCAGCTTAGGTCAAGGTGATGACCATCCCTTGGGCATTGCCGGCATGAACCGCGAGGCTCTAGAGAAGACCAAACACACCGACAACGCTTCCAACAGCATC
Organism: Haliaeetus albicilla; assembly: GCF_947461875.1. Taxonomy (NCBI): domain Eukaryota; kingdom Metazoa; phylum Chordata; class Aves; order Accipitriformes; family Accipitridae; genus Haliaeetus; species Haliaeetus albicilla. Next base: position 41,684,306 of record NC_091488.1, read on the forward strand.
TTCACAGAGGCACTGCGCAGTTCAGATTTAGAAAAAAACCCCAACCTTCTCATATATTATTGCTGAAAAATGGAAGGACAGAGTAGAGCTCAGCAGTAAAGGTGGGAACAATAGAAGGGCCGTTTCATCTATTTGTCCTGTACAACAACTTCCTTGAGCTGAGACAGCCTTCGTTTTCTGGCTTCTAAAGCACCAAGCATGTTGTTAGGACTAAGCAACGGATAAATAATCATCAGCCAGAACAGTGAGGAGTGGGTGCATCTGGAGAAAGTGCTAGCAAAGAGCAAATAAAATGGAACTCTCGGTAGCCATCTTCTCAAGACGGGGAGCAGGACATTTTGCAGTGCCCTACTGAATGCCACGGGTGTACAGGAGAACAGACCAGGCGAAGGTGTGAGAGAAGGCAAGAAGGGGAAGGAAAATGGGGTATTGTGTATGTTTTTCTGGCTGACGTGTAACAATGGTGAATACTAATGACTTCTGGCAATGAAAGAGAGTAACAGGGAAAAAGAGGAACGTGGCAAGGCACAGAACAAACACGGCTGTAAGGGGTACAAACGAAAGTTGCAATTTACCAAAGAATAACCGTTCTGCGCATTTTATGTAGCATGTCAAATCTATCAGATTTTCTCTTATTAAATCATCATTCTACAGCAACAATCATTCTCTCAATCAATCCCCCGTGTTAACAACTCTTAGTAATGACTAACTTGGCAGGAACTGATGTTTACATATATTTTAAAGTCCTGAGCACTGTTCTGTATTTTTTGCACGTTAAATTTCCTTTACATTTTCTCTCTTATTTTTTAACCTGTTTTTGAAGGATGGATGCATTCAATCGGACAATAAAGTTTTGTAACACACACACACACATACATACACACACACAGATTATGTTAGCTCAGGAAATTGGCAGTGGGATAAGAACAAAACCATTCACCTCCTGATTGCTGATTCAAATCTAGCCCAAGTGAGATAGTCACAGAAGCTATAAGCCTCCCATGGTGGCTTTGTGATTTGAGATTATTTTTTATGAATCTCAATCCACTTCAGGCCAAGAACCAGAATCGCAAATCCACTGCCTCAATGAGCATTAACTGGCATCACTGCACACAGTAACAGAGGAGATGCCAAGAAACTAACTGGTCCTGGAGACAGACTTCCCACCTTTTCCTGGGAACTGATCATTAAAAAACAGGGTTCGTTCACGCAGATGTGGAGCATAGGGAAACACGTATATATCTACCTACCAAACAGAAAACAAACCAACCCACCTGTAGTCACATCAGCTATGTGCCGCACCATTTACCTGAAACGTGAACTGCCTCTCCAAGACTTCAGCAGCCCTAACCTTCCCGAAAACCAGAAGATGTCTTATGGTGTGCCCCTGTATCACTTCAGAGCTGAGAGATGGGGAGGGCAGGAGGAGAGGAGAATAAAGAAAAGGTTTTCTGTCATAACTCCTGAGGAAGAAGCAGCAAGCCTGTGCACTCCTTACCCCTTAAAATCAAAAGGGCCACAGAGCAACTGCAGGCTTTGGTCATTCTTTGGTCCACTTTTCCTGCCTAGGTAAGAGGAACAAATGAGGCATTTAATTTTGCTGAAGACCAAACCTGAGGAGGGCTGTGTTGCACTTTTTATTTCACTTGGGACACAACTGATTAACAAAGCTATTGGCAAAGCTATTTCACTGAACAAACATCCTATAGCATACAACAAAATAGTGATGCTCAGGCATATTTCCCATGGCTCCTTCTGTTAGGGAGCATGAATCATTAAAATCACTTGGGAACCAGCTACTCCAGCTTCCTCCCTTAGATACATTTGCTAACCTGAGGGGGGTAAAGGTCTCAGGACTCGAGAGTAGATTTAAAGTTTTTTCACCATCTGTGCTGAAGTGCAGCCAATGCAAATTCCACCTTCAGATCTGCACTCTGGTGCCTCCCTGTTATGTTTCACTTCACACTTGTGATCTTTACTCCTTAGAAACAGGAAAAATGCACAGCTGATGTGCCATGTTCGCATGCAACTTGAAATTGTTCCTTCAGTGGCTGTTGCTTGGACGTGCACTTGACTATTCAAAGGGAAGTGAGATGCAAAATAGAGCTGCTTTTTAAATAGCCAAGTATTCCTAATTTTGCACAGGGATTTTTGGAAGCAAGTAGTTCTCATCAAAGTTTTCAGAGACATCGCTGAAGGTATTCACGTATACAAGAAGAAAAAGTTGGTGGGAAGGTCAGACGTTTTCCCCTTCCTTTGCTCTTCATCAATTTTTTCTTCTTTTCCATTTTTGCCAACAAGAAGAAAAGGGAAGACACTAATGAATGAAAAATGAACAAGTACAGGTTTCATGGTCTTTGTCCAAAATAAAAATTTTAAGACAGGGTAGCCTTACAAGTTGTAAAGGATACCTGTAAATACATACACACATGTAAATGCTTCTATCACAGCAAGTTCCAGTAAAATGTATAAAAAAATTCTGAATGTAGCTAAGTAGATAGTGTAAGTACAGTTAAATTCAGCTGATAAACTGGAGAAGCAGACAAACAATAGCTAGTATAACTATTAAGAATCTGGAAAAACCCACATCTTTTACATGAATTTAAACTTAGGATCTGACACAGAGAATGATGATTTAATTTAGGAGTCATAAGGTTAATAATGCTGATCCCACTGGCAGAGACTTCAAATATAGATCACATCTTTCTAAACCTTCGAAATTGTTTTAAGTATGTTTTAGGGAGGCTCCAGAATAAGCCAACTTGCCAAGGAAACCCGTATCTCTGTGGAAGCCAGTGTTCAGCACAGATGACTCAAAATCTTAAGTTGCAAGATGGTTTAGTCCAGCAGAACAAGGAACCACTACTTCAGTGAAACACGTATGGCATCACTGAAAATAAAAAGAAATCATTTTCAGAATGCCAACTAGACCATTTCAGCTCTCACTTAACATGAATTTTTATGGACGCTGACTACACTTAAAAAAACCCACTTGTGAACTTGCTCAGTGTTTTCGGGAGAGCTGATAACACCAGGGATCAGAGAGAACTCAAAACTTAAGTATGCTTCAATCTGCCTTGCCTATTGCGCGGAAAAAGGTAGCTCTAACCAAGCTTAAATGCAGGAGCTGCACACAGGCCCACGCCGACGCGCTGAGCACCGTGATGATGTGCTGTGCACGGGTCTGCTTTTCACATCGATGTGGTATAATTTTCACAGATTGATCCGTGAATGATTCTTGGTCTCTGGAAGCTCAGATCCTTACTCGGAACTGGTTTAACTTACTTGATAACTGATGTGTTGGGCTCACAAGCACTGGCATTTAACCATCTTCAGTGACTACACGTACGTTCGAATCTGATCATCATTTTGTGTACCAAGTGACCCACAACCTGAGAGTCTTTACCAAGAGTCAGAGGACGCCGATGTTTACCATGACATTCCCACGACAGAGTGTGCACCAGTATGGATAGTAACGCAGCAGTGAAAAAAACCTGTTCAGGTATTTCCTACAGGAGAAAGTCTCAGATGAAGAAAGAGTACCCAAAGTGAAGATGCCATCACATGCACATGACAGATTTGGCTTTAACATGGTATCTGAAGCTAGAACAGGATTTGAACTTTACAATTAGCTTCACATGTCCCAGTTAGTTTCTCAAGCTGCACAGAAAGCAGAGGAAGTTCACTTTAGACATATAAAAGGAGACAACAGCAAACTTTTGAAAAAACATTATAGGGAATAATTGTGCTCTGGAGGATTTATTTATTTACTAATGCAAACGGTACACACTGAGATAACATCTGGCAATGTTTATTACAATGAAACCAGATCAATACTACTGTCTCCTACAATATTTTTCCACAAAATAGGCATTCCTCCTGGCACCCACAAGAAATACTCAACTATCTATTACAGTGGCCTTTGTCAGCAAAAAGGGAGGTTGCTGCCTTAATTCTTCTATTTGAGACCCAAGAGAAGACAAAGAATTAGATGTACCTAGACACAAGAATGATGGTGGAAAATTAGAGAGAAAGTTAGAGAGAGATATATAGCTTGTAGCATTGCAAAGAGCACACAATTCATCCCTACAGAATTTCAAGAAGTAACAGATCCCAGATCTTTTTTTCCTCGTGCCTCAAGGAGTTTAAACTTAGGGCAATCCATTACATTTGCTAGTCAGCTACCAGGCCTTTCGTGGCATTTTAGAGCTACAAGTAAAGGCAGAAATTTTGACTTCTCATTTCCTTTCGAAGTCAGAATTCAAAAAGAAGTGATACCGAAACTTTCCACACAATTAAAAAGCAAAAAATAAATTTGTTTTGAAAGTTCTGCGATTAGAATTTCCAAGTAAGCCCTTCCATTATTTTCTATTTCTATATTTGCATTACTGCATGTCACTGTAGAAAACCTAGCAGTGTTTTGTGCAATGACAAAAGTCACTAAGCATTAGCTTAGTACTTACTGAACCTTCACCTTTCCTAAACCCAAGTGCCTCTTGCAGTCTAACAAACAGCTTGATGTGCAGTAAGACATACATTACTACTTACACATCATGAAGTTAAGCAAAAAATAACAAAACCACACAAACCAAAATCAATAATTATTTTTCCTCCTTACATTTTTAATTGCTATAATTTTGCATTTGTTGGAACAGTAATTTTCAAAGAAAAATTATACGTCTGATTAATGTGACTATACAGAAAATAAATGTACATTTGCCCCTATTTAATTTCACATTTTGCTGGCTCAATGTTCAAGGCATTTCTATTTGTACAGGGCCTAGAGGTAAAATAAGACCTTCTGTGGTACATTAAGTCCTGAGGCATGAGCTATGTACAGAAGTTATTGTGGTGATATGTTACCTTTTTCCCATAAAAACTCTTTGACGAGATAATTGGGATTGTAGTTATGAAGCGGGGAGAGGAGGAAGGCAAGGGAAGGCCACTTGTTTTCCTCTCTACTGGTCTAGATCTACTGGGCAGAGGAAAGCAGATTTTAGTTTGGACTAGTAAAGTGAACAGCCACAGTAAGCACAGCAGCATCAAGTATGCCATTACATGCCTATTCCTATGATTTGTGTTAGGTAAAATTTTCATTAGGATTTTTTGTTTAGCTTCTTACCGTTTCTTGCCCTCCACACCATCAATATCTTACTATAACCTAAAGGTCCTAATGATGTGGCCATTAGGAATGAACTGGGGAAGAATTTTAACAATAGTGCTATATTAGCAAAGTGATGAAAGACACAAAACCTGACCTTCCAAGCACTGAAACCGGTGAAAATCCCACTAAAGTAAATGGAGGCCCTACTTAAAGGGCAACAGTACCATCCATCTTTAATATTCATCCATTACTGTCAATTTAGCCACACGAATTAGTGCTAGACTTGCAAATACACAGAATATTTGATGTAGCTTTAAGTGAGAAGACTGAGATTTCAAATGTGCAGAACAAACTCCGTTATTTTTTTCTATATTTAAACAAATACAGGCCAAATACAGACTCAGTTCTGAAAACTCTCAACACTGACAAAGGTCAGTACAGGAGTTTCCATTTGCGTATCAGTGCTGCAGAGGAGTAGAAAAGCCAAACTGAGACAGAGACTGGGAATTTTACACCTGGTTCCAGTGCAAGCGGAAGCCCAACCCCAGTCCGGCAGAGGACCAGTTTGTCTGAACCACGTACCGAATTTGCCAGTTCCTCATCAGCACCACAAAAGAAAGAACTGTTTTGTAAGCTAGTATTAAAACTGGGCTAGATAAAATGGGAGAGGGGAATGTTTTCTAAGCAATATAGTCTTATAAACTTTCACAGAAGAACTCCAAGCCACCTAAAATTAGGAGATTAAAAACAAAATAAACCCTCATTCAACCACTACTGGGCAAAACCATGCATATGACAACTTTTAAGTCACTTTGATATTAAAACAGGGTAAATCTAGTTGTTTCAAAAAAAAAAAAAAATCTCTCTAAAGAAAGCATGATGTATTTATTTTCCCATTGTAAATCCTTTTTGCCTTACATCAGCTAAGGAAAGTCCTGCGCCTCCTCCGGTACCTGGAGGCTGACATGACGGCAGTCGGAGCAGTTGGTGCCTGCCACTCACCAAGGGCAGTCAGTGCCGCTGGAGAAGTGGTAACACGCGTATACGTGTAAATGCGTCAGGCATACCAGAACCCACCCTATGTAAAGGGGCAGCTCAAGCACACCTATTTGCAACGCATCCTCGCTGTACTGAAAGGAATGGGGAAGAATCTCACTGACTTTATTGGGGCCAGGATTTCACGCTTTATCTGTAAAAGAAGTCATCAGAAAACGGCTGCACTCAGTACAGAGATGGCGTGCGGAGTTCTGGCAAGGATTGTGGGTGATGCTATGTTTGCATAACCTCTCTGGGGACTACAAAGAAAACTTGCTTTGTCACACAGCTTACCTGCAGCCCTGAATTTCATCGAGTTCAACAGCCCTGAGTTGTCAGCTCTAGGAAGCAGCAGTGAGGAGTGACGGACAAAGTCCTACCCCGTTCAGACAGTGGGATGAAGCACTGGGAGCAATAGAAGGGAGACTCAGTCTTTCACAACATGGATATTCGGGCTCCATCTCAACTCAACAGAGAAAAAGGAGGAGGAAAAGTCTATTACCCTTTCTAGACTTCCACCAGCACAACCATGATTAATCACAATGAGGCTTTAAGAATTAGTTCAGCATTAAATAAGGAACATCTATTTTGCTACACAGTATATTTATTTTACAAGGTTTTCTAGGTATAAGGAGGCTTAAAGAATAACTACAATATGGTATAGATATATTCATAAACATTATGACAGAGACAGTGTAAGAGATTTTTAGAAATTAAATGCTTTTAAATGTAATTAAATCATAATAAAGATAATCGCATAGAAAACTATGCCCCTGACAGCCTGACAATGCAGGGACATCAGAAACATTTTCCACCATCATAAGGCACAGGAGATCTATGCCTACCTCATGTTGCTGAGAGGTAAATTCTATAGGGGGATAGAAAATGTATTTTAACAGCTGATAATTTCATAAGAAGTAAAATTTACCTGGCATATTTAGAATTCTCTGGGACACTAATGGCTGCAGAAAGGAAAAGATTCTTTCTGGGTTTATTACTGGTAAGAAATCCTGTCCATGGAAGAATCAGCGAGCCTTTGGCCTCTAGAGCTTCCCTTTGGCTGCCTCTAGGTTGCACTCCACCCAACAAGATTCTTCCCTTTGCCTTTAATACATCCCGAGTACTGGATGAAGACCCTCACTCTGGGGTTTGAATTCCACTCGGAGTCAAGCACCTAAATGTTACTGCCTCTAGCCCCTAAAATAGATTTGGACGGGGTAGCAAAGTGGCCTTCCAGCATCAATTTCCGTGTCTCTGCAACAGTCTAAGACTTCACGTATGAGAGAAGAATGAAGTTTTGAGAACCGCAGAAGTTCAGGGACTATCTGAATGCAAAGCTTTGGTTCAGTACCACTCCAAAAACATACATGTTAATGTAAAAGATTTTATATGTTATAGATTATAATCATAAATACTAGTTGTGATTACCTTCCTGCACTAAGAATTCTCCTGAACTCTTGCCAAAGAACAGCTCCCTGGACAGGGCAGGAAAACGCTTGAGGTGACCATAACTGGTATCCTGAGGAAACTAAATATTTGCTAGATATCTAGAGTTGCACTAATATCTGAACATTTTCTTCAGTGCACTTCTAGAGCCACATAGGCATGAGACCACCGCAGCATAACAAAGACTGGTAAAGTGAACGGGAGTTTGTAATGGCAAACAAATGTCTTCTTGAATGGCAAGTGTGATCAGAATAAGGGCAGATGTAGCTGTAAAGAGCAGTATTTTTTAAGCCACACACCCCCACACAGAAAAGCTGAGAAGCAGTAATATGTCGATTTGTGACACAGGAAGAAACAGCAAACAGTATCATTTCTGGGCTGATTTTCACATGGCCAAGAGGCACCAGAACAAATTCAATAGCGCTGAAGCCCTGACAAAAGTAAAAACCATAATCCTTTCCTTCCTGCAGGATCAAAACAATTATGAGGAATCAAAGCTCTTGCATTCAGGTGCCGTCCACGAGCATCAGTACCTACAGCAACCTTGCCTATTGACTCTGGGATTTTTCACTTCTAATCATGCTATATTTCCTGTCAGGTTGATACACTAATGTAATTCTGTACCCTCTTGGTCACCTGATTTCTGCATTCCTCAGGCTTGTGTGATGTCCCGACCGCTGGAATTTCCCTCTAGTTGTTAACTGCATCCAGGCAAAAGCTGTCATTTACACGCTAAGTCTGCCCCAAAGGGTGATTGTTTTATAGTTGTTTGGTTCAGAAATCCAGTATCACTTGTTCTGGAGAAGTGACAGCCACTCAGACATAAGAAGGTTAGTTGTGTATTAAAACAGGGCAAGAGACATGACAAAACAGATAACCCTCCTCGCTTGAAACCCTAATGAATGGAAAAAGAAACTGGGAAGAGATGAGAATTCATCTGCCTCTGGCTCAGACTCAAATGTTCAGCAGATTTTCCCATTGACGGTCTGATCTTGCAAACTATATACTCAGGAACTGTGCCACTATACCCTACCTAAATGAACTGGGACTGCAGGATCATGACCTGAAGTGGTTCATATTCAGAGAGGACATGCAGTGATCTGGCACACCACTACTCATTGCTGCTGGGAAATATATACCTAATTCACTGAAAAGGTTCTGCTGCTAAGAGTCACAGGATTCTCAATTACTTATTGCCAGTCTTGAAAGAGATGAGGTAGCACTATTCCATTTCACAAAAGATTTCCATTATTCAAAATTTCCATGAGAACATTACATGAACTAGAATGAAATTTCTAGAGGAAACGTTATGACGACAACTTAAAAAAAAATCTGCCAGGGAAAGCAATGGGTTCAAAAAATTTGTTAACGCGGGTTCTGAGTCAGAGGTGCCTTCAGTTATTACTGACACCAAAACATTTTGCAAAGCCAAATACTTTTCCAATGGCCTTTAACAGTACAGACCAATCTGCCAAGTGCTCACTATCTCGCTGCCAGCTCCTGCAGGCTCCTAAAGGAGAGAGGTGTAAGAGAAGGAAGCAAGGAGCAAGAACTAGGACCTTTTAAACCAAAACCATGACACATACACGGAACAAAAGGTGCTGGAGGAATTCTTTTGTCATGAGGAAATACAGGACTGTTAAAATACATATCTGAAGGACAGCGTTCCCTGTTGGACTTGTGAAGGCCCTGCGGAGCATGCGCTGGCACCAAAGCTACGGACATGTCAGCGGCGGAGCTCTGTAGATGCTCTATTTTTTAAAATAAATAAATAAAAGAAATATTCTGATCTCTCTCGTGCCAGTGGAAACTGTTGAAAACAACAGACCAATTTTGACACAACTGAGATTAAAATCTCTTCTAATCTATTATCTAGATGCAGGGGCAATGATGGGAAAGTGGGCAGTAAGACCAACCAGATCCTCTATAGTAAAATTCAGAGCTAGACCACTTACACTAATGAAGAAAACAGACCAGAAAGTTTGGGTAACTTACATTCATCAGACTGCCCTACATCAGACTCTGGAATTTGAAATGATTCAGTGAGAGTGTCCTCAGGGACACTGATGTAAATATAGAATAACCACAATGCCTTTCTGTGGAGTCCCTCCCATTATACACTGGTTTAGCTGAAGAATTTCATTCCGGAGACGACAAAATAAAGAGTACCAAGGCTTGGAAAAGGCCAGGTCTGTGTTGCCTTTTTTCCTTTTGTAGCTTGCCTGACGACACTTCCGGTCTAAGATAACTTTCCTTGCTCAGTAATATTTAGTCTTTCTTTTATCTTGAAGCAAACCGGTAAATGCTTTGATAAATGGAGTGAAACATTTTCCACTTTCACCATAACATCTTCAGGTGCTGAAATGCTGAAGTGTTTTACAACTTACTAAAGTAGTGCTACTCAGGGAATCAATGCTAATATTCCCATGCCTCTTTAATATGACTGAATCACAACCTATGCTCTTTTATATACTAAAGCAACCACACACTGGAGAGCCATTTTCCTACCTTCATCTATTGTGGCACATATTCTGCAAAAACAAGAGCTGCCACCTATGAAAAAAGTCATGATTCTACCCATTTGTACACTGCAACTGATGCCCTTAACACAGACCTACAAACAAACAAAGCCCCACACAAGTCTGCCACCTCCCCAAATCCCCAAACCTTAAACATTTGCAAGAAAACAAAAAAAGCACAAGGGACTTAATCAACAATCACCCCCAACTCTTTTTTTTTTTTTTTTTTTTTTTTTTTGGTGCTAAGTTGTGAATAGGTCTGATTAAAACCAACCTGAGAACTAAGAAAATTTTCAGGCTGGTCAATTGCATTTTGAGATTGCAGTTTCATTAAGTGAAAATATCTTTCAAGAACATTTACATGAAAATTCAGAACACAGAGACAATCATCAGAAAACAGAGACAATTACAAAGCTCCCAATCTCCTGAGACATTTACCTTTTTGTAGCAGGCTTTACTCCAGCCCCACTACATATTTGCTCTGATCATCAATCCTATTTGCAACTTTCAACTGGCTCCACAATCTGTGTCAGAGATCTTTGTATCAGGCAATACCTGGAGTGTCTCCATTCATCCAAATTTTAAAAACTGGTAACTGAAACAAATCAACATTTGTGCACCGACTGGAAAGAAACCATGCAGACTCACCGCAAGTGAAAATCTGTCCTTCAGTGTCTATACGACTCCCTCCTCTGTCCTTCTCTAAAAAAAGAAGGGTCAAAGCAAAATGCTGGCAGCCCAGTAAAATCTTTGAAGAGACAGTATGGTTTCAGTTACGAGAGGATGGAAAAATGAGAACCCTGGGGATCTTTCGGGAACATTAAGCTTTATTAATCAGGAATGTATTAGCCACATACCAACATTCCCAAACGGTACGCTGAATCAGAGAAACGCCAGGGAGCAACAGAACCCATCCAGGCTGGTCTTCTGCCTTACAGCAAGTTCTAGCACGCCCTGAGAGATGGTTTTCCAAGCCATTCCTTAAAAAAGAAACCTCCCCTGCTTCCACAACACCTACTGGTTGTGCGTCCCAGCGCTTTACAACCAATACAGTCAGAACATGGTCCTTAATATCTAACTTGGTAATTTTCACTGCTCATTGAACTGATTTCTTTAGGTCTTTCTCCCAGTGGATATGAAGAACAATTAATGACTGTGCTCCTGATTGTAACTTTTCACTCACTAGAATATTTTTTTCATACTCTCCTTAACATACAACAAAAGCAACACTTTCAGAAGCTTATAATGCCATGTAGGGCTTCTACGTACCCTCTTGCCCCTGGGCCAGATAACAATCAACCAGTTTCTGCTTTCTCAACAATTTTAACACTAGGACAACTTCTGCCTTGACAAACATTTTTGACCTCTCTACATTTCCACTGGGGTTCCCCAGGTAGAAATCAGGGCAGAATTTATCCCTGTGAGTTTCTGGATTAATGCCTTGGTATAGGAAGGGGAAAAGGCAAAATTAATTCTCTTTGTTAGTGCAAACACAATTCCTCAGTGACAGTTAGCCCCAAGACATTGATCTTTGTTCAAAGGAAGCACACTTCCATACTCATTTCACATTTGCACACGTCTTCTCTAGCGTAGCTTCTACAAGCCAGTATCTTCTGTATCAAAAAAAAAAAGGGGGGGGGGGGGGCCTTAGCAAACTGTTGAGAGTTTACGTTTTGTCAGAAGAACAGGAACTGGGAATTTGCAGGGCTCAACAAAGCCCATCTTAGACAGAAATTCTAGTTAAAACACCAAGTTACAGGAGGGCAGGACAGATCCCATATCCATCAGGAACTGCGAGGATTCTTGTGCTGTAAAGAACGCAGTAAGGTAGCTTGTTTGTTGTTTCAAAACTCTTCCTTCATTTAAAAGCACTGCTGTGATGGACGAAGCCCTTCTCAGCCCTGACATGCTGACGCTACCCATGCAGCACGCGCTCCGGGATGCCAGCTTACTGTGTCACATTGGCTTGGGTTCTGCCTGTTCCTTTCCTTATGCCTGCAAGCTCAATTGAACTTATGAAAATTCAAACTGTCTTCTGTCTGTTTCATACATCATCAGCAAACAATCGCTAGACAAAATGAATTTGCTTTCTGTAATTTGGAGGCTACACAAACGTCTCTGCTGCATAATACAAAAAAAGGGGAATAAAGTTTGGTACGCAAGGTTAATTCAGCATGGAGGAGAGTAGCAGAGAAACAGACGGAGAGAGAACACGAACAATAAAATACTCAACAGTAGGGAGAGTGACATGAGAAATACTTCTGTAAATTGGAGTTGGCCTTGATACCTTTGAGTGATGGAATTAAACAAAGGCACAAGTGAGCTGTGAAAGATCACCCCCACGAGTGGCTGTATCTCCATCCCTCGTGATCTGTCTACACAATATACTTATTAATAATAACAATGGTTACTATTCCTCCTCTACGCTTTGCAAACGCAAACTCAGTAATGTTCAGAGCTGTATCAGTTTGAGCCAGATTGAAAAAGTGATCTGGTGGACAAGGCAGAGCGAAGTTAAATGACCTGTCCAATGCCACTCCGTGAGCCAGCACCCGTTAAAATTAGCACACCGGATCTCTTGGTCAGTAATCAGATCACAAGGCTGCGTAAGGCTGAAAACTTGACAAACCTCTCTTTTAACAAAAATAATGTGTTGTATACTCCTTATTGGCCTTAGCCGATGGCAATGTAACTAAAACCATTGCTTTGAAAGCACATCCAGTGCGTCTCCTGTATAGGTTTTCAGGTTGTGCATACAGAATCCTTTTCCTCCACACACAACATGCTGTCATTGTCTCGTTCTAAAATCGAGCAGATGCTGAATGTCAGCAGAGGTAACTCCTCATGCTTGACTTAATCCTATTTGGGGTTAGTTGCAAACAGCAAAGTACTTAACCACATCCTTGAAGTTAAGTATTTGAGCAGTCCCACGGACCCCAATGGATCTACTTGCCTATCAACCCACATAACTTTAGTAAACAGCAAAACACGGCCAGAGCACCCAACATTGCAAGAATCCAGGCCACGGACCTTTCCTATTAAGAGCATGCCTGTACTACATTTAGAAGGCTGGGTTTTATGCAACTGCCTGCCAGATGTCCATGTGTTGTGAATCTGGATTTTTGTCTAATGCCATGTATCGAGTCAAGCATATTTTTGTATTAGCTGACAATTTGGCCCATCTTACATTAACCAGTTGCTTTAGGGACATCCTTACCCTAAAGGAAGTTTTCCACCCTTCAGTTAAAGAAATCCAATACAAAAGACCCCAGAAAACTACCAGAGCATGGCCTGCCTTTTCTTCTTGCTGTTTTTGGGTTAATACAGGAAAGCCATACTGGCAAGTTCACTTTATTAAAGATCTTAATTAGAAGTACCTGATTACAGCAAACATACATAGGTAACAAAGGAAATCTTTAAAGCATACTTTCCTCTAAAAGAAGATGCTCCCATTTTTATTGTGCCAAGTTACTAGTTACATGGACACCAGGTAGAACAAGAATCACATCCTCATTTTACAGAGTACATGCACATACGTGAAAGTTCCCCCGCTTTGTTCTTCTGTATTCCAGAGACAGGCTGTATGCCAAGGCTACAGAACTTAGAAGCAGCTAGAAGTTTACAGGTGGGGTGTTTTTTTGGAAAAAGCAAATGACACAAGAAACTCAAAGACTTGGACCTTTACTTCATGGAACAGAAAGAAAAAATAGGCAGAACAGACCAGACTTGGGAGTCGTGATCCCACACTCTTTTCCCAGTTTGACCACTGATTTACTCTGACTTTGAGCAAGCTGCTCAACATCTCTGCTTTGATGTCCATGACACCCTTGATTAAAAAAAAAAAAAAAAAATCCTATATACGAGTTTTACACTTGTGTATTTATTTCCCCTCCAAAGTCTAGAGTCTCATATAACTAAAAAAAGCCCATTCCAGCCAGCACCAATCATCAGGCCCATATATTGCTACCTGGTATTCTGCCTTAGGACTGTCTATGCAGGACTTACCGACCATCTGGATCCTAAGGATTCAGAGAACTTGCCTTAATTCAGTCCTCACTCTGCTGCTGCATTTTGGAAAGAGAATTACTTCTACTTTCCAACAACAATTCTCCTGGTTGTTCACGCAAAATCACAAGACAACTTTGAAATTCTGTACTCACGGATTCAGAAGTGTTCCCCCATTTTTCCCCCCATCACCTCCCTTTAAATTGCTGCTGGACCCAGCAAATCCACAAGTGTTTTCAACTCGGCTCACCAGTGTAATTGCAAGGTTAACCTCTGGTGGCCAGGGAAGCTGCTCATATTCAGGAATGATGAGCAGAAAATGTTAAATACCATTCACTGGCCACAGCCTGCAGTTAATACACAATATTTAAACAACACAATGGCATGGCCCTTGCCAGTAATGTAAAAACACAGTGGAGTAGAGCCAGAATGGCACAATCTGCCTGCCTGAGTCACGCTTGGCGCTCCATGCTGGAAGGGGCATGCATTAGCTGCCCACACTGTACTGTACCCTTCAGCTAGTTTAAAATAAATCTTTAAAATACAATTTAAAAAAAACAAAAGGGGAGGGGGGGTAGGGAAAAAAAATCCCATGTAATAGTTAAAATATTTTAACACTGAAGTACAAAAGTACCACTTTGGAAGAAGGCTCTGGATTTCCTTACAGACTGCACATTTTGATCTTAAACAAGAAAACAAACCGACTTTGCCTTGTAATATTCCACAGCTTTGTGCCGTCCAACTAAAATAAATTTTTTCCTACTATCTACAAGCTCCTGGATTTTTATTCATATATTATTTCATGAAATTCAGAGTATCTGAATCTGCTATATTTTCCAATCCTCTTTTGCATGCCTGTTGTTCAGCCACTGAAGTTCCAAATCTTAATTATTGTCCCAAATACATTCAATAAGCAGATTCTAAATAAGGGTAGATCCGACTGATGTACGATCTGACTTGCATGTATGGAATAACTATGCTCTTAGAAAGAGACTCCTTTCTTGCTGAGAGACGCAAGACATTATTTTGACTGTTTGTTGTGTCACAGCACAGATGAATTCGGCATTTCTGCCTTCATCTACAGCCTAAAGCAGCTGAAGCTCCCTGTGATGTCATCAGAAAGTTGTTTGGTTTTTTTCTTGTATAAAGGAGAAGAATTTGTTATGACATCACGAAAAGAGAATAACCTATATTTTATGCTATAAGGAATCTTCTGCTACTTTCTGTTATCTCTGCACCAAAGTGCAGAAATCCTCACTGACAAAGCGACAGGAACTGTAAGTCAACAAACACAGAGATGTACACTATTCCTAATAATATTCAAAACAAAGCAGAAGAGAATGATCTATTCAGGGTTCTGAAATTAAAGATCTGTAAGATGTAAATTCTGGTTTAGTTTTTAAATAAAACATCCTTTGAACTTCTGAATCCCATTCAAGGGGACTCTGACCTTTATCCAAGACCAGCTACTATGCTAACACTTGGGATGCATATAGAGTA
The DNA here is from genome assembly GCF_947461875.1 of Haliaeetus albicilla. Lineage (NCBI taxonomy): Eukaryota > Metazoa > Chordata > Aves > Accipitriformes > Accipitridae > Haliaeetus > Haliaeetus albicilla. Next base: position 41,699,915 of record NC_091488.1, read on the forward strand.
AAAATACGGACAAAAGGTACCGGAAAAGCTTTTACTTACAGGAATGCAGTGCAGCTTAATCTTTTTGTTTTTAAGGTGCAGTGATTTCAGCATCTACAATGTAACTTCAGGCAGTCTGAAAAGAAACAGGTTAAAATCTCTTTCAGTTATAATTGGTATTTCAGATTTAATTAAAAATTAAACTTTCATAATGTTTCACCATCCAAAGCAATGCATTATCAGTCAAGCGTAGCCTTTTTTTTTTTTTTTGTTAAAAGAAGCTCTTCCCAGAGTAGTTTGCAATGAAAGAAGAAGGGGAAAAAGGCAATTGAGAGTAGCAAAATATATTTCTTCAGCAAAAGATCTCTGAATAACTTGGAAAGAAGCCTTCTGCCACTTAATTTTAACAATCAACCTTATACTAATTAAAAAAAAATAAGCATCACAATTAAAGAAGACAGAAAAACACCACCACATACCAACGACTGTGAGGGGAAAAAATGTTAATTTCAGCAAAACAAGGACATTGCTAGGACCAGAACATACGCACCAAAAGGAAAAATATGGTTTTACATAATGCCAGCCAACAACATTTTTTTAAAATTCGTTCTACAGCATGTAGCACTTTCAGACTGTTGCATGGAGGAGCAGAGAAAGACAAGTTCAAAAAGAGGAAAGCTGTTTTTAAAGCATACAAGGCAAAAGGTCCCTTGCACCCTTTTGTTAAAGGATATGAAATAACTACTTTATAAAACTGCAAGGTTTCTTATCGTGTAAAATAAATGTCATTTTACTGTGCAAAACAGATGATTAAGAAGTGGTAGCTGTAGACATAGCATTTGAACAGATGCAAAAAAAAAATTTTTTTTTTTTCCAAAATGCAGTTGGAATGACAATAAAACTCCAGGGGTTGCACCATAAATATGAGTTTAAATGTTAGACTGGAGTTTAAAACCTGTGGTTTTAATTATGTCTAATTATAAAGGCTCCAAAACCAGAAGAAATGAGAAAAACAAAAAATATTAATAATAAATTAAAACAATTTTGCAATAAGTTGTCAGGATTTGGCCTCATAATAACAAACCATACAGCAATTTACAGAGACACATACAATGTACCAATGATTCATTAAAGGAACAAATCAAAACTTGATTAAATTTTATTTTTAAAAGGTGACAGCATAACTTGCCTAATTTACCCCATTCAAAGTCAAAGCTATTCTCATCACCAGCAGCACACTGAGAGAGATCTGCAAATAATCCTGGATGAGAATCTAATGCTGATTTTGAATGTCCCACAGACCGGGGGCAATTCCTAAGTGAAATTTTTTCTTTGTTCTCCCATGAGTAAAAATCCAGTTCTTCAGACTTTAGTGTTACATGAGCCTTCCCAATCCGTCCCCACAGATGTTTAAAAAGAAACGCACTGTATCAGACGATATACTGTCACACCAACCTGTTCATACGCACATCTATACCACACATGGGAACACGCTCGGGAACTTATTTTTAGGTTTAACTTTTCCACTCCGTCAAGATCAGAGGTATTGAAAAGCAGGAGGCAAAGCAGAGAGTACGGAAGGGGACAGCACAGCAAGAATTATCAAATCTTATGCAGAACCGATTCTTGAGCATTCGAATGAAGGAACAAGAGCCCCTGACAGAGGCACTAGGACGATGCTGCCACAGGATAACCTTTATAGGCTTGGATGAAATTCTTCTTCAAGGAACCATTTGAGAAATGTGTTCCTCGTCCTTTAGACAATCTTTATATAAAATAACACTCCTCCTTTCTGCTGACTGGCATCTAGTAAGATAGACAGAGGAGCAGTGGAGAAATCCAGGCAAAAAAAAAAATGGTAAGTCCATCAGAAGTAGGCAGCAGCACAACTGCCGGATAGGTGATAACAGCTTCAGCCTCTGGACTTCCATTTCTTTCCCTTCCTTCCCCTTCCAAATTTACCCTTTTCTAACATCTTCAGGACTGTAACGCTAGCCTGCTGGCAGGGAAGGAGAGGGGCAGCGGTATTTGCAATCCAAAGCTATTTCTTTTAATGATTGCAATGAAAAACTGACCTCAACTGAGAAAACAAAGAGCATTCACTGAGGGTGAAATGTATCCCTGTATAGAGAGCCAGCATACAGACTGCTCCACTGAAGCCCTATTCCGATGACCTAAATAGGAATAAATCGGTGCATGGACTTCATCACAGTGAATTTTGTCCAAAACCCCCATTTTCTTGTCAAGAAGGAGGAAGCATTTAGCCTTCTCCTATCAAAACACAAAGGTACAGCACCCCCTTCCCATGCTGGGCACTATCCCGACAACTGCTCTTCCCTGGATTTTCCTAGCAGTTTTAACCTGAAGTTCTTCCCGCTTCGTGCGCATTCTTCTGACTGGAAAGGAAAAGGAGGAAACCCAACATCTAGCGTTACTCTGCAAGTTAAGCCCCAGGGCACAGTGCCTGCACGCACTACAATCCACCCAATAAAAGATCCACCCGTTAACAGAAACGGAGCCTCGGAAACAGCTCGCTGTGAAAGCGTGTTCACCGCCGTCCTCAAAAACTTCAATTAAATAACTTTAGTTAACCGAACACCTGACATACAAAACACGCAGCCAGAGAGCATCTTAAAGAGCTATTTTAGCTACAAGTTGGAGTTAAACCCAGAGCAAAACCTACAGAAAACCTCATTAAACCCAGAATATCAATCACTGCCACTTTAATAACGTCTTCCTTTTACAAACTGAGAAATCTGTGACCTCGAGATGAAACTATTTAGACAGGTATGTATGAGTGAGAGGTAGAAATGGAGGCAGCTTCTTAGGCAGGACCCGCGTTCCTGCACACGGGTGAGCACACTTAGCACGCACTGTGGGGCAGGGGACCGTTGTCTGAAAAGAGTGCTCTGATCCCTTTCTGGAAAGCAAGAGACGTGGCTCAAGAACAGCCGGTGAACTTTTGCTTGAGAGAGGCCCAAGAGCTGGAATTGCAAGAATGAGGAGTACGGCAGGTCAGGAATGAGGTATGTTAGTAGAGCGTTAACACGAGAGCAAGTATTAGCTCTCAGTAAAGGCTTTAAAAACAAATATTAGAAGGTAAACATGTTTTGCTCTGCTTTCTCGTGATTCTCGCTTGCCATAAAGTTTATGCAGAGCCTGAAAACTGTGAGAGCAAAGCTACTGCCTGTACAACGACCAAAGTTCATAAGCAGTATTCCACGACTTCTATGGCACCTGACTCTAGTGTGCCTGACTCATGTTTATGGTCTAGTCCCCCGCTTTCATAGGAACCACATTCACTCCACCTAAAAATTAAAGAGAAGGAAAAAAGTATCATTTGTCATTGGAAAACATTTCAGAAGATGCCAGCCTTCTGCAACCTCTTGCAATAAGGAAGGTCCGTATCTGTAAGGGTTTGATTTTCCTTGAATACTTGAAGTCAGCTGGAGCAAGTTAATGAGAATCATATACAGTTGATTAGTTATGAGGAGAGGGAATGCTAGGAGAGAACACAGCAGAACACTTATCGATATCTTTTGAATTTTCTACATAGAATTTACAACACTAGTCAATTGATCTTTTTCAAACTACTTGCTCATATCATTGCTCTCACTTCTAGAACTGCAAATCAATGATGAAGCAACTGCTACAAATAACTGTTCACAGAAAGTAAAATACCAACATCCTTAACTCAGGAAAAAACCCATTGATTACATTAAGAAAGCCTTCTTCAACAACCAGGGGAAGGGTGTTGGGGGGACGACGACGACGACCAAAAAAACCAAAATAATGAACAAAAAAAATCAAGCCCATTACTGTCAAGAGAATTTTCAAATAATCTCAGAGGCCAGTCAAGAGACCGCATTCCAGCTTCAGAATCCAAACATTGACTTAGGATATAGCCCAGATTACTTTCTGGCATTTTAGGTTTGAAAACATAAGCAGGGCCATGGACTAATTGTGTCACAGAAATCAGAGACAGAGGTCGATGCTGTACAGGCTCCTCATCTAACAACAAATAAGCAAACTTTGAAATTGGAACCAGTATAGACACATCAGCACAATGTTCTGACTAGGCTCATCAGTAATGCAAAAGAACAAATCTTATTAACATAGATACAGCATTACGCTACTGCTTTTTTAAGGTGAATTCACTTTAGTTGATATTAGGTCTCTATAAGCAGGTTTATTTTGCCACCCGTCTCTTGTCTTGAGGGGATAGAATAAAAAAAAGGGGGGGGGGGGGGGGGAAGTAATGCCTATGCTTAAAGAATCCTCTCAAAAAGGAACGTTTTCCTGAACTGGAGCCTTTTGTACTCTTTCAAAAGTACAAAGGAGTTTTGGTGATTTCCAGTTCTGTCTTTGAACTCATGGCCATTTTTATGGTATAGCAGTGCTGAACCAGGCTTCTTCCTAATCCTAGGCTCAAACTGGGGTCACAGGGCTGCTGGTGGGAGAAACCCAGTTTTTGTGATTTAGTAGAACAGGACCAGAGGAAAACCTACAGCGTAATGCTGGGATCGAGGGTTCCTGCCACTGCAAGAACTGACAACAGGAGACCAAAGGTTTCTTTGTCAAAATGGTAAATCTCCATCTGTTATTAGTTCACTGCAAAGCTGCGTGCCCACAGAGATTTCATCTTCCTTATGGCATTCATCTTTTGAGTTTACTTTCCCAGTGAAGACTGTATCCATTACACATTTTAATTTCCAAACCATGGCTGTTTCAGCTAGAAAAGCATTTTAATCAGGAAAAAGGTGTATTTTTGGCTACTTTTCACATACCCCTCACTCCCCAACAGCATTTGAACTATTTTCGTTCAAGTATGAAAAATACTGCCTTTGGGCAAAGACTAACACTCCTTGAAATTTGAGTTTCAGAAAGTTAGAGACACTCAGCTGAATAAAAGCCACGATGCATAACCCACCATAACGGCGGCTTTGAAACAGGTACTGGATGCAATTTCACCACAAGGGCCCTCATACCTGTTAAACATGTCGGATCCCTTAATAGCACAGTCCACCCCTCTCATTTATTCCTACTGCTAACAGAATAAGCAACAAGCACTTGAGAAGCCCAGCTGTGAAAGCACATTAGAAGCTCAACTTCTCAACCCGCTGAAGAGTTAGTCTCCTCACAACTGCACTTAAGACCTGCCCTGGACTCCTAAAGTGCAGTTTAACTGGTAGTTCTGCTATAGCCAGGTGGGACCCAGCATCCTTCTAACTACCTCTTGAAGCTTTCCTCCTACACAGGGGCGATGATGGTAATCAAGTTGGCTGCTGAAAACCATGATATTCCCTATTCCAACTGTTTTCTTGCACAAGCTGTCCCTAGATCCTGTTTATGTTCCCAAGGAACAGGAACAGTGACAGCATGCAGCTTTCACGAGGCCTTGCCCAAACAATTCTTTCTGTAAAGATACAGCTTTTTTGTGAAGCAGCTCTGAAGCTGCTATGCTCTGAGCATCTCTTGGAATACAGCTTGAGGACTTTGCTTATGCCCTTTACAAGTTATTGTAGCATATAAGCATCTCCCACTTCTTTTCAAGGTTCATAATGCTTTGATCTTCACAGCCTCACTGCTCCTGTTGAATGGCATCATCTCCCATGGCTCAAATTATCTTTAGTGCATAGAATGATAATACCTGTTAAGAAGCAGGCTCTATCATACAATCACAGCAGAACCTTCACATTTATTCTGGTTTAACACAGAAACTTACATCAATAAATGTTTCATTGTGATGGGTATTTCAGTGCAGTGACAAACTGGGCGGCTAAAGGAAATGTGGCGGATATAATTTGTTTGGATTTTAGCAAGGCCTTTGACACAGTACCACACAGGAAGCTCATAGAGAGACTAGAGAATTACGGTCTGGATAATAATACAATAAGGTGGATAAAAACTGTCTGACGGATAGGAAGCAATGAGTTATTAATCAATGGTATTAGATAAGAATAGTCTACTCCGATGCCGAGCAGTAGGTGCTAGGACTGTTATCATTAAAGAGATTCATTAAGGATGAGAAAAAGAATGTAAATATTGACAGCATCCAAAACTGACTGATGATTCAGAAATGAGAAATGTATCAAATATGAAAGGAATCAAAATTGTAAGATCCAAATAATGGAGACGTGCATGAGCCAGAACAATGTAGTACTTGATGTATCTTAAAATGTAAAAAAATCTTTATTAAAAATTGATACAAAATTTGGTTGTGAACTCAGAAATACAAGGTTTTCACTGTGTGAGCATATGACTTAGTCATGTTACTCTGCACTGATACGGTCTACTTGTGAAACTGGCTCCCTTGCAAAGCAAACTAAAGTAAAAATTGCAGCCACTGTGGTCAGGGAAGATCATCTGGCTTCTTTTCTTAGAGTAAGGATATTAGTTCTAATGACTAAAATTTTAAAGTAATCACATATCCTTAAATTCTTCTTTGGAAACAGGGTCCTCCTTTAGTTGTAGTCCTGAATTTCCACTGCCCTGCACAGTTAAAGCCTTTTCGTTGCAGATTTCTGGTACAGGAGGTGACATTCAGTTATCCCCACAGAGACGCTGTGTACACGTAATACTTGCAGTTTAACGGGTACTCCCTCTCCACTTTCTTCACAGATCTGCCCTGAAGAAGTTCAGTCTGACCCTTATCTATGAAAGGGCAAGATCTTGGATGAAAGGCAATATACTGAGGTGAAATGAAAAACCACATGGCAATGCACATACATTTCATGGGACATATGGCAGAGAAGATCAAAGTGATAAATCTTTATTTTGAATTCTAAATATCCCCAAGTGTTGAGCAATTAAACATGGCAGTTGAATATTTCCGGGATAAACTCAGCAACATCAGCAAGTGTCGTGGTTTAACTCCAGCCAGCTAGTAAGCACCACGCAACTGCTTGCTCACTTCCCCCCCGCACAACCCCCGGTGGGATGGGGAGGAGAATTAGAGAAAAAAAAAAAAAGTAAAACTCATAGATTGAGATAAAAATGGTTTAATAATTAAAATAAAATAAAATATAATAATAGTAAAGAAAAGGGAGATTAAAAAAAAAGAGAAATGTAACCCAAGAAAAACAAGTGATGCACAATGCAATTGCTCACCACTTGCTGACCGATGCCCAGCCAGTCCCCGAGCAGTGATCATCCCCTCCTGGCCAACTCTCCCAAGTTTACATACCAAGTGTGACGTCCTATTGTATGGAATATCCCTTTGGCTAGTTCGGGCCACCTGTCCTGGCCATCCTCCCCCCCAGCTTCTTGGGCACCTCCTCGCTGGCAGAGCATGGGAAGCTGAAAAGTCCTTAATTTGGGATAAGGACTACTTAGCAATGACTAAAACGTCGGTATGTTATCAACATTATTCTTATACTAAATCCAAAACATAGCACTGTACCAGCTACTAGGAAGAAAATCAACTCTACCCCAGCCGAGACCAGGACAGCAAGACATGAAGTTCACTACATTGTGCCTCTTTCTCTCTTACTAATGCTGAACTTTCCTCTTCCTTGTACGGAGAACACACCCCCAGCACCACAGCCTCAGTTTACTTGTGCTGGCCCAAAAATAAGGACAAAATAGCTTTTATTCTCCTCTTTCTTGAGACAGCAAAAGCAAACTGAGTGAGTAAAGGCTGCAGGTTTTCAACAGCAAGAAACTTTGGAAAGTTGTCACAACTCTTGCTCTTGACTTATCGTTAATGGTCCATTGCCTTGCAATCTGACATCAGGAGACTGTACCTAGTAAGCCAGCTCCTTTTTGAGATCCATCATCTATGTTTTTGGGACCTTTGATCTTCTCCCAGGACGTACGATACATCTTCTACCCTCACGCAGCAGCCTAACCCCACGTCCCTGACAAGCAGGTCCTTCCCTCTTCTGTGAGATTCTGTGAAAATCTGCCTTCCCTTGTTCACACACAGAGCTTTCATTCCCCCTCCTTTGCTGCAGAGAGAGAAAGGATTAGGATGAAGGTGTGACACTCCTCTCACAGGAGCAAAAGACAAGGAGGGAAGCGGTATCAGCATGGAGGCATGAATTTGTAGTTCTAGTTGATGCCAGAGGAGCAGAAAGAACTCTGCAGCTCTCCAGAGCGGCAACGGCAAGTGTGGCTTCTGGGGCCCTGGAACACTTTAGTTGGACAGGAGGTCCATCACTGTTTTGCTCTCCTAAGCAGCCGCCTACTCTGTCCACGTAAAGTAGTTTTTAAAAGGGCCTTCTGCCCACGCTTCCTTTGGAACGTATCTCTACAGGCCTACCAAGGACCTTGGGAGGAACTCGGGACTTTGACGCGTAGGAAGGGACATGCTACCTTTTAATAGAAAGTACAGTTAACAGAAAGTAAAGTGAGGACTACAGGCTAAGTTTGGACTTCATACAAGCAGGTGCACCTCAAGTGGTATCGGGACTCTTCCGGATTATGCGCGGACTGAGTTTATCCCACCCTGCACAGAAGCACAAATCAATGCACTCTTTTACTTAGGCACATTATTTATTCTTTTGCCAGTAGACCATTAACCTGAAGTCCAAAACCAGCTTGCACAATGTCATGCACAAACCATGCCCAGAAGTTTCACATTATTTCAAGTTTATGTAACTGCCATATTAAGCTCAAGGCCCAAGGAGGATACTGAACAATATCTTATTGTACAGGCCATTGAGATTCAATATTACAGGGACAATGCTACTAAACCCCCCCAATTTCATTCATCTCGGAAATCGTTGGAAATTTAATACCAGAGGACTTTGAGACCTTTGGACTGTATTGTAAATCTGCTGCTTAAACTTTTAATGTAACACCAATGCGAGGTCTCAAATATTTCCCAGTAAAGTCCATATATATAATTCTTGTTTAATTAGACATCATCCTACAAGAAGTGAAATTCAGACCAAGCTGGAACTATACAAAAGTTCAGGGAAGTTCAGTTCCTGCATTATGATTTGGCAAAGCTCTACTGTAATTTTTTTTCCCCGGAAACAATAAAGAAAAAGAGAACATATCAGCAACGATTTGATCTGATCACTGTGTCAGAACACGAAATAATATTTGGAAAAAAAAGGAGAAAAAAAATCTTCCATTTACTTTCAATATTAGTATAAACAACAAAAAGGTTTTTATACTGCCAGCCACATCCTGCAAAATCTAGCTAATAAAGCAACAGCATAATTACTAGATAAGTTTAAAATGGATTTTTAAAAAGAATGGCTACTTTTGCTGGAGGCAAAGTATATCTAAATACGTTGCAGGACTGGATTCAAAAACCTCAGCATCCTGCCAGCCTGGTCCAATACAAATTATGTTTGTAGTTATTCCAGGGACCTTGAGCTATAGTGTGTACACACTTAAATCTATGCAATATTTATCTCTGCTTCAAATACGTAAGAAGAGTACACGCTAAGTAGAAGCTCAGGCTAGTAGGGCTTCTGCAATCGCTGAACTGTTCAAAGTGCCAAGACTAAAATTCAGTCTGGCTCCATTTGCAGTACAAAACCAAAAAAGCCCTAACATACAGTAAAATATTATTATTAGAAAAGTAAGATTGGGTATTCAACCTGTTCCATAATCTATGTTTAAACAAAACAGATGAGATCAAATGCACCCCCCTGGTGGTCAACCAAACTACAGAATTGAAACTGGTATATAATTTTTTTAGCAGTAAAAAAATTCTAACAAAAAATTAAGTTCCATCATGTTAACACTACTACTGGGTAAAGGACTGCAAGCCCATATGCAAATTATGTTCCAGGTAAAGAAGAAGAAAAGTTCAGCTATGCAACTGGTAACTAGATTTCTAATAAAATAACAACTTCATTCTTTTTCAAGTCTTTTCCAAAATACCAGAAGTGATTAGAACACATTATGGACCAGTCACTTGCCAAGTTTCATGTTTGAAATCAAAGCTGTTTTAAAATTTCCTGAACAACAAAAAAGCATTTTAAAACTGGTAACATTCAGTCATGGTGATATAAGCAAATACCAGCCAATCTGAATCTTGGAACGTTCTTGATCTAATGCCTTTGTGTTGCCACTAAGCCCAGAAAAATATTTCAGGCCCAATTGCTAAGACAGTGAAAATAATATTCACAGATAAAAAAAAAGCTACATATTATACAACTACACTTTTTATTTCTTCAATATACCTTGATGGAATTAAAAGCAGAGATCCTTCAAGAGTTTTTCTCATCATAACTGAGATGCATCTACATTCACCAAAGATGAACCTGCCTGTAATTTGCATGGAAGATCTAAAACCCTTCTCCTTCCCTCCTCTGCACCTCCCCCAGAAAGAGCTCAGCACTCCTGAAGTATGTTCTCTACAAATAACTATATAAAGGAAGTTGGTCTATCATGGAGGAGCTGCTTAGCTTCTCATACGCTGAGGAACTCTTTTTGAAATAATGCAGACCAGCACCACCTTACTCCCCCCAACCCCCTCAAATACTAATCAATGCATAAGGAACAAAATTTGAACCTGTGTCTTCCACAGTAAAGGTATTTGCAAAATACATTAAGGCTGCCAGGAAACAAAACACCAACTGCTATTCCACTCTATGGCTACCTTTTTTTAAGATTGTTGCCCATTTACTCCAACGTGTGCAAGCAGAAAAAAGATATATGGTAAGAAGCCAAACTTTAGGGCAATAGATTACAAGAAAAAGAACAAAATTCTAAGAGTTATATACACCTATAAATTCTCATTATGCATCTGTGTGTACTAATACAGACTATTACATAAAATACTGTATTATTTAATGTCAATTGAATGGAAGTTTGCTTTTAATTACATGTAGTCAACTGTCCCTGTAAGCAGTTGGTACAGTAACTGGGCAGAAATTCCCAAACATATTCAGCCTTTCCTCCTTGAATCTCAGAATTATTTAAAAACACACTTTCTTTCTCATGAAGAGATAACAGTGATGCCAACACCACCTACATTATTCCCCCGGCAGATCTGGAGATGCTGGAGCAGAACTCAGAAGTCCAGCCGCCAGATCCTCTGCTGTAACCATCTGATAGAAGACTCTCCCTCATGCATTTCTCTCTTTTAGCTTAAGTTGTTATACTCTTTAACAATGCCCTAGGACATTAATGGCTTCATATTTGCTAACTGTGACTGAAGCTCATATTTGGGCAAGAGAGGAACTTTCCATCTCCTGAGCTATAACTCAAACCAGCCCAGAATTTTATGTAGTCAGCGATCTCCTTTCTGTCCTCACTGACTGGAAGTCTGCATTAATAAATAATAACCAGTACAGCAGGGCCCTGATGTTCACAGTGACAAATAAAGATCTCTCTAATGTATTTAAAAATGCTTCTTGCACTGGTGAATTACAGGAGAAGAGTTGTTTTTTCTTTGTTCTAAGCCACATTAAGTCCAAAAGGAGGAAGTCCTACACAGTAAATGTGTACAGAACTATTTCCTACCTCTGCAGGCTGCAGAAAATCCCACTGTGTTAAGTAATATGGCACCAAAGCCACTTAAACATATTAGCCTATTAAATGTGCATTCCCTTATTGTTCTTAAAATGCTAACTAAATGTTCCAGGCCACTGTTTATTTGTAGGACTTCTGAAGATTCATGCACTACCACCATTTCTCTTAAAGCAGCATGATGGCCAACGTACCGCTGGTGAGGCTCTTGCTGACAGCCTGCAGAAAACTCGTTAGTCACATTGCTCTGGCTCACCTTATTCCCAGTTGCTAAACTGCATTCAAAAAAACCAAACAAAAAAAACCCCAAAAAACAGCCAGCTAAAAATACATTCAACATTTAACTTTGCACTGGAAGCACGCACAGTTAGTTTTCAACTAGAAAACTACACAATTCCATCCTGGAGGGGAGAAAAGCCTCACAGCTATGAATAAGAGGAAGATTGTCTCAGATTTCCTAAGATGCCTCCCATATTAAGACGTGTCCATATCAGGAAAAAATTAAGAACCCTATCTTTAAGTTCCCACAAGTACAGTTCCAATTAGGAAGGGTTCTTAGCTTTGAGCTATCACTGTGCTAAAAATAGAGATGTTCAGGAAACACATTACTCTCAAAAGTGATTTCACATACAATCTGTAAACACGTTGCCCTTTTAGGTAAAATGGCAATTGTTTGGAAGCCAGAAATATTAAAGTGGAACGGATCTTTAAAGATAGCTTGCAATCCTAAAAATTGAAATCTGTGCCTTTTTTTGTTTTCTGTAAAAAAGAGGCTGAAGGGACTAAGTACAGTAGGGATGGGGGAGGAAGGAGAGTGAAAAGAAACTTCTGCACTTTTGCTTTGAAAGTTTTTTGTTTATACACACATAGATATATATATACATATATAAAAGAAATGCAGGTGTTCTTTTCTTTTCATAACCCTGAATGCATCTCTGTGGGACATGACTTCTACCAATCCCAAATTTTGTCACGTTTTATGCAAATTTCATGTTTTCATTTTATCAGATATGGTTTATAAAAGACAACTTAAGACTCGCACAGGTTATAAGTACAATGCTGTCATAGTTTCCTTTTGTAAAAACTTCTTTTTTTTTTTTTTTTTCCCCCTTTTAGGATTCCTTATTTTTCTTTTCTGTTGTACCTTCCCTTTGCACTTTGAGTGGTACAATGCTATCTTCCTGAAAGGTATGGTGGACAACTTCTGGGTTGGCAGGTGCAGAACACTGGATGATTATATTTAATATTAAAGTTGGAGGTATTAAGCAGGAAAGCGATTTTTATTCTTCCAGGTGTTCAAAATACTGTTTGTTAAGATTCTTAATGCAAGTTCTTAAGCAATACTTGGAAAACTACATATCTTGCTAAAAGAACCAACAGAACTTTCAATACAGAATTGAAACTGTGTAATCTCATCTAAGGATTTCAAGTCCTCTATTAAAGTAAAGAAAAATAATTTCTGTCATTGCCATGACTTGAAGGAAAGAGACACAGACAGATAAGCCAGACCGGACAAGAATTTTGAGGAGAACGATAATCTGTCCCTTCTTTTCTGAACTCTCTCAGAAGGAGATTAAAGTGCAAAGATCCAAAACTGAGCTTGTGTCTATCCAAGAAGAATTAAACAAGTGCTACTGCCAGTGAAACTCCTACAGATAACTCTGCTAGCATCACTCACCCTACAGTATCAATGACATTAGTGGAAGATTAAAAGCTAAAATAATACGCTGCATGGTTAGAGCCAAGGGTGAAGGAAAGCAATAAAGTGAATCATCACTGCAGATCCCTTCTTGCAACCAAGTAGCATGGTTCTTCATAATGCCATGCCGTGCCAACGGGGTTGTACATCGAGAACCAAAATAGCAGCCCCTTCTGCTTGGCCTAAACAAAATAACTGTACAAGGACATCAGAGAAGGTCTAGAATCCTCTCTTCCAAACTAGAACATCTCTAGTTTTTAACCACCTCTTCATAGTCAGTACTTCACTCTGCATTTAAGAAAGGTGTCATGCTATACTGACACTGTAAGTAATGCCACAGGAACCACATAGCAATGAACTCATCTGTTACACCACCACCACCCCTGGCCCTGTCTACAGAGGTGCCCAGAAGCAGCCTTCTATTTTCCTCCACTACAGATAACAGCTACGTAGCTCAAGGCTTCACACCTCATTTGTAGAGACATCCTAATGTGGTCTTTGTCACACACAGTTTCCCATCATCTTTTGACAACTGGGACAAGTTGGCCCTCTGTTAATAACTGCTGGTAAAAATAAAGCAAGTCCTGAGTTGAAAAAAAATGCATTAAATATAATTTGGCATAGTCTAATGTAACTTCTGACTGATGACCCCTGAGATTTCTTGCATTATGCCTGCTGGCTGATACTCACTGAAGACTCCCCACAGAATAGAAGAAAAGACTCGGAGACCAGATTGTACAGAAAACCATATGTGGCGGTAGTAACTATGGAAAATTTGGTAGCGTCACAGACCCCTGTAGAGGAAGCAGCCTCATCTCAACTTTCCACACCACAGAACAAACCACCCCCCTGCCCCAAAAAATCAACACAGAACACCCTCTCCATTTTATGAAGTGCTACAATAAATTCTGAAAACACGAACCGTTTCATTACACAGACAAGAAATGTGAAATTTATGACATATCAAATGGTCAGCCTCATGCCTGGCAGACAGCTCAAACTCTGTGTATGCAAAGTAATCAAAGTTCAAGGACCACAAGGACAGCAAACTCAGTTAATCGGAACCATTTTGGGCTCTTGAAGGTCACACAATAGCCAACTAAAAGCCAGGAACAATAAGCCATCTTCTATACAGAGCTGTACCTGTTATATTCTCACCATCCTTCCAACCTAAAAAGCATCACAGAAGATTCCCACACCACCAGAGAGAAATCAAACAAATTCTGTGAAAGAGTTTGACACAAGCAGAAAGTTCCTTCTTTTGAAAAACCCATGGCATAGCCAAAGCAGAGGCTGTAGCACACGAGAAGTAGAAGTACACTAGGCTGGGTAGAATTGATATTTGCTTGCCTTGAATCCAAACATAAGTACATTGCAATTGGTCACTGACATGAGTAGGTAATATTTTGTAAGACCCTAATACTAACAGCAGAACTGGACAAAATGCATAAACATTCTGTAGTACAGCTAAGCACCAGGATGCAAGTAACATATATTCACAAAGGGGCAAATGGATACTTGCATTATTGCTGCAGAAAAGGGGGTACAGGAAAATATGTGAGAAGTACTAAAATCTCCAGGATAACAAAAAGGGACATAGAATAGGCAGGAAAGGAATCTTCAGGATTATGCTGGTTCCAGCAGATAAAGCTGGGAAAATGTCTGATAGAAATAGAACAAGTGCTTGTCTAAAATATAAGATAATGGTGGGAGCAGATGAGATTACCCCCATTTTGGTGGGGCGAAAGAGGGATGAGAAGCATAAAAACCTCGAAGAAGAGCAAATGAAAAAATGAGGAATAAAGAAGTCACTTCCTTCACGAAAGAGCTCTTGACTGATGACCTCAGCCTTGGTGACTAAGACCACCCGGGACTGTAGGACAACCACAAGGTATCAACTCTGTGGTATTGTACACTCGCAGCTAATGTAGAATGGGACTGTTAAGAACCAACTGTTTGAATATGCAGTGATAATAACTAATAGCGATTAAGAACTATTGGCTCCATGTATTGTTAATGAATTCCAGTCTAGTAAAGATTTGCTTTTAAGCTTTAAGCTGGCCTGACTTACCAGTCTTCCAAACACTCTTTCATTGTAACTGATGCTGATACCCAGCTTCCCACTGCACGGCTCATATGTCACATCACATATTAAATAAGAAAAGAATAGGGGTATTGGCTCTAGCATACAGACAGGTGAAAGGAATGAAAAAGAAGCCTTGATGCTTTAATTTTCACAGATTTGCCAGTGTATGATCAAAAAAACCCCAAGCAAGTAAACTCATGTAGTCTGTTTCTGCTATGGCAAGTTTCAACTGGCAATAAAACATAGATAGTACATGAAGAGTTAAACAAATCTCTCCTAATTTCTGGGAAATCTTTTTATTAACAATAAGCTAATGTTCAGGTAAACTTCTCAAACCCACAAATGCTCTTAGGTCTCCCTTCTTCAGGCTGCACAGTCCATACCCAAACTGTCCTCAATTCAGAGAAACATTTTCACCTGCATTATTCAATCAGTAGAACCTGCTCAAACCTTTCAGTACGAATCACTATCAAGACATATGTCAGCATATCTTAAGAAAATACTGACTGTTTACCATTACCTTCTACCTTCTCAGTATTTAGCAATAAAGAACCCTTAGATCCTCAATCAGGAATCTGAAAAAAGCCCCTCATCCCATGCAGAGATCGATTCAATTAATTGGTATTTTCTTACTGCATAAAGAGACAAGTGGTTTGGCAAAGGTTGTAGAGCAAATCCTTGGTTAAACGTGGAATTACTAAGGATATCCTATCTCTGGATACCAGCTTTTTCTCTTGGTCTCCTTAAGGCTAAAATTGTGCTGTCTGGACACATCCTCTCCCTAATACTCTTTTAATTTACCAGTTTCAGTGAAATTTGCTAGAGGGGTATAACCCTGAATAAAAAAGCTCATTCCTACAAGCTTCATAAAAAAAGGCAGGGGTAGAAAAAGCCACTACTAATTTCCCCCAGACAGAACCAACAGTACAAGTTCATACCTTAAGCACCACAGACTTGGATTTATAAACATCTCAAAACCCAGAAAATACTTCGGTGAGAGGTCACACCTTCTTATGCAGCAAATCAATCAACCATAACACTAATCCACAGAAAATCTAGATTCATGAATTCCAGTGCTCACTGAACTAATTCTTCCTTGAAAATTAATAGAAGTGCATTCTTCTCCTCTACCACCTTCAGCAGTCCTGATAAAAATGAACCTTATGACAAGAAGTCTTCACATTAACTTCTTGAGGTGGGAGAAAGAGTACATATCACCAAGAAGCAACATTTTGATAAAAAAGTCTTCTGCTTTTAATCGACAGCTAAAGTCCAAAGACTAGACCTGCATTCCAGATCTATTGAGCAGTTAATACCTGCTTTTGGCTAAGATGAACAGTTTGCATGCCCTATAGAGAGAGGAGGTGTAACAAACATCGGTAAAGAAAAACAAAACTCTCAAATATGTTATTAGAGGAATCTGCCAATATTTTGGATATCTGGTATCTTTATGTGCTAATGTCTTAAGCTGTCCAGAATATTCTTCTGAATCTGGAGTAAGGGGGAAAGTTGATTTCTGCTTTACTTCAGTTTCTGCAACTTCAAACCAGTCGGCTTCTGGCTTCAGAAAACAAGTAACTGTGTCAATGGAGCAGGGCACATTAGACATGACCATCATATGTGGAAGGTCACATAAAAGACTTCAAGACTACATAAACAATCTGAAGCTGCTAAACAGTCATTCATTAGTACATCCTTCAATTGCTTGAGGTGGGAGAAAGATTCAGCATGATCTGAAAGCATTAATGAGTTGGTTAGCAATGGGCTAGATATGGACAAGGGAGTATTGCCATCAGCTCATCGTTTTTCCCAAGGCAAAGACAGCACAGAACAGAGATTCTCCTACAACCACCACAGACGGTCACAAAAACCTAGGCTACGGCTCCTGCAGTGAAGCGTTATTGCTGCCGAGAGGTGGAGGAGGGATGATGCAGCCACTGTAGGAGAACGGATAGGGTACAACACAACATGGCTTGCAACACAGGAGGTGGCCCCAGGATGGAAATGCTGCCCTGGTAGCTGCCATGCAGGGGGTGAGAGCCTAGAAGCGTAGACTGGGAGTGAATCTGCAGTGTCCTTTCCGCATTTTATGAGATTTTTGCTTTGTTTGAAACACAGGCTATGTGAAGTAACAGTTTGACTTCTATGTTGTCCCTTTTAGGCTTCATCAACCGTTTCAGGGTGTTGTTGTAACAGACAAGTCTAAAAATAATTTTTTCTTCTCTGACAAGTCGTACGATTGCTCCATTAGCCAATACCATCACTTTTCCAGAAGCTGTCAGTAAAATGGCAACTGATACCTACATAGGAAATAACTGCAATACCTCAGGTCACACAGTGTGACAGCGATATGTAAATGCTGACTGCTGTGTACACCAAACTTCATTTTCCACTCGCGTCTTTTTTTTTTTTTGCCTTCCAATCATGTGACTCCAAGGATTTTAATGTAGCAACCCCCAAACTGTCCCTCATTTATACCTTAATCAAACCTACAGCATGTACTGCAAGCTGCTCAAAGAGCTGGATAATAAAAAGAATTAACCGGTGATTTTCAGGGCTTCTGCCTTTTCCGCTCACACTTTGGAAGAGTACTGTGTGGACATGCCTTACGTTTGAAGTACCTGCAGCCAGTTTTCTTCTCTGCTTACTTCATTATTGATACCAAAATTCTGGCACATAATCACATAGTTCCTGTTCACAGCTAATACTGCTGCAGAGCTTAAGCACTACATCAAGGAGCAAACTGGTAGCCCTCCCACGCATCCTTCAAGCGTGGAAGCCGTACACAGGATCTGAAAAGTGTAAGCGCAGAAAGAGCAACGTATTCCAACCACGCCAGAGAACACGCGCTGCTCTTGAGAAGGCCCTTGATTACCTGGACGGTTTCTTTCTGCCTTTTTTGAGTTAGAACATGACCGCCGCCTTTGGATTAACTCTTGACAACATCACCTTTCTCTGGGAGGCAGTGTTTCTGGAAAGCGTTTTGGTGTGCTAGAAATCTTAACAGGCTCATCATACAGGTGGCCATGACGCACCCTCTTACTGTGGTTTTTGTTTCTCCTAATTATGCTCCAGAATAATAATTTGGGTGGCACTGGTAAGGCAATGAAAGGAAAAACAAAACAAAACAAAACAAAAACCAAACCAAACCCCGCCTACTTCCTGCACTGGCAGGATAACGTAATTTAATCCTCAGGCCAAATGAAAAAGCTCTGCATCTGAATACCTCCACCTAGTACGCAAGTTTGGAATTTTATCCGAGCGTGAAGTTGGTGGCCCAGGTTCCTCCGTTTTCGTTTTTCCCTGTGCTCTACTTTATATCCCAACTATGACTGTATTCAGCAGCACACATTACTGATTTCCAAATCATTAGCTCATATTTAGTCCCTATTTTCAACTGCACACTAGAGACCTGCACCTATTCCACAAATAGAAAGAATCCAAATGCTTTCCCCTAGGCTCCTGCTTAGGATTTCATTATTAATTATATTTGAAGGTTATACAGTTAAAATACTAACTTTTTTATTTGAACATTTATATTAAGCTGCTGAGATTTCTAGCAGCTTAGCAGCATTATTTCTGTGTAAGAGACTAAGCCTCTTAAATTCTGCACGCAGGCCTCTCATCTAAAATGAAAGATTTTAGAAAGGCATTGAAAGGTAACACTAAGTTAATGATGCTTTTTAAACTGAGACCTCAAAGACTGATCACACAGAACTCTATCAGTTATGCACCCCCTTGACCTCAAGCCCTTTCACACACGCTTTGCCGGCAGTGCCTGAATTTGAATAAAGTTTAGTAAAAAGTTAGTTCCAGAAGATGCATGCCACCTCATTACTAGTTACAATTCATTACATGGATTTACTTTCCAATGCAGCAAAACATTTAAATATTTGGTAGCAAATCCCAGAAGACGGTATTTAACTATTTTCTCCAGAGATAATCAAGGTTAGGTATGACAGTCATCCATCAAGAATGGTGGATATTAAGAAAATGAAATTTTTTTGCAGGCGCGGATGTTGGCAGACAGACCAGATGACCTCAGCAAAAGGAGGCCTACGCCAACCAACTGCTACCTCACAACACAAACCAAAACTCCCAAATTTTAGACAGCTGGCCAAACTTTGATTTTTAGATACATGCTAGTGTAAATCCAGAACATTGACACCTGTATGAAAATCCAGGGTTATTTCTGATCTATGACTGCATAAGAGAAGAGAATTTGTTTCACCAGGCCAAGTTCATTTCTAGTGCTGTTCTTTAAGCAACAGATACAAGTCAAGAATTAGATCCTTAACGGGTCAAGTGCTGAACAAATCTAAACAAAATTTTATGTGCAAAATATGGACACATTTTTTTCAAATACATATTTTATATTTATTAATGATAACAAGACAAGCACCATCTTTCCGTATATGTCAAAGGCTGATTTTTAACCCACTGATTTTTTTTTTTTTTTACCCTTTGCCTCTTAGTGCACCTCAAATAGACCTTCTCTCTTGTAATTTTTTGTGCGTGCTTTTGATTCTGATGTACAGAAAGGTTAATTTTCCCAGGTCAACTTCAGATTTCATAGCTGGACCTATCTACTTATAAATCTGTATAGTCACATGAAGAGTTACCACTATTCATTTCTTTCCTCTAAAGGATTCTTGCCAGCCTGCAGCACCAAAGGTACTCCCTGATCACTGTGACCGGCTACAAAAACAGAAGTAGCCTGATGCGTTACTTTCAAGATGACAACTCCATAAAAGCATCCAACCGATTTGAAAAACAAACGCCCCTTCAAAAACAGCGTTGATCCTCATACCCTGATGAACTAAAGTGTACAAATACACTAAACCATGCTGTCTTCACATGATTACAGCATGTCTTGTACCAGATGACACCAGGTCAAGGCAAAGGTTGCATAATTATAACTGCCCAGCAGTTAAAACTGTATTACGGCCTTGAAATCCATCTTTTGGAAAATATTACTGGAAGCATTACATAACAATATACTTCATACTCTTAGAGCATGTTATATTGCCCAATATCTATACAAATATTAACTAATTAATGGCAGCTAGTTAAATGGAAATGTTAAATGGTGTTTAAACCTTAAAGCTTAACAAAACAACAGCGCATTTAATTCCCATTTAAATAAATGCGCACAAAGGGCTTGATGGATTTCTCTCCATGTAAAACTAACAAGGAAGAGAATGATTAAGTTATGTAAAATTTAAATAAAAGTCTTTCAAAACGTAAGACATAGGCAAGAATACCAAGGGGCATCTCCTTGTAAGCAAGCCAGAATCCAACCACAGTGCCGTTTTTAATGAAAGGCACAAAATGCTGGGTCCTTGTCCTTGCTCTCTCGTCTTTTGAAAGGAGCCGTACACACACCTCGTGTCTTTTAACGCTGTCAGGAAGCTGCCTGAGGACAGCCTAAGTTTCAGCAGAACTTGCAGGGACTTCACCTCGTGTGCCAAGTTTCAGCCTGGAGTGAATTTTTAGCAGTCAAGTTATAAACTCGTGAAAATAGGGGCTTACATTTGAACTGCTGACAAACTATAACGGTGCACATGGCGCCAATAATAGACAAAACTACCCCATTTTATAGCACACAGGAAGGCTGGAATTCAGCCGTTATCAGGGATAATAATAAACTGCTGGTGACTCAGGCTCTCAGCCTCAGATTTACATTCCCTCTGTCACTAAGAGTTTTTAAGTTAAACAGTTTTACATGAAAACGCAATAAACAACATTTATATTACCGATGGTTCCGACTGCTCTTGTGCTAAAATACCACGCAGCTTTCCTCCTGCTCTCCATCTCCTCCTCCCCACCCCACGCCGCGGGAACCGGGCACCGACCCGCTTGTTCCTTGGACTCTCAGGCAGCTGGGATGAAGCCCGGGATGAAGCCCGTGGCACCCAGCCCAGCTCCACGCCAGCTCCCAGACGGCACCAAGGGGAGAGGCTTGTACACTCAGGGCTGCCTGCCTCCGTTCCCCCGCGCTGCTGGGCGGCTCTCCATCCTCTTTCTCCAGAACGCAAAGGAAAAGCACTGCACAGCACCATTAACAGGTTTCTCTCCTCCCTCTAGAATACCTCTTGCAGCACGCATCAGGCCATCCCAAGGAAAAAAAAAAAAAAAAAAAAAAAAAAGCTGTAGCTTAACATTGCATCCTAGCTCTTCAGTGTTTCCTCCTGCTAAAGAGCCGAGGTCAGATATGGAAAAACTAGCCAAAAAAAGGAGGCTTGTTTCTCATGCAACAGACACTTGAGGGGGAAAAAAACCAACCATCTGGTCTAGAGGACGTAAAAGGCCTTGCAGAGTTGTCACCCAAGTTGGCCCCAGTCACTGGCACACAGAGACCAGCTATTCAGAGAACTTCGTATGCACAACTTACCACTCCTGAAGTTTCCTTTCCTCCAGAAAACTGTCCTTCACTCCCCTAAGGAGCAGAATTACATCAGTGACCACCAAGTTTAAATTTATCTGCCCAACGTCTATATTTTATTTTTTAATCCATCTCTCAGGAACAGCTTTTAACGCATTTGGATTTTTTTCTGTCATAAAATATTCTATTTATTTCCCAGCAGCTGGTGTCAAAAAAGTTGTTGTTTTCTTTAAATATTACTCTTAAATAAATAAAATCTGTTTTCATATCATGTAAAATTAGTTTTGCCTGCTGTGAGTTTGTAGCATTATGAAGTGATCATTTTTCCCATGAATTATTCAAAACGAGGATAAAAAAAGGAAAAGAAAGAGATGACGGACAATAGCATGCCATTCAATTTGTATAAATGCAGCAGTCGTACTAATAGTTCACTATGTGCTGCACAGATGAAACACTTTTTCTTTGTCAAATGTAGCCACTAACCTTAATTTAGTATTTCAGAAAGAGGTGGCGAAAAGAGATTTATTTCTTCCCTCTGTGTCCCCCTGTGACTTATCTAGTGGGGCAGATAATAGACGTGTCTTTTTTTGTCTAGCAAGATATCAATATTTTAGACAACAAGTTTTTGGTTGCTAATCCTCAGTACCATGGCTCAACTGACCCTTGGTTCTTTCTTTCATTTTAACCTATTCTTTGTTTAAACTTCTGGTTTGACAGTGTGTCTCTGTCTTTTATGAAAAACTATTAGAATTGTTAACATTTCCTCTGGAGTCTTCATATTACCCTGTCTTTCAGAACTGCTGTAACTGCACAGCTGTAATTATTCTCACTTTGAATTCTGACTGTCGTATTTGGAAGGGATGAAGGGTGGGGATTTTAATAAATCATTCAGGCTCCCCAAGGCACACAGTATCTTACCAAATCTACTATGAACTTTTAAGGTGGAAAGGCTTATGGACTAAATGTATAGATAAACTGCTAAGACATAAAATGCCATTTTCATCAAGGAGAATGAGAAAATGATAATGAATTTGTGGGTGAAAAAACTACAGTAAGTTAAAAAATGCTTTTTCAAATGGTTTATCACCAAGAACTTCCTCATAAAGAAATCTTCTCTTGAAAACAGAATGCTTTCATTAAGTTTTAGAACATGGCTACTGAGGAAAGTAAGTGTAGTGCTAAAAGAGTAGGTTTGAGACTCATGAATTTCATCTGTCATTACAACACAGAAATCACTTAAATTCTGTTTCAACTTCTCCAATCCATACATTATTGTTATTAAAATATTTGTATCACAATAATGCCCAGTGAGTTGGATCAGAAACAACAATCCTTTGCACCATACAGAAAAAGGGAGTCCCTACCCCAAATATTTTCAACAGGGATAACATTAACCTGCCACACAACGTTCATCGGAAACACTGGCCTTTACCATGTCATCCTTTGAACGGGAAGAAGTTTAAGTGTTCAGAAAGAAAGTAGGGATTTTCTGAGGGAGAAAGAGACTGGGTGGGGTTTGTTTGTTTTTCAATTATCAGAGTGAATTTCCCTCAGAATACAGTGCAAATGGATTCAAATGAATATCCTGGACTATTTGCTCTGAACAGCATCATAAAAACGATGAGTGTTACATGCAGCTAAGGTGTGTTGATCACAAAGTCGTCCGCAATAAAGCACAAACACGTCTGTTGTCAATTAAAAGCAAGATTAGGATGAAGTGTAGTAACCAGTGTCCCAAATTCCATTATCCCATAGCTACAAGCCATTACTGTTTTTTCCAATTTAATTTTTTTTTTAAAGTAGGTCATTCTGGTATACTCTAATTCATTTTTTTTTTGCCATCCGTGCCAGCCCAGTTTTGGCCAAGTCCCCATGCCCTAGAGACAAAATAAAATCCGCACATTTATTTTATACAAGATTAAAATATTTCTATACACACAACTCCCATTCACATCTTACAAATTTCGATACACTAGACAGAGTCAAATGCAGTAGTCCATGAATCTTGCTTGCAGAGCCCTTCAACATATTCATTTGGAGACTAATGTAAATGGTAAATATTTCAGGCTCACTAGACAAAATAGGGTGTTTAAAGTGCAAAACTTCTCAAGACCTGATAGGAAAGAAAACGACATTTCAAGCTGCCTGAAAGGAACACCGAGATGTTTACAGGAGTCATCAACCTCCCACCTCCACACCAGCAGAGCTGCTTCGTAGCCACCTCATCAGCACCTACAACTCTGTGGTGCTTTGAGGATTTCCCCACTAGATTCCCTTTGTGAACTTCAGAAAATGAAAGAAGAGACCAGCTGAGGGAAACCAAGCTTTACTTTGAGCTTTAGTACAAACAAGAGAAGACTGTGGGAGTACTGTGTCGATGCCCACAGAGCATATACATATGCTTTACGCAAGATAAAAGAATTCAGATCCAACATTAACTTTTGTAAGAAATCCCGCAAGCATTTTGGTGGATTAAAATTCCAGTTGGAGACCTTCCCCACTGTCCACTCTGCCTAGGGTCACTGGGACTTACCAGTGCATTCCATCCACAGCCACACAGAGAAGTTATAGACGACTGCTCCAAATATTAAAGTACTCTCATGCACGTTGCTGTACCCTTAGCCTTGATTTTTGCTTTATTCCTTTTTTTTTTCTTAGTAATACACAGTCATTAAAGACACTGTAAACGAGCAAAATGTACAAACCTACCGATACCAGTAAAGTTGCACCCATGTACAATAAGACTGAATTTATTGAGAAATAAGTAAAAGATAGGAAAATAATTAATGCTAGTCAACATGGTTTTATGGAAAATAAGTCTTGTCAAACACCTGATTTCATTCTTTTGTAAGTATATAAGTTTTCTAAGCCTAAGAGCTTACACACTTACAGTTTTGTAAGCATTTGACTTAGCACAGAACATTCCAGTTCTGTCAATGAAAGCACGTGTTGAACAGCTAACTAATGCAAGACCCTCAGAAAAATGTTACCCAGGGGGTCTTCAAACACAAGTGTTTTTAGTAAGACAAAAGTAAAATTAGTAATAACCCCAACACTATTCAGCATTTTGATTGATGACTCCTAAGTTATAAAATCACTGCTGATAAAAATTTCCAGGTGATGCAAAGACTGATAAAAGATCAGGAGAACAGGGTATCGACAGACGGGGAGAATCAGGCATTTGCACAAGTTTCTGTTCTTTCAAATAAGACTCTTTGGTATGGCATACCTTTAAGAAAAAGGAACATATGCTGTATCCAGAGGATTGGGCATGGATGTGGGGGGGTGTGCTACACCCTGGAAAACAGCGATTCTGAAAAGGATTTAGAGGTCACAACAAATAAACAACTCAACATGAACACCCAGTGCAATGTGGCAAAGATGGCTAACGCAATCCCTGGAGGCATAAACAGGAGGTAGCGGGTAGGCTCGGGAAGGCCTTTTACTTTTCTTTTTTACATTGTTTTCTAAAGGGATCTTCAATTGGGTGAAGAAAGGCATAACAAGAACCAAAGCATGGAACGTGAAGCCAAGAAAGAAAGAAAGAAAGAAAAGTCAAATCAAACCAGAAACAAATCCCACCTTTTTAAACAGCAAGGGAATTAACCATTGGAACAAAACTATCAATGGAAGGGAGGAGCTTTAACCTCCTGATGGTTTCAAGATGGAAAGATGCTGTCTGTGCATAACTGGGTTCAAAACAGGGATGACTGGACAAATCTAATAGCTAGTGACACACAGGAGGTCAAACTAGATGATCTAACAGTCCTTTCTGACCTCAAACCACATGAAAGGAAATTTCTGAAATTATATTTTATGTGACCTGCAAAATTAGATCGAACAATTCTTCCTTCTGAGTGACCGTAACAAGCAGTCCTCCCACAAAAGATGCACGTATGCCCAGCACAGCGCAATGGGTTTTGCTGCTTCTGAAGATTTCTGAGAAGAAGAATTCTGAAGCCTGGAGACAACTTGGAAAGACACTGCTCACGTCCTCTGATCAAATGTGTTGCTTTGTTTGTTAAGTGACTGCATTTCACTAGAACGTAGCTCAGCAGAGAGCCATCACGGAGAGCTCACCTTGAAGGAACTTCCAGCGCTGGAATGTTTGCAGTCCTCTCTCGATCTGCTTCTGGATTCAACTTTGCCTGATGCTGGAAGCCAAGTCTGGTGCTACCTGGAGGAAAGCTATCCACACAGCAAGGAAAAATCTACCTTTTTCTTACCACAGAGGTTTTTTTTTCCAGTTGTCACTCCTGGAATTCACAGATCCTGAAATTTGCTTCAAGCTTCAAGTTCAAGTATATATGAGATTACTTCGAAACCATTGTTTTATCCTCTATTATATTTCCCACCCCCATGCTCCCAAAAGTTCAAATATGTATCTAAGAATAGGACTACAGCTGACAAAAAGCATTAACAAGATTTTTACAATGACAAATAAGTAGATTTTCAAGTCCTACCCGAAAGCTAGAGCTACAGAAATAAATACCCCCTAACCATCCTGCTGGGCACGGCATCAGAGCTGCCTTCAAGGGAATAGCACCATCTACTGCATCACTCCCACAGCTCCCTCCAGTTCTTCCTGGTGATTCTCTTGACCAAGTACTGACCAGACAACTCTTAGCTAAATAAATCACACCCCAAGATGGCACAGCTGCAGGCACTGAAAGAGATAAGAGATGTTTTCCATTGCTAACTCCAGCTTTGAATTTTCCTTCTACCTGCTGTAAATGGTTCAGCTTATAAATGCAATAATTTTTTTGATGTCACTAAAACTATGTTTTAGTTACAGTTACTAGCAAATGTCACTCATCTACACACTCTACCTACTGCCTGAAAACAATATGATTTAAGGAGTATGTCAGCAGTAAGAAAAGACTCTTCCCACTGGATTAAAAATGTGCATTTTAAGAAAGGAAACACTTTTAGAAAGAAGGAGAGGGAGTCTTCTGTTTCTGTAGTTTATTTTTCTGCTTAATGAAACAAGGTTTCCAGCTTCTACAATAGCAGCTGCAAAGGCACTTCATTAATCTCCCAAGTGCACAGCCTCTCCCTGCATACCTGTAGCTGCCCTGTTCCAGCCTCCTGAAAATTATCTGTTGGCATCGCTTCAACGTTCTTACAAAATTAAAAAAAAAAAAGAAAAAAAAATGGGGGGGTGTGTATTAAACTATGTAAATTCTACAACTTTCGGAAAGAACACGTTAACCAAAAAGTTCACTGATACTTCTCCCGTATTTTGAAGACCTTCAGAAGCACTGAACTCCAACTTGTTCCCATTGAGAGTAAATCAAAAGACTGTCCATAGAGATCTACTCAAGTAAACGACAAACAGGGGAACAAGTCATTGCTGCAGTCTCAACACAGACTGCGTCAAATGCCAGATGCTTGTTCAGGCCAAAGCCTTCAGGGGTGATTAAAAAAACACACAAGAATTTTCAGAAGTGCTCAAGTATGCTAGGAAAACAAATGCCTTGGGAAGTAAAGAGTGCTGCTCTCCTAACGTCATCTAGATCCTTTGAAAATCCCATATGATGAGATTTGGCCCAAGGACTTAGACAAACTCAAGTTTTCCCACCTTATTCTGGAGTATTTAACTTGACTCACTTAATGAAAATGGATAGATATACATATATTACGCAATCTATTTTAAGAGGAAACAGCATCAGTGAGCCTCAGACCTCAC
This sequence comes from Haliaeetus albicilla, assembly GCF_947461875.1. NCBI lineage: Eukaryota > Metazoa > Chordata > Aves > Accipitriformes > Accipitridae > Haliaeetus > Haliaeetus albicilla. Next base: position 41,727,189 of record NC_091488.1, read on the forward strand.
CATCTTGTGTTTTAGTTTAAACACTAAACACTAATTCTGTGAGGGCTTTAAAGGGTTCTCAGACCTGTAACAGCAAAGCTGCACAGAGGAAATGAAAAGCTAGTGACAGGGCAGCGCTCCCAGGTCTGATTACATTTGCTTCCTTATATTTGCACCTGCTGTAATTATGATAAAGGATGGAGTTTCAAGAAGAGTTGATAGGAAATTTTATGACAGAATTCCCACCAGAACACTGGAAAACACCACACTTTTTACAATGCAGTATTGTTGAAAACACCAAGATTTTTCTTTGCATCCATGCCATGGTTAACCCACAGCTCAGGAAATTACCTCACAGATGAGCAAAAATCGTCTATACTGTGCAAAGTTTAGTTGACTCCAAATATAGGCCATTGTAATTGTATGGAATGGAGAAAAACCTTTGTTTAAAATTCATTTCATATATGGGTTTAAAAAAAAAAAAAGAAAAAAATCATTATCCCACCAAGCGAAAATTCTGGTTTGTGTTCCACTCAAGGTTTTAGAGAACAAAAGGAAAATTAATATGTATACTAGTCTATTCATGCCATTACATTTTAACTCTGCAGTATAAACTCTTCTTCTTTACAGTATCACAATATTTTTTCCTAACTTATCTCCAAGCTCTTGAACTTCACTTCTGCATAAAACAGGACATACTGTTTTCCACATGTGTACAGTGTACACAGTAGTAAGGAAATCAAACGAAAACTACACAAGTGGCCAAAATGAAGATAAGAATGGGGGCTTATTTGCCGCAGTATTTTTTCCCCACTGGTGGAGTGACTTCCATAATGGAGTCCCTTCATTCACTAAGAAAAAAAATTGCTCTTCATTCCAATGCTCATTCTAACCATAAACTACGGGAAAAAGGCTTAGTAATACTTCTTAATGCAATAAAACAATAAATACCATTCTGCCACCAGGAGAACAAGCCAGTTAAACATGCTACTTCATTTTTTAATTCACAGCAAAAACCAGAGCTGATTAAGGAGGAACTAGTCCCTCCCAGCAGCTACCCCACCCCTTCGGAAAAAAAAAAGGAAGAAAAAAAAAAGGAAAATAAAAGAAGAGTTTAAAAAACAGGCAGATGAACAGAGGAAAAAAAACATCCCGTGCATTAGGCAAAAGTCTGTAATATTATCTAGAACGACAGCACAGCCATTGTTAGTGCTGCCAAAGCACTGCATGTTTGCTATATCACCCCAGGTCCTTGGAGAATAATAAACTAAGCAGATTAGACAGAGACTGATGTCTCTGTGCTGCTTCCACCTCCACCGAACGCGGGTGCCGGTCCGTGCTTTAGAGCACAGGCGGGCAGGTAAACCCAGAAAATGGGTACTCCGGGTTGGTGGGGGCGGGGGGGCCGGGGAGCCACTGCCAACAACCAGGGCCTGTTTATTATTTAACAGTTGGTATTGCTAGAGGCCTGGCACTGCAATAGAGCAATCTCTGTTTCAGCGCGAGAAAGCCTGATTACAAGAGCGCGGGAGCCAAATCGTGTTTACCATCGGCGGCGAGAACCTCAGTGCCCCCAACAGGCATGGAAATCCTTACCGCGGCGTCTGTCCGTCCGTCCGTGGGCTGCCTCCCTGGGGCAGGGGTAGAGAAGGGATGGCCATCCCCTGGGGGACAGGGAAGGAAGGGTTTGGGCAGGACGATCCTCAGAGTCGTAGGGTACCACTCGTACCAGCACTGGCCAGCTCGTGCCCTCCTCTCCGTTTTTACGAGCCAAAACGCCGGCCTTAATTCACCACCTCAAGCACCTGATGTCACCCAGGGCTCAAATAAATTTCCAGCTCCAGGGAGGGCAGGGGGTAATGATGCTCTTACGCATACAGTCTACTTTTCCCCCCCCAGCAAGGGCGGCATGCCATAGAGAAAGCACTTCCCCAGCGTAACTCCTATGATTCGCAGACAGCTATCACTGACAAAGAACTTGGCATTAAAAGTTTTCTTAGCTTCTGCTGGAAGTCATCCCTGCACACAAGAAAAATCTGGAACACCTCCCTACACACACACACAAACTTCAGCTAGTCCAATTTTTAAAATTTATTTACAGGAATGCTCACAAAGATTTGGTCACACGCTAAACCAGCATTTGTGAACTACGGGATCTATTGAGTAAATGCAATTAACAAGTGCCATGAATAAACAACATTGGGTCAACCCTCAACAATCTATCGCTATAAAAATCACAATAAAGGAAGATCAGACCATCCTAGTGACATGAAGCCTTCAGTTTTAGCTTGTTGGTTTAAACGCTAGCTCATTTTGGTAGCCGCAAGAAGCTAATTGCATCCGATAGCTGCTTCTCAGTCTGCTTAAAACAAGCTCAATGACCACCTTCTACTTCCCAATGAACAAGAGTCATCATCTTTGGCGTTTCTCCAATTCTGGTGAGGTTCAGTGCAAGGGTGGGCTGTTGGTAGGCATGTAGTCTACTTGAATCTCCACCACTGGCTTGCTACATGACTCCGAGAGCTGGTGGAAAGTGACTTTTCCCACATACCCCTTCTTAAAAAGAGGATAATGAAAAGCAACGCATGTAAAAACTAACAACCGATTCTTTAATATTGATGAAGAGCTTAGCAGTACTGACATGGTACATGTGCTCAGAAACACAAAGTTCTGTTATATTCTGCATCGCTACAACAGACCCTGACCGGTCTCATCAGCAGAGGGATGGCAAATGGAAAAGCCTGGGGAAACTAAGGTTTAATTGCAAGCTGAAGTCACTCCCAAGTTAGGACAGCCAGGAGCACAGTAAAGCAGGATCCTTGAATCCACCGGTCGCGGTGTCACTGCAGGGAGGGCCCCGAGCATCACGAGGGATCCCGCACCCAGGGAAAACCGGAGCCTGCCGCAGCTTCTAGGCAGCGCAGGAAAGCGTTACTCAGTCGGGTGGTGAGAAGCACAAACCACCACCTGCTCCTGGATCTCTCCTCACTGTTTTCCCCAGCTGACTCTGGCCCTAACTGCTTTCAGCTGGCCAACGGCAGCTGCCCCGGACCGCTGCAAGCGAGATGGCTGCAGGCTGCTAGCAGGCGGGGGGGGGGGGCCGCAGCTGCGCACCCCTTCCCTCCCTCCTACCGCACACAGCCCTCTCTACCCGCCGCTCGTCCCCACTTGGGCTCCTATTTAAATTCCCTGGTTTAGTCAAAAAAATCCCTCGGCTGCAGCACAGATGACCCGCAGGAGGAGAGGGCGCGACGAGCCGGGGTCCTGCGAGTAGCAAAAATAAGAGAGTATGCGGTAAATCCTTCGACGCGTGCAGGAGCGATGGATGTGCACGACTCCGGGGCGCAGGGGAGGGCGGGCAGAGCAGCCACGGTGCCTATGGTATGGATATATACAGCAGACTTCAGTCCCCAGAGCTGCCAATTTGGCACCAACGTGTAATTGTACCAAACAACGTTTCGAGAATTCAACACAAATAATGTAATAATAGCAATTAGACCCTTTACCAAGCATAGCTGTATCAGACATGCAGTCCAGACATTTTGCAGAAGGTAAAATGCACTTGACGAAGGAATCCGCACCTTCGCAGGCACTAGACGTGTGCAGATCTACGTAATAATTGCATTCCTTGTGTATTAATATTTGCATATAAGAAATGCATGCTGAGCTAGCATAACACCTCCTTCCTCAAATAATAACTAAGTTTCATACTGTGCCTGAAGTGCTCTTTATATAGTACACAGAAATGGGTTATGTAAAGATTAGAGCCGTGAGAGTTGTTCACAACGTAACTGAAAAATCTAGTAACCAAATCCAGTTCTAGCCTAGGTTTCCCCAACGCAAAACTCTGGCCAGTTTTACAGAAAGGTCTGTGACTTCTTGATGGTTTTGACACTGAAATCATACCAATCTTATACCCAGAAAGGGAAAGGAGAATAGAAGGAGAATAAGAAAAGAATAAAATGGCATGGGAAGAGGCTGGAAAGGAACAAAAAACCAAACAGGAGCAGTAAGATTTCTTCCCTTCTTCCTGTGCTACCACCCTTCCTTCCCATGGTGGAAATGGGAGAAACTGCCCCCAGCATTCAGGGAATGCACCTTGTTATACTGGAGCCACGATGCGATGTGTGGAGTTCAGGGTGCTCAGATGCTTTTGTATGTATGTGCATCGTTACTAGGAGATGACTGGATTTGGTACCGGGATAATATTCCACCATTGTGTGGTGTGTTCCCATCTGATGTTGCCTTTTCCCCAGTTTAAAAAAAAAACCTAATAAAAAAGAAAATTAAAAAAGATACAATAATTGTTACTGCACACTCTAATGAATTATTGTGTTCAAGGTTCCTACAAAAAAAGTAATATTATACTCGGCTTATGTTTTAATTGATTTATTAATATTTTATCACAGGAATGTAATTTAAGCTCCTCATGATTTAGATCTCATAAACCTTTAGCATTTTGCAAATTCAAATTCCAATTTAAAGCCAGGGCGAGCAATTAACTTTTCTATCATCTTGTCAGGGGAGAAGGTTCGTGTTTAATTTGAGACAAAGTGACAGAAATATATATACACTGTATGTATTACTCCAATTTAATTTATGAGTCAGCACCATCCACCTTCCAAATGTAGATTTAATGGAAGGGGAGGAGGGAGTGGGGGGGAAGACCCCGCTATCGTGGCACTTGCTGCGATATCTGCCCCAAATTCACTATGAAAAAATGTCCCTGGTTTATTGAGATACGGGGCAAGATTGATTACAGCTCTATTTTCAACCCTTTTGTTTCAATTTCCATTCGCTCATCACTTTCTCATACAAAGCATGTTCTCTCAAATGTCAACTAGCGATTCCCAGCCAGCGATGGACAGTTGAAGCCACGGCAGGTTCTCCCAGAGCCCGTCCCAACTGCTCCGCTTCCTGCGCCCATCGGTCCCCCAAAAAGGCAGCTAGCAGGCAAAGAAAGCCCCCCCCAGGACTGACACGAGTTAATACCTGTAGGGCCAAATCCTGTAGTCCTCACTGATGCAGCAGTCTCGCCGAAGTCTGTGTGATGCTCGTTTGATTAAGGAGAAAACAGAAAAAAAGATGGTGCTGCTAAACTATCCCTGTTGTTATTTCCCACCCGAAAGGGCATTCCAACCTCTTTATGTGTAACAAAGGAAACCTGTAGCCTAAATTTGCATGGGCAAAAATTTGCATGAACAAAATAAACAGGTGGTTAGCATTTGCATGTGCTGTTTCAAAAAAGGGAAGGGAAGGGCTAGTTTACGGCTAACTGCCAGAGAGTTTCCAGATCTGCCATCCCCACAACACAGCTCAGCATTGCACAGGAGTTAGCTCGTGAGCTGAAAAGACGGTCATGGAGAAGCTGCCCCACATATTACCCATTGGTCTTTGCCATGTCCCTAAATACTTACATAAAGCAAGCTGTACTTCAGCCTTCTAGAGGAGGACAGGTTTTTTGACATGTAAGAACTTTACCATTACTGCTGATACTTCTGATAGTCCTATCGTATCAGAGGGGATTGTTTCAGAAAGGGATCGGGGCTCAATTCCAACACTTCTATACACAACCAAGCTGAATCTCAACACTCCCAAAACCTTGATGCTGCACTCAGGCCCAGACATCCCAAGATACCGGAATAATCAGATCTTGTTCTGATTTACAGAGCTGTGACACATACTGCAAACACAGATCCAGCTCTACATCCAAACCTAGTATAATTGTAACTTGCAATGTTCCAACAAGCGTGACGGATGGAGCCAAGTCAGAAACATTGTTCCTCCTCATGAATTCAAAGTTTTGGCCTTCATCTTCAAAACATTTGAAAATCAAAACTTTTTTGAAATAAACAAAAAATCTGCACCAGTTTAAATTAAATTAAACATTTTGCTTCAATAATTTCAGGCAATTTCACTGGAATTCTTAGGCATCTTCAGTATAATTTTATTTCCTTAGAAATAAAAGAAGAATGTTCTTGTATTGAAAAATCACAATTCCTTCAAACAAACAAAATAACATGTGTGTGTGTGTATGTACACAGATGAAAAGTTTGTCCAAAGCTTTCCTCCAGAACTCCCTATGCAGTCTTACATCAGCTTACAGCTAAAATTTATGCAGTGGAAACCAGACTCGGGGTACAGTCATTACACAAAATCCAAGATGCAGAAGAACTCCACTATTCAGCCATACTTCACTCTCAATACACACTGGACTTAGAGCCAAACTTGAAAATCTTGTTTCATGCCCGATTCATTTATGAAGCTTCACTCTGATTCAGAGCCTTATCACTTTCTAAACTCAGGTAAAAAAGCTTTGCTGTCATGCATATTTTTAGACAAATTATAGCAGAGTGTCTTGCAATTTCCATTACTTTGTGGTGTCTGCACTGCTGATAGACACCAGCCCACATTGGCATCGCTGCCGAGGTGTCCTAATACTTGTCTGAAAAATACTATTAACTGCACATCACAGGCATTTGAAGTGCATAAGAAAACCATAAACTTAATTACACTGGAGGACTAGTGTGATCTCACATGAAATTTGAGCTACTGTTATTAAAAATAGAGAGATTGCATTTACTTAATGCTTCTTACAGTAAACCAGTCAATTTTAAACTTTCAAGGTTGTATAATCAGACAAAACAATATTGGGGGGAAGAAGCTGTCTGTGGAATTTACTAGTACAAGCATTTCACATGTCAAGCAGCAAAAATTTGTTTATTCTGCTAAAAAGAATATTCCTTGAATTATTATTGTATATGAGAGAGGATAGCTATTCAGACTGCACAGCATAAAGACTGAGACTAAAATAATGTGCAGAAAAGATTGGTTGCCGTACAGCATTCCTCCCTACCCCACCCCAAAAAACCCCAACCCATTCCGGATTTCAACCAGCTTTTAAATTCTCAGATCTGTTCTTAATGCTGCATAGCCATTATATCTACTCATCATATTGGGAACATTGCCTCCCTCTTCTGTGCGCTACCCACTCCTAGAGGGGGAAGAACTTTTGCTTTCATCGCTTTTCTTCACTTTCCTTCTGTTATCTGAGATCTACCTGTCTGAGCCTATGGAGTCTACCTGGAGAAAAAAAAGTAAGAAACCCTTCCACCTCCATAACCACAGCCAGGGAAAAAACAGATTGTGCTTAAACTAGCAACATGAATCCATGGCACTTATCGACACTCAGTTTTCAGATACTGAGCTCAAGAGATGCTCCTTGGAATGAGTCACATCCAGAGACACTCACTTCCCCGTGGATACCCTTGCACTTGCCAGGTCTCGATTGAGAGGGAGAGGTGTTCTCTAGTAATGGCTTGGGGTGGGGTGTGGGGTTGTTAATTAAAAAATTACCCAATCTCTCCCTTGCCCTCAGAGTGGCAGAAGAGCTGTATTACACAATGCCATTAAACCATCCCATCCTTTTTGCTTGGAGAAAAGTAAAACCATCCCCTTTCATTTCTCTTCCCATGCCCACCAACACTACCCCAGCCTCTTCAGCCTCAGGGACTTTGGTAAGGGAATGAGTGTACAAAGCAAACTTCTTGCCAAACATGCCTGTCTCAAAAATCCAGAAGTTAAAAAACTTTTCCAAGGGAAGAGCCTTAAATCTGCTCATGACATGAACCTGCCTTGGGATCACGCCACCCGGACTCTGAAGACAGAATGTTGAATCTTACTTCTGAACGTTACGATTTGTTTATTTAGATTAGAAAAAAGTTTAATCTTTATATGTTTTATCATCAAATATATCTCCCAAGAGTAGTGGCTCCTACAGGAGTCTCAAATCTTATAATCTGTGTTGTCAGAGACTTTATGCAGGAATGTTTGCTGTTCATGCTGCATTATTTCAGACCTCCACGACTGACTTAGACTTGCGGGGGCGGGGGGAATCCTACCTTGCCCATTTTGAGGGAATTATCCATGCCTAAAGTAGCACAATAATTTGCAAAAAAACAACTTTTCAGATTAAGCTGACTCACACCTGATTTTAACTACAGATCCTCCTTCCAGCAAGTGCTGTGCAGTCACTGGTTAGATAAAAGCACTACAGCTTGTAACACACAAGGTGAAATTGTCTACTAATGAGTGCATTGCTGTAGTAGTATGCTACCTAGAAATAAGTTCACCTAAGTTCTGTCCTAGCCTGTGTTATACCCATTTGAAAAGGTGAGATGAACCTTTAGGGTGGGCATAAATGGGGGAAGAAATAATGTCCTTCCAGTCTTCTTGAAAGTCTGCATGCAAAAATGATGTTGCCACATAATCTTGCAAAACGTATGCTAGAAAATCAGTACGGTTTTGGCTCAAAAAAAACCCCAACCCAAAACAAAAAAACCACAAACCCAAACCAAAAACCCCCACCACAAAAAAACCCACAGTGACACCTTTCCCAAATTGGTAACCTAAGTGGACAATAAAAGAGATTAAAAACAGAAGCAGCAGAATAACCCTAGAGGCAGGGCCACTCTTTGTGAAAGGACACTCTTCAAAAAGTAGCTCCAGAAGCACACCTACACAATTCATACACCACTTTATTTAACGTTCCTTTTCATGTTTGCCCAGGTTCACGTCAAGGGTACAGCAACCCAAGGTGGTTCCACAGCAAACTTTCATGTCCGCTGCAATTTTCCCTTTCAAATTCAATACAGTAAAATGAAATGAAGCAAAATGAAACAATCTTTATATACCAGTTCAGCTAGCATTCCCTAGCCCTCATTGTGCTGCATCTCTCATCAGCTCTCATTTACTCAGACAAGACAGAAAAGATTTGCAGATCCTATTACATTTTCCCACCCTATTTCCCATTCTGTGTGTAATTTTTTCCTTCAAATAATACTGATTGTGTCAACTGGAGGGGAAAAAAAAAAAAGAGAGAGAGGAAGAAAGAAACAAGAACTCTTTGTGTTCTCTTCATAGTAATAAAATATGAAAAGAAGAATTCACAAGAAAACAGCTGAATTCCCAGTGCTTAGAAAACGGACCTGGCTACAGACAGACACATTCTACTTAGAGCAGCATCTCCAACTAAACTGTCAAAAGTGTCAGGAAGAGTTGTGTGCACTTTTGTCAGTGAATAATGTGGAACATAGTGCACTTCCTACCAACTGAAAGTCAAAATCCTGGAAATTGCTATTTTATGGGGAGGAGGAAAAAAAAAAAAGGGGGGGGGGAGAATGTCTTTCGTATACCAGCAAAGTGATGAGAAAGAAGGCAAGACGAGGGTAGGCTGTTACTACTGGTATTGACTTTTTTTTTTTTCTTTAAAGGAAAATAAATAGAATGTTTTAAAAGGTAGAAATAGCAAAGGGTTAAAAGGAATAAGTGAACTGGTAAGAGAAAACAGAAATACTAGCTTGCTTTGTAACCCATCTAAAAATGTCTGATTTTACAAGCAACTCAATTCAAGCACATTTTTTTGCTTTAAGCACATGCCTGCTCTCACCGTAATCTTGAGAATAAGAGCACCCTTTCTTTTTCTGCTATCTCCTGCCTCATATATTAAACATTTCCCAGTGTTTGCAGTAAGTGAGGCAATTGGTCTTAAAGAAAACAGCCTCTTACTAAAGAACCTCTTTTCAACCTCAGACCAGGTCCATATTAGGTGTACTATGAGAAGACTGGTTCCCACAGAAAACAGCATATGATCACATAATTAAAAAGTGGAAAGGCACAGGGAAGTTAAATTAAGGCTGCTCTGTCAACTTTAATTCTAGTATTCACAGATTTGACTTTAGATAAGTGAAATATTCTTTCACCTTTTTAAAATGTGTTTAATTCCCTGGATTTTCAAATAGCCAAGTGAAAACGAGAATCTGCTACACACCAACATATCAGTGCTTTGTGGTCATCAACAGTATGGCAACCTTCAGGCCCACCAGACAGACCTCTGCCTCTTGAGTTAATTAAGAAGCCGATAATGGTAGTAGGTCCTCCTTATTTTCATGGACCAGCTATTGTCAGGGTGGTGAGATGCACAAGTGTCAAGAAGAAAAGGAAAAAATACCTCCCTGTCACAAAGGTCATTCAGTTGATTTTTTTTTTTTTTACAAAGCATCATTCCAAACCATGAAGGCACAAGAACCCTCAGAAGATGTTATCAGAATATTTTAGCATGGGCAAACCCAAGTATTTTCCTCAAGCATCATATTTGTAAACAGCACACCCATAGCAGAAGCAGCTGTCCACAAAAATTATGTTTAAAGCTAATAAAACTAACCACAAATGGTTAAAACTCAGTAAAACTTAAAAGCAAATGAGAGAGGTTGTTGTAACGGTAACTGCAAGACAGCAAAACCTCCATCTAATAAATGTAGATAATGTGCATGAGAGAGCAAAAAGGAAAACACTAGGCAGGCTTTAAACAATTCAGAACATCACAAACACATAATTTTAACTTGCACAAACATGACAGAAGCACAGGTTTGAGGAAAATTCCACCTAATGGGAGAAATGGTGACCGATTAAACTGAACTCCTCCTACACAAACATTATGTTCAGGAAGCTATGCCCATTCAGTTCGGTGGACGAAGAAGTGCCTGCATCAGTTCCCAAAAATCTTCTACACACTCCCACTGTCCTAGGGATTGAGATGCTGACAACAACAGTAAGTGAAAAAGGGAAGATTCTGTTCAAAGACAAGGGAGAGAACCGTGAAACAGGAACGGAGGGGCAGGAGGGGTCTCTGCCACCAGGAATTTTGTCATCTGTAACAACTTCAGTCACCTCCTCCGGAAAGAAAACATGCATCACCCTCATCATCACCGAACAAACCGAGAGCCCAAGGGACCCGTTTCTTAATTAGATGAAAGGCTAAACTAACTGGATTCCTACCAGACGAGTTCTGCGTGGCTTTCCTCGCGCACCTACCTGCGTGACTGTGAGCACAGGAGGTCCTGCTTAACTAAAACTCCTGCCATCGCAGCTCTCTCTTTCACTGGGCACACAAAGACTAATTCACTCCTCTGGAAGGAGGAAAAAAAACCCACCCACTGTTCATCTGGTTGTGTTCATAAAAAGCACTACCCTGACCATACTCCCAAAACTGCACCGCTCCTCTAAATGTATACATTACAAACATACAGGTCTGGAATTTACAGTCAACAAACAGCAATACAAACAACCACCAGAGAATGTATAAACACTCGCAGGAGCAAAAATACTCAGCCTGGCTGCACCACACACAGTGTTTATTTATCTCCCTTGCAGAAGATCAATGGGAGAAGACATTCAAAACAACTTCTTAAACAAAGTGTCACTTTGTGTTAGTTTATGTCAGTGGGGCTTCTTCCAAGTACTTGTGTCACAGTAAGATATGGATGTGTTTAGATAGTTTTCTTGTTCCTTTACTCCAGTCATGGCAGCTGGGCACGAGCAAACAGAGAGGAGAAGGGCTGCTAGTCTGATCGAGTTACTCATTTAACATTTCAAGTCTTTGCAGCTCAAGAGAAAATTGCTGTGTATTTGTAACCTGAATGCAGGTCAGTAACTTTGAAAGGTCAGGCTGAACGTTTAAAATCTTTTTGTTATTAATTCCCCACCAGCTCCCAGTTCTGTGAATGCCAATGAGCAGACTCAGCTCCTACAGAGTTGAGTAGCAGTTAGCCGGCACCTCTGAAGACCAGCTCCTCAGGAAGGTGCAGAAGGAGTTTTGAAGCAATGACTTTCTGCCATACAAGCAAATGAACTCTCTGTTCACTTGAGACACGCTTCTCAAAGCGCAGGAGGCACAGACTTCTTTATTGGGGTTTCTTCATTTGTTGCTAAGCCATTAGCCTCATGTCAAGGCAACTGAGTTTTCTCCATCTACATTTCACTTTTTAGGAATACACAAACTATTTTGGGGCTATCTGGCACGCATTTACACAGTATCACAAGATTTGTTGATGCTTCTTAATAACACAGATAACTCCCCATAGTACATTGCATTTCCATAACCCCTTTAAACCAGAGATATCAAAGCACTTTGCAAACAATACCTTTGCCTTTCAAACTGCAACCCCGTGTTAGGTCCGTATCATCATTCATACTTTGCCGTCAAGAAAAACTAAAGCAGAGCCAGGTAATGCAATTTAGCAGGGTTACAAAGAAAGCAGTAGAAACAGGAGCAAAATACAAGTTTTCTGACTTTCCAGGTCCCCAATTCATCAGAAGGCAAGCCATCCAAGATGGTGAAATTCAACAGAGGTTATGACTATGCCTCAGGTAGATTTACATTTCTAACATGCAAATACTATGGTGTGTGGTTTATGCTATTGGCCTTTCAAGGGTCCCCTGACTCTATCTACACCAGCTTTTAAATACTCAGGAGAAACACTCATAGGAACACGAAAACTTTGGGGTTTTCTTTCCAGATTAAACTCCCTTTTGAAAACATGTGGATGGTAGCAAAGAATATACCTAAAGCATCACAATAACTTCCAAACTAATTCCCTTTTGATATAATATGCCCAGCCTCCAAAAGATAGAGAAATAATCCAGAAAGTGTGTGACTGCCACTTTTCTGTCGGTACAGCAATCTAAGTAAGCATCTGCTTCCTGCAAGGCTACGTGATGCCAAGGGATCACATGAAGAAGTCGGAGTTTTCCCCATTTTGGTAGATCATACACACTCTGCTACTGCGTCTCATCAAAGAGCCGATGAGGGAGGAGTGGAGTGCACTGAAAGAGTAAACAGGCACTGGAGCCACTGACAATAAATGAAAGCAAAATGGTAAATCTATGGAAGCCGTCTGGCTGCGGAATGGACTACTTCAAGTCAAATTCAGGTCTGAGGCAAACAGATCAAGTTCTTCTGGAGCAGCACCTAGAGGTAGCAGTGACCTGATTCACCATCAGTTTATGGGAAGTTGTGAGTTAACTTCAGAGGATTCTGATCAGTCAGGAAAGCATTTGAAGTCTCAGGACAGTGGTGTATCTCCCTCTCGCTTAAAATATTTGCATCACATGCTCCCCTCCTCCAGATCTAGGGCACTAGACTTGATGGTGGACCTTTAGTATGTCTAGCTTTCTAACACCAGAATGAATTTATAAGAATAGATGAGTATTTGTGACCACACATCTAGTAGTAAACTTGTTTTGATGGTCAGTGCCTTGTGGAGTAGACACAAAGCCAAGAAGGCAATACTATTAATTTTCAGGCTCTGGTTTAAGCCCTAAGTTACTGATGCTTTGCTTTACTTCCTACCTTAAATATACTTGAAAACTGTCACTACTCCCCCGTAAGCAAGCACCTTCAGTGATTAATTTCTCAAGGAAAATTTCTCTTGCATTGCTGGTGCAGTAACCTTCTAGTACTGATGGCCTTATACAGGAGCAGTCTTTTGTTTTAATGACTTAAAAAACCTCTTAAGATCCTTTACCCAAGACTTTTACGAGCAAGTAGCTCTCTGCTCTGGGAATGTCATCTCCATTACTAACTGAAAAAAGTAATGCTTATGTATCCCACACCAACACTGAAACATAATCAAATAAGGAATACTGGTTAGATGTTAGACACTGAGCACAGTAAGAGAGACACTGAATCTTTGGTAATTATCAGAAGAACATAGCTTACTGAAAACAGATCCTGTTTCACAGGAACACAAAATTCTAGTTTATAATTTAGTGCTAAAGAGGAAGAGGAAACACAGCCTAACGTATGTTCCACTGATAAGGCACCCTACATTCTTACAACTTGTAAAGGCATTATACTGAAAGAAACACATTTTGTATGCTCATGCAGTACCTTCCACCATACAAACATATGATCAACTGCCATTCACGTTGCATTATCAGTATCCTATTTACCAGTGCTTAAAAGATGACTCTACGTTAAGACTGAGCAAACTCCCTTAATTTGTGATTTTCTAGTTATGCATCCCAACTTATCAAGAGGGGGCAACTTGTACCCCACCCATTACAAGACTCCTCTGCAATATATTTGCCCAAATTAGTGCACTCAAACTCCTACAGAAATTATCCAACAGCATGAGCTGGCTTGGAAAAAAAGTCTGCCTTGCTGTGAAAGAAGACATTACCCCACCAGAACTATCACCCTCATGGCTTGCTTTTTTTTTTTAATTTACTTTTTAATGGAAGCAAAAACCCCTGTCATCTCACCTACTCCTCTTTTAATAAGGAATGACTGCCGTGACTACCCCCATCTAGAACCACCATTCACTGCCAGCACCTCTGCTCTCCTCGTGTGCTTAGAGAATAACTGATTAGCACTTTGCATAATTAACCTGATTAGCACTGTGCATAATCAAACTGATTAGCACTTTGCATAATTAAAAAGAAATAATAATAATAACAATAATAAGCAGTAGGTAATAGCAAAAGCTGCTAGTCCCAATGCCTGTTCGTTAGCTCTAGGATTAGTTTAGTGCGGCATATTTTATTTCTTAAAACTATTTTTTTTAAAGATGCACAAGCTCCTGAGAAATACAACTTTAAAAATTTTCATTTACTTTCCAGATCACTAGTGAAAATATTGGTTGTTCCACTATTACAACTTGGGATTTCTTGTGCTTTCCTCTGCTGCAGACGTTTAACAGGACGACGCTTGACCAGATGGACCACTGGTCCGATTCCCACATCCGTCTACAGTACTGCTTTTGGATTCATTAGCACAGGATACAGAAGCCTCACATCTTTTAATGCATATATCCTCGCAATGTACTTCAAGGGTAGGAAAGCTGTATTACCGATATTGTCAAGATGGGCAAGGTAGTAAGACGCATATCCTCAAAAGTACATAGGCACTGAATTCTCTCCTGCTCTGAACAATTACTCCAAACCACAGGAAGTCTGGAGAGGAACACAGAATTAATCAGATTCCTGCCCCTAAGCCTGCATCACTCTTCCCCCATTTGAGCGTCATTCTTGTTTATATGTATGTTTTGCATCCTGTTCAAGAATGTGAGACACAGAAAGTACTTTTTCTGAACATCAGCCTCACCCATCTCCAGTGTAAAACTCCCAATTTGGGTTTCAGGACTAGCAACCACCTCCCAAAATCTGAAGAGCCTGTGTAGATACACCTAGCTAGATTGCAAACTGCATGAAAACATCAATGTTAAATGTCTACATCACTAGTGACTCAGTTCTCCCAGGACACTCAATGCCAGCCAGCCTAGAAGAGTGGTGCCCCCAGTGAGTGCACAAATCACCAACATTCTCTGTTTACTAATGTGGACTCATCCCTCTTAGTCACTATACCCCGTGTTTCTCCTCACTTTATTAACCTTATCTCTGTCTAGCATCCTCACATTATAGCTCAGATTTTCCTTGCATTCCCCACAGAGCTAATCCCCACCTTACATCTTCTGTTATACCTTTACGAGCCCCTGAAATATTCACTGCCAACCCTCCACCATCTCCCTACAACAACCCTGCCTACACGTCCCACTGGGTAGCAGACACACATTAAGGCTTCTCTGCTGACTGCTCAGCCAGTACGGTCGGGACACTGGGCAACCGGGGAGCCAGTTCATTCCGAGGGATCAGTCCGTGTGCCCTGCCGCTCTCCAGATGGGAATTGCTGCCTCTGGACTGCACGTGGCCCAGATGCAGCACGTTGCATGGACCTGTCCTAGCACAGTGACAAAAATACTCCCACTGTGCTAGAGTTCCTCTCGTAAACGCTCTCTTGTAAAATAAGCCAATGAGAAAATGTGGGGGGAAAGAGCAATAAAAGAGAATCTTACCATAATTAACTGGAAATGTATTACCCATGCACAGAGGCCTCTCCATCACCCCAAGCTAAAGAACCTATACGAACAGCAAAGGGTGCAGAACTAGTCACTCATTTCACAAGTTGTTCAGTTGCAGAAGAAAAGTGTTGCTGTAGAGATTTTTCAAGTCCAAATGTTCCTGGGGAAGGTAGTTCCAGTAATTCTGGGAAGGAAGCCAATCCCTTAGCTTTATATGTAAATATTTAAACAACATTATTTTTATATACATATATTTTATACACATATACATATATGCCTTTAGAATTCCAGACTTGCAAAACTGCAACAGAAAAAATATGCCAGTCGACATACAGATAGCGGCTCGCCTGCCTGAACCACGATAACTGACCATCAGAAACAAAATACAGCAATGACTTCAAAATAATTGAGCCATGTCATCTATGTATACTAATCCACCCAAACAGAAGAGCTGAAAGAGCAGGACTACAGATTCTAAAGTAGAGAGATTAAAGTCTCAAATTTTATCTCCTTAGAAGTGGCAAGAAGATAAGGTTAATCAATTTTAAATCTTTCAGAGCCTAGAAGGATGCCGAGTGCTTCATCCACAGGTGTGGAATCTCCACCTTTGGATGACCCAAAGCTTCACATTCCTAGCATCTTAGTGCTCCGACACCTGACAGTAAAGCTCTGACTTCATCGTGTTTAGAAAGGTCACGCCTGCTTCAGGCTTAAATCAGGTCCATACCTCAAAAGGGATTACTTAGTAGAAAATGGAAGTGAAAGAATGGAAACATACCTGGCACTGAGATTTACTGAATAAATAAAATGCAATAAAAAAAAAAAAAGCAGCTTTAAAACTGTTGAGGAGGGGATTGATAAAATGGAGGAAGATGATTTAGTGAGAAGGTATCCAGTCAGAGTGTACGATGAATAAATCAATCCATGAAAATAAAATTTACCACATGGATTCCACCTGTATATACTCAGTAAGCAAAAAACACACCCTAACACAAGGTACACATGTGTAAATTCATAGCTATATGATTTAAAGAAATCAAATATTTATGAATACAATATTTACATGTCTGTTCAAGTATGTATATAAAACTCAGACTGGCTGTGCTATAAGAAAAGATCACAGAACTGTACATATATATACACATAAAAAATGTGCAGAAAAAAGGACCAAGAGTAGCGCAAGTCTTTTAGAAAATATTTTAATGGCTTTATAAAAAGCCCTCACCCAAAGTTTGAGGAGCTTTTGCAATCTTACATTTTTCTATTGCAAAATACACCTGCTTTCTTTTCTTTCTTTTTTCCCCCCCCTAAACTAAATATTTCTTCCATCTAATGACTCTCTTTATTAGACAGCATCTAATTTGCATACATTTACATACAATTTAACTGCTAGCTTGTGAGAACAAAGAAATGGCTCTGTATTGTACTGAAGGACAATACTCAGAAAAGGAAGGTATAAAAACCAGCTAGCTCGGTGGCTGTGTATTCTCTTTGTTTCAGAAATACCAGGATTTTTAAACACACCACTTAAAGGGTGAAAAAGATTATTTCATCAAACAATGAAAAAAGATACAGTGCAGCTCCCTTTTAACACATTCTCTCTCTGGCCTGGTTAATGGGATTTAAGGGTCCAATATTTCTTTGCTTTCTTCTGTTTCCTTTATTAGAACTGATGGATTTAATTCTGTCACATATTTTACTTCATATTTTATTCCTATAACAATCTATGCTGAAGTTCAGCTCCAATGCTAATTCAATACTATCTTCCTTTCCTTGCAGTCAGCCTGGAATACAACCGAGCGATCTTTGATGGGCATGAAGTACTCTGCCCTCAATGCCCAGTGCTAATGGATTTTAGAGAGAGTCTGCCAGAATTTTACCTTGTGGCAACAAGTCTAGAGATAATGAAAACTTACCATGTAGCTGACTGGGAATCAACAGGAAGGGAAGCAGGGCTGAGCTCCGCTTGTGAGAACAGGGAGGGACTGTGGTCAGAGTAAATGCAGGATGTAAAGGATGTGTCAATCCCTCTAGTTCCCTAAAAGAAGAAGAGAAAAGGACCTTTAAGATCTTACATGAAGCAAAAACCTTTAGAAACAGTTGGCTGGAACTCCAATACAGACCCTACCAGAAGCATGATACACCAGCAAAGGGTTTTTCTCCAAAGGCTTTGCAGTGGGAGTACCAATTGCAGACGACAGCCACAAATCTCATCCATGTGGACTTGACATAAAAATCTTGCAGGAAAAAAGCGCATGATTTCAGGCTGCATGCTGCACATCCCCATGTCCCCTCAAACGCTCGAAACTCAGTGAAACGGAACGGTCTGCTGTTTGTTACTGCCCACAGAGCGGAGCTGCTAGCTTTACTTCAGAACTCTCCCCTTCCCAGCATCATACTCAAGGACTGGTGCTCAGCGGGGGCAGAAGAAGTAAAGTACCAACATTCAGTGGCGCACGGACAGGGGAAAGAAGACCCAATCACTCTGGAGGCTTGTTATTAAGGGCCTGTCCTGCAGAAACGTAACAAGTGAAACTTTTTGGAGCGTAAGCAAACCTATTGCAACCTAATGGAGTGGGACTACCCATGGTAAAAAGTATTAGGTCAAGTTAGCTTGCGTACAAAGCCAGGTGTAGTATTTAGGATCCAGCAGTCATCTGCTCCATTCACTTTGCCCCAGTCAGCCACATGGTATGTGGTACACCGGCTTTTTATGATCAGCAGAAAGCCAAGCGTTAATTTGATGGGCATTCTCACACCAGCACGCGTGGCATAACAACACTGTGACTGAAGATATAGGATCCACATCACAGGCTGTACATAGAGGAAACTTGTGTTGATAGTGCCCTGACGTGCCTTGCTGGCACTCAAAATACATTACAGATTATTTTCAGACACAATTTTTAATTTAAAGCTGGCTGAAATCTTAATGGAGTTTTAGCTCTTTTTCAAAGGGGAAAATTCCCTACTGCTTACAAAAATGTTTTCTTTTTTTTTTTTTCCCCCTCGCCTGATCTGCTTCTAATGACATATAGCAATCAAACCTCATGAAAGAAATTAATCAAGCCTTCATATCATTTTCCCTTTTCAAGGATAGAAAGGTTGAGGTGTGTGATCTTCAGAGGTTCTGATGTGTACCAAAATGCAGGTTTTGGAAAATAGTGGAGAAAGTAAACTCCAAAGCCATGGTTCCTTTAACTATCATACCCTATGCTTGCAGCTGTATCTTGCTGAAACCACTGGGTTATTATTTCCAGAAGCTTAAGAATGCGGCTGCACTACAATGTAAGGTAATTTGAATTGAAGCTGACACAATCCCACCCTTCCCTCATCTCTTTTCTCTCCTTGCCCCACGTCCCCAGATCCATCCTTGAGCCAGGACTGGATAAATGTCTGGTTCAGGGAGCTTTCAGCTGAATGAAAATTTCTTTTCCATGTGTTTTTAGCCACATCAACCCCCAGCTGCAGCTCAACGTCCAGGCATGAAACTTGGGGGTTAGAGCTAAGGAGGCAGCAGAACTATACAAGTGGAGGAATGGCAACAGAGCAGCGTCAACTGACCAGTTTAAGCTGCTGTGGACCTACCTCTTGAGATGTCTGGGGCTGCTTTGGTATGACATGGAAGAAAGGCTCTTATCACATAACTGGAAGCCAAACCAATCATGGCTTTACAGGTAAAAAATCCCCCACCTCACATGCTAACCTAAAATAAACTGGCAGGCTATGCAGATCATACAGAACAGATGTAGTCTGGTTCTGATGAAAAATAGCTTGAGATAATGGTGCACTGCTACAACCTGCACCAGGGGCAATTTCCAAGTGGCAGGTTGAATTAGCCTCAAGTGACATGCATTACAGTAATGCTTCCCTGAGGCAATACGGCAAGGTCCCACATTCAAAAGGAAAGAATTGAGCTTTCTTGCCAAAGGCAAATGATAAAGTGCATGATTAAGAACCACTGTTACCAGGACATCCAGAAGCTCCTGAAAAATCTTTCAAGGACTTCAGAAAATACATCTGGAAATAAAGAGCAAGAATTTTCTTTTACATCTCTGCAGTACGGTACCAAGCATCTCTTTTGCTACTTTCCCAGAGCACAAACAGCAATTCTGTCCTGACTAGAAACCAAGCTTTCTAACCGTCAGCATTTCTAAAGTCACTCTGCCCAAACAATTGTGCAGGAGGCTGTGGGATGCGTATCTGGATTTCAGCTGAATACAGATGGCACTGCAGTCCAAATCTCTTCCTTTAGCTTGCCTGCTCTAGGGGTAACAAAAATTGGAACATTTTAAACCCTGCGAGACAGATCCTTTGGCAGAAAGGAATCACCCAACACCATTATCTACTATTTCTTCAGGAGAAGTCACTAAGGAACAGCTTTACCAGCCAGTTAGCATCCACAGATGGTTCATCATCTTTGGAAATTACAGTAACTGAGAGAACTAAAAGAATCAGTGTGGACACCTGGTCTTCATCCATTTTCATCAGCTCAACAACCAGTACCTGCCTTTTCAAGTATTGCAGTCAGAATTTTTATACCCAGGTTACAACTAGGCCTCAAGGGCAGAATACCAGACCAGACATAAGAATTAGTGGCTTTTTTCCTTCAACAGTAATGAAATAATGCTTTCGTATGTAGCATTACACACCAGCATATGTGATTCTGAAGCAATGGCATCCGCACAACTACTTGTTTTCATTTCGGTCTTCTATAAACATTAAAGATGGCTACAGTTATTCTATCAACCATGGGCAACTGCACAGCTTGTTACACAAATCTACACATGTTCAAGTTACATGACCCCTATACAATAGGCTTGGCTGGTTTCCTCAACAGGAGACTCCTGTTTTCCCTCAACAGCCTTTCACATACAGCCATTATCAGTACAACCCACACGTGCACATATTCTTACTGTGGTGTCACTGAATACTTTTCTCTATACCCGTCCATTGGAAAACATGCATACATATGTACCTACACTGCAACATATATATATACACACACACATATAAAATACTCTGGCAAATACCTGTTATTAATATCTAATTATGACAGTATCATTGGCTCGTCATCACAATTGTCTGATTAAATTAATTTTTCTCTTTCCGGGTTACAACAGGTACCTACATCAGTTTTGATGGTCTTTAAAACAATGAGGAGAATCTAAGAACTTTAAACTATGCCAGTATTTGAATACTTTCTATTCAAGTGCTCTTGGTTGGTTTAAAGGTGTATTACCACAACACCAGCCTGAAATTTTAACTTCACTTTAACAATTCTTCTTGGAGCTAAAAGCAGGTTAAGCAAATTGTTCATCAGATTTTTCCCTTTCTTTTCTTTTGTTGTTATAAACTCCATTGACGCTGAGATACAAAAATGTCAAAGTTGGTGTGAGCAGAAGAATAATTCAGTGGAAAGTTGCTCCTCTTGCACATAACTAAATTCTGGCATTTATGAAGTTCCACTTTTTGTACATAGCTGTCTCATTACATTTTGTATTAGACATCATGGCTGGGATTGTCCAAAGGAACAAGGGTGTGATTCTCTTCCCACTCAAATCATGGTGAGGTAATTCAAGTTGAACCCACCAGGAGCATGTTCAGACCAGCTTCAAGTGCTTTTGAAAATCCTCCCCCTTCCCAACCTGCCCAGAAAGTGGGCAGAAACAAATAAAATTCCACCACCTTGTGTCTGGCAAGCAGCATCTATAAGTTGCAGCTTTTGCAGTTTTGTGAAGTTAAAGACGCTGAGAATTCCTTTTTAAATACAAACAATATTTCTGAAGCGAGTAAATTCTGTCAAACATTCACTTTGATTTGATAAATTATATTAAATACAATTTGCCTCAGCAGCATTTTAAACCGTGACAGCTAGAGCACCAGTAGGTCATTTTTACACACAAAAGTAAAATCTATCCAGTTGTGTATACAGCCTAGATTATGTATGCAGGCCCACACTCCCCAACATAACAAAATTACCCGGCTTGCACTCCAAGCCAGTCAGAAACTGTGTAGTTGCAGATAGCAAAGTCAAGCCCGAGCCAATCAGTCCTGCTAAGCAGCTGCTATCTCAGTCGCTTATTAGTTCACCAGTACCCTAGCCATGACCAAAGGCTTCAGATGGGCTTACAGTACGCACAGAACAAAACTGTCTCCGCTTTCAAAATACCACAGAAATGCAACCATGAATGAATACAATCAAAGGGTGGAGGTAGGAGAGAAATCTATTGTAAATTTTCTCAAAACATTATCTTTTTAACAGCAAAGAGAAAATCCTTACTCTTGAATACTCTCTAATAACAGAATCATGCTGTTTGTTGGCAGAATGCTAAGTTTCATTTTCAGCAGAAAAAAAATTGTATAATAATTTTTCCTGATTTAGATGGGTTTTAGGTCAACCTTAGCTACATACAAATGAATGTTTTGTTCAAATTACAGGGTAATTTTAATTAGGACACCCTGTTAGACATCCTGTTGTTCTATTTAATGGACTTTCTCAATTACGAGAAGAAACACCTCCCTACTCGCCCGTGACTTAAAAGTTAAAGTAAAAATTATGCTGAATAAATATACAAAGATTAAAATTATTTATTCTGCATTAGACTTTTTTATTTGTGTTAATCTTTATTTGGCAACTTCTGTATCAGAAGGGCAGAGTTCAGAATTCCACACCCATTAAACACCTGTTTAAAAACCACTTGAAGCACTGGAACCAGCCAAATATGTCCCAATTAGGCAGAAATGTTGGCACTGCTGTCTGGAGTAAGGAACACCCATTGCCATTTGCTCTCATTAGGTTAAACAGGTTTCTTGGGACATAGCTGAATTCCTGATTACATGCACTGCAAATGGATGAAGAACACCAGAACAATAAAATTTAATTCAGCATAGCCTTCTGTCCAGTTGTCGAGCACGCAATTTTGGGAAAAGTGAAAACTGAAGCTTCGGGAAGCGGCCAGGAGTTATGTGCACCGCACAAGACAACTCACACTTCTTTCAAGAAATTGCCTGGCTGACATAACAGAAAGAACTGGGCTGGGATTTCTTCTTGAAAGCACTCTGAGATTAAGAGCCGATTCCCTTTTTCTTAGCATCTCCTCCTCTGTACTTTGTATTAGTTTGTTTCCCTTACACAGTTTTATTTGTTATAAGCATGATACAGTATCTTTTATATTCACTTTAGTGTTAAATTGGTCACCGATTTCTTGATTTTGTACATTTATGAACTCAGTGATGGAATGAAAAGCCCAGAAAATAAAAGCTTTGTTCATAGATCAGACACAGTACTGCAAGTTATCCAAATATTTTTGTCAGCTTATTTAAAGGCTCTTCTAGAGAGACCAACAGCATGGCAAACAGAAGAATCTCGTCTCTATCATTCATTTAACCTCTTGGCCTCTGTCAAGGATGCAGACATGCTTGCCAATAAGTGACAAGTCAAGTGGTCTTTTTCCAAATACCCAACGATATGTTTCAGGGTGGTGCCACTAGAAAGCCACTAGACAGAATCAGAGCAGAGTGGTAGTGATTAAAAAGTATGTCTGAAATGGTTCTAATATCCATGCTCAATCCTCTATAATCCCACTTCATTATCAATTTATTAACTTCCTTTGTTGTCCTTTCTGTCACCCTCTTGTGCTAGTCACTTATATATCTTAGTTTGGAAAGTGCTCTACTCCATGTGCACAGAAAGCTAGCATACCTCGCATAAAATTCATCAGTTAACTGTATCCAAGTAAAAGATGTACAGTCTCTAAACTGATACCTTAAAATTAAATGTATAAAAAGGATGGTTCAGCACTATAAACACTACTTAATTCACAACTTATATAGTCAAGATGTTAGAAGACTGAAAAGAACATCTATATATTTTTCTCTTCACTTATGCCACATAGACTTCTTAAGAACATAAATCCTGTTGGGTTTCTACTACCTCTTCTACTTAGTGTAGAATTCACAATTATTTAGCGCCCACATTTCTAAAGTAAATGTTAGTACAAGAAAAAAAGCATTCTAGGAATAAAAGATGTCAGCTAGCAGTTGCTGCTGACCTAAAACTATATTTATTTTCAAGACAACCATAAGAGTGGCAGATGCTTTCTTGTTCTGGCTGGCTACAAATGGCACCAAGAAATCCCAAGATAGACACTCGCATACTTACTCTTTGCTTGTTCCCCACCACCACCAATAACAAGAATTTTTGCATACAAACACCACTTTCTGATTTGCTATTGCTCTTTATTTAGATATCCACGGGTGCTATATTCAGTGTGGTCTCAAGAACAGTTTCCCTTCCACATTCCTACTGATCTCAACAAGAATGCTAGTTACCCAACACATCTGAAAAAGATAAATCTTCCATATTTATTCTCCATTATTTAATTCACAAGTGTTGCTGCTTATAGCAAAAACACTTTACAACAATATCCCTAAAAATTGAGAGCCACAGTCCTTAGCCATTTGTTAATGTAAGCCTTAGTAACTTCCCCTCTTAGAATTGGTGGCTGACATTTTATTCAGTAGACGATATCTGTAGCTGCAGCACTTCGAGACTACAAAGAGCTGCAAATGCTATCATTACAAATGGATGTTTTTATTGGTAGACATTTTGAGAGACTAACCAGAAAGGAGTAGGAAAGCAGGAGCATGGATAGAAAGAAAACAAAACAAGCCCACAAACAAACAAAACACTACAAATCACAACAGGACAAGAGAAAAATCAAGCGGCAACATCACCTTACTGGATTAGTAAAAACAATTCTGGCTTGATTGGAATTCCAGGGGTTTTTTTCCTTTGTATTTCCATTAGACAACTATAAATACGTTTAGCTGCATCGCTTTCACAAACACCCTGATAAACTACCTTGTATTACTTGTATCTAAGCACACTTAATGCAACTTAAAGGTAAAAATAGTAGTCTTTTGTACTGTAAAAACAGATAAATAAAGGGAAGCATCTTCTCTAGAGTGCACTATTGAAAAAGCAGAAACAATTCATTCTATACATTTCAGCTGGCATTTCACTTCCACTGAATTGAAAGTGTATTTTGGACCCTAGAGAAGTTGCCTTCAACAACACCCTTCAAATGCCTGAGCTCAACAAAATGCAGAGAGCTGCAGACTAGTGCGTTGGCTTGAGAAGCGATGGAATATTCCACAGGAGGAGACACTTTGCCTACACCACAAACATCTACAGGCATATCACATAATCTTTTTATATGTGATATAAATAAGAGATATAGGTTAAAAGGAGAGAAAGAAACAGCTTCCGAATCACCTCGAACACTTTGTGGAACTGACTTTTAATTGCCTGCAACAGCAATTTTTAAAGCTCTTGCAGGAGGCAAGTAAGTCCCTGCGCGTCAGGTGAGGACAAGGCCCTCTCGGCCCTAGGAATATGCAGTAACACCCAACAAATGAGGGGAAAAAGGGGAAAAAAAAAAGAAAGAAAGAAAGGAAACACTGGAATAGGCTAATACAAGAATTTCTAACAATACAGAAGCCTACCCAAATATTTAAAGCCAAAGAAAAAAAATAAGAGATCACAATTACTCGTGTCAGGAAATACACTCTTCCTCGCTATCAGGATCCCACAGTGGAGTGGCATCTTTCAAGACAAAGTCGAAAAATGTGGCCCGTGAAACAGAAACTGAAGTAGCAAAAGAAAAGAGCAAGAAGTGAGCTGTGGGGCAAACACCAAAGACGAAAATGGCTGGAATTAAGAATCTAGATACAGCCTTTGTCTCTGGGGCAGGGATGGACAAAAAAGAGAGGCACATAAACTTTATGCATAAAGTAAGGGGAAGTCAGTGGAGGGATGTATTAAAAAAAATTAATATTTCAATATGCCAGCTTGTAATATCACATTGAAAACCACACCACTGTGTGTCGTTACTGTATTTGGCCAAGTGCGCCATTGTGTTTAATTTGAACTTTGATTACGATAAATCACACGATACAGGGAGGCAACCAAGCGACTCTCCGTCCCTTCTGAAATCTTACCCTATTAAAACTTAGACTGCAGTAGGAACACAGTAACCAAAATCTACGTACACTACACCAGAGGAAGGGAGCTGAAGTATTGAATGGAACATCCCAGGACCGCTTGGTCATTTGTTAGACACGAACAGTAACTTTGCCATGCCAGCAGTTAGACTGTTAGAGCAGTAGATAAATTTGGTGCATGCATCAGATACAACAAACCATGGGCTGCCCAATTTTCTAAGGAGGGCACAGACGCTCTGCACACCTGAGCATGATTAAGTCTTACTGCTTATGAAGAAGACAGTCAGTATTGGCAGTGCACTGGCTGGAAGGGGAGGGAGACAGTTGGAGGAGAAGCATAAACCTGTTTCTGCTCACTACCAACAACATTATTGCAGCCACCAGTAATGAGGTGGCTAGGCTAGAAGGGGAAAGGGATATAGGATCTGAAGTGCTTTATCAGCTCCAAGACCAATGCTGGTTTTGGCACTATTTTCACTCTAGTGAGTTACAAACAAAAAAACCCAACCAACCAAGCAGGTGCTAGCAATCTGAGAGACCACATGCCAGCTACAGCTGCTTCAAACTGATTCAATTACATCTGCCTGAATAGTCCCAGGACATTGAATCCACTGAAGGGAACTACAGGTTGAAGGGAGACCCAGTACTTTGGGATTTGAACACTCCATTAAATTAAGGTGGAAGTCCCCCAGCTGAAACTGGGGGAGGATATTCAGACAAGGTCTGAAGCATGCGATCACACTCAGCCTAGGATAAGATGGAAGCTGGGAGACAGCATATGCATGACACCAGGATACACAGTAAAAGCCCTTTGGAAATAACGCCTAAAAAATTTCCTGAAGCAGCCTGACAGCGCTGCCTTGTTTCTCAAAACACTGGGTGCAGTACATTTGCTTGAACATGCTCTTGGGATTGGGACTTCACTCCAAACCTTGTTTGTACAAAAAGGGGCCAAGCAGCTGGGAAATTCTGGAGTGTAGTGTGTCCTCATTAGCTCCCATCTGCCATCAGAACTCAGCTCATGGCAAGTTTGGCTAAGTCCTGGTGTTCTCAGGTCCAAATCTGGGTCAGTTTTAATTACACTATACAGAATTCAGTGTGCAGTTTTTAAATCCTTATTATACAGCGCAGAAGAACGGGCAGCTCTCCAACTAATCAATTTTTTAAAAGTACATATATAAAAATTTTAAACCAGGCTAGACAGACAGTGGGTGGAAGAGAAAAAAAAAAAAAAGTATAAGCGAGTACAGGGGTTAGTTAAGAGAACTGTTAGCAAAAGTGGGTCACCAGCAAGTTCTGCTTTAAAACTTCAAAGGAAGGGGAAAAAAGAAAAAAAACTCTTCATTTTTTAAGACAGTGAAACTGATGTGCAAGATGTATACAATTCATACTGATTTTAGCATCAGCATGGGTTACACACGACAATATTGCAGCCAGATTGCTAATAAGGGAAAGATAGATTGTCTTGTGGCTACAGGACCATAGCAGGCACTGGCTGACCTATTGCCGTTATCTTTTAACGGTGTTATTGCCAGGCTTTGGAAAATCCTTTTCCTTACAGACAAAAATGAAGATTGTAGGCTTTACCCCACAGGTATAGAAAAGGTGTGGTGGTTAAAAGTACAGTTCAATGGGATTCTTGAAGGCAAGAGCGAACTGCAGGATGCTAAGTCTAAATCCTTACCCAATTAGTGTTTTTTGGACTACTGTAACTGCTATTTATTTCCTCTTTTTCTATGCCATCAAATAGCCATCAGCCAGGTCAGGACTTGAAAAGAGTTTTGCTTGCCAGGTTGCTGGCAAACAAAACGATAGGAGGCACAGAGAACGGCATGTTTTTCACTGAACAGACACTTGGGATAGGATAGCACGCCAAATCTTATCTATGTAAATTGGGCTAAAATCTACTCTCAAAGTCAACAACCAGAATCTGCCCTGTTTAGAATCTTTGTCAGATGCAAGGGAGCAAGTAGAAGTCTTCAGTGACAGCTACCGACATAAAGGTAGCTCAGAAATGGAGAAGGATGATCAAGGAGCAGAGTAAATAGCGATGAAATGATAGATGCTTTTTAGAAGAGCATAATATTCTGCCGTCTCCTACACAAAAACTACACCTTGAAAGGTTTCCAATTTGCTTTAACCATTGCCATGAAAAATTCCTGTTAAAAAAAGACTTCCCTTCATGCACCTTGTTAGTATTATCATAGCTTTCATTTTAGAGCCACAGCATAGCAGAAACGTGACATGATCCTGCAGTCTCCCTTGTAAGTGCTTCTTCACTTGGTGGCTAATCCATACATCTCCAGCTGCTAGGTCAATCTAGTGCATCCTGACACAGTTAGAAATACACTACTGACTATTTCAGGATCAACGAAAGCTACAAAGCTGGAGTAACCAGACAATGCTTTTTCTTTAATATAACACACCCACACACACACATCACCTCTAATACATGAAAATCCATACATCAAACTTACATAACACAACAATACAAGCAGAAATCAAAGAAATAAGACTTACCACAAGAGTATTACAATCTTAGGTACCACCAGCTTCTCCATTATGGTACTAGCTCTCAAATGTTGGAGGGCTTTTTGCCCATACCACCTGACTGGTCTCAAGCTCTAACTGTCCCCACCTGGGCCCACTTGTATTAATTAGGACAATTAGCCTCACCGTCTCTGGGATAATTGTCAATTTACTTCAGCTGACACCAAAAAGAATTTGGATAAAAAAAAGCAAGCTGAAGCCACAAGTAGACTGGGCAAGGTAATCTCCAATTATTGAAGTAGAAAAATAACCCCATGCAAATCTGTTTTCTAAGGGTCTGGTTTCTTAGCAGAAGTTTTAACTATGACGTTTCTGTGCAGATCAGTAACAGAACAAAAATGTGCAGGAGAACAATAACACAGCAAATGCTAGTAAATTTAGCCCAGACATTATTATCATATCATTCCTGTAACAGAAGAGAAATTCCAGTGCCAGATGTGTCTTTGGACTATGCTCTCTTTTAAAGCACTGTTAGTGCCGTTAGGCACCTTTGACGAACTATTCAAAGACATGACCCACCAGTGACTAAGCAGAATAGACAACCTATAACTTATACACAATGAAGAGCGGAATAATAATGCTATCTAGTGCTGCACGTGCTCCAGAACACTGACAAAGAAGTTCAATGGTGAAACAGGGTGGCTACTTGGGAAGCCTGGGAAGGGAGGACTGTGCAGTTCAAAGGGGAAAGCTCAGCTTCTAGTTGATTTTTTAGTTTTATATCATCCATGTAGCTTTATTAAACAATTTTTACATACCTCTTTCTTTGGCCTATCTGCTTCTCCTCTTCCTCCACTTGACATGTAGCATAACAAAGCATTCCGAAAGGTAAAAGTCAAAGATGGCTAGCATTGTATCCAAGTGCTAAGGTGGACTTTTACTAGGCCCTGAATAATCTTAAGGACCACAAATAATGACAACAGGCGTCACTCACTACCTGCTGCAATGGTGGAACTATAGAGTAGAAGGAACACTAGCCTCTGAAGTGCTGAAGTGTCTTTACATTCCACTGCCTAGACACATGGAAGCTGCAGTGTGGAAAACAAGGCCCTCCTGAAAATAGACAAGATGGCGGACTCCAGGGTGAAAGGACAGGCTCTGCCCATGCTCATGTCCCTAGAGAGAGACTTCTTTTTCTTTCCTCTCCTCCCTCTAAAATGGTGTTCAGATGTGACCCAAGTTAAAGTCACTAAAACTCTTTAGGTTCTTCAGCTGATAATGCAGCCACTTCAGAGTTTTCTATTGTCACACTGACTTGTTCAAGGTGTATCTGGTAGACCTGAATTCTGACCAGGGAACCTATGGGAAAGGAGACCGGCTGATAACCCACGCTATTCTTGGATAACAAGGCTCCCACAGAAGCACATCTTCCTTCTACAATTCTATTCACGGGGAAATGGTGAAAGATCTGGCATGGCATATGAATGCAGATATACCCTATACTAACAAAGCAAGTATGCCATTCTGAGATAGGGGATGTTTTATTTTGCAGACTGTCAGCACCTGGGGATGTTAAAAAAGCCAGAGTAGTTTACCAAATGAATTAAACTATGGTGGTCCCAAGTGAGAAATTAAAGAGAGACTCTTGTCAAATAGATCTCCCCTAAAATTTGATGCTACTGTACCTACATGTAGCAACTCACATGAGCCTCTTAATGGGGTCTGTCCTTTCCACTACATGAACTGGAATACCTGAGACTACAGTATGATTTATAAAAAAGAAAGAGTCTCTCAATTTTATTGTCCTTGGTTGCAAGAGTTTAAGTCATACCCTTAACATTTGAATGCCACTTTTCTATTGCACTTTGTGAGTGTTTTTGGTGCTATACCATCTACGTAAAATGAATCAGTACATAAGAAAATGCAGCAACTATTATGTGTTTCATAAACATCCAGCCTGTGACTTGTGTGTGCTGTGCAGCACAGTTGTTATTACCAGCTAACAACATGTTCTAAACTAACAGAATAAATCCTACAGATCTCATTTTTGTGAATTTTAAAAACAGCAGAGCAGGATTAAGAGGAATTTGCCAAAATTCTGTGTTCCCTGTACCTGCAGAGGAGGAGGAAACCTGGAATTCTCTTATGGTAGTGAGGAGATGGCATCAAGAACAGTGCTAAACAAGGCCAACCAAAAGGATCACAAGTACTTTCCAAAAGAATAATACCCTATGTATATTGTTCTCAAATAAAATCTGAGAGTCCTGACTAAAGCGAGGTCAGCTTGCAAGTTTTGTGGTCCAGTTTCCAGCCTGCAAGACAAGACAGCAGAAAAGCACACAGACCTACATATTTATCTCAGTTTACTCCTTTCTATTATTTGACAGCCAAACTCATGTCAGGTGATTAATTCAGAAGGTCCTCCACGGTTTAAGACAGAAAAGGAAGTGACAACAGATAAACACAGGATGACCATGAAAAGAAAGTTTACCATATATTGCTCTAATATAGCAACACAAGATACAAACACCAATTATCCCCATTTTCTACATGAGGAAACAAAAAGTTCTGGTCTAGACCACAAAATAAATCAAGGGACTCCTGCTGAATATACACGATCATGTCATACTCTGGTTTCTATTCATTTTATCACCTTTACCCTCAGTACCTGACAACTAGTGCTTTCTTTTATTCAGCTAAAGAAGTCAACAACAATAGATAAGCACTGGAGCATGTATCTGGAGCATGGTTCAACTGAAAATCTACCATGTCCACATCACATCCCATTGCAGACAGGCTCAACAGCATGTCCCTGACACTAGCCAGGGCAGTTACTTACTGAATCTGTGGGCAGGGCAAATGAGAAGTCTTCTTGCCCTCCATTAAATCTTTCCAGTTGTTGGCAAGCCACTGGCTAGGGATTTTCTGAGCAAGTGGTTATATTCATATCTTTGTGTTAAACAGCCCTTGATGGACCTTTCTTTCATGAGTGTATCTAATTCGCTTAGTAGGCAGATTTCCTTCTGCTTTTTCTTCATCTTGGGTTAATGACTTCTACTGTCAATATTTGCACTGTGTGTCTAAAGAAGATTTTCTGAAGCTGCAGAACAGAGATCTCTGATACAAATATAAGGAAAAGGCTGGTCTATAGATCACTCCTCCTGGGCTAAACCAGCGTAGAGTGTAAACAGATCTCAAGACAATGGCAGGTATGTTCCTGTCTCATGATGAAGATTTCAACAGATCATAACAACACTGTAGCTTTGCAGTTCATTTAAATAGATTTATAACATACTAACTCCCTTTTACAAGAGCAAAGAGATGCTTAATCTGAGCCAAGAGGCACAAACTGAGTAGATATGAAGGTGAAATGGTCTGATTTTGCCAGTCAGACTTGCAGAGTGACTGCATCTGCTGCTTGGATGCCGCCTAAATAGGCCAAGATCAAGGTTGCAAAGATTGATTCAATTCTGATTCCTCAAAGTAAACAATAAGACCCAGAAATCAAAGCTCATAATAAAACTTAACATTATCCCATGAAGTCATCTTGTATATGCACATATCATGTGTACATGTGTATGTGTGCACGCATACACACATATTCACACTCAAATCCGTGTTGACCCCTGCATTTTTATCTCGCACCATTGCAAATATACTCTGAAAGAACATAATTGCTAGAGGAAAATAGCACCTATTGGTGCAGAGAACCTATGCTACTGTTCCCCTTTTCTAATCAGAAAACACTGATTCACATCTACTTGCCTCACCTCCCTGCCCCTTTACCACTGAGGAACTCACCTTACATCTCTATAGTGCTCTCCTTGCCCAAGTCTGCAACCCTGGGCAACCCAGCCTCGATTGCAGGCAGCAAAGGCAGAGCAGCGGCTCAGAGTTTGCCATGCTCGGTGCATGTCACATAACACAAGCAACCTGCTAACGAGCTGCTATGTGCTCTCTCAAAGTCACAGCTGCCAGCAACAATTGAGCAAGTGCAGCCTAGCTTTTCAGGATTCCAGCCTGTTGCCCAGGAACCACACAAAGCACTGGAGATTTTAAACAGGTGCAAACAGTGCTCTTCTCCCATGCCTTGTCCTCCAGCACGTCAGACCGCACAGCCTCTGCAATGGCAACGCAAGAAGCACCAGAAAGCAGCAAATGAACTTTCAAAATACGATCAGAGTTCCTACTGACAAAGCGACACTTTTATGACATGAGAAAAACAGCTTGTACGTAGCACTATAAGCAGATGCAGAAAGGCTTGGTCAGGCTTGCCTTTGTGAAGACCTGCTTTTTTCAGAAATACGCAACTGTATTATAATACTGGGTTACACATTTTTCTAAATTTGTCAGTATTTCTCACCTGCAAAATATTTTGCTAACGTAAGAGGCAATGTTTCAGAACACGCAATGATTCAGAATGTGTCATGAGCACCAAAAGCAAATGAAAAGGGTGCATTTTAAAGCTTACTTTTAAAATAATTCTGTAGCTGTACAGAAATTTTTAATGCTCAAAACTGTCTGTCAGATAAGCATCTTTACAAGAATAGTATAAATCACACAATTATCTAATTTTGTGTATGTACAGAAGTTATATATGTACCATCTGTTTACGGCCCATTGCTTAACATTGTACTTTTGTACATACACAGCTCAGTGCATAGGTGGTACCGTAGGTATGCAGAAAAACTATCTCCTGAACTGAAAATCTGTGAGACAATTTTTAACAGGCTTGTTAGAAAAGACTGCACTAACTCCAGAATGGTTTGTTTTGTCAATATTGCCTACGCTGTGTTAAGGTCAGCAGTACGAGTTTGTTATTAGCCACATTCCCACGTTGGTAATCAGGCAAATTCCTGTTAATTTCAGGCAGAATCTTGCCTGAATTAGAAGGGAGCAGGAACTGGTTAAGGCCATTAACCAGATGGCCATTAAGATCTGGTGCTCTGAGGTTATGATCAACTACTAGTCTGGTGTCTACCTGCTACTCAGAAGCCTACTCACAAGAGCAGGCACAGGTCAAGCCTTGAGCAAGGCTCTTTCACTGCTCCTTCAGAAATGTTACAATGCTGACATGCACGCTTAGGGCTTCTGTTTAAAATGAAACTGCTCAGATAGGTTTTACCTTCCCTTTTGGATTCAGCTTTCCATTTGGATGGGAGGATGAAAAGGCTAAAGGGTTCTCTTGTACAGATGCCAACAAAAACAAAGGTAAACTTAGAATTTTCATTAACTGTAAATTACAAGAGCAAACAGAAATAAGGATTGATGTGAGCAACAGGGAATGCTAAAGCTTCACCAAATGTAATGTGTAATGCCTCAACCCAAACATATTTTGGGATGACTGCCAAGAAGATGGGTATAAATGTGGGAGGCTTAGTAGAGTACAGTTTGAGCTAAAATGTGTAAAGTTTTCACTTGTGCTAAGGAAACATTCGTAGCTAGGTAAAAACAAGGCCTTATGAAAAATCCAATTTTGCATCTAATCTAAATTTCCCTGGGCAAAGCAACTGTTCTCTTCCTAAACTGATCTCGGGGTAGCTGGTGGTAGCATGTAATTATTGTAGATAGTATTGCCATGGGTTAGGCACTAGCTGAATATTGTAAAGTCTAGAGGTGTCTTACCAGCATTAAGTGGTTTGACATTCTCATCTAAACCTGAACTGGAATTAGTCGTTATAATGCTTTTGCCATTTGGTGGTCCAATGACACCTGTACAACTACAAGGCAGAAATGTCAGCTCTAACAAGCCTTCACGTGCTATCTTACCTTACACTGTTATCTGTTAGGTCTTTTGACCCAGAATCTCCTAGTAGCGAAAGATGCAGCATCCCAACCCATCAGAGCTTCTCCAGCAAAGAATAACTGCAGTGTCCTGCATGCTGTCGGGGCTGTAGTGGAAAGGGCATTAAATAACCAAAATAACCTCTTTTTGCTGCTAAAAATGCCCCAGCAGAAAAAGGCCAACATGGTTGAGTTTTGGTTTATCTACTGTCAGAACTGTGCCTCAACAGTAAGAGCATGAAGTACTCGACTGGAAGACTAATTCATGAACTAGGACTTAAGTTTACTTTCCATCAGATAAACAATGGACAGCTCTAGTAAAGGCAAGAGGCTGGAGAGTAAAAGGCCATAAATTCTATAGAAATGTTCAACACAGGCTCATTTCTCAGCTTTTTTTAAGCTACTTTCTTCTTGAGTTGATTGATAGACCAATTCTTTCAGCAAAGAATGTCAACGGCAGTGAAGCTTCTTACCTATTTTTTTGTGCATAGCATTCAGAAAGCATACACAGTAATGAAGCTCCAAGAAGCCATTTTACTGGCTAGCACTTCAGCTTTATTTGTGCGATTGGTTCCAAGATCTTGAGACAGTAACACAAGTTACTTCATGTTTCTCTATGTTAAGTGCAGGGTACATCCCTCCCTCTCTGTGCCTGAGACGATACAGCATCTGCAGCTGACAGATACGGGTAAGCTTTTGATTCGTCTTAATGCACCTCCAGTTCTACAGATGTGGAAGTATGAAGTGCCTATTGACAACACAGTACAGGAATCGTACTGACAATACCCGACGCATCCCATTACTTGGCAAATAAACGTGATCCTCTGGTAAAAAGATGGTGACAGCAGAAACTTATCCCATCTGAAAGAGAATTAAAATCTCAAAAGACACTGCCCATTCATTCCATTGCTCAACATGTAGATCTATTCAGCTAGGAGGACCAAAGGTGACAAGTAACCCTAGCAATATATATACACATAACACTGCTTGTCACCAGAAGTAATAATACAGCCTCCATTGGTAGGAGAGACTGTGTCTTTCCTTTTGCTGGAGAATGTCTCCTGTAAGGCTAACATTGGCACGAGAATGGTGGGAACGTTTAGGAAGGACTCTAAGGTAAATGCGGCTCAGATTTGTCTCCACGGTTGCCAGTGACTAAGTAGCAGGCAAAGACATTTCTTAGGTTGTCCAAGAACAGAAAGTACACAGCGTACAATAGAGTTTAATGACAACAGTGACTCAAAAGACTCTCTTTAAACTCTAAGTAAGGATCCTCAACATTGTGGAACAGGCCAGGACTCACTATTTTGGCAACAGTCTTAGGGTGAAGTTACCCTCTCTGTAAAATGAAACTTTCCTTCAAATTACATCAAGGCTGTGCACCTCAGCAAAGCTTAGAAGAGTCTTAAAGAAGAATGTATCCTTTTCTGCAGCGGCTTCTGTAAAATAAGAACCTGGATTAACCATAGTCTTCACTGGTGTCAGCCAGACCACAAAGTGTACCATCAATGCTCTGCCGTAAGGTTAAAACTATTGTAATTTTAAAAGAATATCAATTAAACATCCTGCCCCAGAAGTGCTATAACCTGACTTCAGACTTCTTATAAACTGTATGTTCTTGCACGCCTAAATAGTACCAGAATAAGAAGCATCAAATTACTTTCTAGGAGATATTTACAAAACCCTGGGATATTCTAAGCAGATATAAGCAAATATTATTATTCTGAATAGCACTACAAGCTGCCCTCCATCCACAGCACCATGCAGGCTGTCATTTTTGTAGTTAGGATGCATTTTGCAGCAAGACTTAACTGTTCTTTCAAGTGCACTGTACTGCTAGTTGTTGTCACAATTATTTATAACTAGGGACATCCATCTCCTACTAACCTTCTGTTCTGGTCCAATATACAGGAAACAGTATTTGGAGGGTTGAAGTACATTTATAAGAATTTCAACTTAATATTTCTTAGCCAGATTCTGCCCTCTGTTTTTGACTGTAATCCCAGGCAAGTCAAAGATGGTAATCAGTCTTCCTCTCCATTGCGTGCTCTGTGTGTGTATAAAAACTTAATTTTTATAAAAGGTCAGGACAGCAAATGAAGATGTTCAGCTAAAGAAGTGCTTTTTCAAAAGACTTGTAAACTTGAGACCACTAGTTGGGTTTCTTCTTTAAACTGTATCATAAAAGTACTGTAGCATTCTTTAACACAGAGAAGCAGTGGAATAGTGCATGAAGCACTCAATGCCAAGAAATAGTCTACCCCTAGCTTAGCAATGAATTACCCTACAACCTTGAGAAAGTTACTTAACTATTCGGTGTTTCAGTTTCCCCATTTATCAAATGGGCATAATGATACTTTGTAAAACCACTCTAAGGTTCTTTACAAAATATATTATACTTTGGAAACTTGTAAAGTGCACTGGAATTTCTAAAAAACCCACCAAGAATATAGGAGTAAGTATTGCTTTGAATATTTGTTGCAATAGTTTAATACAACCCATACCTTTCTTGTAAGTACTTTACAATATTCTCAAGTGTTTATATGTACTATTTAAGTGAATCAACTACAGTTATCATATCTCTAGCATACCGCATTTGCAGATACTACATGCTTTAAGTTTAAACTTGCAACTGTCGGTTGAAACACAAATCTTGTAATGGACCTCAGTAAGAGATGTACTGGGTCCTGTATTTTTTCCTAAGAAAGGCAACAGTCCTCCAGCTGAGGTAGCACCGCATTCTTTGAAACATACAATAATTAGGGAACTAAAAGAAAAAGAGATGAACATTGTGTCCTGCCTCCCTGACATTCTTTTTAGCACCTACATGATACGGATGCCACAGAAGACTCACTCTTACTTTGAAGTGCAGGAAAATATATCATGGTAAGAGACTGAGTGTCATTCAAAGCATCCTTTGAAACTTCTTAAAAACTGCAGCTAAGCTTTATATCTGGAGATGTTTTAATGATTAGTTTATTTTTCTGTACTTTCAGAGCACAGAACAGCAAATTCATTACATGTTTAAAACTTAACATACTTTGCAGGCTTTAGATATTCAAATACTTCTGAAAGTTTATCCTGCTTAAATATGTACTTTTAGGGTATAATCCGACAGTGGCTGGACATATATATTGTAGGTCAAATTCCAAGTCATCAGTCAGTTAGCTACGTACTTTAAGGCAGGTATTTTAGAGCAGAAAAGAGTTTTTTTCTCAATTCATATTACAAGAATGGATCACAGAGTTTCTCAAATAATCGACATTACAGATGGGACCCCGTGTGGAAACTGCCAGGCCCAAAAGATTATTTTCTCTGGGTGTTATTAACTACCAAAACCAAGATATCAGAACTGGGGATAGTTTGCAAGTTTAGAGGCAGCACTCATTATAAATCAAATGCTACAACAGTTACATTACTGAAGGAGAAAAAAGTTGGGGAGATTCTACAGCCGTTTCATCTCTAATAAGTATTTCATTCACTAACTTTATAATACGGAGAAGAGAATTATCCATCAAGTTATTCAGTCATATTTATAGTAGATAAAAATTTACAAGCATTAAGTTAGCTACAGTCACCTTATCTCCAAGTAAAAAATTACCTACATATTTGAATACAAAGGCAGCAAACTGGATTTTCTTATTCTTATAAAGATTCATATAATACTTGAGTGCAAATAGGACAGCTAGATAAGAGTTACAACAGCAACATGTGAAATTCCCTCCATTTTTAGGTATGACTAAGAAAGCAACACCAGAAATACAAGCAAAAGGGAAAAATAAGCTCATACAAATTAAAATTATGTTTTTAAAAAAAAAGTATGGCCCTGAATCTGTGGTAGACCTGTGAGGAGATATCGCCAAATAGAAGGGGAGTGAGGTGAGATGCCCTGAGATGTTTATGAACACAGAGCGTGGAAGAGAGTGCAAGGGTGGGAATGTCCCCATGCAGGTCATATTAGAGCTTCAAATGTCTTCAGCTCAAG
The DNA here is from genome assembly GCF_947461875.1 of Haliaeetus albicilla. Taxonomy (NCBI): domain Eukaryota; kingdom Metazoa; phylum Chordata; class Aves; order Accipitriformes; family Accipitridae; genus Haliaeetus; species Haliaeetus albicilla. The sequence goes on from NC_091488.1 coordinate 41,765,130, forward strand.
TGACTAATGTGAATGTGCAGAGAGACAACCACTTCAAGCAGAACTTTTTACTGATTAAGTCACTACCATAAATCTCAATATGTTCCCTGCCATATTGGCAGCCTGTCCCTTTTTTCCTTTTAACTGTGGGCCAGATCCTCAGCTGGTATAAGTTGGCATCACATTTTATTGCCTTCAGTGGAGCTAAGCCAATTGATGCCATCTGAGCATCTGATAATATATTTCTGTAGCAGTTAAAAAATGATACAGTGGCATTAATTTACTACATAGCCATGTCTCATAACCTCATGGCAGGGGTGGAAAGACTTCTCATTTATAGGCACCAGTCAACATACAAAGTGGAAGGGTCAATTGGCATTCCAAGCTCAGTGTGATAGCTGTAAAGCTACTAGTCATTCCAAACACAGGAGAAACCATTTCTCATTTTCCTATGTGATTTAAATACTTAAATTTTGTTAACTCAGAGGCATGTAGTAGCTATGCTATGTCCTTAAAGCACCACAAGCTATTGCATCAAAAATGCAATGAATCTGACATACAGAAGAACGGGCAAACTGGGGCAGACAAAAATTCATTTAACTGAGAAGCCCGAGTCCCACTGCCAGCAGTGGATGCTAAGGGAAAGAGGGTAAATACACCTTCACCTGTAAGCATTCTGCTACAGACTAACAGCACATCAGAGATGCAAACTGAAAAATCCCCGAGGTTATAGCTGGAAGCCAAACTATACCTGTACTTCTATTCTTAACTGTTAGGAAGAGCTTTAAAAATGATAACGATGTAGCACTGTTCTCCACTGCAGGATGCAGAGAAATCAGAAAATGGAGGGCAGTCATCTTTCCAAGGCCCAGAGGGACAGTGGTGGCAGAACTCAGAACATTATCTTAGTCTTTCTGTATTCATGTTTTTGCTTTCTGCTTGGGTTTTGTTGTTTTAAGGGAGTTTTTTTCTGACAGGCCACCTGCCCTGTAGAGCTAACTTGCTATATTTCAATAGCCAATTGGAATAGGTCGTTGGATTTCTGACAGCACACTGAGAATCTTGCCTCAGACACAGACATTCTCCGATTTATGTTCTTCTAATAGAGAAGGTGGTCATTTTTTGGTTCAGCAAAGGGAGAAATGGAGCACAGGACTCATTATGGACAACTGCACATTGGTTTGGACTATCTCTTACAACGACCTGACACTCATAGTTTATACTCTTTGTGTAAAAAGCCCATATGTTCCATTTCGCTGCAGAAGGAAATAACAGGAAAATCCTAACACCCAAAGAAAACCCTTCTTCTCCAATAAAGTAACATTTCCTACTTTCTACCCAACACAAAAAAGTGTAGGTTGGGACTCCAGGGAACAAGGGTGGGCTCAGACACTCAGACCTCCAGTAGAAGAAATGATCACTTGCATCAACGTTTTAGACGCAGCAAAATGTTCATTAACTCAAGTAGGTTATTGAGGGTTATTGTGTGTGTGATTGAGGGAGGGGTAAATGGGGAGTTATCCTGTGGCATTGACTCTATCCTGGCCTGCCTTCATTTGCATTCCCTGCCCTTCCCAGTATTTCCTCTTACATATAATTATCTCCTCAGCTCCTAAGTTACTTTGTTTTAAGCACTTCATATCCCCTGGATGCTCAATACTGAGATCTTGCTGATCATTAAACAAGCAGATTCCCATCTTTGTCTTTAAATGCGTAAAATAAAAGTACTAACCTATCGGACAAAAACCATACTTATTCTCCACCTACTCATTAGAATTTGCATGTTATAGCAGCATACACACTCCTAACAAGCTTCCAAATGGGGGATTGGAAGGAAGTAGACTCATTCTAGAAGTAAATGTAAAATAAATGGCCTTGTGTTGGCTGAAGCATATGTCCCAAAATGCAGATAGTTTGCGATGGATGTAATGTAACTACCTGATAACAAGTGGGGGCCAAAACATGGGAAGATAAACTCTGGCTTGACTGTCTTCAACGGGCATTTTGCTCGCCTAAGGACAGACCGTGAAATTCAGGGCTTTAGCCACAAAAGAGCAGAGCTACTGAGAAACAGGAAACAAAGAATGAAAACAGTGAGAGAAGGAAACATTAGAGAAGACAACGTATGGGGGAAGGATAAGAGTAAACAGGAAAAGGTAAGGGGATGAACAGGAAACAGGAGAAGCAATGGACACGTATTGATTTGTTCAAGCTTTTACAGGGCTGACTGCAAGTTTCTCTGCTCAATACATAGTAGTATCTAACATGCCGAAAGATGAGTAACCGAATCTACCTATATTAACAAGGAAAAGCTGTCCTGGTTTGGGAGAGTTTCTGTAAGTGCCTCTCTTCATCCACACCAAGACGGTATTCTCCAACTTTCTCCCACGCTCCTCCTCCACCTGTACTCATAGCTCAACCCCCCCTCCAGCTCTCATCAAAACAGTTTGCTTTTGAGAAGGAACTATTTTTTTTTCCCTTGCTAGTAATGGAAAAAGCAGCAACAACCTGCCCCTCTCTCAGGCCCCAGCTCAGCCAGGAATTTATATCAGATGACTGCTGAATTGACCCACTGATGAGCAAAATTTGCAACCGAGTAGTAAGGAGTCATGTGGAAGTCAAATTTCTCTGACACTGCCTGTTTACATACCAGGAAGATGCCAGGATGCTGGTAAAGCATACTCAGATTCTTTTCAAAAAAGCCCACTGTGACGAAGTATCTTCACAGCCTCACACATTTGGTATTAGGTTCTGATACTACAAAATGGAGGAAAATAATGGAAGCCCTACTACTGTCATTCTAGAGAGCTTTCCACTAGGATCATCTTTGGATGAAGAAAACAAATTATAGACTCTCTCTCATAGCTGAGTGTATCTGAATGTGGCACATAAGACTCACACTGCAAAAAGGTTTGAAACTTATTACATACCCAGTAAAAAAATGTAAGACTGTTTTAAACAGACACATTCTGCCTAACTCAAATAAAATTAAACCAGTTGATTAAGAATATGTCTTAAGAGTATCATCCATCTTTAAAAGCTTGACCTCCCATTTTTGTATACTATACTTGGCAGAAATATGTCCACATTCAGTCATTTTGTCTTAAGTCAGTCTTGAGATCCAGCTGTTTTGCTATTGGTGAAAATGAAAATTTTAATCTTAAAATACTTCATTCAACTATTATTTAAGAAATATTATTGCTTAAATGAGATGCTCCCTTCACAAAAAAACCCCATAAAAATATCTGAAATATCTGTCTTTTTTTAAAAAAACAGATTTTCTGTGTCCAAATTTTATAACAATACATAAATGTGTTTAGTCATCCTTACCACCGAGGAAGAATGTAAGTAGGGAATTTCTGCCTGACAGAAATCCTGCAAGTGACAAAGCTTCTAATTTTGACTTCAGTGGAAATTTTGCCTCAGTATGGATTCACAGGATTTGGCCTATGCTTTGCAGAGATGATCTGGATTCAAGTATATTATTACTTAGAGAATTGTTTTGCTAGAATCATCAAGTGCACTCTTAAAAGGACTGGAGGGAATGAGTCTGACAAGAGGTCAAAGAGATCAATTATTATGGTGTCCAGTAGACATCAGCTGGATGGGCAGAAGATGGGAATTAATCCAGTTTAGTTTTAGGGTGCTAAGATACAAAGTAGAATAATTTCTTTCCTTCACAAAAGCATGGCTGGTATTTATATTCCCATTTCTTACGTAATGGAGCTTTCCTAATATTTATTATTTATCAAAAATACTTGTTTTCAATGTTTCCCTAAGAAGCTGATATACCCAGTTTCAATTTCTAATTATAAAAAGCATGCAGCTGTTACTAAGAGGCCAAATGCTGAAATGCTTGCTCGGGATTTAGACTATCCGCTGTTACAGACGCAATGTGACTAAGACTCCCCATGACATCTAGCTGATAGGTCTGGGGAAATCTGGCCAGGCACCTTGATAATAAACAGAAATACACAGGCTATGCAGCCTCATAACTTCCATGTCTCCAATCTGTTTCTCCATTTCCTCTCCATTGACCTCTCTTTCCTCCCTTTGAAAAGATGTGTAAGGGAACCAGGAAAAAAGCAACAGCCCATAACAGAGTTGTTCTAAATCTCCCTGGAGAAGCTGACAGAACAAATGGCTCCTCAAAAGTGAATCCCAGGTGAAAGCTCCTTGCTGCAGTTCTGTAGTCGTAAACACGAGAAGGGATGCAGATATTCCTTTATACTGGAACAACCTAGCATCTAAGCTTGTATCTACTCCACTAAATTGCTCTTCCTTTAACCTGTGATTTTGCTAAGTAGTAATAATTTTGCACTGTTGCTCAGAGGACATCTCTTTGCTTTGCTAACTATCTGTTATAATGTGTATGTCATTGCAGAATTTGGCCATGTAAATCTTGAAAGTAATTTGCAGCTCTGAAACTCAATTTTGATCTATTTCTTCAAATCCTGTGCTGTCAAAACTCAGTGAAACTGCGATAAGGGTATGAAGATAACATCTATAAACACTGAAGCTGGCTACACAAAAAGCTGCAGAGGAAGAATGAGGGTTACCGGACCAGGAAAATACTGTTAATTACTTAGCACTGTTTCCTGAAGTGTAATACCTGTACCTGGAAACTACACATTCCTACCTGTACATCTGATTAATATTACAGGGGCAAGTCTCTCTAGAAGAAAAGAGAAACGAAAAAGAGAAGTGAACCCCCCCCCCAAAAAAAAACCCCAAAGGTACTCACCAGGTAATATCTGCAGATGTTCAACTAGCAACTTCACTTTTCCCACTCCTTCTTTCACCAAAACTCTACACTATGAGCATTACAAATATTCTATTTCTTCTCTGGTGTGCCCAGTGATAGAAATTCATAAAAAGTTAAAAGATAATCCTCAGTAGAAGCCAATAATAATTTTGTGTTAAAATATCCACATAATAAGAGTACCACTGTGATGGTAAATGTCCACGTTGGGTGTTAAATACCAATGTACTCAAGCTTCTCCTATTCCTGTGGCTTAGGCTCAGGGTAAGTCTGTCCTCCCATTACTCTGGTGTGAGCTAGCTCAGCAGAAGATACTTTTATTCTGATATGACTCAGCCAAAAAGTACTCCAGACAGATATACAAGGAAAACAGAAAATACCCCACAAACAGCAGTCATATCATTATTATGTATTCAAATGTAAAGTGTTTACAGGTTTAAGCGGTAACGGCACTGACACGGTAACAGACAGCATGGCCTCATCCTGCAAGCCTCTCTCATCTGAATAATCCTAAGCGTGTGCAGTCCCTTGCAGGGATTGTAAAGTGCAGAGACCTATGAAATTTGGGAGGAAACAGATCAAAAAGCTGAAGCATACAACAGCAACGTGACTCACTTAAAATTCTACAGAAAACAAATAGAAATTCATAAATAAAACTGGGTTTGGCTTTTGATCTTGTCTGTGGGACACAGGATCTCTCCCATGAGAATAAATATGCCAAAGCAAAAGCAACCCCTCCCTTGACATTTTATTATATTTCTATAATTGTCTCAATATACCAGATCAATTGCATTTGAAAATACAGCTATTAAACCATAACTAGACCATCTTTGGAGCCTTTGTTTGTCAATTGCATCAAACAACAATTCTTCTGCAGACAAGAAATCAGACTATATTTTTACAATAATTGCAAGTCATTTCTAGGAGAAAGAGGTAGCAACAATACCCAAGGAAATAAAATAACACACTTTTGTGCTTTCCCATCAAACCCGATAGCGGTATGGGTTTAAATCAGTCAGAGGCAGCTACGCATGAGAGATTGCACTCTGCAGGCTCTATCAGTCAGAAGTCAAGGATATACGTCCATGATTTATCATACTTTTCATGGTAATTAGCTAGAGTGCCATTTTGCTTCCAGTAGCATCACTCAACTTTCTTTTTTTAATTTGGTCTTTTTTTCTGCAAATGAATTTACATATTTCTCAGTCTCTCATCCCCTACTATGTTTTATTTATGAATATAGGCCTTCCTGATGGTAACTTTAATGTGAAGAAGGTAGTAATTAGTGTACCTATCTACTAAGTTAATCCCTTTGCCACAATGTCTGCAGAGAAGTTTAAGGTAAGTAACAGTTTACAGTCAATATTAGGTTTAATTATGCTTAATGAGGGTAACTGTCTCTGTTTACTAACTGCACCTAGGTGTGTAGCTCCTATATGAGTTTTTCTCCCAGCCTCATTCCACACTGTTAATAGTGCCACTGTGCAGGGTATGTGTGGTGATTTAATCTGTAAAGCTGCTCCAGGAGAGCCACGCAAGTGAGGCACCTGTTTCAACACAGGTTCAGAGGGAGCAGAACGGCCTTAAAACAATGACAGCTTTGTATAAGGAGAAAGTTTTACTGTTTGGTATTTTAGTGTATGCAGTGCACTAGAGAAAAGAAGAAAAAAAAAAACCAAAACAGACATCCCCCAAGACCCCCCTCTCAAAAAAAAAAAAAATAAAAATAGTATTTGTTCCCAGTTTGCATGGATCGTCCCCAAGAATGTTTCCTCTAAGAGTTACTATGTTCTTTTAGTTCATTGAAAGCTGTGTTAACAATACCCTAAAGTTAAACAAAAGAATGAAGACTTCTTGTCTTACTCATATTTCAAGAGCAGGTATCTTCCACAACTAAAAAGATTCTACAGGCAACTGAAGATGACACCAACATGGTCTTACAACTCTGTATTAGCGAAAAGTCAAAAGCAAAACCTCAGATTGAAAACCAGTTCTATTTCAACTGCTCTGGTTTTAGCCTCTGTGCAATATTGTTACTTCAGTCTACATCTTCCTAAAAGGAAGATCTAGATTTGAGTTTACTTCATTACTTTTTGCCATAACATTTTCCTTTGTGATTTCATGTATTATCCCCTTAGGAAATTCATGCGATGGGAAATGTTTTATACATATTTATAACTACCTATGAAAAACGTACCTTCCTAAATCTTTGATTCCCGAGGATGCATGGATTTAGGGGGTTTTGTGTGGGTGCATGAGGGACTAAGTTTGCAGGAGAAGTGCTGAAAAACAAAGCTGTTTGATTTCCAATAAGAAATGGAAGTGGAGCACACAGAGAAATTGTTCTGTAAACGGAGAGGTTAGTTCATCTGATTTTTCCGAAGCAGTAAGAAGTGAATTCTGCATTTTGTTCATATCAGAGAAAAGTGTCGTTTGCTCAGACATAGCTTAGGGGTTTTATTTTTTTCACTTTCTTTTTTGCCCTAGTGAGCACTCTGCATGAGTCCACACGTTCCCTCCTTATTTTTGCCACTGGCAAGACTTCAGGAAAAAATCTCTGGCTAGAAAATTGTTCAAAAAAGAGGGAAAACCTTCAGCTAAATCATGCTTTTGGTTTGTAAAAAACACTCAATTATTTGATTGTCAAAGTAGCAGTTACTAAAGTAAGATTTTATTTAAAGGCTAAACTCTGTAATTCCGGAAGCTATATCCAGATCAACATGCTTTGACTGTACAGGTTTCAAAATCTAAGCTCAAGTCTCTTTGTTAAGGCTTATATGTATTATTCCTACAATGTGCCAAACTAACCCTAACACCCATATTACTGGATGCTAGGGAAAAGGCTTCTAAAAGAGAAGTAAGATTTTGTAACTGATGTCTTTCCTTCTCAACGCCGTGTTCCAAAAAATGAGATCTAAACATGTAAATACAAGTTTAACCACTGTGTAAAACTGCCAATAGCTGCATAACAAGAAAGAAAAGATACCTGCTCTCAAAGTGACAGTATATTCCTCCTTTTCCCATTTAAGCCATCAATATTCAGACAAACACGGACTCCATTACGAGATGAAAATTATTTACATGCACATATATTCTTCAGAAAATTGGCGAGGTTTTGTATCCAGGAAGGGAGGAGGGGGTCACTTTACTGCTTGAATACAAAATCCAGCAGCCAGCTTCATTTAATGACTTAAAATACTAGAGTGACTCTGAGGATCCAGAAAATTTAAACAACTCATGATTTCAAGGATACATTATAGAAATCTAACTGGAGAATGAAAACAGCACTTAATACACCTGGGCAACACCAGGAGAGGGCATACTCAAGTTACTTCTCACCTCCTGCTGCCTTAGTGCCAAAAACAAAGCTAGGGTAACTGAACATTAACCTATTTTACTAAAGCACAGCCCTAGAGTTAGAGGCAACAGGATTACCTGCAGGGGACTTGTGTTCAGTGTACATAGACGTGTAACTGTCTCCTTAAAAATCCACAGGCAGACCTCCAAACTATAGGAAGCAGATCTCCCCGAGAGAAAGATGGATGTGGGCATTACTATGAAAATCTGTGCATCTCCCCTCCCCAGACACCTGGTTGGAGAAGAAAACCCACACTTTTCTGAAGAGCCTGGGAGGGAGGTGGTCTTGCTTACTTGGATCAGTCTGGATAATAACTAGATTTTTCCCATTACAGTGTTTCCTCCACACATCTCTCTGCTGAGATTAACCAATTATAACAAAGAACCTTAGGAGCATAAAGATTTTTAAACCTAATTGCAAAATAACCAAAGAAAAGCTGTTTCTCAAATGTCCAAAGTTTGCTTCAGTAAAAATCAGGTTTTTTTCCAAGATCGAGGGAGGTGCAGTCACCCCTAAATGAACTGAATCTCTGCTGCAGTATAGCGTCTCAGCGAAGAGAAAAACACTCTCCCTTGACGACCTCTGAAGTAATGATGAGAGTCTCCAGTCTTGGTGGAGGAGATTACCTGAGAGACATACAGTCTGGTGGCCTCCCGAATCTCAAGGAGGCTTAAAGCTTATATTGAAATGGCTCATTGCATGTTTATAGCCCAGCCAAGCAGGTGGGACTGGAACATTGTGTTTTAGCCACAGACCAATCAAACCGTTAGAACATACCTTACGAGAGAACTCTTAGACACGGATACTGAGATCTTGGGGCAATCTCATCTCGTAAAGAAGATTTAAATGTGCCTGTAAACATTATTGTAACGAAATTTTATTTCAGAGGAAGGAAGAAGTTTCCGATCAAAGTTCTGCAAATGACCATAATTCAGATTGTTAAAAAATTAAAGGAAAATTCCTTACGTAATTAAAATGCTCTATGAGTGACTGAGTAGCAACATTTCTTGCTTCTCTGTTTTCTTCAATATTGATTTCTTGCCAGAAAAAATACAAGGTTTCAGCTGCTTGTCTCTCAGAAGAGCCTGTGCCTACTTTCGTGAATTCTCTGCCATCCCTAAGATATGCCTTCTGAAGGCAAAGAGACTTGTATAATCCCCAAAGTCCTATTAATATCAGGAAGAATGATACAGGTTTGATTCAAAACAACCAAAGGGAATGGCTAAAATTGCCTCAGAGCTGTTTCTCAGAGTCAGAATGGTCTACCTCATCTACTTGGCACTAAAATGTGCTGCTGCCATGTAAATGCTCCAGCTCACACTGCTGCTGCCTTCTTGCTGTCTCACATTTTGTTGTCTGCTATTTTATTTGCTGGTACAGGAGGAAGAGGGGCTTGGTCTTTTAATGACCCGCGTTGCTGATAACACTGAGTTATGTGGTAACGCTACTCTGCTAATCATATTACTGCATAACTTAAGCTTGGTTTTGACTGGAAGGTTTACAAAATTAATGAGGCACATGGAAGGTGTTCAGCGGCATCACAATTTCACCATACAAATGTCTGATTCAGCTCTAACAGGAAAAGAGACGTCCATCTACAGAAAGAGGGGACAGGGAGAGAAAAAGGGAGATACTGAGACAGAGAGGGAGAGAGAAAGACAGAAAGAGAGCAAATGAGAGATATAAAGGGGGAGGGAAGAAGGAATGAGGGAGAGAGAGAAGGGGAAAAGGATTTCAGAGTACTACTCAGTGAAAGATATATCTATTGAACTTTGTGGGACACAATAATGTTTTGAAGTTAAAATCTTGTACCACCGGATGGAGGATTTAACCCTCCCTTTCACAATCAGTCCCTTGTGAACCCAAGTTCTACTTCTATGGAAAACTGTGGAAGCCAAGTGCCTACTGGGTTTAAAAAAGTCAATAGAGTAGAAATCTGACCACAAGGAGGAGCAAAAAAATTCACTGTCCTGAGCTATCCATTGGAGAAAATTAACTTTCACAAAACAAACACCAGAGATATTGAAGAGAAGTACTTTAATCTGCCTGGCCACCTGAATATTGACATCTGGACAGCAAAATTGCTATTTATTCTTTCCAATGAAGGTAAACTGACTCACTGGCACAGAAGAAAGAATTTAATACCAACGTTCGTTCCACGTGGCAAAAATGCCAAGTGTCACCTGCGCCACATCCTCCAGATATTACAAGATGATCTGCACTTAAGATGATGAAGAAAATCTGAATGACTGAAAGGAAAGTTTCTTCTTGGCTTCCACCCTGGCAATCAATACATTTACATACATCTGAGAAAAAACTGTGGTGGTTAAATACCTTCCTCTGAATCTCAAAACACTTTACTGACATCTACTCCTTGCCCATACTTTTTCACTCTCAGTGGACTGGGACATGGTCTCTTTCATAGAGAAGGTGTCAGATCATGGCCCCTGGCAAATCAACACAAATCACTGGCCACATGATTCAAACGTGCTCTAAGAAACAGAATTTTAGCATCCTGAAACTCCACTCTTAAAGCGCTGAATGAGGAAACCTGTTGTGCCAGTGTGTTGATTAAAGAGACCAGTACTTTCACACTCATTTTCAAAAATGGTAAAGGAGGGAGAGTAAAACATTACCTCTCCCACTTTTACCTTTTTTGTAGAAAAATAGGCACACTGGCCTTGCATTGTTAGTTTTACTAGAGTAGCTGCTGAACAACACAATGCATATGCATGCAGGTAAACATAAAACGCACACGCATGCACAATACTGAACTTTGTGTTGGCAGCCAGACTACGATAACCCATGTCCCCTGGGCAGCAATCAGCTATGACGGAACAGGAAAAAGTTAGTGTAATGATTAACTAGCCCAGTGGGCTATTATTCATGACAAGTAGAGCAGCAGCAGTGCAGGCTGCGATGCTGGTCGCCTCTCCCTCTGGAATGCTGCTGGATGCCTGGAATCAAACTCAGCACAGAAAAAACAGTAAATGTAATGTCAACATAAGAAAGAAGCTGAATTTCCTCTCTTGGAGTACACACGTAAGGAAGACGTGTGCAGGAACAGAGATTTTCTGTTACGCTTGATGTTGAAAGAATATGACAGATTCCAATATCACCATTTATCAAATATGTATGCATAGGTTTTGGTAAGATTAATAAGGTTATTGGTATCAGCTATAGGCAATTATTCCCTATACAGCAGCAAGCAAACAACTTTAATGGCAACTGGCAAGTATCAATGTTGATAGCTGCAGCCACGGTGTTAGTACTGGAGCAGATGCTTAAAGTGCATCCATTTAAGTGAACAACTAAACCATGAGTATCCCTATAGCCAAATGGGAAAAATCAAAGTCATCACAGCTGCTCCCCCTCCTTTGGTGCTTTTACCCTGCAGTCCCCAGCAAGCTCCAGAAAGTCTTTCAAAATTCTTTCAAATCTTTCAAATTCTTTTAAAGCAGTGCATTAAAGATGAACATAATGACACATGCACTGTATCTCTCGGTGCTACCTCAGTCTGCGTTTTGCAGAGAGGCAATATACTATTGCCTGGGCTTCAGCTTGAAAAAACAAATTCCATCTTATTTTTTTCTAGCTTTCAATGATTTAACTTCATCAGCCATGGCAGAAATGACAATCAAAGACTCAGTTTTATTTTTTATTTTCCAACAAAAGCATTTGCTGCATATTTAAGAAGACCTTGAAAGAAACTCTTTAGCAAAAAAAAAAAAAAAGCAAATTCTTCTTTCATTAAACTCACTTTCCCTCTGAAAGGCTTTGCTCTGTGTGTGGATTATTCATTTACTTTAATTATTTTGAAGTGCCTCTGTTTGAGTGGATAGGAGTTAAGTATCCACAAGACCAAAGTAGGTCCTAGAATTAGTTGTTGTAAACAAAATGTTCTGCAGTGGCCTAAATCTGCACAAGTAGTAAGCCTTGAGTATTTTGGAAGTCCTTTTCCAAAAAGAGTACTTCTGGGGACCCTGAAAGCTATGGGCCCCAGGTCCATGAGCACGTATTATGGGATTTGCACTGTACGGACAGGCTGTATCTTTCTAATAATGAACACATAAAAATCTTTTTTCTCATTTTGTAGGAAAACAAAAATCTTGCTCTTTTTTAAATGTGGAAAGCAAAATCCCACCTGGAAGAGGCTGCTACCAACTAAAGCAACTGACTAGAAATTTTCATGTGTCATACAGAAGGATTTATTAGGACACAATGACCAAGTCATATAAGAGAATGTAGAGAGCCAGAACAACGTACCCAACTAGGCATGTAATCAAAACCAAATAACAATCTTTCACCATCTCTCTAATCACTGCTTTCTCTCTCTCTCACACACACACATATATACTCATGCACAGATATAGGAATACTTAAGTTGTTACCCTTTGTTAAATGTTTTCAGCCCAGATATCTTTCTGGTTAATAGGTACACAGACTAAAAACAACGACAAGAAGAAAACAAGCCAAAAAAGCCCTAGGAAAACTTCAGATGGAAGAGTTTTGGACATAGTTATGTGCACATATTCACAGAAGGAAGAGGAGGAACCAAATCTGGGGAAAATACACAAGATTATCACTTTACAGGCAGTGGGCACTGACTTGAACAAGGATTCCAAAAATAAACACATCTAACATTTAAATCCCAAGCTGTATTTTCAGTGACACCCTTTCTCCCATGACTGCACGTACACTCAAAAACAAAACCTCAGCAGCTGAATATCCAGAGCCTCAAGGAATTTCAGTTCTCAGTCTCAAGAAAAAGCTATCATCCAAACTTGCCACTCTATCCATAGGCTTCTACTACCACATTCTGATTTAAGGACACAAATGCAATAAAACTAAAACCAAAGAGAGAGAAACCAGTTGAAACGAAGAGTTTGCACCACCCATTCCTTCACACATATGGAAGGTATGATGTAGGCATCTGGAAAACCAGAAGATACCTTCTCTGGTAAATTTCATTTCATAAGTCTCTCCACTTTCAATTTGCATTCCTGTGCTTTGTGCATACTTCCATATAAATTCATAGCTCTTCTGCACTGTTGCCTATAGTTACACCCAGTATTTCTAGGTAAGCCTGCAACCCTGTTCCTCCACGGAGGTAAACAAGAAAGGAAGGAAAATAGTATGAAGGAAAGTAGGAAAACAATTCTGCACTTACTCATCTGTAGTTGGTAGTTATATCTTACGAACAGCTGCTTTAAAATACAAGTTGTTGTTGAGGTTTGATTTAAAAATCTTTGTCAGTTTTGACATTCAGGTGAAAGTATTGCTGCTGGCTCCAGAACAATTTGCATATCTTATCACTAAATAAAATGTCTGAGATGTGCACCAATCTGATTAAATTATAAACAAGAGTCCACACAAGCACACATGCCTTCCTGTTTGACTTCTGTCCTGTTCACTCCTCTATAATAAATTATATGATCATCTCATTGTAGCTGGAGGTTTAGCTGTGCATGTAAAAAGGAAAATGATAGCAGCCTATTCTTTTCCATACTTTACAGCTGAGAACTTGACAAAATTGTGGATTTTTGGAACAAGCAGAAAAGCTTATTTTGTTACCATCTACCTCCTCATTAATTGCCACAAAATTGGTGGAAAATCCCATGTATTTATGTATTTTTAAAAATAATTTTCCACACTGAAAAGAAATAAATAAATGAAACTACACCTCTTTTACTACAAGGACTAATATACATGCTTAACTTTATGTCCTGCAATTAATCTCATCTACTTCAACAGGATTACTCATAATGCTGTACGTGAAATACACATGTAAATCCTTGCAGAATCATGGCCTGAATTGCCAACAACATTATACGGCATGATTAACTGCCCAGGCCTGGAATGCCTCTTCAGAAAGATGAGAAAAAAAACTTTTAGGCATAGTAAGTAACAAAATCTACTCCGGGGAGTGGATATGGGAGAAACAGTACTGAGGGAGTCGCCTTCCTGTGGGAAATTCACCTGTCACCAAATTCTTCCAGTAATTCACCTTCTTCCTCTACCAATTATCACGTTCACTTACCACTCCTTTCTCACTCATCAAATACCATTCTCCCTCTCCACACATCCTGCTGCTGCTGCTATGTGACAAAGGAGACAGGAGATGCGTCTCACTCCTTACTCTTCCGTGCAGTGAAGTAGGATGAGGGCACAGCCTGGTCCTTATATACTACTAGCATACTAATAAACAGCTCACAGGCTAATTAACAGAGCTGGGTGCACAACTAAATGATTTCACCAACTTTGCTTCTTCACCGGTTGCTGAACGTGCTAGTGCCTCACTGAAAATTATTTGCCCAGTAAACTCTATGGACAATCCTTAACCTATTACTGGAGTTTGTTACAAGAAGCTACTGAGCAAAACGTATACAAATTGGATACCTAAATTGCCCAGCTCTGCCTCTTGATGAGGAGCTTACCATCTGGTTTCTTCTGCAAATACTCACGAATGCTATATCAGAAGTTACTCTCTGCACATTATCTAGTTTTTGACTAAAATCCACAGCTTCGACAAACGCTTCCACTTGTAAGTTAACTCAGTCAGAAATACTAACTAAAATGCGAGGAAAACAAAGTCAATCCCTTAGAAGTTCAAATGACTATTTGTCACAAACATTTCACCTCTACTAATGAACTGCAAAAATGAATGATAGAAAATGCAAAAGTGTATTATGTTTAGCAGTTAACATTTTAATAAGGAGGAGATTAGCAATTTTTAATACCTCCAGTGCTTTGTTATATACAGTAGCACAATAACTGAATATTTTAATTGCTAATTATTTAGACCTCATTCAGTTCTCACTCAGGCAAAACTCCCATTGAGGGACTCTTGCCTGAGAAAAGAGCTACAGGATTTGTTTTACTGTAATTTGAAAAAACTTTATATATCATAAAAACTATCAAGTTATAGTGAGACAAAAACCATTAAATCCTTAGCAATATTAAACCCTACTGAAAGTCCCACTGACTCTTAACGCCAATGTTTTCATATTAAGTAAAATAGATAATTGCAGTTTACCAGTTGCAACTTACCTGTATAATTTATGCCCAGATATGCCGGTGCTCTTAAAGAGGTCTAATAATGTTTTGAGTCTTCTTACCGTATCCCTGCTTTTCTCCTGTGGGAAATCTTTGTTCAAATGTGATAAGGAAATAGCATTTCCAAACAATTACAATATCAACACCCAAAAACTAGCATTTGGTTTTACCTTTTGACTTCGGACTCCAAAAGGGTTAAGAGCAGCTCTCAACACTTCTTTCTTATGCTGCTGTAAAGAAAATAAATGCTTATCGTTAGGGATTTGCACACACAACACCTTGAGTTTTCATAACAGTCAAATAGCTAGGCATTCAGTGGGGGAAGTGGGTGGAACGCTGTATACATATAAACATATAGCTATCTGAAGGAAGACAAAACAGTCCTACACATTCACATTTAGTACACAGGTGACAAACAAATAAGCTAAATGTACTAGTATCTGAAATGTCATGTTATACACATCCTTCAGAAAGAAGAGTTACACGACTGAACACCAAATTAATAGGGAGTGATTTCTAAGACTCCATGCTTAAAAAAAAAAAAAAAAAAAATCTCATTTTTTTCCATTAAGTGTAGTTTCCTTTGTGCTAGAGATAAAAACAAATGAGTGTCACAACCAAAGTTTTGCCACTTATGTTCACCATTCAAATGCATTTGTGGAAGAAGTTACAGGTAAGTACTCTAACAGGTCAAGAGTTTGAAGAGGTTCTTTTATTTTTTTTTGAATGAAAAATTGTGTATGAAGTCTTCACATCTTTCAACTATAAATGGCTTTAATGCGTAAAATGTTCAGAAAACCTCTCTATAGGCTGCATTTTGAAAAAAGATCTAAAAGCAGACTTAGTACCATATACCACTCATTAACAAAAATGTTCAGAACCGGCTGCCAAACAGCTGAGGTAAGTATTTTGAAGTCTGAAAATAAGACTTGGGCACTCTTCTTCCCCCAGTTCAGAATATGGTTTAGGGACCCGACTGGCATAATTTCCAATTCCCGTTACAAGAGGTTCACTTAGATTACAGCGCCCAAATCCCCTCCAGCCAGGCTTCTTGCTTCCTCACAGGAGCAGAGTGATCCCTTCATTCCCCTCAAGTGCTGACTTTCTACCTAAGAACCTCTGTCCAAAGCTAATGCCAGCTCGAGTATGGCAGGACTGGGCTAACTAAGCCTACTGGTATTTTTTAATCCTTTGCTGGTGAGGGGTTTTCAAAGCTAGCCACAAAGACATTTTCATCACTGAGATGACAGGTGAGAACAGATTACTTAACAGAAAAGCACTGTTCTTTGGAGCACCCTTACTTATTTCGAAAGAAAGGACACAGAGTGTTGCTTTCTCAAATAAAGAACATGTAACACCAGCAGGCTTTCAGGCTCGGAGTTTCCAAGCGTGACCTCCCACCCATTCCTGGCTACTACAGGGATGCTTCTGCTGCTTTCGCAGAGACACGCTTGCAACTTCTTTTCCGATCTGCAGCCTTCCTCTTGTTTTCTGGGTGCTTTCTACCTCTGAGCATCACAATCGAATGATGCCCCAGCTTCAGCATTTGCGGAAATTTCCCTATGGCAATCCCCCAGCCTACGCGGGTCAGTCCTGAGCGTAGGCGGCATGGTCTGTTCGATGGCAGCTTCCACTGTTTTCAGGGAAGGAGGTTTATTTTGCTTGAACTAAGGCTGCGCAGCATGTGCTTCAGCTTTCGTAAGGTCTGCAGTTGCCTGAATAGACACGCTGGACAGCAGCTGTTAGCACTTTCCAACATTACACAACCGGGCTCCGGAATAGTCTGTCAGTTCTGCACAGACAACGAATAAACGCAAAACAGAAGGCCTAAAATATGGAGTAATGAGGACAGGATTTTGACCTTTAAATGCTGTTGCACGAGGATATGTTTGATTTAAGCGATACTATTAGGCATGAAACCGTGCCGTTTGCCCGATGTCTAACTCGTCTAACAACTGAACCCCCCCGTACTGGCTGGCACTCCACGTGCTGCCCTGAGAGGTGGCTCTGCTGAGCGAGCCCAGCAAGGGAGGGTGGCACGGGGGGACCTAAAGAGATGAAAGGCAGCGCAAAAGCATTGGAAAAACGGATCGCAAGGTGAAAGACGGTGTTTTCCATTTTAAACCCACTTGTCAGTCAGACCTGCGGCAGTGCTTAGACATTATCTCCTCAAGCTCTGCAAAGGAGTAAATCCAATTCAAAAGTCTCAGCTTCTCTTCTCTGGCCTACTGGCATTTGAAATTTTGCACAACTACCCATGACGTACATAGCTATCTTTTTGTCACTTGCGATTCTTGCCGGAAAGTGCTATACAAACTATTATGGTTACTCTTTATTTTCACAATTATTAATCGCTCCTTTCTAAACATTTGAATGCCTGAGTTTAATTAGCGGCAGCATTTCTGCCACATAGTTTTTAAAACTAATTTGATATATGATTTAAATTAATCAAGCGTTATCCTTGAGATGGTGTGCTGGTTTTGGCTGGGGTAGAGTTAATTTTCTTCACAGTACCTGGTACTGGGCTGTGTTTTGGATTTGTGCCGGAAACAGTGTTGATAACACAGGGATGTTTCCGTTACAGCTGAGCGGTGCTTACCCAGCGTCAAGGCCTTCTCTGCTTCTCTCACCCCACCCCACCAGTGAGGAGGCTGGGGGGGGCACAAGATACTGGGAGGGGACACAGCCGGGACAGCTGTGTCCAGGGATATTCCAGACCATATAACATCATGGTCCACATATAAAGCTGGGGAAGAAGAAGGAAGCGGGGGATGTTTGGATTTGTGGCGTTTTGTCCTTCCTAAGTAACCATTACCCGTGATGGAGCCCTGCTTTCCTGGAGATGGCTGAACATCTGCCTGCCCATGGGAGTGGTGAATGAATTCCTTGGTTTGCTTTGCTTGCGTGCGCGGCTTTTGCTTTACCTATTGAACTGTCTTTATCTCAACCCACCAGTTTTCTCACTTTTCCTCTTCTGATTGTCTCCCCCATCCCACTGTGGGGAGTGAGCGAGCGGCTGTGTGGGGCTCAGTTGCCAGCTGGGGTTAAACCACAACAAATGGTCATTTGTTGGACCAAGACAGCTACTAGAGCGTACCATATACAAAATTACAGGCCATTCATTTTGTTTTCAATCCCGACCTCCACGTTTACACTTAATAGTTTCACTTGGATCAACAGCTTATTGGTGATTCAAATTATACCATAGCAAGTAGTACCCTCTAAATCTGATGCATCCATATGACATCAGTGAAGTAAAAAACTATGCACGCAAACTCAGGAAACCGCTTTTGGTCCACTTGAAAATAAACCCCATGTACCAAGTAAAGGTGAATACTTTACAGCGTAGGCTCACAATAGGCTTACTGAGCTCCAAGTCACAAAATATATCACAATCCTCAAAGAGGCCTGAGGTAGATCATGGTAATTTCCTAGAAAAATGTGCTTTCAAGGATGGAGTAAATTAGGTACACCTATTAACTCTGCTTTTTAAAATATCTAACCTGAATGAGATCCACCACAAAAATAAGAAATATAGAAATGGATAACTTAAACAGCCCTAAATTAAAAATGCCTCTTCTGCTATGCCAGTTGCTTGTACAGTAACAGCATACTGTACTGCTGTTCAAATGCAAACAAGAACGAACTATACATACTTGGCCATTTCCTTATGTTAATGCCTTATAAGCTGCATGGCCTTCTGACATTTGCTACTAATGAAAAAAATGCTATTCAGTGAACTATCATCAGATTAAGTGAAACCAAGATAAACACATTCCGTTCAAGAATATGTAAAGAATGTGTCAACTTTTATTTACATTTTTCTCAAGGTTATGGAGCTTTCGCTGCAGGGGGAGAAAATATTATAGGATGATTACTGTGAAGATCTTCTCTTTTTAAGACTCTATATTTAAAGAACAAAATTCAAAGAGTAAGATAAATTACATTAGCATCACTGCAGTTCAATTCCTTCCAAACACAGTCATGATACATACAAACTAAACTCTGGTAGCAAGTGGATGAAAGGAATCACTGTTGATTAATGCTAAGAATACAGGAGCCAAAAGGATTTCAGACAATGATTCACTGTGAGACTACCAGTAAATCTCTTGGTCTCTTTTGAGACTCAGTCAACCTGGCACAAACATTGGGTAAAGTATGTCCTTCACAAAATGGACAATGCACCACAGCAATGCTCTTTTAAAAAAAAAAAAAAAAGAAAAAAAAAAAAAAAAAGAAAAAAGACTTGTGTGTGAATTTAATGCTTATGGAAAAGTCTGACCTGGCAGGCTTTGAGCTTGAAATCCTCTCATTTCCAGGACGGTAGTTCTAGCAGCAGAACAGATTGACTCACGCAGGCTCACCACTACCCCTCAGCCTTGAACTGAGGAACCATGTTGAGTGGTCAGGTTTTGTGGCTGGTTCAACCTCTTTCCCTGGACTTACAACCACTGACCAATTACTATTGAGTGTAGTAATGGTTTTTGTGATTTGGACTTTGGTCCACTGAGAACTAGAGTTGAGATCTCTTTAACTTGTTTCAAGAGTCAAGCTTGTCTGTCTGGGGGAAAAAAAAAGGACTAAATCAAATGACTAGCATTAAACTCCATGACAAAGACAGATTGTGGAGCATTTCTGAAGACAACTGCCCAAAGCAGACCACTGAGCTGGCCTGCAAGTATAAGATAATGAACTGGACATGAACTGGCTTTTTTGCAGGAAAGGAGGCTTTGTACATGTATGAAAAAATTTTAAAGAAACTAGTGTTACAGTACCATTCTTAACACATGAAGAAGTCTTTCAGAAAACAATTTAAGTTCCCTGTGCGCTTCTAAATTCTATTTGAAAAGTACTGTCTGCCTGTATTTATCTCCCTGGAAGACTTGGATGAACTGCCTAGGCCCAGGACAAAATTATCTTTGATGGCAACAGTCATGTGATGGAGAAAGAGGAACATCTGTAACACTATCTACCAGGTTAACCTCCTCTTAACTTTATGTACCATAACATTACTTAAACAGAAATCATCACCTGGAACACGAGAAACAAACGGCGTTTTTAATATTAGAGGTACTAGCAACAAGCCTGTGTATTTCTTCAGAAGGAAATACCAATGCAGACAGTGAATTAAAACATGCCATGGTAACAGATGAAGACTTCAACTGTCAACAAAACCAGGCTATTAATTCTCACATAAACAGTCTTTTTAAATCTTTGATTTTTAATATTCAGTCCAAAGATCACTCTCACATTTCAGCAGCTTTTGTCTTTTAATGCCAATCATTTCAACTGACTTTTCTCACTACCCTGTGCTTTCTCTCCCCTTTGGAAAAGGTGAGTGAAAAATATTAAATGATATCTTACTCTGCCAAGACCAAAGGAAAAGTTCAAACATTCAAAAAAATTAGGCAATGACTTTGCTTAAGGCAGGGAGGGAATGTGATTAGCAGTGGGGTGGATCACTGCCTGGCAGGGGAGAGAAAAAAACAAACCCGAACACAAATCTCTTCTCATTCTCTGTTTCAATCTATGCTTAGGTCTAGACTATGTAAACAGCAACCAAAAATTACTGGATGGAAAACACAGAATTATTTTGCTGCTCATCACGTTCTTTTCTCAAGTGACAGACACCGAGATTCAAGGGGAACCTGGGAAGCTATTGGCCTGTTCGTTACCACCGAAAGCAAAAATGCCCTAATTGATCCACTTGGACTAAACTATCACTTGCCGCAGGATGCAATCTCACAATGCTGAATGTGTCTGGGAGAGCAGCTCACGCTGCTGTTGGCCTCTCTGTACCTCCTCAAATGACAAAGAAGATTTCAGACTTTACAACCCTCAGCCTACAACCTTTCACCAGACTGTAACTCAACTTATACGACACAAAAACAGGTATGTGATGTGTCTGTTACCTGATTTTTGCCTTCAAATTTCTGTTCTATTTCTGAAACAGAACAAGGCTGAAACTCTCCTTTGACTGAGATGAACCAAATGTCACCTCGTAACAAAGACAGACTCCTCTATCCCTGGACCCTGGCATCACAAAGTAGGAATCAAAGGTGCTGCTTTTGTCCAAAAAATCATTATCACCTTTAAAATTTAATTCCCTCAAAGCACTAGAGAATAGTCTGGGAGAATGCAGAAGGGAAGTGAGAGATGACAGTTCTCCATTCTCTCCAGAGACTATGCGTCCCTACAGTTTTTGCTTCCTGTGCAATGCTTAACTCCTTGGTGCCTTTTCTCTCGTGATCTCTTCCTTGGCAGAAACTTCTTCAAATTTAAAAATCAGAACATGAGCCAAGTAAATAAAAATAAATAAATAAAGCTCAATGGCTATAAAAAGTACACAGACTAACCTGCTTAATTATTAACAGGTAAACACAACAAATTCTGAATTATTTACTTAATCTTTTTCAGCTACAAACCTCAGACTTTTAGAGCATGAAATACATGCTTTATTTTAGGACACAAAACAGGTATTTTATAAGACTGTAGGCTTTTTTTTTTTTTTTTTTTGAGGTGGGGTTGTTTTGAAGAATACACATTTCTTATTAACCCCAAAATACCTTACTCTCACTGAACCCTGGTGGAATTTTAAATAGAGAAATGAAAGTTTTAGTACACAGATCCTGTATTCACGTGTTCGCTAGTGAATGAGCCGGCTGTTTCTGACTTGCAACGGAGAGAAAACGAGATTCATGTGAGGCATATGCACCCTCTCCTGTTCCTGTACATCTGCTAGGAAGACGCTAGATTCAAAGGGGGAACCTGGTGAAGGTGCCAGACACAAATTCTACAGTGGACAAAACAGTCCCAGGTAGAATCCCATTTTCTTCATTGAATAAAGCTACCCTGCTGAAGGAAACCTCGTCTGTGCTGCACCTAAAAAAAGGTCACCACCACCAACCCCTGATGATCCAACGGGATGCTGTTCTAGGGCTGACCTCCAGCTGAGCCCATCTCTATATTCTCCCTCCTTCTGACACATCGCTCTGCCTAACCCCGTGCTGATGTGACGGTGACATGCTGAAAACGAGGGAAATTCCAAGTTCCTTGCTGGATAAAACAGCAACACTGCTCTACCTGCTGAAGTCAGCACATACCCTTTGAAATCTCCAGCACTCAGTAGTGTAAACCAATGCCATCTCCTCCTCAGTAACCTCAGGCCATCATACAGTCATTACCATCCAGAAAAAACGTTACATCATCATCACAGAAGAAATGTGGTTGTGAATCTCAGGCAATTTTTCTTAACTAGCTTTTCTTTGGAAATGATTCTATAATACTGCTTTTAAAGCCCTGGATTAATAAAGACATATGCATATATGCTGAAGCTGCTCATGAGAGACATGCCACTAAAATTCTAAAGTTTCGCATGCAAGCAGAAGTGTTCACAAGAGCGTTATGATAATATTTAACAAGGTATTCACATACTGCTATTCCCTCATCATGGCTACAAACACATACAAATGTGAAATCTGATAACATATTTATTAATCTACTCTTAATTGCTATAATAGTCAACATAATCTGGGGTTTTTTTTCCTGGTTTTAGATCTTAACAATTTTGTCAATATTTATGTACTATACTTTTTTTGCCTACCAAAGCCTTCCAAAGGTGCAATTCAGGAGATGAGACTGTTAATCACAGAGCTGGCTTAGCCTCTAATTTAGGTGGCCTACTTATGTTAGCAACATTTTATTAGCACATTACGCTGTATATTTAATATTTAGTACACTGTATGAAAATGGTTTACTGTGTACTGCTCACATAAATGACTTACAAATTCTGTTTGACACATAGAGAACAGTGTATAAGTAATACATGTATTTCTAAGTATACCTAACACTACAGAAAATAAGGATAAACAGAAGACATGTAGAGAAAACAATAAAATGTATCTGATGATGGACTTAAAGGCTAGCTGATAAATACTTTGATAGATCAAAGATGCAGTATTAGGGATATATGCAGAATGCCCATCCCTCCTTTAACTTCTGATTTCACATCTTCCTCTGGAAGCCCCAGCAGACATCCAGCTAAAGGAAAAAGATGACTTTCTTAATTGCTGAAGTCGTACAGTGGAGACAACAGCAACAAAGCATACAGCAAATCCTCCCAAATCCTTTTGCATCTTACCAGACGTAAAAGACAAAGCAGGATCTTTCTTTGAGCCTAGGAGTGCTTTCAGGACATTTTTCACGAGGCAGGTAAGTTAGCTATGTCCTCATGAATTATGCAGCCTTTCCAGTGTGTACTTACACAACACTAGCTGGAAGCCCCAGGGAAGGATGCCCAGCGCAAATGAGCAGCAGGTGGTACCAAAGGAGAATCGCTCAGCCGAATCAGATCCAAGTTCTCCTGGAAGAGCTGGAGAGCAGACCTGAGCGGGGTTCCCAGTTATCTAGCTATAGCTATAGCCATTTGGGTTGTACTGATGCTCAGAAATTAGCACTGGAAAGGAGATTTTGACTTTAGCCCTTAGTTATGAGGAAAAGCACACTTTTTTCATGCTCTTCCTATTTACAAAGTGAATCAAAGCTACACCAGCAGGCATTTGTAAGGGCCAGATAAGGGAAAATCCTTCAGCCTCACCTGAATTAGGCCTATGGGAAAACCCATAAGCAGTCCTGGTGCAGTTTGTACCACCTTGGAAGGGGCAGAAGAAGGGATTTAGCCTATTCGCTTCAGCCAGATCATTCTTAACTTTCAAATTATTTCAGCCACTTTAGATACAGGTGGCTTTTTTTAACACATACCCTTAAAACAAGTAGGTATAGTAACTTGGGGGGGGGGGGGGGGGGGCAACAGAGGCTTATTATACATTAACCCTAACTCTAGCTCTTGATCTCTAACAAGTGAATCATGCACATTTATCAGAAATACGTTTTTCTGAGATCATCTGACAGGTGAATATATCAGTGTGAAGGAGGCGTGATAGCCTCCCAGGACAAGTTATCTCCAGTTGCCTCTGAAGCTCACGATACCCCAGTCAAGAAGGAACAGTCCATCAGAAGGCAAGAAATTGTGTTTGTAATCAGTATGGTTTAGCTTTTTATATTTCTTCTGCTGTGTAATTTGTCAATATATCTATAAATCCTTTTATAATGAGGTGGCTAAAACAGATACTAAGACTTTAGTAAACACCAAACTTCTTTTCTGCAAAAATACATGATCACAGCAAAAGCATTTTTTTCTGCTGGTGAACTATTTTCAGTATTATTACAAAGGACCCTTACTGTTTATTACAATCCCTGACAAAACATCACTTCCAAAGCTTTTCTCAGTATCTTCGGTTGTTTGTCAAGTGACATTCAAAAACATTTTTATTTGAAAAAACAAAAACAAAACAAAATTGAGCCTATTTCACATTCTTTTTATTCTTGTACTTTACTGAATTTTTCAAAATTATTCCAATACGTGTACAACACTTACACGGCATACCGAAAAATGCCTCACAACAGAGAAATTCAGTTCACATTTCCTCTAGGAAAAAACCCACAAAACAAAACAATCTACAAAACCTCTTAGAAAATGTATCTTTTCCCAGTTATATTCAGTGGGGAATATTAAAAATTCAGTATTTGCCACTCTGCGATGACTTCTCAACACAAAACAGTTCCTTCATGCTGCAACAGGTTCCTCTAGTCTAAACATAAGGGGAACTAGAAGAAAAGTACACACTTGAAACAGTACTAAATATGACACCCACAATACAGCTCTGATCCTGACATCACTTCTTCCCTTATTTTTTCCTATCGTTTCCATCATTCATTACAGATACAGTATTTATTTTTTATAATGATTAGGATGTAAAAATCGGTATATAGAAACCAAGTAACAAGAACGGGTCTAATTAAAAATTAATATTATTACAAAAATAACTATTATATTAATCAATATGAAGACTGAGATATTCAGATCAGTAGGACATTTTTAGTTCTAAGATTCATTCTGCTTTAAGGACATGAGGACAGTTGATTTAGTAAAAACCTTGGCTGA
Source organism: Haliaeetus albicilla (assembly GCF_947461875.1). Classification (NCBI taxonomy): domain Eukaryota; kingdom Metazoa; phylum Chordata; class Aves; order Accipitriformes; family Accipitridae; genus Haliaeetus; species Haliaeetus albicilla. The sequence goes on from NC_091488.1 coordinate 41,790,288, forward strand.
GATACATCGATATATAGTATTTGGAGTAAAACCACGTTGGGAGCTATATTGTAAGCTAGCAGATATCTCCATTACAAGAATGCCTCATAATTTATAGAACAAACATAAAGTTTGTACAGATTAAGATCTGAAGGAAACAATCCAAAAGGGACTCCACATTTTTAGCTAAAAATTCACCAGCAAAAGTGAAGGGATAGCTGCGGATCAAACTGACCTTTCCTGTAATCTTACCAAAATCACTGAGATTCAAGGATGAATTTAACTCGATACTTATTACACAGTAGAGTTTTTAAATTAAGAATGCTTAAGGACAAGTATTTCACATAGTAAAATCTGTTTCTTGAGGTGATACCCCTCAAAACACGTGATCCACTTCATATTATTTTAATATGACCTACATATATAACTTTTCTCTATATTTTCCTCAAATTTGCAAAAAATTACCTCCACTTTTCTTCCACTGAGTACAGGTCAATGGATTATTCAGGTTTTTGCCCTTTATGTTAAATGAGACTAAACAAAGTTTCTGAAATATATCATATAACACAAACCTATGTTTTCAGGTAATAAATTATTTATATTGCAGTAGAGTTTACAGATCGCAGTGAGATCAATGTATTAGGCACTGCAGTGACACAGACTGTGAGCCAGTCGTCACTAGAAAAAACTTTTCAGACGCGCCAGCCAAAGAGTGAAAGAGCAGGCACTACTTTTTCAGATGAGTTGGGACACACAGATTGGAGTTCCGCAGGAAATCTGTGATAAGAGTACAGTGCTGAACTCCTATCTCAGGTTACACTCTACTGCTTTAACAACAAAGCCTTCCTTCCTCTCTACTAATTAATATAAAGCCCACTCCAAAAATCCCAGTATTACATCTGCCCCATTAACTTAGCAATTCCGAACATCATGCTACTTTGCATTTGCGTAACTCTAGCATCAAGAATCTCAAAGCATTGTGAAGCAAAACCAAATAGAACTAGATTATCCTCGTTTTGCAAGTACTAAAACAAAAACGTGGAGGCATTAAGGGTAAAGTCATCTCACCTACCTTTGGCCATCTAAAAGACACTGTTGCTTAAGCTACTCCTTTCACCACTGGAACAAGGTGAGCATCTTGAGAGGGTGATTCCTTCTCTTCTCAGATACGTGGCTAAGTCAATCATCACCAGAGAAGGCTCTCCCTTTCTTATGCCTACTCCTCCCATCTAGCCTAGATGCCTAGACTAAATGCCTCATGTTTAGATGAGGGAGCTATACGTCCCTATCCTATCTCTCTCCAGGGCTCCCTTGATATCTTTTCTAAGGGGCAAACCAGTGACTGGCCAAGGACTAGTCAGCACACACATGCGGAAAGTTAGGTGCACAATGCTAGACCTATTAGTGTACTGACAAATGAGACGAACAGAGCTCGTTGCTTCTCAGCGTCCGGGTAGTCTAACAGTTGACCACCATTTCCTGAGCTACTGGCAGGCCCAACAAATGGCCATAAATTGCTAGGTCTAGCTGAGGTTTGTGCTGCTCTCAGCCCAGAGTGGAAGCCCAGCAGTAATACTCAAGGTGCTGTCACAATATAAATAATGGTTATAAATAAAACTCATTTCAAAAAGAGATTTTTTCTAAGAAAGGTGATAAAAGTCTGCTATCAGACTTTGATCATAAGCCCTACTATTCAGAAAAGGAAATATCTCTGAATCCCAGCGAAAATTAATCTGTTTGTGGCCAAAATAACTTTTGAAAAACAGAAATGCTTCTATCGTTTTCTCTGTCAACCCAGAGATCAGATTTGGGGATCCAAAAATGCTTGACTTTTCTATGCAGATTTGCACACATCAGAAAAATCTGGCACTATACTACACGATAGGATCTTGAAGCTCTGAAGTAACTGTGAAGTGGTATTTCAAATAGCTTTTCCAGAATGAAAACTGGGTAAGACAAAATTAAAGTGATGCCTCTTCCAACGTTAAAACAGACAACGGGAATGAAAGATACATTGTCTTGTCTCTCCCACAAAAGAATGACTTAGACTAACAGCTTCCATTCTATGCATAGAAAGTTAAGTAACATATTTCAGTGTTTTTGCCAAATAAAACCTGGGAAGGAGTTCTCTAAAGAAATCACAGGATACCAATGGAGTCGCATGAAAAAAATACCAGCACTTTCATTCAATCATTTTCCAAGCCCTAAAGGGAATGAGCAAGCTGCAGTACCTCAAGAATCAGATTTTGCAAATTCAAGCTTCTCCTCTTTCTTCAGTTACAGGCAAAAAGCACCCTTTAGGTACATATAAAAGCACTAAAGTCTTGCTTTAAAACAAAGCACTGCTGTGTAACGAATGAGCCTGAATCATACACGCTTATCGCGAGCCCAGCAGTTAGCACTGAGCCAACAGCTAGAAACACTGCTACCACACTCATGCTTCTCAGTTCTAGCAAGTTGCTCTGTTTAAAATGAAAGTAATAGGCTAACAGTTCCCCAACCAGTATTTGTATCGCTATTATAAATGGTTATCTGTTATCAGCAGAGAAGAATCGATACTTAATGCAGTAGCTAAGGTCCAGCTCTCCCGGTTTCATGGCTGAGGGGAGAGAAGGGAGAGGGATGCTAAGGAGCGGGATGCTAAGGAGCGGGATGCTAAGGAGCGGAGGACTCGGACCACAGATCCTTCCCACCAGGAAACACAGCAGCAGCGAGCGGCCAGCCGGCTCATTTATCAAAGAGCACAAGGATCTTTCAGGGCAATAGGAGTGGAATGGCCTTTCCTAGGAAGACATTTGCATTGCAGACCTTACCACCTTCTTCCGTACACGCACAATTTATTCATTTGACCTGCCCGTTCCAAAAAGAGCTATACTCAACAAACAAGACCTACGAAGAAACCACAGTGGCCTCGACTCTTTCTCCAGGTAAGAGGATGAGAAAACAAAGGGAAAAGCTCTCAGTTAACTCAGTGATCAGTATATCCATATGCTAATAATACTAACACTAATAATTCCCACTGCAGGTACTAACCCATCAATAACACTTTTGGACAATTTTTTTAAGGGCTTGAAAGTAATCCTAATACTTTGCCAGAGTAGTATCTTCATACCCATCTACTACCGTTAACTTTCCAAACCAGAGCAACTGACATTATGCATAGGAATTAGACTGATTCGTTAATGTTTATTTTTATGGGGAGGAAGAAGAATATCTTAACTCTGAACCTTCCACTTTTGTTAATGATTAAAAAGTTATTTAAATATTAACTTTATTAAATCAATAATTTATATGACACTCCTGAAATTTACTTACAACACATACTAGCCAAATCTGTTTGTTGTTTTGGGGGCAGGTGGATGAAGAATCCAGACAAAACAAAACAGTTTCTAATAGAAGGATATAGACCTCATTCTATTTATCTGAGAATAACATCTATTATTTAGTGTGGAGCAAATATGTTCAGAGGCTAAATGGTCTCTTTCAAATGACAGACGGATTTTTTTTCCTCTTTTTGTTTAGTACAACATGCCCCTGATATACCCAAATAGCTCTATTTAAAAGGCAATCTTTATTAGGTAATTTTTAAAATGGGAATTACGATATGTACTAGCAAAAATTGCTTGGCTGTTTACTTACTGATTCTTTACAAAGGCCAATTATTTTACCAACGGACAAGATGAAATCTGTTACAAAAAAATGGGACTTATATGTTAAATCCCGTTTATAGCAGAGAGCTATTTTGTTTCTAGGTCTGGTCACCTAAAAAAGAAGGGACAATAAATTGAAGACTGTATCATACTTCAACAATAATAACTGGTGCCCCAAACACTTTCCATCACAAATCTCACTGGCACGATTCCTACTTCACAAGTGAGGAAAAACCTATCAGAAAAATGAGTTGGGATGAGATAAAGAACAGAGGAAAATAAAAGGTTTCCTAACTTGCAGTCTTGTGCTTAGATGATTATGTTACTGTTTCTGACCCAGAGACATTACATCTTCTCATTTCTTAAAGAAAAAAACCCTGTATTTTTAACGCCTCTCTTGCTCATCCACCTGGGCATCCGTATTTGTGTAATCCACTATCATGACTAAAATAATCTACCACATCGGTATCAAATTGGTATCAAGGCCATTCAAATCTAAAAGTGAGTGTAAAATATCAGTCTGCACAATATTGAGTTTATCTGTGTAAGCCCCTTAAAATACTGAGTATTTCTGTTCAGCATAGTCCCTCCAATGCATACACTTAAGATAACCCTCCCTGTGATACCACCGGCAGCGCTTTCCAGTTACGTAGAGCCCCGCCAATTAAAAAAAGGCAAGAGTTAACAGCAGGATGCTGTTGAGAAAAAAGCTTAACTTATGAACATGTTCAGATTCCCATTGCCCAAAAATCTGAGTAATGTTCCAGATATGTTATGTTAATCTGTTACACAAGATTGTCTGTAACGTGAGTATTTTTTTAAGAAGTACCGAGGGTGGTGTTGGGGGTTGGATGAAGGCAGGTGGCCAAAGTTATTACTGAATTGAAGAGGATTATTTTAATTATTATTGGACTATTAACCCTCTGCATGGTCCTATTTAGCCAGTTTCATTGTGTTTACGAGTAATATGATTTATAACCATTGTACTTGAAATTACTGTTGATCACCAAGCATTTGGGAATAAAAATAGATATGATTAGATGTGCAAAGCTCATTTGAATGCAGTTTTATGCATAGACTGGGTTTCTATCCACTAAAAAATAGCCCTTAATAATAAGATATCAAGGAAAACGCAGTGAGAAATGATATTTTATGTATAATATGTGATCTGTGTATTCTAGATACACCTCATAATGAACGTGACCAAATACTGAACACGAACTGAAGAACAAACCTTTTGTGTTGATGCAAAATTTGAGTGGCAGGAAAAAAACATAACAGAAGATAAGGGTTTTCATTCACAATGCAATGTAAATTAAAAAACCATGGATACAAAAGAGTAGAAACAAGAAAGGTAATATAACAAACTTACATTTCACCCTCCATCATTACAAGGATCAAAACAGGGGCATACATCTTCATTCCAGTCAGATGGCCACTATAATAATATATTATAGCAGCTCATACGAGAAATAAAAATACCAAGGACTCAGTTATGTTTTAAATTGAAACAAAGCAAACCATAACAAAAAAGAAACAAAACAAACCATAAAGTCTATGGGGTTTGGTTCTTTTTTTTCAAACGAGGGGCAAAATATACAGGGAAGTAAGGTATATCTCTATTTACGAGATCACTTTGCCTTTAACTTCACTGAGAACAGCATGAAGCTCAGAGACTTCCCTTACCAAGCCTATTTTCACTCTAAATAGGTCTTGACGGTGCTGTAGCTGCAGAGCCAAAAAAAATGAGGCCAAATTTTATGTGGTCATGCTAGCGTGGTAGAAAAGCTTTTGTGAGGATTTGATGTTGTAACTGCATTTGTACATCTGGCCCCTCACAGACCTTCAAAGACTTAGACATCTATAGATACGTACATGGATTATTAAATGGCCTGTTAGTAAAAGAGGTAGATTCAGGACACTGCCACATTTGAATTTGCTATCTGCAACTGGACTCCGACATTTCATTTGGATACTTAAAGCATTAATGTTATTGTATCCTGTAGACCTATAATAACAAGTTTGATGTAACAGATGGGAGCTTTTTCAAAAAAATGTAAACAGCTGATCTGAGAGCCAGCACTTTCTATAGACAGACCTTACAGTGAAATATAGCATTCTACTGTTTATGCCAAACACATCATGGCACTGTAAGTAGACCACTTTATACAGTGAAGAAATACAGTAAACATAAAAGGAACACACCTCAAGAATTTCTCTTCCCACTTTCACTTATTTTAAATAGAATGTTCTCTCTCAAATTCTCTGCTTCTGACCTATCCAAAAAAAAAAAAAAAAAAAAAAAAAAATCAAGGAAAATATTGCCCTCTACAAACCAGAGCAGATAATTTGAACCAAATCGCACTGAGTCTTCTTGCAGGGCTTCTCATTGTGCATTCTCAACATCACCACGTTTCTGAATTTTGCTAATTTAAATATTATCCTCATTTTAATATTATCTATCACACTAGACCTTACTGATTGTCTGTAATGCGAGTAGTTTCCCAAACACATACTTATAAACCTGCTCCTTAATAAAAATAAATAAACTACTTCATAAATAAGAGAAGCACAAGAAAGCAGTGGGGGTTTTTTGGAAATGGGGTTTTAACTATTCTTCTTGGATTACCCTCTTTGGTCTTGAGTTGCATGCTTGTTCTTGCACATGTATTTTAAGGGCATGTTAATAATCTAAATGTTTACAAATACAGGACCATCTAGCTTCTGCATTTTTCACATTGTATATTTGCTTTAGCACACTGAAATTAATAACAATAGCCGCATCTGACTGCAGTTGCTTCTTGTATGATTTCTGTGATGCAGTAATAAAAGACACTGAAAGTTCAGTGCTCTGGAACGATAACTCTAATTATTCTAATGTTTACTACAGGAAATTACCTATTGGACAACCCTGCCCAGAATCCTTAGCAGGAAATGGGACAGATTTCTGTTTACGGAGAGAAACAGCCAGCCTAGTGCATTGGTAACAGCAGTGCTTGAAAACTGTCCTCCATTACATAGGATGAGAGATGGAAAACTGCAGCTCCTACATGAATGCAGTATGCAACAGATTCCCAGAACTGTATCTGAACATGGGTTGGCTTTTTATTCCCTTGGAAAATAAGAAAATCAAACTGTCTAAGGCAATGCTCCCATGTAGTTGATAGCATTATCTTAATAACTTGGTTAAAGAAGTAAACAACAAGAAAAAAAGATCCCTGTTGACAACAGGCAGTGAAAGCAGAGCAGAGCCGCAGGATAGGAACTGCCTAAAAGTAGCACTGAATCTCTGTGGTCAGAGTCCAACTTGCATACCCTCTTATTCAGATGCTCTTCTCCTTCTGAGGGTCCATAACATGCTTTTATAATATGGCTAGTATGCATCAGAGAAAAAATATCCACATTTATTAGGCTTATGCCAGTGTAAACACCATTAGAAGTGGTTCTGGTATGACAACCCTTATTTTGCACTTCTCCAATTCTAACTTCCTTCATCAGTTCTCACTCTCATCCACTTAGCACTTCCATTTATTGTCTCAGGGCCAGATTTTCAGTACTTTCTGTTCATCTCCAGCTCTCTCTGCAGCTTTGTATGACAACCAAACTGACTCCCCTGCTGTCATTTGGGATACTTTTAACATTAACTGGGCAAAGTCCACGTTCTGTTACTTCAAATATTTCTCGAGTATCTATTCACTCTGTGCTTTAGAGATCTCCAGGCTTTAGTTTACATTCTTCCAGATTTGATTTTTGCCCCAAGTTCAGTATTTTTGTAATATAACCTTTATATAAAACAAATGTTCCAGTACTTGGAGAAGATTAAAGGAATGAAGGAGGTACTCGGCTGTCTGTTAATTTTACATGTGTTTAATGTTATCTTGGAGAAATGTACCCATTTTCATTTTCAATCTAATCTACAAGCTATGTTGGATGATTGTGCAAAGAGCCAGCGTGCTAGCTGTTTAAAGAAACAAAATGGAGCCAGGAACAAGCACGGGATCTTCAGTAGCACAATCCACCGGATAATGGATAAAGTTTGCTTACTCTCTGATACTCACTACCTTTGACTTTATTTAGCATATCCACAGGATTATAATCGAGAGGCAATCAGGCTGGTGGTTTTTGTTTGGCCTCTTACACACAGAAAGCAGCTAGACATTTCCAATCCGGGTTCAGCTACCAAACCCTTCTTCTAGTTCTGGGAGTAGAGATAAAAGCGGGCTGTTTCAATTAGGCTGGCTATAGAGATGATCTGGAGCTGTGAATTAATTGATTTGAAGACCAAGAGGGACAGCTCCTGCATAATAAAGGCCATGGAATTTCAGTCTGTAATTACAGTTAAGTTCAGCTCCAAATCCAATAGAAATCAAAGGTGACCGTATCAGGCCCATCTCTAATCAAAAGTGGCTCTTTCCCTCACCACTAAGTGCAAAATATTCCATGTTTCTTCCTATTTCAAAACGCCACTTGGGTCGAAAATGAACCTGTGTGAAAGATCTTTATTCCTGCATGGACAGGAACAAATTTTCCACTGCAGCATGAAAAGACTAGAACAATGAAAGTACTGGGAAGGGAAGTGGCAGGGGGGGAGTAAAGCTCTGCCTTTTTGGCAGTACTCGCAGAACATTATAAGGGTAGGTGGAGTCCTGCTGGGTCTAACCAACTGCTCAGATCCCCCGTAACATTTTACTGGCCCCCAGCTTTACACTGTACATCTTAGAACACGACGAAAAAGCTCACATATACATATATTTTAAAAGACACAAAACTCTTGAGCACACATCCAAAGCAGATCAATTGCCTTTACAATATTCTCAGAACAAAATGTTCCACCAGCAGATCTGATAAGAAGAGCCAAAAAATGGAAAACACTTGCTACCAATTTATTGCAGTCACCCATAAACTATTACTAGAACATTATGTATTGGGGTTCAAGCCAGAAAGCTATTAAAGCGGACTGCACTAGAGTCTTTCCACTATGCTACTGAAGCATTAATAAGTCCTTAGAGAATTGTGTTTATGTTGAAAGAATCATCTTATAATCAAATTTTCACACACAAAAATGCAGCTCTTTTTAGAATTACTGTGCGCCTTTGCTCTCTCCCCCACATTGGCTAGTGTCTCCACAAATACCATCATTTTCTGTGTTTCTGTCTGGCCCAAACCCTGATGTACATACTTTGTGTTCCAAGCTGGACAAATTTCAAGATAAATGGTGCTAATTGACAGTGTTAATGGGCGCAGGATGTACCACATCCTTTCCCCTGTTGTCTCTGCCTAAGTGTCTCACTCCTTACAGTCATTCTTTGTGCAAGAAGAGAAAGAGTTAAAAGATAATGCTAAAAGGGCATCACTACTTTTTTTTTTTTTTACTTAGACATGTAAATAATAAACATCCAGTGGTTATTTCCCTGTTACAGGAAAACCTCTAATAAATCAAAAACCTCCTTTCCCATTTAGGAGACAACAAAGATAGATACCCAGCAAGATGATGAACCCAATGATTCACTGTTTTTACCTCAAGCATTGTTGTTTTCCTTTGAAAAGGTGTATGCTTTCTTTTCAGATACTTTCCTCTGATAGCACACAGGTGCAAACCATATGACAGAGCAGGCCAAGTGGAATGATGGCAGCTCCTATATCCCTGGAAGCTCCTTAAAACAGTAAGTCTTGAGATGAGATGAACTAGGCCATCACTCCAGAAAGACTTCAGATTCTACTTGAAGTATGAAAAAGACCTAAAATTCCAAGAAGGGAAGTCCCTTGTATGAATTTATTCATATTATCCTAAGCAACTAGTTAAGAGCTGAAAATTGTGATACTTATTATCATCATCACCACCACCGCCACCACCAGATAACCACTTCACCTATATCCCCACTCAGAGTCCTAGAGAGCACAAACTGGGGGAACAGTACTATGTTATGACAAGTTTACGATGACATAACACCTTTCCTGATTTGCCTCTTCAATCCCTGGAATATCCTTTTGGTTTGAGAGATGACTGGGAAAGCACTCCTGGCTGCCAACTGACCCGTAGGCTGTTCTCACTGGGCAGGAGAAGTTAAACTTCCTTGCAAACAGGGAGAATCCTCAGCAATAAAATACCATTGCAGTAGCTGTAACTACCAATTTTGCCATTTTATGAACTTGTTGGACAAATGTCATTAAATTTGATCAGACAGTACTGATACACTTGACTTCAAATAGTCTGATTTGAAGAAGTGTTAAGAACTTGCGGTGCTCTCTGAATGGAAACTGCAGAAACTTAGGATCTTTCCTTGACTTAGGCCTTTAGTATACACAGAGAAAAAACAAGGATAGCAGGTCAAATGTATCCCTTAAGTAACTTCACCGGATCCCACCATGTTTTCTATCTGTTGATTAATGACTGTGGGATGTATTGGTTGCTCAGGCAGCACATTTATGTGTGGAGCTTTTCTACCTGCTTGTGTAATTAGTCACATTCCAATCAAACTTACAACAAAAATAATAAGAAATCATTTCTACCTGCGCTAGTGCACAGGACACCAGAGAGTGATTTTGCACTAGATAAACAGACCACATCTACAGCTAAATCTCTCTCTACGGTTTGCCTCTTCACAGCAGGATTCAGGCTCTGCTGTCATCATGAGAGTCAATGAAATCTTCAGCTTGAGAAGTCCTTTTTGATTCTTCAAAGAATACAGAGACACGTACCGGCACAACAACGTGTTAGCGAGCGTTTATACTAAGGAGTATAATGCTGAAAAACTCTCACTACGCCAGGAAGAGGAATGAAAATACGTAAGCACAAAAATCAACACCCTAGAAAAGCTTGGAAGGGCTCAGGTCTCCGGAGAAGATTTCATCTAGAACCTCTGCAGCAACTGAGTTACTGCACCTTCCGCTCCAGCTCCATTAGTCCACACACTTGCAAAAAAATTGTCCGCTGCTTCACTGAAAGGTTTACATTAAGACAGAAGTCTGGTGCCCAGGAGAAATGTCCTAGATGTTTTCTATGCTTAAAAGGCAAGATGTGCCTAATACGATTTTTCTGTAAAGGGCGACTGAAGTATGGTATTAATAAAAAATAAACGATGTTAACTTATGTTAAATCTTTCTCTCTTCTCCAAAAATACACAACTGAAAAAAACCTACCCCATCAGTACTAATGCACAAGCAGGTCCTCTCCATCTGCCAAATATGTAGGTCATTTCAGTGAGTGACAGAGACAAAGAGGCCTGATTTTAATTCATGAAATATTCCTGCTAATAGCAAAGTTATTGAGACATCTGTTAAAAGCCTGACCTGTTATAATGGGGGGGATATCTAAAAAGACTGAAATTTCTATTTAAATTAATGCTACACTATTTTATTGGGCATGTACTGCTATTAACAAAAACATTATATAAATTAAAAGCAGGCCCACAATAATCCTCCAGATAAAATCTGGTGCTGTCTTCTAATGCTACCATATGAGCTTTTATTTGCATGTGCACTATGTGTACATATTACAGTATAGCAGATATGTAAAAAAAAAAAAAAAAAAAAAAATCTCAGAGTCATAGCAGCCCAGTTTAAAGTTTGGCAGGGAACAGTTGGCAGACATAAGAAAAAAAAAAAAAAAAGAAGTAAATATGTTTCATGGCCTCTATATAATTGAACATTCTTCAAATTCCTGTAATGGAAATGTCAATACCATGGAAATCCTTGCAACATGGACACAGACAGATAAATGTGGCTGAAGCCAAACACCTCCACCCAGAACGAATAACAGGCCTTCAGACAAAAAAAAAATCTACATAATAATAAACTACCCACTCGATAATACTAACAAAATTAAGTTTTTGCTTTTGGGGTAGTGGTGCGGTGAGCAGAGGGAGGCAGAAGATGGGTGACAAAAGCTGTCAGGAGGACTGCACTGCAGAGGCAAGGCACGGACGGGATCTCCCCTCGCCGGCACTCAGAGAAAGGGAGCTCAGTGCCACGAAGGACCCACTGATGCCACCCACGGGGCTGGGCCCTGGGTCGTAACGAAGATAACGGCTGTTCTGTTATTGACTTCGACAGAACAGGACCAATGACTAGCTTTCTTCTCTTTATGTTAGGCGATGTGCTGGAAGATGCATCGCACAGGTGGCGAGTACCTCATCCTCGGAGGCTGGACGCCACTTCAGGAGCTCTTTGCTGAATGTTCTGCCTCCCGCTGGCTCACTCCCAAAAAACGGTGTTAGAAAGGGGAGGACAGGTTTTCCCAGGCCACAGAGATGTGAGCTAGAATGAGGGGCACAGGTCCCAGGTCTTCGTTACAATTCCTAAGAAAAACACTCAGCACAGCGTCTCAATTCCAAACCAAAGCAAACAGGCACCAGCCTTTCTTCTTCTCCCCCATGTCCTGGTTCCCTCACAAGATGCTCCGTGCCCACACAGGTGGATGTCGTAGGGCTCTCTGCAGTACTGCCCCTGCCACGGATGTCTTGTGGGCTGAGGAGATACTGAACTGTAGAGCAGAATGTACATAAAGAACCAGGTATAACTGAGTAACAGCTCCTCAAAAAGCTGCCAAAAGCCTTTGAATCACGTTACAGGAGAAAACACAGCTCTGAAAGTTTACCCGTAGACCACTTATATGTATTGTATATTTAATTCAAGGTTTCCTTTTTCTGAACCTAAAAAATGCTGGGTGGCAGATCAATATATTTTCATTAAAATGCCACTTTTTTTTCTGAGGGAGAAAACTCAGAGACATATCTTTTTTTAAAAAGTGTGGGTCAGCCAAGATAAACTCAATACCTATGACAAAAAATAGTAGCATATGCAGAAAATATAAGCGCTAATACATGCTCCTCCACCATTACAAGATATCATGCATCCCCCCAACATCCACTTAAGTCATGCCATACAGCCACTTCATGCACCACCCATGTGAAATCTAGTCCTTTTTTATAAAATTAGCTAGGCAGAGATCTGGGGTTTACTGTTTCTCCTGAGATGCTCTATGAATGTTCAGAGTTTTAGAAGCTCGTCTTTATTTTTTCCCTCCACAATCTATATTTTTACCACTTTTCTTACTGCTTTTTCCTTTTTCTACTGCTGTATGAGACATCAACATACAATATAAAAATACATGTAACAAGGAGGCAAACTGCCTTTATCAAAGGTCTACCAAATGTACAAAGCATACAGATCTTTTTCTTCAGCATTCAGCTACAAAAGCACTACACACAGCTAACAACAGTAAGAAAGAAAAGTGATGATTTTAAGCTGCCAGTCTCCCCTTGGCAATAAAATATTAAGTCTTGACTTCTCTACCCCCTAAATTCTAAATACTTCCCTGTGCAATTCTAATAACTTCTTAATTGTATTTTTGAATGGATTATAAGCACAAATTAACAAAGCAAAATACCAACAAACAGCACCTAGATGGCTTATATTCTACTTTGGTAAGATCACGAGATATTTTTGTATTATTTCATTCCTCTTTCCAATTCATGTTCTTCTGGTGCAGACAGTGGTTTCAAGGAAAACTCTTAAAATCCCTACTTAACTAGGATCAAATAAATGTCACAGAAGAAGCATAACTGTGCCTTTGCTTGCAGTCATTATGGAATGGGCATTATGAAAAGAAAAAAAAAAGAGTCAGATCTGTTCTGAAGTATGTAAATGTCTCATCATTATTCAGTAATGTTTTCCTCCCTTTCCACCTTATTCAGCATCTTACTGGACAGACCTTCCTCTTAGACCACCATTGCAAACAAACAAAAAGCACAATCCTATCACGTACTTCAGGGCAGGAAGGAAGGACAGTGGATGTAAGCTATGGAAACTGAACTTGTGGGTAAAATTCCATATTGGAGAACTGCACTGCCACCCTCCCAGCCCAAGGAATGCTAACAAGCAGAATGATACTTAAGAAGTAGATTATTAACATCAATGAAAACCTCTCATAAAGAAATGTCTTCCACTTGAAAAAAAAATTGCATTTGTCTGCAGGTTTTTGTACTTAATATGGTTAAAAGTAACAGAATTGAAAGATATTAGTGGGAGAAACCGTCACCCAATTTTCAGTGCATGTGCACTTCACAGCTTATGTATTAAAAAGATTCACTGCTTGTCTGTAAAGTCAGGAGGTCCCAATCCTGTGAGCAGGTCTGTCTCTTCACACCTTGCACTAACACACAATTCAACTGATATCATTGCAGTTTTCTTACAGAGATTCCCCTTGAGATATTTCTGTAAGCTCGAGGGCTTAGGTTTTTTTCTCTCTAGTTTAGTAGGTCCTTCTAACTTAGTACTGCAGGAAACAAAAGTCCTTACCTACTACAATTTTGCTTTGTAAAGAACTTTGACTACGCTCCTCATGAGCAGTATAGTAGAAGCTGGGATTCTCTTTCTTGTTTTAAAATATAGTCATTTTATGAAACATATTTTTGCTTTAATACTGAAAGCATTGCTTCAGTATCTTCTAGACCAGAGCAGAATTCTCCCCCTGTTCCAAGAGACTTTATACAGTCATTTTTTCCAATTCTGGATCAGAAGAGAACCACGTTCTCTTGAGTCTTTCATGAAAAGAATAAGAAAGATAAAACAGACTACATCTCAGACATGTGAGGCTCAGGGACAAGACCTTGCTGTCTTGTTCAAAAAGAGGACTCGAACGTAGTTGTTCCCCATCTCAGGTGAAGTGACTTGGCCATAAGGCAACTGACCATTCTGAATGGATTCTCAAAGTTTCCATCACTTTGACCAGGCTTTTTTTTTGAGGAATGCTATAAAACCCAGGAAATCATTAATAAGATCTGGTAAAACCCCTTAAAAACACTGAAACCAAATGCAATCTCCACTAATGCCAATATTACCATATATAATGATTAAATATCAGTTTCTCTGAGGTGATCACCTTCTCTGCAAGTGTATTTGCACACACTTGTTTGCAAGTCCTTTTTCTGGCTACTAAGCTTCACTGGAAAGTTGATGAAATTTTAAGTGAAGTATGATTTTCTTTAGAACAGGAAAGGGATTCTAAATGGAAGACAGAGGTCCAAACAGACCTTCAGGTGGCCCAGGAGCCCCCAGGCTTGGCCCAGCTTTCTCTGGCACCTTTGTAAACACAGGGAGATTTAAGCAGAGGGAACATGACAGGAGAGGTATGCTGCCATAACGAACCACCATGAGAACTTCTAGGCATCTCAGAAGTATCACACAGGTTTATATTGGGCCCAAAGCTATTAAAGGTAATACAGAAGTTCTCGCTTCTGCGGTGGCAGCTGAAACGAGGCCACGGTACCAAACTCAGCAGTTGCAGAGCCAACCCTTCACCAACTTACAACGGCTGCACAGGTGGGTTTCCACCAAATCCAATTTTTTCCACATGCATTCATTTCAGAGGGATATAGTGGAACAAATCGGAGACGAAGTCCTCTGATTTAGCCTTGAAACAATACAGTTGAAATCTCAATACCTTTTTGGCTTCCTGAAAATAAAAGCCTTAGGGATGCAAAGGGAAGGTGGAGAAAATCAAGAGCTTACACTTTACATTCCCGTTTTGTCTCACACCTTGGAGGGCGCCTGGGTAATGACTATGAGGGGATGAAGAGCCTCCAGTAATCTGCATTCTGCCATGACTTTTGCACCCACAGTTGGTGATGTCTTTCTGATTTCCAGTATTTTTATTTCATAAAAGATAATAAGATAAGTTTCAGTTTCCCATTTCCCCTCTTCTTTCACAGCCAAAAGGTGCTTCCAAGAACAGTGTCTGACTGTATCCCTAAATTGCCCTCCAGGTGTCACCTGGGCAGGAAATTACTGTTCCCAATCTCGGTCTGTTCCCTTTTACAATAAGTTCGTGGTGTATTTTTACTCAGGAAGGGGTATGATTGAAAGGGATTCTGTAAAGGTACCAAACAGACCTAGATGTTCAAATCTTTGTAGAGAGTAGACCTTTTCTGAAGTTCCACTATACGAACAGGTTGTGTTTTAATGTATAAACAGAAACCTCACTTCAATGCAGACAAGACTTAAGATGTTGTTCTTTCTTCCCAAGGAGTGAAAGAACAGTATAAAAGATTTCCTAAGTGGCTGTGATAGATCTCTCCACAATAGCTTGGCACATGTTGTATGTACTAATAGTTTGTCATAAAAGACGAATGATCAATACTCCAGGGCACCAGCCATAGGCTGGGGAGCATCAGGTTCACCCAGAGGCTCGGCACATATGCTGTTACTTTTGGCAAGTGGCAATCTCACCGTGCTCCAATTCCTCATCTAAGAAATGAAAATCATGGCTCTGCCTCTCCATCAGCATTGCACAACTAACCATGTTAAAGTTCTGTTAGTAAATATGAGGGTAAGAGGGGCATCATTCTCTGTTACTGAAGACTGAACAATTATTTTTTAAGCCTAGCTGGTAGGGCTTTCCATGATGAAAGCCAAGTGTGGTTTTGGTGAAATTTATGGCATATTGGACAAAAGCTACAGGATACATGCACAGAAGCTGGTTTTCTCATCTGTGACTCTCTCCCAGACTCTTAGGGAACTGCAGTGAAGGGCATAACGTTAGTTTCAGTGCCCCAAAAGTTGGGAGAACTTTGAATATTATGCTAGTCATAAAATAAGCATTTAAACAGTTTCTGAAAGTAGAAAAGGCTTTTAGGGAATGGAATGCAATGAGAAAACACAGGATGCTGGAAGGCGGCATGGAAAAAAAACAGATTGAAAAGATTTAACCTGAAATATTTCTAAATTTATTTTCTTATTTGCATTTTTGAGCCCTAATATTCAACCTAAACCTTCCAGAAGTTTCAAATAGTACTTTAAGACCTCTGGAATACAGTCTGACAGCCTGAATTCAAAGCTTTTGTCCTTTTCACTTGTTTTCCAACACCACTACTATCCCATATATAAGACCTTAAAAAAAAACCCCACCCAATCCATCAAGTTGGGTTTCATTTACACAGAAGAAAAAATAAAATTATACATTTCTCTGGGCATCAGACACTCCTATTTCCAAACTCCAGACCAAAAATACGAAGTTAGACCTTAATGTGGGCTTAATGTAGACTTAAAACTGGCTGGTTTTGGTTAAAAGCAACTACAATGAAATTTAAGAAATAAGAAAAAGTTACATGAGAGAAACCACTGGGGGTTGGATTGTGTTGGATTTTTATTCATGTTTATTAAACATTTCCCAAGAAAGAAAACATTTTTACCACTGAATGCCTTCCACAGGAACCCACTAAAGAACATTCAACCTAGTCTAAGAAATAGGAATATGTCAAGGAGGAAAGAAAGCAACTATGTTCACAGGATCAACCAAATTCTCTTCTCCCTTTCACAGGCAAGACAAAGAGTTGCCCAAATGCATATAAACAGAAGTGATGCGTATGGGCCAACATCGAAACCTCCCATTTTGTTTCAGCCTTACCAGGCAGATTCTCAGCAAGCATAAATCATCACAGACAATGGAGGCAGGCTGACAGCAAGCATCTGATTATTTGGCCATCTACTTTGTCCTGACTAATGTTGGAAGCCGAGAGTCCACAGAGAAAAGTACAGCTTCCATTTGCCCACAAACTCACTAGCACAGTATACCCTTTACAGCAATCAGAGAAGTCTTCAAGTCTTCATTTAACTTCAACTGAGAATCCCCAAACGGTAGCAGAGTGCCCCAATAACATCAAAGTGAATGTGGTCACAGGCACCTTTCAAGTCAATGAGATCTGCTGCTGTTCTGCCTTCTTGATGAAAGAACACACCTACAAACCATGCAAGACAGAGCCAATTCTCAATTCGCATGTGGCACAGAAAAGAACTACTGTTTCACTTCAACAGCATCTTTAGTGTCAACAACCCAGTCTACCCCATTCTTAACTGAAACTACTGAAGACATTGGGACTTTCTCCCTCTTTTGCCTCAGGCAATTGGTTCCTGGTCACACAATGTCTCTACATGGGCAACATAAAGTAGTTTTAAACCTGAGAGCAATCCAAACTCCTAACCCTACATGGCAGAGACTAGCTCATATCCACACTGCTCAGAGCTAAATGTCTCCACAGCAGACTTGTCTTGAACAGAATTACTTGAGAAAGTACAAAGTGGAGCCACAGGGAGAGCTAACACATGAACTGCACAGATGATCAGGAGTCAGGTGCTCAAACTCACCTCCTGGCCCTCTTCCATTTAGGAGAGCAAATCAGCCACAGTATACAACTTCCCATCTTTGATTGAAGTTACTTTGGCATCTACAACTCATTTTCAAAACTCACTTTGGGTATTTCTGATCCTAAGACAAATCAAGCCTCAAAAAAACGCAGAGGGCATTATCTCCTAACTGGATGATCCACTACTGAAAATGGATTGTAAGAACTCCAGGTATGATTGAACCTATTATTGAAATACTGAGCTGACATTTGAAAAAGACAAAACAAATGTGCACAAATGGAGCACAATTCTAGAGTCAAGCTTTTGTGAGAGAAAATTTAAGGAGGTTCAAGGTGTTTTTCATACAAGATAAGCAGATATAAGTGAATAAGAACCAAGTGAGAAAACCCTTTCAAATGCAAACATCTACTACCTGGTATATAACTTTGCTCTTCTGGGACTACTGAAAAAAAACTCCACTTACTGAAAGTGATAACAGTACTGAGCTTTCCATCACAACTGCCCAATGTCATGCCGTCCTCAATTTATCTGTCACATAGAAACCAGTTTCTACTAAAGATCACCAAGAACTTCTACAAAAATACTCTAGTGAGTACTGAGGTTGTAAAATTCTGAGGGTGCCAGCAAACTCAGATTGACAAAGCTGTGTCCCCATTGATCATTGCTGGCAAAGCAAGTTGGAAGACAAAGTTCAGCTCCTGTCCCAAATATAACTCTACAGGGAAAAAATATTAACTAACCACAAGGAGAAGTTTCAAGAGTCTTTTGACCTGGAGTCATCATTCTGTATTCAATTCTGGTTTATGTAATGCCTTCTTCCCTCCACACCCCAACTTTTTTTTTTTTTAACCTCTGGAAAATGGAGTTTAAGTATAGTTATCTATTATTCTTGCTGATCAATACCATCTGTGGCAAAAGACTACGGAGTTACAGTGGACAGATTAGACACTGAAAAGCTTTTAAAATTACCAAGAAATCAAGTGCAATGTACAGTTCTGTTGCCTGGTCTGGATTGACTCCCAAAATTGGCTGATAGAAAGATGTGAGAATCTTTCCAAGAAGTTAAAACCTGTAGCTAATAAAAGTAGCTGCAGTATGAAAAATTAGGCTCTTCTCCCTTTAAATCACAGCCCATAGAGGCACTGAAGTAAATCCCTTAATCTCTTTTTAAGTAGCTATTTTATCCCAACTTCCTCTGTGGTTTATACCCTCAAAGCATCTACACCACAACTCAAGAACAGCCTAGGCCAGGAGCTTCAAACTCCTTTTCTTCAAAAAGCATCTATAATAATTAAAAAAACAAACAAACAAACAAACAAAACAACAACCAACCAACCAACAACAAAAAAACCCACCAAACCAACAGAACCACTAACCTGAGTTTGGCCTTCCTGATCTTTTAACCCTTTGTCCAAGCCCATGCAACAAAAAGAAACATTCACGATTCTTAAAACCACCATCATATATTCACTGAGGCATGCTAATGATTAAAATTAAAATGATTAAGTGTATATTTGCATCTTTTACAAGTACATATCAGATCATGAATCTGTTTTCATCCTTGTAACCAATTTAGAGATGAGAAAAGCGGAACAGCAATTTTAAGGCCTCAAGTCTGTATCCTTGATCAAGTTTTCTGCTTTCTTCACCACAGTATTCAGTAGAGCATTGGGCAGATCCAAAGGGATCTGTCAAGATACAATGCACAGCAGCCAAATTAACTTGCTGTAGGATTTCTAGCAAGTCAAGGGTGGATTGAGATGCAGACCCAGAAATCTAAATCTCTTGGTCATTTGCTGAAATTGAACGACCGAAGAAAAACCTTAGAAAAAATTTCAGAAGAAAGGTTCTTGTTGTTTTAAACAATGATGCTTTTTCTCAGGGAAAACCAGAAAAGTGTATTTAAGATGTTGGACCATGCCTTCCTCAAACAAGGACAATTCAACAATATCATAAATCTATGCCCGACTCACTGAACAATATCATAAAAGGTGCTGGATTATGAAGGTGAAAGTGCTCGCTTAGACAGTCTTCAATTTAATGGGGACACATAATTTTATACATATATATATACAATTTTTTTTACAACGCTTTGCATTATCACAGAACTTTACAAACATTAACTAACTGTCATAATGTTCACCAGGGAGGCAAGTATCATTATCTACACATTACAGATGGGAAATTCCAGGCAGAACAGTTGGGCAACGCATCTAAGACCACAGAGGAAGTCCTATCGGTGCCAAGAGGAGTAGATACTTGTCCCCCAGACTCACATTCACATTATGCCTCTCAAACTGCATACTAGACTGGTCTCCATTTGATAATAGAGGTCAGTCCTACCTTTTAGTTTTTATGAAAAATAAAACTGTAGATGTTGACAGCATTTACCTTGCGATCTCGATGATTCCACTAGCTCAGCAGAGGAAACACCAGTGTAACGTTGAAGGTTACAGACTGAAGTGTAAGATCACCAGATTTTAAACAACATGCCAGAGAGGCAGATGGTTATACAGTAATGAAAGGAGAGCATTATAAACTAAAACCTCATTCTACAATCTCCTTCCTTGTTTAGACATATGCACCCTGACTATTTACTAAACCCATCTCACATCTTTACATTTCATCATCTGCATCAGCTCTGAAATTTTTTGTGTTTGTTTTTGCTTAAATAAAAATAAACAGAGATCTTCACACCTGGTGCTCACATTTAAAGTCACAACACAGATAAAGAACCACTCATGAACTGGGAAAGGGACACTCGATAGCTGAATTATGGGTTCCCATAACATTTCATCCCTTTGGTTAATGCATTTATTTGAATTCCTCTATCCTATGTGCACAGGATGTATGAGTATATCAACACTTTCATGACAGCCCAAATCACCCACTTTCCATAGCAGTAGATTGACATGTCATGGAGAGTGTGATTAGGAGGTCGTCAGAGTACACAAAGCACCAGATTAAAGCTCAAAACCAAGACATATTTGCTTCTTTGGGTATTAAAAAAAGATCAGCAGAGGAAAAAAAGCCCTGTTGTAATTGAAAAATATGAGGCTTAATATATTGTTGAAAAACACTTCTGTGCAAGGCTGTTTGGGACTTTTTTAAGCCAACAGTATGTTATCTTTTGATAGCAAAAATAACGCATTTATTATAATGTGGCCTCTACTTAGGTTGGTATCAGCTTGACAGGCCAGCACCATTTGTTGTAGCACCAAACTCTTAAAAAAGAAAGGGGGGGGGAGACGAGCAGAAGGATGAATACATGTTCCTAACTGAGATCTTTTTGATTCTGTCTGTAGATCACGTTGCTGACTGTGTTACAAAAAAGCTGATAATTCTCTGGATCTCCATATTTCTCTCAACTCTAGCCCACTACGATCCACCTTCTGCTTTTTTAATACAGGAATCTGAGTCTGCCAGTTTGCTATCCTTTCTGAGAAAATCCATCAGAAAGAAGGGAAGCAGGCAAGCTATCATCATATCCCACTGATGTCCAGGAAATGCCAGCCTAGCAGCTGTCACAACAAAGGAACTTCAAAGTCACAGCAAAGAAACTAACAATTGCCATTACTAACACTGTATCATTAATGAAAAACTTTATGAAAACCAGAATCAGCTTAAGAAGGAGAAGGAAGAATTAAAAAAAAAAAGAAAGGGTAGGCAGGGAGGTATTTGGTTGTTGATTTTCCCCACCCCTTTTTGAAGGAGAGATCCAAACACCCACATTCTCCAAATTGTCCTTGATTACAATCTTCAAGAAAGTTATCATTCATGCTACCTCTAACCTTATGTCTTCTTGCTGCAAATTTTCAAGGAAAAATTCTTCCATCACGTCCTTGGTGCAAGTACTCAAGGATGTGCCTTTCTCATGAGCTCTGAAAAATCTTAAAACCCTTTGTCTCCTTGAAGGAAGTAAACGGATGTCTGCTAAACACTTAGGTTTACATAGCATTTCTTCCCCCTTGTTTATTGAAAAAAATAGTCTTTTTAGAAAGCACTTCATATTTTGAGAACACTGAATTCTTTCTTTCCTTTTTTAAGTATTTTTGGCAAAGTATGTTTTTGATTATTTAAAGATAATCTCTATTCTAAATTGCATCTGACTCACATAACCTCCATACTTTAGGAACCACAATAAAAGTGCCATATATTAGCTATAAATGAATAGGGAGTGAGTCAGTGAATAGTTAAGGACATTCCACAGAAATGCATGAGCTGCATACTAAGTTTTTAGAAAAATATTCTATTTCATTTTTAGAATTAACAGTATAGGTTACTTGGAACAAAGAAAATACTCTTTTTTTTAATTCCCAGATGAAATGTGTTTTGTTTTCCTTATGCATCTTTGTCTACTGTACAAAGAGACCTTTAGTGAAGTGACAGAAACACTGGTGTTTTCAGAGAAAGAGTAGTCACAACTTGTACCTACTAAAGGATTTCTGTAATTAAGATTTTTTTTTTTTTAACTCTTTCACTGGGAATACCTCATTCTTTGGCCTTTGCAAGGCCATCTTACAATATCAGCTTACAGAAATGACTTTAGGGAAATTGCATGTTTTTCTCTAGCTACTGAGTTCAAGTGTGCTTAAGTTCAGTGCTTTAAGTATTTAAAAAAAAAAAAAGTTGATACTTCTGCTTGCCAAGGCTCATATTCTCAGCAATGTCCTCATATTGAATATATGAAGAAGTTCATTAAATACTAACTGAAGTTTTCCATGCATCATCATGTTTGCAGATCCACACTGGGGAGTCATGCCCCTTACCGCATGCATCCCAGATCCCGTAAGTATGGTATAAATAACTACATAAAAATCTTAAGTAGTGGACATGAGACAAACAGAATTCTTACAGCACAGGATTATGGCTATAAAAAGAGCCATAAGAACTCCCATTCTATCAAACCCATAGCTACTGTCTGAAAAACAACTTTTTTCAAGATCAAAATCCGACAGAGGTAAAACATTTACTACAGATGAACCTAAGGGAAAGGGTCTCCATTCCAACTTAAAAGCCAGAAAGGCTGACTGGACCATAATCCGAGCATAAACTTAAACATGATGTGGAAACATCCAAGATAGGGCCTTAGCAATCCTAGCAGCCATAATTCACTTCCAGAAAAACCATTAACCACATAGGTGCTGAGCATGCTGGAGGACCTCAGCACAAAGGTAGGAAAAAACAAACGAACAAACAAACAAACAAAATATGGTAAGAAATTGCTCAGTGGACCTAGGTGTACTAAAACCAAAGGCATGCAGTATTCCTTCCCACTGCCTTTCCTGACCTGGGCTGCGCTCGGTGTTTCGATGGAGAATGCAGGTCAAGTTGAACACCATCATCCAGCCACGTCTTAGCTATCCCCTGGAAAGGAGGGGTAGGCAGTCAAGGACCCTCCCAAAATAACAGAAGATAACAGTATTGTTTAGTTATTAGTCTCACATCGAACCGTGGAGGCTGAAGAGGACAGGCTCTTGTAGCCAGTATTCTGCAGTTATAAATCAAGGTCATGCAGAGCTCTGGGGACAGACCAGTGTTGACCCCAAAGCCTGTGTTGGTGTAATCTCGTCTTTTTTCCATCACTACTCATCTGCCACCACCACACAGGGAAAGTTCAGGGTTCAAAAGAGAGTCTACCTACTGATACCTTTGGCTCACAGCAATATTAAGCAATCCTCTCCGTTAAATGACAGCTTGGGACAGCAGCTCTTTGATCTGAGTACCTAAATAAAGAACCCCTGGGCAGGATATTAGTAACAAATTTTAAAAGAGCAGCTGCCTTCTATACATGATAAAATAAGGATCTCCTCAAATGAGACAGGTGTGCAAGATCCTAAACCCCTTCCCACTTAATGCCCACAGCACGAAAAAGCGTCCATCCAGACAGCCATTGTAAATCTTTTCACCACTTCTCAGATGGAGATGTACGCTCCCCTGATACCTCTGCCAATAAAACCAGAAGGAGGAGCGAAACTTAATGAGATATAAAAATATAACTGGATTCCTTTTTGTATCATTTGCTGGTTTTATTTTCGGACTGTTTACCCACGGAGGTGACATGATCTGTAGCAACACAGCATAACCCTAAAACCCAGCATCCCTTCTCTGCCACACTTGCTGTGGTGCATCCAGGCTGAAGCTAAACAATGGCTGATGGCGCAGAAGCAGACTACCCACACCTAGAAAACGAAACACAACAGACAGAGGGATAAAAGAATTCTTATTCTTCAGGGTTTAGCCTGTAGCTGGCCACATCTGCCAGACAGCTAAGGATGGGAAAGGTTCTTCCCAAGAGTGTGACTGGGGCAGACAGCCCAGCATTTTCAATTGGGAAGATGAGTTGTAGCGAGCCTAAGGAAAACAGCAACTGCTTCCTATCACGTAACTTTAAGAGGATGTTTTTCAAGAGCAGAAGGACTAATTGGGTCACAGCAAAACTTCACGTACTGTCAGCAAAGACTGTGGTGGCTTTGCTGAAGTCGCCCCTTCTGTAATGAAAAATGGCCCATCTCTTCAGCCTTCCCCCGACAGCCTTCCTCTGTGGCCTCTGTCTGACCAAATGGTCTCTTGTTTTGCCCAGCCAGGTACTTTTACAAAGCAGAAGAAGGCGCTTTCATCAAATCAAAAGCCCCAGTCTAGCAAACTAAATGACATTTCAAAACATATCTGGCTCACCTGGTGCAATTTCCCCCTCCGCTTCCAGCGGTTTACAGATAATGTAGGATTACCAAAGTTGGGCGTGCTCCCAGCTTTGTATTTGGAGTCCAATAAAGAAAGGCATTTGGTTTGCTTTCTCCTGTGCATACCAGTGAAGTAGGACCTTCTTAAATTGAGCAACTCCAGAACTGAAATATTCCAGTAACCTAATATCACACAAGCTTAAAGGCCTATCCCCAGATGTGTGCTCGGAGCTGTCCAGTGAATTCAAAGCCACAAATACAAACCCCTTCTATACATTAAAAACCCTTTAATACAGCTATTGCTTCCCAGCATGCATGCAACACTGGGTACTGCTCTGAAGTTGGAAGCAAGCACTATTTATACTGCAACAGAGAGCAAGTTTGGTCTTAACAGGAGGGATGCTAGCTTCCCAAGCTGGCATGCATGATGGTTTTGCACACAAAATAAAAATGAGGAACAGAGGGCAGAGGAGGGAACAAGAACTGTAGTCCTCACTCCTTCTGTCTGTATGTATCACGAGTGCAAAACCAGCTGTAAACAGTAAAGATGTCCCTATCAAGCAAAAATACCATCCTGATTAAACAGTGGTCACGACACTTAAATATTTTTAGACTTAAATTAGTCCACTACAATTCACTAGGATGATAAAGGACCTCCTAACTAAACTAAACATACAGTGTAAATCTGCTGCCTTTATCAGAATGAATAAATAGGTGTTGAGGACTCCAAAGTTGTGGAGAAAAAGTCTACTGAAAACCAGTTTTTAATGTGATTGCACCATTCAGAGATGAAAGAAGAGGGTAAAAGGAAAAAGAAAACGCCTAACATGTCCTATCAATCCTTTGCCGGGATCCTGCAAAATGCTATTCTTCATTACATTTCCTAGAGTCTTCTGCCTATATTCTGTTGGTGACAGCTTGATTCTGCCTACGCTTATCAAATGGATGGGTGCATGTACAGCCATATGATGGAAAAGGGCTTCTCCATAAAAACAGCAGCTCAAGGCAGTTTACTGCCACCAGAACAAACCCTCCATGCTCCAGCTCATTCTGCTGGAGCCCTCGGGAAAGCCCGATTTGGGACACAGGCCAACCCGGCTGTCCAGCCGGGCCACGCAGAGTCCAACAGCCACTGCTGAAGCATCACTTGGTCCAGGCACCTGCTCAGAAATGGACGGCACCAGACCGGGGTGCTTCTGTGTGTGATCTCTGGGCTATGGAAAACCGTAGGCTTTTTACCACCTTCTTGCAGAATCCACTCCACGACTCCAGCACATGCAATTCTCAGGAAGTTTTTGTGATTCACACTGAAATTTTTCTGTGCCGAGTTTTACCCCTTTGAACATCTTAAAATAATTCCTTTTTTGTCTTAATATTTTACACCCTTCAAATACTTGTAGATTGTTATCATATGTCTTAGTCATCATTTAGTCCAAACTGTACATATTAAAATCTTGTAATCTTTGCTCATATTTCAATCTCTTCAGCCTCTTAACTTCTGTTGCTCTTCTCTGAATTCTCCACTAATTTCTTGACAACTTTTTGGCAACAGAGTGGCCAGAATAATAGTGTCATGGACACCTTACGGTTGTACAGAGATAAAGAGGGAAACTTGTGCAACACCAAAATGACATTAGCTCTTCCCTAAAAAACAACAAATATGTCTAATCTGTTGTCCAGGATCACTTATTTTTAGTGGCTGCATCATGAAATGCTCTGAAATACAAGTACAAATATTCACCTAAAAATAATAACTTAGAGACAGATTTTAATATACTCAAAACTGTGTTTAATTAATCTTCGTGTGACCTGTGAGGAAGGTAACATGGAACAGTATTTACCTGCAATACTAGAGAGCACATGGCTGAAGGGAAGTCTCAAAAGACATGACCCATAGAAAAGAGGCCACACCAAAGCAAAGAATCCAAACAGTTTCTTCACCACAAACCAAATTAAGGAGGAAGTTACAATCAAAAAGGTAAGGAGATAAAACAAGGTTTAAAAAAGGAAATATTATAAATACAACTCTTCCAAATTCTGGAAAATTCTAATATACAAAATCTCTACAAAATAAGACAAAGCATGGTAGCTTTCTGTGTTGTATATTTCGTCAGCAGAAATATTCTTCAGATAAATCTGATCAGGCATGGGACTAAGATGCATATAATCTAACTATTATCTTCCTAAAAGTTAGGTATCTAACCGAAGCCACCATAATCATCTCCAGAGAGCCATTAATCCCATCCTAAAACTGTAATATATTTAGGATGAATAGCTCTCTAGAGGTATTTCTCCTCCTCTCCACTGAAAACAGAGGGAGACTAAATAGCTGTCTTGACTGCATTTTCCTTTAAGATGACTAAAGTTAAACAACCTGTACCCAAACCTCATTTTTAAATGCTGGTCTCTAAAGAAATTAATGTAAGCAATTAGATTGTGCAGACACTTTAAATATTATCTTCTCTGGAATTTTCCAATTATTTGGTATTAAAATCAAAACCAAAACAAACAAAAGGAAAACCTACAGATTCATATTCAGATGTCCTCCCATCTTCCCAAGTACTAAACCAAGGACTACTAAATATCAGCTTGCATGGAAGATATCCTTCCAAACAAGTCTCTGAACGCTGGTGGCAACATGACAGGTTCAGTAGAACGGAAATCTGTCGTTGCCTTAAGATGTAGGGTTCAAATGCTCTGAAATGGCTATTAACTAACTAACTAAAGTTTGGGAAAGAGCATTCAACCTTCATCTGGTTCACAATAGGCTGAAACAGCAAATGAGCATGAACAAAGTTAGTCAATAGAGAAGACTCACACAAAGCTGGGACAGAAATCGGACAAAAAGTTTAATTTTAGAGGACAATTATAGGGAACCATATGGTTGCAGTGGCACTGATCTGCAAAACTTCCAAAAATGCTACCAAGAGAATAAAATAATGTACGAGGAAAACTGAGAGAAGAACAGCAAGTCTATTAAGACATAGCTGACATAAGAGAACACAAACCCTTGCCACAAGGCACTTGCAAGCTAAGAGGAAGAAATAATTTTAAAAAAGAAGAAAGGGGGGGAGTGTTAAAAAAAAAAAAAATTGAAACCAGAAATATAAGAAAAGAAATACAATATATTGGTAATATAGACCAATTTTTAAGTCAGTACATTCCAATTACAATGGAATTAAGTGGCTTTTAAGTGAGGTCAGGATAGTCTCCTGGACATTCCAGTTCAGGGAAGCAACACAGGAAGAAGGCACAACACAACAGAGAGGGCATAAGGAATAAAAAAAAAATCTACAAAAACACTTGAAGGACATCAAGGCTCAAAAGTGACTACGATTTTCTAGAAGCAATGCTGAAGGAATCAGTGTTCCTCCCAGTCCTCACAGAAGAGGCAGGGATCAGGCAAGGCACAAATGCTAGAGATAACTGCATCACACATGGATACAGATGGCATCAGTAAGGAGAGATTTTACTTCTTTGACCATGGGAAATGCTATTAAGGACAAGAGGACATTCACCTCATACAAAAGGAGGAGCACCAACTTGCTAAGCTACTGGAAGGTCTTTTAACAAGGGCTAAAATGGGCAGGTGAAAAAAACCCAACAGCTAAGTACAAACAACAGTAACTTGGTTGGGACCTCCAAGGAGGAGGTGAGCAAGACAGAAAA
Source organism: Haliaeetus albicilla (assembly GCF_947461875.1). Lineage (NCBI taxonomy): Eukaryota > Metazoa > Chordata > Aves > Accipitriformes > Accipitridae > Haliaeetus > Haliaeetus albicilla. Next base: position 41,818,411 of record NC_091488.1, read on the forward strand.
TAGGTTGCTAGAGGGGGAAAGAAAAAAAGGAGGACAAAACGTCTATCAGATAAGCATCTCCTGTGTCCATATAATAACGCAAGAAGTTTGGTGAATAGAAAAATAAACTAGAAATCTTAACACATCATCAAGATTGTGACTTAATTAGCATGACAGAAATCTGACAGGCTAACTCATATGACTGCAATAGAAATATAAAAGGGTATATAACCTTTGTGAGAAGGATATGGGAGAGGAAAAAAGGAATGGAGTGTTGCCTTGCAAAACACATTGCACAAGCATGCTCTGAGGCCCAGAATGTACAGAGCATCAAACCTACTGAAAAACTACAGGTAGTGATTAAAGGCAAAATAAACCAGTTCCGCCATAATGGGGAAATTCCACAAACTACCAAACTGGAAGATGAGTCGGGCTGTTGAAAACAATTAATGAAGTAAGCCAAAGCATTTGCATTAAAAAGTTGGTGAAGATGGGGATTAATTACACATATTCTGTGGAGAAATCAGCAGACCACAGCTTTCCAGCATCTTCATGGAATGCACTTCAGACTTCTTTTAATTTAAATTCAGAAGTAAAGAAAAGACCAACGGGACGTTTCTTCTAGACTGGGGTCTAGCCTGTATGGATGAACAGACTGAGCGGGTGAGAGTGCAAGACAGTCATGAAGTTCACAATTCTTCAGAAAAGAAAGAGGGAGAAAAGCAAAATAAAAACAAAGGACTTCTAGAACGTAGATCTCAATGATCTCAGAAAACTAGCTGCTAAAAATCCCTGGGAGAGTCTACAGGAAAAAAGAAGTTAAGGAGGCATAACCATTCTTCCAGGAAATTAAAATAATATCATAAGCACAAGCTACACCAATGAAGAGGAAAGAAAGAGAATAGTAGGGTTTTAACATCACTAAATTACGAGCTCTTTACTGCTACCAAGACAGGAAAAAAAGCCCGAAGAAAGCAGAAGGATATCAGAATACATGAGAGTCAGTATAAAAATTGCACAAACATGTAGAGACAAAATCATAATGGTCAAAGCACAAAATTAACAAGGGATATTCAAGAGTAACAAGAAACCATTCTATTAGTACATTTAGGTAGATGAGAGAAAATGTGGCTCAGTTAATGGAGAGGAGGATCAACTGACAGATTATTTGAGCAAGCTGAAGTGCTTAACACCTTTTTTGTACCACCTTTCATTCAAAATTTCAAGTGGAGAGACACAGATAATTCACTTAATACTCATGAAGAGAGGTATGGTCTTACTCCAGAAGAAAAAGCAAACAGATTAGAGAGCACTTAGCTAAGTTAGATATTTTTCAAGTCATTTGTGTATGAATTTCATCCTGGTATCCTTAAAGAACTGTTTGAAACAGACTTTGTAGAAGACAAGAAAAGACTCAAAGAATAAATATGGTACCTAGCATGAAAAGAGAGAGAAAAAAGAAAGAAGGACCAAGGGAATTCTAGACCACTCATTTTAAGCTTAATTCCCAGAAAAACTATTGAAAATTAATCAAACTAGCTAGTAAGCACCTAAATATAAAAGATGAGTAGCAATCAACATTGATTTAAGAACAAATCATGCCAAAACAACCTCATTTCCTTCTGCAACAGGGTAAGAAACCTTGTAGAAAGCAAATGCCATGCACTTTGACTTTATTTTGGCCTTTGACAATCTTCTGTAGTATTCTTATAGGCAAGATAGGAACAAAAGAAGCATAGCCATGGTATCACACAGACGCAAAATATTTGGATAAGGGAATCCACACAGTAATTATCAAAATACAAGAATACATCAACAGGGTTTCTGCCCTGAGTTTTGTTCTGTTTTACTTTTCCATTAATAACCTAGATGATGGAATAGAAAACATGTTTATTAAACTTGCAGACGACATGAACCTAGGAGGGCACTGAATGACTGAGTAAAATTCAAAATTACCTTGGCAAATAAAGGAAATTGTCTAGAGGCACCGGATGAGATTCGACAGGAATATGGGTAAAGTAATGTACCTGGGCAGAAATTATTAATGACACAAATGCAAGATGGTGATAACCGAGCAGGTAACAGTTTTTCAGAAAAGGATCTAGAGTTACCATGAATTATAAGCTTGATATAAGTTAGCAATATCTTGGTGAAGCAAGGAGTCAATCATCATTTCGGGGTTTGTAAAAACAGACATGCAGCCCCAAGGACACGGGAAGTAATCTTTCAGCTCTACTCAATTTGGGAAAGTTTCAAGATGTAAACTGTCGAATTATGGGCAGTGTTTTTCAAGAAGATGTGAAGCAGTTGAAGAATATCCAGAAAAAACCATGAATGATCATAAATACAGATACCATAAACAGTGTGGCACTGCCAAAAATTATTACATGTTACCCAGATTTCCAGTACATAAAAGGCTGTTGCAAAGGGAATGGGATTAATTACCAAATAAGTAATGGAAGTAAACTTTAGCAAGAAAAATTCAGGTTAGGCAAACGTAAGATCTTTTTAACGGCAAGAATAATGAGGTACTAGAATAGAACACTTGAAGTGGGACTCACAACTTAACAGTCTGAACAATTACTTGTCAGGAATAACAAAAAAAACCAGTCTATCCTCTTTCGGACAGTGAAGAAGACTACCCAAGTTCCTCAGGCCTTTTTCTTTTTTGAAGGTTCTAGGATGGTTAAAATCATTGACAAGCATTAAAGGAAAACCCACAGAAGAAAAAAAAGACAGTTATGAAGCACTGCAAAATGATCATGTAACTTAGGAAGAGAAAATTTCAGCCCAGAAAGGGACCCTTTTTGCGCTTGGATTTCAGCAAGGTATGTGTTTATACAAGTAATCTAGGCCAGAAGTGAGAGTGTCTCTTACGATCCTTCAAGACAGCCTCATTACACCAGGACTGTCAATCCTTTAGGTTTCAGTATGCATTAGATGCTTACAAATAAATCTGTCACGTCCAGAGACTAACAGAGAGTCTTTAGAATAGAAGCTAGTACCTGCTAGGCCTTTCAACTGGTCTGATGCCAGCAACAAGTCACAGCAAAGCAGCAGCAGGAAATTTAACAATTTTTCGTCATCTGCTCACTATCAGGGGAAGAAAAAGGAATAAAAGGTAGGAAACACCTTGAAAGCAGCAGCAAATGTAGAGTGCTGGAAATCAATCGTACCAGGGCACAGTATCTAAGCATGATTTTGTTAAAAACACATTCATCAAGACTGGACTACTGTATTAAGAGAGCAGAAAGTCTAATGAGTGGGCCTCAACTATATTTATTTTCAATGTTTACCAACTTTTCCGAAAGCAAAAGTTTCTGATGGTACCAACACTCTGGCAACAACATCTCCCAGTTCTGTTCATCTTCTGGTTCTGAACCCCAAGAGCACACAGGTGGAGGCATGTCTGTACTGCTTCTTCTTTCCCTTCAGAACAGTCCTCTCCACCCCCTCACCTTCCCATCCTTCTAACGCAGATTCTACTTAAACCACCTGTTTACACAATTCACCATCCACATCCTTCTGTCACGGCTAACCCCACGGCACTGGTCCCTGCTTCACTCCCTCGCTGCTTTCCTCCCCTCTACAAAACCAGGATCCAACTCCATCCTCTCACCCCTCCATCCCACTCCCTCCTCATCTTCCCCATGATCCCTGCCCCAGGTCGCCTGGGGCCTCCTCCCCAGTCTTGAAGAGAAAGGGCAGATCCTGACACGGTCGGTGTTTCGGCAGCAGCTGCGGGGAGCGGAGCAGGCTGGGTTACCACCACCGACAGAAGCAAGTTACCACCTGCCCCACGACTTGCCTTAAGCACTGTTCAGATGATGAGGGCAATCATCTGAGGAAGGATGTTTATCAGGTGGTCAGGTAACAACCTCCACACCGGCAGGGCTGGGAGCTTCTAGCTGCCTGAGTGGCTCAAGTACCCCAATGGATTACTCCAGTCTGTAGCAAGTATCGCAAAAGACTGCAGAGAAATTATTTCCCAAGTCAGATTTCATAGCTTTTTGCCTGCCTAGAAGACAGCCAGCTCGGCTGGCCCAATGCATAAGACTTCACACAGCAGTTCATGTTACCTGGGCTGTCACTCCAGGTGAAATGCCCGCTGGCAGATCTCCTTCAGCTCAGGACCTCGCTTGGAGGCATAAAGCCTTGCAGATACTGCTAAGCACCATGATCTCTATCCCATTCCCAGGATCACATGCAGAAGACGCAGCTGGCCAGCAGGGTGGTCCAACACATCTAGAGTACGGACTCCCCCAGCAGAAGAGACATCGCTGTGCTGCATTTGCCAACGCGTGAATTGCAGACAGCGCGGCTGAAAAGCGTAATGCGGAGATCGACTGAATGAGCGAGTCCCAAACATCGCAGTGCCTAGCAGGTCTGAAAGGCCTTCGCATAAAACAACGCGAAGGTGCTTCCCATCAGTGAAATTCCACCTGCTTGACAGGGAGTTATACAATATCAATCCTATCTTAAAGATAGGTAAATTGAGGCAATAGATACATAATACCTTGCTTCAGGAAACACAGGAAGTTTGCAATTGTTCTTGAATCACTAACGCAGGCATAGATAAAAAGGCCTACTCCCACTAAAGTCAGTGCCAGCACGGTTTGGGGAATAAGAACAAGGTTAAGTTTTAACATCTTCCGAAGAAATTGAACCATTACTCTAACTCATTATTCAAACACTTCTTCTACTTTCAGACTCTTTCCAAATGCACTGCTTGTAAACATAGGCATAAGTGTGGGAGTTAGCACATATATAAACTATTTTGTATACTTCTGTGATGACTGCAGCTAACCCTGAAGCCACTGGAATTCCGCTAATGACAGGACACACATGTCCACCAGATAACAAAACTGAGATACCAGGAAGCAAATTCATGCCACAGTGATGCATGTTTCTGACTCCATCTAGTTGCTTAGTGCTGTCTGCTTCTACATTACTTGAAACCTCAAATATCCAAACAGCTTTCCCAATATCCACACATAAAACTTCAGAAAAATTAAGCCATTTCCTTTCATGTGTGAATCAACCTGTAGATCACATGATATCTGTTGCAAAGTAACACTGAGACCAAGAGCTTGTTAAAAAAAACCCTCTACTTGAGTAGAAAACCTACACCCACATTGTTCAAAGACTTGGCCAATTATCCCATGACAGAGTAAGGCAAGAACTTCCTCCATGGCTAGGTTTTTGCATACTTGTTCATGAGAAGGCTTTCCTTAACTACCTCAGAAGTTTTTGACACTTTCAGAAGCAGAGATGACTGAACTATGTGAACTTACATGATTTCTTCGACAGTTCCTGTCCTCCTACAGATATCCATATTTTTTACTTTCATCTAAATACCATACACTGCAATTACACAACTTTTTAAAACAACATTTTTGGCAGAAGTGTCACACCAGTTATCTGGAATTTCTAAGCTCATCTAGACCTAAGAGCCTTCTGGCCAACATTTTCAAATCTAGTATCTAAAATTGCTCTTCTAAATCCATATGCTACTAGAAGTTCTCTGCATCCAGCAGCTTCAGCAGGTGCTTCTGGACATTAAGAGCTTTGGAAAAAGTAGCTACTTATTTAGAAACATAAATATGGAATTGGGTAAGTAAGATGAGATGATCAGTTCTTTCAAAGCTTAAGTCTTGACAGTTTTAGGATGTATGTTTTCTGTCTCCAGATCCTACAAAAAAACCTGAGATCAGTTAGCATACTTGAACAAACACCCCTCTCTGAGGCTAGCAGGGGACTATCTCCAATGAAGCTTTTAAGTTGATCGCCTACTTTCTCTGCCGGCCTGACAGCTAGAACCTACAGGTACTTTTAAAATCCATCTTTATGCAGAGGGTTTTCATTCTGCAAATCCAATGGTGTTTACCGTAGAGATTTTACCAACTAACTCACAATCAGTTTGTCAATTATGAACTTTATGAATTAACAGCATTTTAACCTTATATGTGCACTTAGAAAAAAAGTCAAATTAAACAGGTGTAGTGAGAGTAAGGCTGGCAAATGTACTCTAAAACATTCTTCAGGGCACAATCTCAACATACAATTAAGAACTCCTATTTTCACTGTGCATTTGCTTCTTTAAGAGAAAATTAGTTTCTCCCAAGGTAGCTTGTCATTACTATGCTCCCACCATATTCTGGTCTGCTATCACAACCAAAAAAACCCACCCCAAAACCCTGTTTCTCATCTTTGAACTAACCCTACACTATAGAGTAGCCAAATGTAAGTAAAGCAGCTAGATGCCAAACAGAACTTGTGAATACACTTGCTTTTCTTGTAGTAATTCTAGAAGTTATTGCAAATACATGGTATCTCTACCTTTGGTACATTTTATTCCCAAATATTGGAGCTTATGTATGTACAACCTGACAGTAACAGAAAGCCACCTGCAGTATCTGTAGACCCTCCAACAACTGCACAGGAAAACAATGGTGTCCAAGGTGAGGCAGGGCAAGCAGTACTACTCCGTCAAGAACAGTGCAATAGTTGGCGTTATGGTATTTTCCTAAGAGCAAAGAAGCTATTGAAATTTGCTTTGTTCTGGATCCCCAGTACAGACTGAATTATTTGGGACAGTTTATCTATCTCTTAAGTCAAGTCTGCATGGGGACGTTGAGAAAGTTAAGGCAAATCAACTAAAGGTCTGACACCAATATGCACACACTTAATTGTCCTGAAGCTGTGAGTAGATGCTCTAATTCAACAGCAAAGCTCCCTGTAGCTCCTTATTCAGTTAAGCTACATTGGTCTAAGGCTAATTTACTCCTGAATTAAAGCAGTCCCCCAAGGATTCAGCACAACTCTTTTTTGCGTACTGACTTTACGCATTTAGCCAGTTTGCCTCGCCTCTTCCTGAGTTCCCCAAGCCTTAGGGAGTTTTCAGCCTACAGCTGTAGGGAGCTCGCCTACTTCATCTCTGATGTTGAGAACATTAAACTGAGTGTTTTCGTCAACATTTTCCATCTAGAACACAGAAAAACTAAAGAGAAAGTCCTTGCATTGCTTAGCTGCTTCCTGCTCCAAGGTGAAAATTCAGTGGGTTTGGAGTTTACCATTACCTTGCTCCGACACTCACTCTTCGACTTTGTGGAAGCCAGTCTTGGGAAGTGGCATGTTCACAAGCAGAAACAGGCAACAAAAAAAATGCAAGAGGATACTAATCCCAAAGTGGGATTTGAACTGTCACATCACCTTCTTTAGAGACTTCAAATCATGTCAAAGCTCTATCTACTGACACTGGTTTTATTCGTCACGATTTGGAAATGGCAATCCTATCGCCATGCTCTACTGTTTCGCATCGCAACCACTGTTGTGGTACCTCAGCACTTTCTGGAAATGAATTATATTTTATGAATTCAGTACTAATTCAATTCAATACTAATCCTAAACTGGGATTGATAATTCTCAAAAGATTCTAATAAAATTATCTACAGAAAGGATCAATGAATTTTAAAGCAAATTAGTTGCTTCCTTACAGCGAGAGGTCAGATTACCATTTTATTTTAGTCAAAATTTAAAGCACTTCTCAAACTATAAGTTCAAACTATACTTAGGAGCAGCAAAGGTGTCCTTGTTCCATCTAGGGTCATTAAAACTTACCTGGATGCTGGCAGCAGTTGAGCAATATTTTGTTTTGGCCTTACTGCATGGATGTTCAGGTTTCAGAGATGCTTTGAGTACACTTGCACAGACACACTGAAGCACACATACACGTGGACGATATCCCCATGTACCTCAGAAAATTAAAGTTCCTGTATTAAGTTCATTAATTGAGCTATCTGAATGCTAAACTAGAGTTAGAGGCCCCACTGTATTGCAGCTAGCTAAAACGACTGTTTAGAGGAATAAACAAACACACATAATGCCTGATGTTTCCTTTCCCCAAAATAAATTCATTCATTATAAAAGAACTGTCACATCATCATCTTTAGAGACTTCAAATCATGTCAAAGCTGTATCTACTGACACTGGTTTTTGTTCAGCACAATTTGGAGACTGCAATCTTATCACCATGCTCTACCATTTCTCATCACAACCACTGTTGTGGTACCTCAGCACTTTCTGGAAATTAACCATATTCCATGCATTCAAATGTAGATCTAACACTTTAAAACACCGCTCAAGCCAGGTGCCACCAAAATAAGAAGTAGGTAGTATGCAACATAGGATGCACTGGAGCATGGACTTTTTAAACTTGCATTTTTAATTCTAGATGTTTTTAAAACAGAATACTTAACCTCTCAGCGTCAATTAAAAAAAAAAAAACCCAATCCCAAAGTGATTTGTGTAGCACTATCAAACAAGAACCTTTTAATATTTTTATATATTTTATTATTCAAAATAATAACAATAATAAGTATGCAAATGAAAGTAAAGCCCTCTGGACAGTATTTTCCCTGATTTGCTGGAGAGAAGGACCCCTAGTGTCCAGCTGGATTTTAGCCAGCCTGGGGTCTGGTGACTACACAGCATCCAGGATAAAAAAAAAATCTTAGCTTGTAAAATATTTCCTGCAAACACCTTCACATCTCTCTCATTTGGAAACCGACTGATTAAAAGAAAAAAATACATGTATACAGTTCTGCTTTCTTAAACTAATTATTTCAAAATATTATCAAGGTATCATGCGATCATCTGGACTCTGAGGATTCATCATTACTGATGAACAGGAATGTGCCTTGGCACAATAGTTTCAGTGGTTGATTATGCATTGCAGACACCTATAGATAAACATCTCTATTTGTAAAAAATGAGCACTGTCTCCAAGAGCAGTTTCTGATGAGGCTTTAAAAGCAGCATCAAAAAAATGTAATGTTAGAAGGATGAGGCTGCCCAGCCCTGTCATATAGTAGCATTGCTTTCTAAGAGGAAAAAAAAATAAAAAATCTGCATCATTCCTTATGATCAGGGTTTTACCCATTTATTTGGCTAATCATTCAAATGGCTAAACAGACCTCTAATTTGAAAATAAAAACCGATTGATGCAATCACAAACAAGTTCTGAAATTGTGATTTATAAAAAAGAAGGGAAATCTTGTTCTAAGCCAAAACACACACACAGTTACCTTTTTCTAATCAGAGCATTCATTTCTCCTCATTATGATCTCACAAGCACATTAAAATCTTATTAACATTAATTACTTCTGAGCGTCTATGCATGAGCAGCGACAGGCTTGCGTGCGCGCGTGTGTGTGTCTCTGGATCATATCTACATTTATATACCTTGCTGCACTTTGCTTATAAAACATGTGAAAATATTGCTGCTAACACCAATTAGCTAATTTCACACACACAGATAGTAAGCTGCTGTCTCGCTGCACAGCTTATTATAGACCAGCAGACAGATGGACAGACAAACAGACGCAAAAAGCATCACGGCTCCTCCTAAATGCAAGATCTGAAATGCCTGGCACCCCCAGGAGTGCGAGTTTTATCCTCATAAGTCTAAGGGAACAAAATGACACAAATACAAAAAAAAAAAAAAATTTTAAAAAAAATACAAGACAGCCAAATATCCCATTTTCTACACAGATGGGTTCAATGATGAAGTGATAGAGACAAAGAAAAAACTGGCAGGCAGACAAGCAGCAGGCGCACAGAGAGATAGACAGAGACAGATAAACAAAGCAACAGAGAAAGAGATGAAAGCGTATTCATATATGTGAATTTGGGCTAAGCAATATCAACTTTATCCTACCAATAAGGTAAGGAAAGAAACGGCAGAGCCAAGAGTCACAATAGGTCCAACTTCACAAGCAAAATAAAATCCTGACTCTCTACAAAACTATTTATGGATTCTATTTATGCTGAGCACACTGCACACAGCACTGCTGCCGGTGAGACTCAGCTCCACCACAAACTCCAGAACACACACAGGCATCTAGACAGTTATTGCTGTCAAGCTGCAGCTTCCTCTTCTTTTTCACCTTTTGTTTCCATCTAATTTAGATTCACCTCTATCCCACTTCTAAACCCCGTCCTCCTGGACACTTCTCTGCCAGGGGTTAAGATATAAACAAGACATCAGCATCCCTCATCATACCAAAGCCATGTTTCTTGATCACCGGGAGATTAGCCTCCCAACTGCAAGTCTTTCAGTCCTTTGCAGAACCCAGGTGGGCGCTTGGTCGTTCTCCTCTCCACCCAAAATACCCACCTCTGCTCACCCTCTGCAACTCCGAGAACTAACTGCAGTCCTCGAGTGGAATTAAAACTTCCACTGACATCAGTAGGATACAAGGTTTAGAAGTGTCAAAATTTGCCTTTCAGCACTACTACCCTTTGTTTCGCTTCTGCATTCTTCCACTGATGACGTGATCAGGCAAAACACTATAAGGAGGGAAAGGATTAAAGCTTTGGAAGTCAGTTTTCTGGAGAAATTTCCAGATGACATGAAAGGCTACCTTATTGGGAACATTTTTGAAATGAACACATCTTCATTTCTCATAGTAACACAAGTGATTGCATTTTCTGCTCGCTCCTCTCAGATCAAGAGAAGGTAAATGTGGCAATTATCACTGTTTTATCCCCAGCCTTTTTCACCGAAAGGTTTCTGAGCACTTTGCAAAATGTTCATTAAGCTTCCAGACATGCAGAACTCACTCTCATCACTCCATTTTACTGCTAGGGAACAGAAGAGCAAAGAGGTGAAGTTGAAGTACCCAGAACAGTAAGAAGGTCTGCAGCAGACCCAAAAAGTCCTCTTATTTACATTTCTCACATCTTCACTTCTTACACATGCCCTAAGGTCATTATAAACAGTACCTGAATTAAAAAAAAATAAAATTCAATGTTTGAGGACTATACTCAGGATGCTTGACTTTTGTTTATCTCACTCATGACCTTCTCCTGATGATGCTCATCTGGAAGACCTACTCCCACACAAGCCCAGCACAGCTGCTGAGAGAACTACCATGAATGCAGCCAAGCAACTTCAGGACATGTCGGCCGTACTTCAAACATCCAAATTAGTTATGGTTTATTCACAGTAAATCCAGTGATTCCAGGAAGCTCTGGAGCTCCTGGGCATGGACATTATTACGGTTGTATCACACACAAGTGGTAAGTTTCGTGCACCTTGATCGAATTCTGCCCAGCTCAGTTTTACTGTGCACACACAACAGATCTGGTCACACTGCAGAGAAAGAACCATGACATATGGCCCCTTCTGCCACAAGGAGCAGGTACGTGACCTGCTCAGGCAGAAAATAAGTAAGCAAATTGAACACCACTCCATTTGCTCAGCTTACTATGCTTCTTTTGTTAAGGTTAAATATACAGGCATTGAGAGTAAAGATACAGAAAAGTAAAAGCTTTATAAAATAAGCAAAGAGCAATAAAGACTTGAAGCTTTACAGTTTTATGCATATGACAAAGTAGGCTCTTGCCTGCATACTTCCTAAAAAATAAGAGCATAGACCATTAAAGTCTCTTTTGAATCATGCAGAATTACTTCCTTCCTGGCCTTTCCCCAAAAAAGTGCTCCGAGAGGAAGCAAGACTCCCTCTGACAAGGCAAGGAGCCTCACCAATGCTGACTAACGGCGGTTCAGCCAGAAGTTCAGCTCATTTTCCCAGGCTTTTCTGAAAGCTCAGAGAAATCCCTGGCCAGTCATTCTTCCAGATTCCAAGCTCCCTGCTGTGCTCCCACCTCACTGCTCTCTAGGCACATTTGAAACTTAGGAAGACAGGAGGGCCAAGGAGAACTTCCCCCTAACCGCATCAGTGATCCCCATCAAAACCAAAGGAATGGCCACAAAGATGTGAGTTCAATAAAATGGTTAAGAAGTAAGTATCCACTAGATATGCTGACTTAATGCCTGAATAGTTGTTGACTCTTTAATCCATCCTTCCCCAAAGCCCATATAGATATATAATGGTTCATGGCACCCAGAAGGAAAAATGGTGTGTCCTACCAAGCACTCCTCTGGAGTTCTGAAGACTCCATGCGTCTTAATTATATATAGAAAAAGTTGTACCTCAGTAAATTAAAAAAAACCAAACCCAGAAGCTCCTTTAAGTAAATGCGTAACAGTACAGATGCTTAATGAGAGAAAAAAATTGCCAGTTTTTATTACCACAATAGCATGTAGAGGCAACTATGTAATAGGGAACCTCTGTAGAACTTCTCTCTGTCTCAGTTTAGCATGTAAAGTGGATATACATGTCCTAAAAAGTAAGAAGACTCAAATACAATTGACTTGAGGATCTCTCATAGGACCAATGCTTATCAGCAGAGACAAATGAATCTCAGAGACCATTCAATCTACAGAACAGGTCATTATGTAGATGTGAAAGGGGAACAGGGGAAAAATTTTTACTGAGGGGGTGTGGAGGGGGGGGGGAAGACATTTATTGGCTTTCCTGTACAAAGAAGTGTGACTTGTCTTTCTCAGGTGGGAATTCTCCCAGTAAACCTGGTCTCTTCAGCTACTGTATTCATCTACTTCATGAACCTTATTGTATTGTATCTACCAAAAGTTAGAGCAGGCTGAGACAGCATGAGAGTACTTAAGAGGTGCACTTGGCATCCAGACCAGCCTTGCGATCCAAACCCTTTTGTGTCCTTTTGGAGGTTAGTAAGATGAGGTTTTACTGACTCCATCCTGGCTTTCATAAGCTTCTCAGGGATTACCGAAATTGGAGATTGCATATGAAAAAGCTGGTTCAACCATTTCCTAGAAGGGATGTTCATCCAGTTTGCCCTTCGATCCTTGAAATGAGAGACATGCCTGAGGAGTGTTCTTTGTTATAATGTCTCACAAATATATCCAGTGATGGTGAGTCCATAAGTCTCTGATAAAAGTAAAACCTTATTGTGCATTCCAGCCTTTTCTTTTGTAAACATACTATACTAGATGAATTTCACTTTCAAAGAAGAAAGTATTAATTGTGCTGGCTAATAAAACTTTCTGTTGCTGTCCTTCCAGTCTGGTCCTCTAAGCATCAACAGACATTAAAACTGGCTCTTGGGAAGTGAAAAGATATTAGAAAGCAGTACAAACCCAAACCTTGTTTGCAAGTTTTCAAGAATTGAGATCTGAATCTCATTCTCAAGTAACAAAAAGTTAAACATAGCTATTCATTGTACAGTTTTCAGGTTGAATGTACAAAAAACTCCATTCCTCCTACTGTTCATTCTCTGACAGATGCCTCAGCAGCAATACATCTGTGCTCTGCCCAAATCCAGTACTTGCAAGCCACCATTTATTACTCGCATGTGCTTTGTCTCCACTGGCAGTTTAAACAGACAAGTAACAACCCTCTTTAAATGTCTGTGTCCAAAGAACCCTTAGGGGCTATTTTCTCCTTTACATATTGGAGCTCTCATAGAGGCTAACAGCAGTTGCACATACAAGCAGTTATACATACAAGAAGTCCAGAACAATGTAACCATTTGAAGGTACTTTTGTCTTATATGTGATCGGGAGCTTCAGTTTTCTTTGGATGACTATTTCGTGAAGCAAGCAACACCACTATGTATTTCAGCCAGGTACAATCTTCCCCTATGATTATTATTGTACAAAAAGAGGTGACAGACTGGTCCAGTTTTCAAACATCTACTTCTTGGACAAAGCTAACACTGGAGCTCACTGGGACATATCCAGCTGTGGGAAATCCAATCGGGAAAAAAAAAATATTGTTGCTTACGAGTCTTTGAATTTATATTAACTGAGTTAAGAGAGTAATTATAAATAATAAACAAACAAAACACCAAAAAGAATTTTTTTTTTTTAATTCTGCTATTAAAAATAAGGTTTTGTTGACATGTTGGTATGTTAAATGCATTTGGCCTCAATTTGCAGTTACTGTAGGGTCTTTGTATCTCATTCTGAAAGTAGAAATAAGACTGAAATGGCAAAGAAGTTGCATATGTGTCACAATACCACAATGGTGTAAAAAAAAAAAAAAAAAAAAAAAAAAAAAGCCTAACAGTCTTTAATATAGTCAAGAATCATCTGAGCTTCCTTTGTCCATGGAACATGGTCTTTACTTTTCCAGGTCCCATCTGCATGTACGATACACTGAGGAAGGAACACAGAAAGGCACCACTTCCTCTTTCTCTCTGTGCCTCAATTGTTCCTGATTAAAAAATGGAAATAATAATGTTGATTCAGCTACTGGACTTAAGCAAAACTAAATTAACTACTTTCGTTGAATGCTATAAGATATTTGAATAAGTTTCTTCAGAAATGCAAAGTGCTATTTATCGTATCAGCAGCTATCTCTGGCTAAACTGTCCTGGAACCTTTTGTGAGCATTCCCTTCTCCAGCTGAACTCAGCTGATAACTGCTCTCTGTTTTGAAGTACGTGTGTCACTCCTTTATCTAAAAAGCCTAGGAAAGACTTAGACAGGACTGGCACCTCTCTTTTTTGGGTAATGACAACAAAGCAAAACAAAACAAAAATCACACACAAGGTCTCAGGATTAAACCTTTGCAGATGAGCAACAACAACAAAAAAGGCATCTTTTTGGATGTTAAATTCTTTGCAGGCTTTGCCTGGGCATTATGAGAATAATCACCAACACCTCCTAAAAGCAAGCCTTTTCATCAACTCCATATGCTCAGATTTCAATGACAGATCTGTAAGAATCTTATTAATACACCTATGTATGCTGCCACAAGGGACACAGTATCTAACACAGCAAAAATGAGGTCAAATTCAGCAGCACCGTCCTAAAGAAAACTGTCTCCTGGTCACAAATCACTTGTGGAGTACCATGCATCATCTTTACTGCTTCAGACGTGTGCCAGCTGCAGCCAGTAGGCTAGAAATACAAAACTAAATTCAGCTCTCAGTTCAACGTTGATTCTTCTAAACTTCATGGAATTGGTCCGCTTCTATACAAATGTAACCTAGGGTAAAATATGACCCATAAACATTTTTGCAGAGACACAGACATTCAGAAATTTCACGTGGAACTTCTTATCCCAAGAGCACAGTCCTCTGAAGATGATTATTGTATGATGATTATTCCAGCTCACTGCTCATGAGGGAAAAGGAAAGGGCTGTGGCCTTATCCCACCCCACTCTGGTCCTACTCATACAGAATCCTGCTGCTAAAATTCTCTCCCTCTCCTGCCAGTGGGACCAAGTTAGCCCCTCTTTTTGCATCAAGTTCAGACTTTTTGTCCTCATTTTCTTTGAACAGCTCTGCCCCCTGCCTGCGTCTCAGCTTTTATTTCTTCTAGCTGCTCACATTCTTCCCAAACCTCCCTCCTAAATGCTCCATTTGTATCCTTCTACCACATTGAAGCCAATGTTCCATAGTAACATTACTCAACCAGATTTTAATAACTCTTTAAAACAGCTTACAGTCAACTAAACTGTGTTCCTGCACAACCAGTCTTAACCAGGAAACTCCAGAAAAGTTCATTTGAGCTCACTTCCTTTTTGTTTTCCACTTTTTTTCACCTGAAAGAGATGTGGAATGAAAATTAAATTCATTTTGGTAGCAGATTAAATTATCACGGGGCTGGATACGGATGTGACCCAGACAACAGGGCTCTCACTCCACCATAGAGACAGCTTTAACTGAGCTAGCTCAGTTATTAATAGCAGTTTGGTCAAGACA
The DNA here is from genome assembly GCF_947461875.1 of Haliaeetus albicilla. NCBI lineage: Eukaryota > Metazoa > Chordata > Aves > Accipitriformes > Accipitridae > Haliaeetus > Haliaeetus albicilla. Next base: position 41,833,988 of record NC_091488.1, read on the forward strand.
GCCTAGGGCTGAATGCAGTGAAAATACGTGGCTCAAAACATACATGAAATTCACCTCAGATCCAACATAATACAGCCTGCATGATCAGGGCAGAACAGTTACTATCATCTGAACTACCTAAGTAAATGCTAGCTCTTAATCTCCATGAGGCAAAAACCTCCTCAAAAAGAAAAAAAAAAAAACCAACCCAAAAACAAGACCTCAGGTGTCAGTTCTATTCTGACATGCCAGAGAAAGACCACAAGTATTCAAAAACTTCATTGGGAGGCTAAAGTAAACCCATTAGAGTTAAAAAAGAGGTTGCAATGCACTTTTAGGGTGATAACAAGGCACAAATTTGAGAGGGCAAAATGAAATTAGCTAATATAGCTATAACTAACACTCTCCCAACTGCGTTCAGAAACTGGTAAACATCATTATCCCTGTCTTGAAGGCGAGTAACTGAGACATTAAGAAATGAAGTGACTTGTTGAAAGTTACACAGAAAACTAGAAATAAACTATGAATCCTGCTTCCCTAATCTGTGGGTTGTCCTTACAAGTTCCTATGTACTTGCATACATCACGGTAGTGACTGCACCGCAATCTGATTACAACTTCTGATACTGAACCACGGCTTTGTGCTGACAAAAATACTTAAGATCTCTGTACACAGGTTTAAAAAAAAAAAAAGTTATCTAAAAAAGTATTAAGAAATGGGATTTGAACGGGATCCAGTCCCCTGTAAAAACTGACTCGGAGATTAGCAGAAAAAGAAAGTTAATTCCAGAATCCAGAAATGCCCAGCACCGGGAAAAATACTGAGCTTTCTCTTGTCCGGGACAAAGTACAGCATAGCCCAATGTACTGCAAAAGCACAAATGGCTTTTAACCTCATTCAGGAGCAGCTGCTTTCACAGCAGTGAAATGTTTCAGCCTGAGCCTGACGGACTTAGTGGATAAATGATTTGAAGTTGGTATAGCTCAGAAGGAACCAGCTCATTTAGGAAACATCACTATCTTAAAAACACACTTTTTCTATCCAATTGGAGCAAGCTTTGAAGCTTTCAAAACTTGGCCGTGGCTTGGAGAAGAAAATAAAAGCGGCATTTTTATGAAATGATGGAAATTACAAAACACGGCTTGGACTTCAAACAATCCACCCATGAGCCAGGACAGGCTGGGCCTTCACCGGGAACTCGTGTCGCTTCTCATCACTTGTATTAGTTTAGCACCAGCAAAAGGTGCCAGATTGGTAGCCCCAGGCACTGAATTCTCTATTTATCCCCAAAGCAGGGACAGCAGGAGGGCAAACTATCATAGAGATACCAACCCCTGCTACGATTCCTCACGTCCAGGGACCTGGTGACAGGAGGGTGATGTGGTCTCAGGGCTGTACCGGTTCCCTGATGTCTCTGCCGTGACTGCCCACACGGCAGCCAGTTCCCTGCGCTATGTTTCAGGAGGATGGGTTCCTAAACTGCAAGGCCTATGAAAGAGAAATAATGGAGAATCATCCTACAAGCATCCTCCGAGACTTTGAGAAAGAAGAACCAGGGATTATTTTCTTTGCATTATATTCTAGCTGTCTCAAAATTAACGAATACTAGGGAGAGCGATGAGGCCAGAGAGAGTCAATGTACTGAGTACAAATGAGATTTATATGTGGCTTGAGTCACTCCAGCCAATTAGCTACCCACCAGGCTGTTTGGTTTATTGTCCCTACTGTACAAAGATTTAATAAGCAGTCACCTAGATGGGAAGCATGAGACTAGCAGAAAGGAAACTTTTCACTACTCTACATGGAAAACTTGAGCCCAGTCCTGCAACAGCTCTCCACAGCCGATTCCCACTGATGTGTCAACGGCTGCAAGATGAGGCTCTTTATCATGACAGTCCACGTAGGTGGAAAATACGGGAAATACAGGACAATCTTTCATTATATAATTACCATGTCAGAAATCTTCCACACATTCCAAATATTCTAGGGGAATTAATAAAGTTTTCTTCATTTTTTTCTCCAATACTCAGTCTTATCCAGGACTTGGACATTTCTCATAGCATGAAAGTACAGAATGCTGGATTTTAAAAACTTATCTACTGGGGAAATGTGCTGTGTAGGGAACATATTAAACAATTCAGTCTATGTTTGGAAAAGAAATACAGATTCATCACAACGAGGAAGGATGTTCAAGAGTACCCTGAAAAAACAGCCAGTATTCAAGCCAAAGGACAGGATGAAGTGGGCACAACAGTATAAAGCTGACAAGCAGATTTAACTGACAGTGACAGAAAGAATTGGAAGCTGCCAAAGCCTAAGCTACACTAGGGCTTCTTCAGATACTACATGCACTAAAATTGAAACTAAAAGCACCAATGAGAACATTTTTAAAAACTCCTTCAGATGAGAAAAATCCTAGAAGCAGCAGCAGCAGCAAAATGGAAAATACAAACTTTAGGAAATCATACAAAAAGCAACGCCTATCAAATATAAGTAAGACTGGAAACAAAGCAAAAAAGGCTGAATTACAGAACTGGACATTTCATGACCTTTCTCAGTAGTCATGCCTGGTATGTAAGGCTTTAACGTACTTCGTCAGAAGACTTCTCTTCCTGTTAATACCGCTCGTTGCAAGAGAGCTCAAAGCCACTCATTTAGATACAATTTTTGTAAGGCAGTGTCCCAGAGGGTGTGGCCGGGTCTCCTGGGAATAGCATTTGTTAGTTTTAGAGAACCAGCAGAGGGAGCACATTAGCAATTAAACATGGTTTTCTTGTGTTTGTGCCTAAACAATGAGATTTTTTGGTTGGGTTTTTTGTTGTTGTTTTGTTTTTGTTCTCAGCATTCCTCTCTGTCACTAATGTCTGTGACTCACTTAGCTATCAAATTGCTAGGAGTTTAGAAGCCAAAGCCATGGAGAATAACAGGCTCCACATCCACCCCACATAAAACAATAGTGGACATAAGCTTTTACCTAGTCATCTTTCTTCACTCTGTCCCCACATCAACCTCATCTTACCCGTTCCTGACATCCTGCCCATGAAATCTTGTGTTGCCACACGACGATTGCTCTCAAGTTCCTGCACTGTGACCACTAACTTTCTAGCCAGAAAGAAAGGCATATGGATCTCTAGGGAGGAAAAAGAAATCAATAATTAACTTTCAGTTGGCTGAAAGGACAACTCTGAAGTCCATAAGGCAACTTTCCCAGTCCTACTTTTGTATCCTCAAGGGATTGATCGCACTTCCAGCTACTGATGATTTTAGAAGCAAAATATTAGAAAGCTTGCCTTTTAGTTGGGAAAAAAAACACAAAAAACCCATCAGTAGAGTAATCTCCACGCTGTATTTACCTCAGAATCAAATGGCACACTATACTTGCCTGCATTTTTAGCTCTACCACAATCCCAAGACAAATTTACAATGGAAGCTTAAAATTAAGAGGTCATCTACAGGTGTAACTTAGAGCATGCCACCTCTTCTGTCCTGCAAAGGATTTCCCATAGGTGCTCTGCAGAGGGTCAGAAGCGCTGCCCATTCAGGTTTCCTTTCCTCTTCACTGTAGTTACCAACTGTTTTTAACACGGACTTTATAACCACTGATTTGATACCAGCTCAAACATTCAGGAAGACCACGTGGGTTTTGGTTCACCCTTTGTTCTTTCATTTACACTTGTGCAAACTAGACATCAAATGTTACCTAGGGGTCTGTGTCCACCCACTTCAGAAAAGCACAAGGAAAGGCATATGACAGAAGGCACTGAAGAATAAAGTCCCAAAGACGCTGCCGGTGTTTGAATTAGGTATCTTTCATAAAAGATGTTGAGGAACAGTACCTGACAAGTACACCACAGGCTACAAATCTGCCCTCCGCGGGGCTGGTGGGGCAGGTTGTTGCTAATGGGAAGGGACCAGCTCTTGGCGTGAAAGGATTTCAGCCTTTGTGCTCGCCTGGTCCATGGCCTTTCTTCCCTAGTGCCACCTAGTGCCAACCCGGACAGCAGCTCGCTTTTCTGCTAGGTCAACATCTGCCCCATCGGCAGCAGGCTGGGACCCTCCACACTCCTTTCCCCAAAGCCAAACCCCAGCAGTCAGAGGAACTTTTTCCTTTTAAGACAGCTTTATCCCATTAGCCCGGTTTCCCACTCCTGCGTTTTAACTCCTTTGAGATATACGGTCTTCACTGTACATGGTAAAAGCTGAACTTTTTTCTTCTCGCAAACCTCTGGGATGTGTACCAACCTGCCCCGCGGCACCGGCAGCCCTGGCTGCCCCAGCGGCTATGGAAGAAGGGGGTGGCACGTGTCCCCGTGCCTCCGGTGACCATTTTACAAGAACCGTCCGCAAACAGCACTCCCGCCACTGCCGGGCGGTCAAAATGCCGTCATAGTACACGATGGCACTGAAGGATTAAACACAAAAATGTAAGAAACCAAGAAAGCCATAGGCAGTAATCATGCGGAACTCCCAGCTTCCTATTACAGAAGAAATGGATCAGTGCTGTTAGAATTAAATTGTAACTTTTAAGATAAATAATAACCAGAAATATAGGCAACACCATCAAAGCAAAAACCATCCTGGACAAAAACTTTTGCCTTTATTCACTCCTCACTGAAAGTTTGATACATCTGTGAAAATCTCCTCAAGTTAAAAGTTGCACAGATACTATGAAAGTATCTCAACATTTGGTGCACAGACAAACGCTACTCTTTACCAAGAGAAACCTGCATTACCGGCATAGACAGATTAAAAATCCAAGTTATTTTTCACAGATAATATTCCTTGTTAACTTTCTGAATTTTCTTGGGCCAAACTAACAAGATCAGTGAAGTTCGTTTCACTTTGATTTGCCATCATTTTCACTCTGCAGCACAGTTTGAACTGCAGACTCTACAGAAGGAACAAGTTATTCTTTAAAAAAAAACTATTTCCAGTGCATTGTTTCATTAAAAAAAAAAAATTAAAAATGTTTATAAAGGATCTGGATTTTCTAAAAGTTTTGCTTAAAAAAAAAAATCTAAGTTAACTTGAAGGTAAATTTCAGTGTTTAATTTTCCATTAACATGTACAAATCTCTTTCAGTAGAAGCTCTTCACCATACAGATCACAGTGTAAAAAAGTCCTATAAAAAGAGACAGGAGTGAAACCAACTGAAATCTATAAGGCCACAGCATGCCATCAATTTCTAAACAGAACTCCTATTCAGATCATTCTGCTTAAAACCTCATATGGTCTGCAAAAATGAACAGGGTTTTCTTGAAATGATTTAAATAACAATTTATCTAAGACTGTAATCTCTCTTGTATGGGATTTGTAAGCCATCCCACAGAATTCTCTAGCAGGGGACACTGTTCTCTATTTACATCAAAGTTTTATACAAATAATATTACATTTTTTTTAATTTTCTGCAGCTGTTTTCCCTTATGAATAAGCTGGGCCTATGAAGAAAATGTGAAAATAGGAAAACTGTGAGTAATATTTATAATAATGATATATCCGACTCAGGAAATTGCTACAACTGTCTTTATCAAAATAAACAAGATGGATATTTTTTCCTCCTTTAAGAGAAAAGCAAAATCCTCTACTATTAAAATTAATTTGACTTGGTACTTGTTTGGTATTTGGATTTGACTGTCTTGTATCCCATTTTTGGTCCTGTTAAAAAAAAAAACCACCACCAAAACACAAAAAACACAACACAAAACCATACACACAAAAAAACCCAACAGCGTTGCTTTTCGTCTCACAGGAGTGAGAGGCATATACACACGCCATTCAGCCCAAAATTACTCTAGCTACAGGGCATGGCAAAGCATGAAATAACTGCTCCAGAGCACTTCCTCATGTGGGTGTGTTAGATAACTGTCTGCTCCAACGCTAAAATAAAGCACACTGTGACCCAATCAACACGGTGAGCTCTGCTCCGCACAGCTGCCCGGGCTGCAAGCAGGGGAACCCGGAGCACCCCACGCTGCCCCGCACACGCTACCCCGCCACCGTCCTACCCCCTGGCCAACAGGTTTGACGCTCCCCGAGTTCCAGCGACAGCATCATATGCCGGATTTAAGTTTACTTAGGCATACTTTACCCTTTGCTGCTGTATCCAGATTGCAAACGGACTTTGTGCTATTGAAAGGGCTAACTTTTTTTTTTTTTGCTAGAATATACTTGGGGTTCAAAGAAAATTAAATCCTCCTACTGGAAAAGTTTGTAAGATTAAAAAAAGATCTTACTGGGTAATGAAAAATGTTTCTCCTACTCCGACTCTCTTTCTCTGCTCGAATTCTTCTTGCCTGGGGTTTTCATAAAATCAAAAGAGGTACCTTGTAGTCATTTTTAAAGTTTTTCAAAAATGTTAAGATGAGGCTGGGCTTCTGCTAAACGTACGCCTAAGAATTCTGAGGACAGGTCCATGTGCTTTCCTACAAAAAACCCGCGCTGTTGAGGAACATACACCTGCACTGGTTCAGGAGAAAATGACAGGTGCCTGCAAACCCACCCACCCCACGAGGGGGACGGCTGCTAATGCTCCAGCTGCATCACTCCGGGCTGACCATCATCCAAAGGCATCAGCAACTCCACCTTTAAGACCCTTACATTTTTGCCGTAACTTCAGCATCCCCTCTACGCCCAAATCTGAGTTTCAAAGCTTGAGAGTCAAACTTTAGGAGGGGAGGAAATACCTTGCTACAGTTAACAGGTCGTTTAAAGCAATAAACACATTTAAAGTCTATCAACAAACTCTTAATTTAGAAGCTTGAATAAAAAGGAGGAACAAAAAATAGGAAGCAATGAATGTCATTCCCCAGCTAAGAGATGAGCCACCAATTCTTGGCACACTGATGCATAAAACCTTGAAAAGTTTTGCTCAGGTTCTGGAAATAAAAAAGCTAATAAAATGGAGCAAGTAGTTTCTGTAGTTGGAGTGCCAGTGAACAGATCTGCTGCTTTGGATTTTAATTAACTTAGTTTGTTCAGCAAGGAGGCACTTCTGTTGAAACTGGGGAGTCGTAAGTTAAAGGACAGCTAAAAAAAGCCCCAAACAACAGCAAAAAAAAACCTGTTGGCAGCAAAAGTTCTCCCTGGCTGTAAAATAATGCATTTTTAAGAAACATTTCAAAGGATTTGAACGTTTTGGAGAATCTCCTAGGCAGTCCCAGGTGGGTTGGGAATACTGCATTATGGACTTCTTTGTGCTAAGAGGAAGGCCTAATGCATGTTTTTAAGAAGTCCGCCTCTTGCTATTAAATAAATAATTTTCGATTAAAAAAGGTGATTGTTACTGTTGAGAGATCTCCACTGATCAGCGTCCATTTTATATAATTACTTACAATTCTCCAGAACATTTTATGTAACTCACTTCCACTATCTCTCTTCTTTTTTTTTTTTTTGTTTTGTTTTTGGTGTTTGGTTTGTGTTGGTTTTTTTTGTTACCAGCAGAGTAGCAGTTTTATTCTCCAACAGAAATGACAGGAGCTCAGATAAAAAGACCATTTCAAATGGATCAATTTAAGCAGCCTTTAGAACCCATGATAAATCTGGGCTCCAAAAACTCGACAATGCTAAATGGGCTATGAAATGCATCACAAATCCCTCCCCAGAAAAAAAGAAAAAAAAAAAAAAGAAAAAAAGAAAGATTAATTCAGAGAAAACCTTCAATGTTTGAAATTACAAATAAGCAGCATATTTGTGGAATGAAAAATGGTAAATAAATAGTTACTATTTCTGGACAAAATGGCTCGATAGATTTCATAATTTGCCACCACTGTAAAAAATATCTATTCCCTTCCCCCCTCCCTTCCCCGGCAGTACACACGGAAACACAAGCATAACCATGCATAAAGTGGGAGGGTGGGGGGCAGCCAAGGATACAAACTCCCTCTTAGAAAGTTTGAATTCTTATTAACCCAGTGATGCCTCCATAACATTGCATTAGCTCAGCAACATAAAAGTTGGAATATACGTCTCCTTTCTTCCCGGTAAAGGAAACTAGAAAAATACTAATAATGAAAAATAGACGTTAAAAATATCCAGGAGGAAAAAGTACATGTACAATAACCAAAATTAACCCCCTCCACCCCCACGCCAAAAGAGACAAACGGCAAAATCTCTGACTAAAAATCCTGTCAGGAGGAGTGGAACCTGCCTTCCCTTTTTTTGCTTTTATTTACTGTATGCCAAGCATGGACTTTAAACTTACAGTGTGCATATATATAGAAAACAAAGAACGAGAGTCACCGTTAACCCTGGTAGCCAGCATTACAGCTAAAAGTCATTGGCAAATACTAACAAAACCCCATTTAGCAGTAAATAAGGAGAACATGATATATGGACGGACAGATGGAACTGCATAAACAGACAAGAAAAAGCAGAGAGACCCACAAACATACGGAGAGGGCTGTTTTGAAAGAGTGAAAGATATTGATTTACTTGGAACTAGTATTGGAAAACAAACGTATTTGTTTCCTTCGTGATTAAAAAAAAAGTAATTAAAGTGAATCATAAGGGGGCACACCCTGAAATAAAGTAGAAGGGGGGAAAACATTTGTAGAGGGTAAGGCCTTCTGTAGATATCCCGAATTTTAAGCTAGCAAATAGGTCTGGCAAACTTACACCTCTAAATTAAAAATCGGGGGGGAGGGGGGGGAGAATAAAGAAGTGCCGGTGGTTTAAGGAGAGCAGAGGCTTTATTCTTTTATTTTTTATAAAAGTTGACTGGCCTACCTTGTTCCCCAGTCCTCAGTTTGTCTCCTCATAGTCGCTGTCTCCCTGGAAGTACAGTGTGAGTGGTAATGACTGCCTGCCTCCCTAATGAGTCCATTTTCCTGCTCTTGATGTTGTGTATATACACACACTGCAACCTACCTTACAAACCACAGAGACGGGAAAGGGAGAGCGAGCGAGAGAGAGCGAGCGAGAGCCAGCGAGAGTGCGAGAGACAGGGAGCGAGCGAGCCAGGCAGAGGGAGAGAAAGGCGCCCGCAGACAAAGCCCTCCTCCCAGACAGCAGACAACCCTCCTTCCCCTCTCCGGCAAAATACAACTCGGCTAATGCAGCAACAGGTTCAATGCTGCCAGGCTGAGGCGGCGGAGGAAAGGTAGACGGGGCTGAGCAGGGTCGCTAGCGGAGAAGGAGCGGAGCGCCGGCTGGCTCCACCTTTCTTATTTCTGTTGCAGGATGTTGGAATGCATTGTTTCGGGCGGTCCGCGGAATTATCAGAAGGACGGGGTTTGGGTGCGTGCGAGCACGAAGCGCCGAGACGCATCAGCCATTCTGCTCCGTAACCTTAGAGCTTTAACACATGCGGGGAAGGTGTAAACATATCTCTTTTGACAGGCAGGCTGCACAAAGCCCGCTGATGATTTTAAAGTCATGAGCTCTTTCAAGAAAGACGCTCCTGAAGATAGGTTTCCCCAGACAATAGGGGAGCAGGGAAAATTGAGCTTGATGAGGAAGAAGTCTTCCTAAGAGACTGCTCAGTAAACAAGTGGAGGGAGAGGGCGATTCTCCCCAGCATTCCCTCCCTTCAAAAATATAGATTGGGAAGCTTCTACCCCTACAGCTATAATAATGTGCTGTGCTTATGTCTGAACAGGTGCAATGCATATAGTACATGGTGTTACAAGGACAGAAATAAATCTCTCAAGTAAAAAAAAACATTTTCCCAGTTGCAAACAGGCCAAGGTTATTTAAAATATAGGTCTAATTTGAAGAGTCTTCTCCCCACTCCCTATATTTGGGGGGGGAGGGGGGGCTGGAGGGAAGGTATGAACGGGAGGCAAAGATGGGAAAGTCAATACACGTAACCAGTTACTACATTTTTATTTTTACAGTGTTCTGTCATATCTGAGGAAGATATATGCTGCTTCTAAAATAATTTTCACTCAGCCCTGCCTCTCATCACACGTAAACTTACGCTGTCACAAAAAATCTGTTGATTTTAATGACAACTACAGGCATGTGAAAGTAGCAAGAGCAGGAAAACAAGATTTTGCACCTGCATGTCACCTTTGGATAAAGGTTCTCCAAGAACTTTATCCACAGGGTATTTGTTAGATGGAGAAAATGGGTCCAAGGGAGGGGAGGGGGGAAGGTTAAGTGATATTCCCAAGGTTATGCTGTACATCAGTGGAAAGACAGAAAAGAACCCCAATCTCCTGATGCTTAACACCGAATTTGCCTGGAGTAACTCATACCCGCCTAAAAGTTAAGTGTCCCACCTAAGCCAGTTGTGTAGGCTCCCTCTATTGTCAGTGGAGAGACAGGCACCTCCCCAAAGCAATCCATCCCAGCTTTCTCTCTCTCTCTCTCCACTGGAGAGGGAGCCTACACAACTAGATTAGGCTAGGCAGCTAGCTTGTAGTTGGCTAAAATTAAGTAAAATGAATCTCACTTTTGATCTAAAGCTCTATTACAACATCCTGCTTCCCAAAATACATTTTTATTATCGCATTTATTATGAGGCAATATATGCTTAAATTGTAGTGATCGAAAAGGGATAGCCTGCTGACTAAGAGAGACAGGTAAACTCACTAGATTCATGGATTTGTACCCTCAGGCTGGCTGGATATTCATGATTCACACAGTCTTTATAATATTAACCAGCCTGGTGACTGGTGAATTTGATTAGTTTTGTTCACTGGTAGCTGCTACACATTTTTGTATTTCACTTATAAGCATTCTGTTTTCATCTAGGTGTACGTATAGAAGGATTAAGTAATTTTTTTCAAAAGGTTAATTTTCATTAGCGTTTTCATCGAAACACAGCCTTTCTTACCTGAGGGTAAAATATAAAGAGTAAAAAGCTCTATTAGGTGACTTAGTTCAACTCCTTCCATAATATTTAGCTACATCCACACCTGGCATATGTAGAGGCAGCTCTACAAGTTACTCCAAATACATATTGCAAAAATTTAGCCCTATTACATATTTGCTTCTCTGGACTTTGTGACCATATTCACCTTATTGAAGGGCATGTAAGGTCAGGAAAGCGGAAGGAGCATTTGGAGACTTTGCTGCTAACTGTGACAACTCAATCTGGCTGTGTATGTACCAAGTGACCACTCACTGCCTCAGTTTTTCCATCTGTAAAATGGACTCAAATATAGTTCCATGAGCAGGTAGTTCCATGGTACCGCGAATATTCAAAGTGCTTCATCCTCCCATCTCAGCCTGACATCTCTCAGAGCCTTATGATGGAGAATGTTACAGGAAAAATATGAATACTTTATCAAGGGGACCTGTATCAAAGCCAGCTGATGAAAACGACAAGATTTTATATACTTCTATTCAGTTCTAATAATAGGAATACTCTCTGAATTTAAAATTTAAAAACTAGATCTACACCAAAATGAGGATATCAGATGTAAGAAGTTCTTAGTACTCTGGACCATTTGACCCCAAAATAACATTCATTCCTCAGTCCTACTACCTACCTTATACATATAAATCTGAAGAGAGATTCAAAATGTACCAAGTTTGGATAAAATACAGACTTGAACCCTTCAGATTTAACAGACATTCAAGTTGAAAACTGAGTACTAAGTCAGAAACACTTGAGTTCAAAAAATGTTCAGATCTGCAATTGATACAGACCCAAAAAATGTAAGTTGGGAGACATCTAGATCCTTCCTTCCTGTAACTTTCTAGAAATGTCATCTATGTATCTGAACCAGGATCACAGGCCAAATTTCCTCATATTTTGAGGAAGCCTGAATCTCAGTAAGAATACTAGAACTGAGCCTGATTCCATCTAGTTATGGCAATGCTTAGAACCAGACCCAAACTGGAACCCAAAGCCACCCCTTCCAAAGTTGCATGTGGTTTGTGTACATGCAGAACTGTAGAACTAAAACCAAACACTTTCAAAGCTCGAGACTGTTTGAAAGCAAATATGAAGTAAATTCCAAGTTAAGCTAGTTTTGGCCCTCAATCAGAAATTAATCCAATTAGCCATAATCTTTATAAAATCCAAATATCTGTCTGACCTGAATGAGAAACCCCGCAAGATGTGATCTGCACAACTGATTCCTTGCCTGCAAGTCTTTCTAAATGGATCCAAACCATCAATGGCCCGATTCTCTGTTGCCTTAAAAATCATTCAGTCTACCTAAACCATATAAAAAGAGTGTAAAAAAAAAAAAAAAAATCTGGAGTGGTGCAACTGAACAGAGACTCTCGATTTAATGTTTTGCCAACATAAAAAGGTTTGCCTGTTTGCTTGATTCAGAATGCTCAGTGAGAGCCTGCTCACCATCACACCACACTCCTGTGGGCCTGCAATTCCTCCCCTCCATTATGTGAGGTCGATGGCTAAGTTCTTGGTTCACGTGCAGGAAGGGGAAAGAGGACGTGTAACTGCAGATGGCTTCCAGCTCTGTCACAGGACTGGACACCCACCTGCCCTGTGACGGCGAGGACCTGCATGGCTATCACAAGGCTGGCCTACCCGTGGCCACGCAACACAACAGGCAAGAAAACTCTCGTCACGTGCCCAGGAGCGCACCTCTCCCACAGCGGAGACACCGCATTTGGGTTATGCCCCACAGGGGGTCACCCCACAAGAAAGAGGCTGGAACAGAGGGCTCCCAGCCATCTTAGTAAAAAGGCTGCATTATCCATCCTGAATGCAAGAACAGGCAATGCTGGTCTAGCCAGTTGATGATACTCCTGGTTTTCTTTTTCTGTAAACTTGTCTTCTCGGTTCAGAGTTAATCTCTAGCAATTGTCATTAGGGAAGCAAAGGAGCCCCAACCCCTCTAACAAAGCCTTAAAAAAAAAAAAGAAAAAATGACTAGCACCATAGGTAAGTGGACAATTCCGGTGCTTGGCGCAGCAGGGGCACCCATCTACAGTTCTGCCAGAGAGCTGCAGAGCCCTAAGAACACACTGATCTTAAGGTGGAGATAGGAAAAATCAAACTGTCCACCAGAACTGTGAAAGCCTTTTGTTGCCAATTACAAGATTCTGGATGACAGACTGAGAGGGAAGGAAGGTGCTTCAGTGCCAGATAACATATTCTATACTGCTCTGGTCTCTCCTCTCCTTTTTATGTTGCCAGGCGCAACAACGTGCCGCATTTAGACACACCTTGTCGGCAACCACAACTGGAAAAGGACTCACAGCCATCATATAACCATGTCTGAGGCCAAGAGCTACATCCTTTAAAAAAAAAAAAAAAAAAAAAAAAAAAGGCCTCTTAGCAGTTATCTGAGGGCTGATTTTCAAATTCTAAAGGAATTTAAGTGGGACTGACTCCCATGAACTGGTTGGGTATCCTGGCCATCCTTATGGTGGGTTAACACACTGGTCTTGATATACTCCACATACGTGCCCTATGACAGTTCCATCAATGCCTTCAGGGAGCTCTGCTTCACTAGAATCCCAGGAATTGTTCTTAGAAACCAGGCTGGTTTAACACCATACTGGTGTTAAAAATCCCAGGCAAATTTCTGTCCCAATTCTCTTTCAGATGGTATAGGCAGGACCTAGAAACACTCACAGCAACATGTCTGAACTTGATTGCTTCCACTTAGTCACCGTCACCACATACGCAGATCTCCTAGACTCCCCTGGTATATCACACCATCACATTGCCAGCCCAACAGGATTGGTGATTCGGGTGTCTCTACTGGTGTCCTGCAGTGTCTCTGCAACTTTGTTCAAACATAATGAGAAAGATGCCAATTAAAAAAGCACAAGAGTCCTGCAGCATGGCAGGCTGATTCAAATTAGATACCTGTATGAAGTGATTAAAAACAGGTTTTCTAAACCTGATGATAACAGGAGGACAGTATGTTTGATTTACATCAGCAGGGATCAACAAAAATGTAGCAGAACCACACAAAAGCTCTTTATCCCTGCAGGTTTACTGGTGAAGATGCTGAGGAGAGAATAAGGGAAATACAGTGCACTTCTGCTGTCTTTCCATATGCAAAGAATCTCAATTGTTCTCCCATCTCAGCAGCCATTACTTACTGCTAGACCTCCAAATAAGTAATAGTTTCCTTTAATTTAGCAACTTTGATCTATCATTCGATAGTTCAGTTGCGCATACACATTAACAAATCAAATCTCACAGCCTCCTTTGGCAAAAAGCTACTGTCATTCCCATTTTACAGATAGTAAAAACTAAATGGAAAGAGTTAATCACTCTGTTGAGAATAGAAGTGAGATTGGGATGTCAGGCTTTCCTGATCAGAAGTTCAGGCTATGCTGCCTCTATGGATCAGGCTCTCAAACAGCCCAACTGATTGGCAAGACTGGGGCACACTTGCTGAACCACAACTGGCTTTCCTTAATGTTGTGTGGGTTTTTTTGGTTTGGTTTTTTTTTTTTTAATCCCAGAATGTCCTGAATAATAGATCAGATGCAAAGCTGATACATCTCTAACAGTTTCAATGGATTTGTGAAAATCTGTCTGCAAGTAATACATACCAAGTATCATAAATGCCTTCTTTCTTTTAGGATGACATTACCAGCATTTCGGTAAAGGAACACTTTGCACAGTAACTGTTCCCCTACAGCCCTTAGGCCACTTTGCTCAAGGGCTGCAAAATGGTGTTTCCGCTGCATAATAATCTCACGTCAAATGCAACAGTACTGCATTACTCTAGTACTGTGTTGAGTAAACATTGCTGCTACATCAGTAAATTGCGACAGTGAGATCTAGGCTATATAAGGCATTTTGTCCCAACACAGCCAATCCCTTGCTTTTATACCCATCAACACTGGTGTGTATAAATCACCACCTACAGGGACTGAGTCCTCATAAAAGAAACTCCAGAAGACCAGTATCATACCAACATACCACTTGCCAATTCAAAAACCAAAACCACACAAAAAGTCCTCAGACTCCCACATACTTTATCCCCATCTCCCCATTACACATACATGCACACACACGTGGGATATTCATGTGTAGCTTTCTGCTTTGAACATGTAGATTGTGTGGTAATTATTTAATACCTAACAACCTGCAGTCACATACCTGGCCTCAGCTATGTATGTGTTCATCCTCTCCACTTACAAAGTGCTGGGATATTACCTTTATTTGAATCGGCAGGCCATTTGTGACCAATTTAGCTGCTGAGCTAACATTCAAGGCCCTCATCCAAGCTGTGGAGTTACAATGGAATCGGATCTTGTTACACAGCCTACTGCATCATATGGTGCACCCTCTATTATATAACTATATGGTTCCCAAAGGTTACCTATAATTCGATTATAGAGTCATGTTGCAGTTCAGTCAACGTTTAAGAACAAGAAATTTGATGATTTACTTACGGAAATCCATACTGAATCCATCCGAAACTGAACAACAAATGGTAAAAAGTAGTTTTATCTTCTGAAAGGAGCTATGGTAACAAACAAGTCAGGATGCACATCCATTGCTCTCTTCTACCAGATAAGTAGGATGACTATCAAAGATTCTATTTTTGTCCCAGAAAGTCAGGGAGCATGCAGGAGGATCTGACTGCTGTCATAATAATTGCAGACAGTTATGACGTGAACCACAGTGAAAATGCTGAAGCTCTAGGTGGTCATCACTTCACTTTTACCCTCTTTAAACAGTAGGGGAAAAAAACCCAACAACAACAAGCCAAACCAAAGAAAATAAACTTCTGCAACTCTAGTAATTGTCACATCAGCTGAGAGGCACTAAGTTAATCATGAATTAAGATCTGATCTAGATGGGAAAAAAGTGAGAGGCATCACTAGCAATATTTTGGAATTTGACCCTCTGGGTGCAACTGCATAGTTTCACAAGTTTATGAGCATGAATCCATTCTACCTAGAAAATATTTATGTCAGCATTTTCAAAGATGCTACTCTTTCAAGAGGTAATTATCTTCTAGTTTAGAATATCACATCTGAGAGTATTGCCCCCCCCAAATGAATAGCCATTTCTGGAAAAATAAAAACAAAAATGCAATTTAAGTGTATCAGATGTACAAAACTAGAAATTCCATACTTGAACTTTTATTTGATTGACTCTACATAAAGTGGAGAAAAAACACCTCTACAGAAAAGAGACAAACCGTGTTGAAACTTCAAACATCCAAAAATCTTGACTAGGCACTAAAAGTTACGCAATGATCTTAAAAGCCAGGGATTTTTTTTTAAGTCTCTATTATGCTCCCAAGTACTTTTTTAAGCTTTTCTATACAATTATAAAACCTAGAAGTTTATTTATTTTCTTAAAGCTAAGACTTTAGCTGGTCACTTTTGTGACCAACAGACACACAATACAAATCACAACATGTACAATAATGCTTGTGATATTTGAAAGGAGCAATACTAAGTGCCATTATTCATCTCATACTTCACCATGAAATCCCTTCAGCTGATGTAGGATTATTTTCCTCAAACATAGGCCCTGTGTGAAAGTTCCTACATACATTCTCTCCCCATGTATTCTAGGCAAGGGGAAACCAATGCATTTATCAGGCAGTCTGGAGTTGTAAGTTACTGAAAAGGCTGGACTTTTTCCTCAAAGCTGTGTGGCTTGTATCACACTCCGAAGCATCTCAGCACAAAATTTCACCCTAGGACCCAGATTCAGATGGGCCAAATTCCTGCTAAGTCCCCATGCTTAGTGTTTCTGGATATATGCCTCTAAAACCCCACAGCCAGCTAATAGAAAATATCAGGCACAGGGACTTGGGGGTGTTTAGGCCAACTGTATCTGACTTGTGAGTATATAAAAGTGCCTGATTCTGTTTCAGGGCAAACTAAATATTACAGAGATCATGGAGTAAAGAAATGGAAATGAGTGAAACATCAAAGGCTTATCCTTGTTAGTCTGAGAAGCCCACTCCGAGAAAAGACTTAACTGCTGACCTCTGTATCAAACAGAGGAAACACTAGGAAGGATGCAACCATTTTACTAGCACTAACACCACCAAAATTAAGTATAAAAGTTTCACTTTCACAAACCTTGATTATCTGTAGACCACCTCAGGGGGATTATTTTTGTGTGTAGGTGGGCAGGATTCATTGTCTTTGAAACTTTTAGTCAAAGATGTTTCTGAAGAATAAAAAACTAGACGTACTAGATGTAATAAAGAAAAGGTCTGAATATTTTTTTACTTTATATAAAGTAAGTTCTCTTAGAAGAACTAGGCAAGACTGGTTCCAATTAGTCCTTTAGTTTTAGCCTAAAGAAGAATATTTTTGGATAATCTGAACACAGTTTACTCAGCTGTTTTAAAGGACACATCTAGAGGTGCATTTCTTTTCCTGAAATACTAACTGAAATTTATTTTGTAGGGAAAAGATGAAAGAGTTTATTATTAAAATCCAAAGAAATTAAAAGCAAAAAGTTGTATTAACTGAAAATTAAGTCTCAGTTCTTATTTTACACACAAACAGAGATAAGAGCCTTTCTTTCAATCAGACTACCAAAAATTGGAAGATCTGGTGAGGTTAGTGGTAGTGTAAGCCTGACAAAAATGAGCTTGGGTATCCTATAGACAAACAACTCTTTTATTTTGCCTGTGTTTGAACAAAAGGGTCTTTCATTACAGAACTAGAACATACAGAACAAGGTGACATAATATTTTCAAAATGATATAATGGAAACAAAGTGTACCAACTTCAATGCTACTCTTCAGTCAGGTTTTGCAACGAGCCCGAGTTAGATATTATTTTATGGTCAAAGGGCTCCTTTTCTATGACTTTCTTTGCAATTATTAGCTAGGACTGTAATATTTGGTATTGCTACCAAGATGGTCTATGATTCTGTAATGAGAGATCCCCTTTGTAATATCTGTGCAATTAGGCATAATTAAGTTTGTCAGGGGAACTTCAATTTCCTGATTTTTGAGTAAATAAAGAATCAATGTTAATATTGCAGTAATCAGTACTAACTAACATTTAATTTGTTTTGTTTCAAAATCAGAGGTCACATTGTGAAACCATTTGATAGTATGCAATAACAAAAAAAAAAAAAACCAACAAAATAAACAGAAGTTGGAATAAAGATAACTTTATATTAACTGGTACTTTGCTGTTCTAGTGTTTCATTTGTTGAGTTGTCCTGAAGCCAACAAAATACCAGTAAGAATCAGGATACAAATATGACTTAAGTACTCTCTGGTGTGGTCTTGGAATGAACTGACATTTGTTTTTACCACACTGTGATAACATCACAGATGTTAGAATCATAAATGCCAGTATACCTTAAAGCTTTCCGTTTCAGAAAGAAAGGTACTGCCACTACAGCTAAATGAAGGTCTCGACTAGCTTCAGTAGACCATTTGTGGGCCACGCACCAAGAAAGAGACAAAAATCATGTCTGATAGAAATCCCACATAAATATCAAACTATACATCACACATCCATCCAACTGAGTAAGAAAGACTGAGTTTCAATCTGGAATTTCTAGGGATTCATGTAACAGAGCTGTAACACACCACAAAAATTCACTGGGGATTATCAGATACGGGCTCATGGGGGGGGAAATTGGGAGTGCCCTGTTAAAAGCTGCCTGGTGGAACACATCTATTCTCAGTCACAGGAGCTGGGACTGGCTGTTCAGGCACCGCACCCAGCTCACGCATGCATCTAGTGCTGATAATCATTCACAGTTTAAAAATAGGTATGAGAAAGGTAGTCACAGGGTTATAATGAATAGAATTTATGGGGCATTACTCTCCCAAACTGCTGTTTCAATCTAAACACTACTCTGGGCTTGAGGTATCAAAATGTGACAACAATGCTCAAGGTCTCCATAGCAGGAGTATCTCTTTTCTTTTCCCTGCCTTATTTCTTGAAAAACAGTAAAACGGTAAATAGTTTTAACATTTAAATTATTGTCGATAGTCTTCAGAGTCAACACTGCATCAAACATCCAAGACTTCTTGTATTGGGAGGCTGACTGCAAATAACCAAGTGTCAGCTCACATCTAGTACAGTCTTTAATTAGAACCTCACAGTCAAGCAGGCTACAAGCTTTTTATTTCCTAAATTAAAGCTGTAATTTTGGAGCACAAGTAGTCAACCACCGGGGAAAAAAGCACCAGCTTACCATACTGCTGAAAGTCAGATCAATCTGACCCCTGTCTCAAAATATGAAGGACACAAATTATATCATTTTCTGGAGAAGCCACAACATAACAATTTTTATGAGTTTATGGTGTTAGGTACTTAATGATGTTGGAAGTTCTTTGGGATTACTTTACAGGCTACTCCTCCGAGAAAAGAAAAGTTATGTGCAAGACAAATGAAACCAAAAAATTGACTTACAGGCTCTCAGTACTATCCACAGGTCTCAAAGCTCAAGATTATCCATCCCTATCTACAGCAAGAGCTCCCTTTCAGAGGAACAAGAACATTTGCTTCACAATAGCTCAAAGGTGTTCAAATCCCTACAAGATACTAACACTATATGCCATCCATTTTAATGGAAAATAGATGTCCAAATTCCCAAAGACAGCCCTTTTACCACTGGGCCCAAAGGAACAGATTACATGAAAATATCTTTTTATCACAAGAGAAGACAGGAAAAAAAAATTCCAATTAAAATTGATGGAATTGATCGAAGAATGAAAGCCATCAAGGAACAGAGAGGCAAAATGGGGAATAAAATAAGGGAAAAGTGCATAAAGTTATCTTATTCCTCTCTAGGAATATAAAAAACCTTCCTACAAGAGTAGAAGAAGATATTTGCAATTTGTTTTCTAACAGCTAAAAGAAGTGTAGATTAAACACTAGGAAGCATGTTGAAAATTGTGGCAAAGGCAGACCATAAAGTTGGAGGTAAAACACTGTAACTTGAATTACTCCATTGTCATAATTAAATGGCCAGGAAGCACTCCAGTGTTTTAGGAGTAGCTGTAAGCACCCCTAACTTCATGGATTTGAGTTTGAACTGAAGTCCTTTCAGCTCCAAAAAAAATTCCTCGCCAATACTGCTTGGGCTAAAAAAGAATTTCCTATAGCTCCAGTCTTTATGCTTATCATAGATACCTGCATATGTCTGGGAAGAGCTGTTGATTGTGGCATGTAATAAAAAAAATTACATAAAAAACCACGGTTGCTTTGCAGCTTTAACCCCGCTCCTCTTAGTGTACCTTCATATTCCAAGTCCTTCCTGCTAACTAGCCTTTCAGTACTCGGTTGTCTCACGTGCACTCAAGACTAGATCAAGCCCTGGGAATTTCTGAGCAGAGCTCTGGACCTACGACCATCCTTGTGAGGACAAAGAAGCACTCAGTGGATGAAGAGGAAATCATCCCACACAGTTACTATCCCACACATTCTCCCGCTGTGGCCAGGCTCTCAACCCACAGAAAGCTTCTTGGGACTTCCTGAAGTACCTGATATTCCTTCTCACTCTTAAAGCAGTATGTGTACCCCCCCCTTTGAGAAAATGTCAATAAACAATTTAAATGAAGTTTTACTTTTGAAACTGATAGCTAGATTTTCACTTAACAGCACTACATTTAAGACCACACAGAGGGGGTAATACTGGCACATAGACACATACTACTTTACAGCCATGAGAGAGACTGACAAAAAAAAAAAAGCAACGCAGGAAAAAGAAAAAGCAGTAAGCTGTAGAAGACCATTAAATATGCCAATGACAAATATGAACAAAAGCAGCACAAATTGTATGGTACTGGTAAATTAGCATATTTCTCTCTTCAGCAACTGGAAGCATTAGAGGAACGCTAGCTTTTAGGGAGGCGCTCCTCATGCCCTGTGCTTTAAACACCAAACCAAAAGTCACACCGATGTGATGGATGAGAGAGAGCCCAGACAGACAAATCTACAGGTTGCTTCAAAAGCAGAAATATATTCGACCCAAGACATCAGGTCTGCATCTACTATACCACAAGTTACAGTAGAACTCCCCTCAGTCCCTCACAATGGTCCTAGCAGAGATGTTATTGCATTTTGCTGCTGTAGCTTCTATCTAGTTTGGCCAAGAGTCCATGAGTCATGATACCTATATTTACAATGATGTCAGATACAGGAACAATCCAGTGGCATTTTTCTATTAGTGCTGACTATGCAGGATCTGCCACTTAGAAACTTTTACATGAAAATAACAAAGAATAGGAGCATGTGATGCTTGAAAAATTAGGCTCTAATTTCAATCTGTAAATGAAAAATTTAAACATTCTAAAACTTAATAGAGAATTGACAAGAGTACAATGATTTCTGTCCATCGTAAAAGACAGCAAAAAATGTACACTTTTGCCTACCTACTTACACAGGGAATAAGCAATGCTTTCAGAGCCTGATGAGAGAGATGCTGCTAGCTGATGGAATCATTTGTCCTCAGATGCTAACAAGAAAGTAATAAATGGAACGAGTTTTGAACATGAGCTTACAATATTTTTAGGACCTAAAACCTGCCATTAAGTAGCCTGAGTATTCTACAACAAGGGTCTAACAAAAGCTATCTCTCAGGTTTCAATCCTAACTATTAAATCCAGACAGCAGGTTTCTTGCTCTACTGTTAATATTAAAGATACCAGTGTTACAAACTGGAGCTTAATGGTTAACATGCATAAGAATATTCATTTATTTGACTTCAAAAGAAGTTGAACAAAGCAACAGGAAACAAGTGCATGCATGTACCAAACTAATACAAAACCCAACATAATTCTTTAACAGTATAGTGTAGGCATTGTCAAAAATTGTTCAAGAAGAAGTTAGGATGAATTCACATCCGTCTCAAAAAGTGCAGACAATTCATTTCTGCAGACCCTTCAAGATGAGATGTTCTTTTAAGTGAAACTACTGAAGCAGAACTCTGATGAGTTTGATGATCCTGAAAGTGAGATGTTTTTAGTGCTATCATTATAATTATTAAACGTAGCTGCAATGACAATTTAAATCTGTGTTCCAAACCTCCCAGATGCTCTTCAACATTAGACACCTTTGTGTCTTGAAGACCCAGAAATAAGCTTACTAGTTGATTATGCTATAAAGAAAAGCTCTGCTTAACAAGACAGATGCAACCTTATTTTATCTTAATGATATTGCCTTCAATGGAACACAAAAGGAGCAATTGTAGCAATGATTGAAACATTTCTTTTAGCGGCTTGTAAATTCAGCTGTCCACTACAAGAATCTCCAAGTGAAGAAATGGGGAAAAATAAAAGAAAAAGTAACAGCATTGAACAGTGACATAAGTGCAGGTTGGCTAGGTGAACATGACAAATGACCTCCTAATGGCCACAAGCATACAGACAATGAAATGTATATCCTAGTATGCTGCTATTAATTCTGTCCCAAAATGAAAACCACAAATATTGGTGCAGTGTCACTGGAGATACCATCCAAGAACAAAGAGAAAAACGTGAGAAAGATGTCTTTACTATTTGGTTAGACAACAAAACCAAAATTGAAACAAGAACGTTTAAAATGATTTCTTCTGCTTCTGATATACAGCTGCTCAGTGCTGTATTTCAACTACACTGAGTGAAAACGTACAACCAAACTCTCCCAAAACTGTACTGCAGAGCCTAAAGACAAAAATCACTCCACTATCACCAGTAGCCTGGCTAACTCGAGTGAAAAAGGAAGACTGATGTCCCTGGTTCCCAGAGACACTTGTGTTCCTCTCAGGAACACGTGCCTCTACGTTTGCATCAACAAGTGTCTTGAAATTTGCACTGAGAACAAGAAGGACTTTGATCAAAAAATAGCACACATTTTACTCTGCAAGGAACTTTAGAGAGAGGTTCTAAATTTACAAAAGCAGTTGAAGGAGGTTTCAGAGGGACTTGACAGATTACAGGCTGATGACACTACCGTTACAGCCTCAGTGGAAATGTGGTTTGATCTAATTAACAACAAAGAACTAGAACCACTGAAGAACAAAATTAAAAAATTATTCAAAGACACTTGGAAGCTTTCCATTTCATAGCCACCAGGACTGATTCCAAACACAGACGGATGGGATTAAACCCAGGATAGGATGTCGAGGTTGGGACAGGCACAGAACATATTCCAAACACCTCAAATCTTCTCAGTTTAAAAATTGAAGGTCCATATTTTTGCCCTAAATATGTAATTACAAAATGGATTTGATTGAACACAATTAATTTAATCATGCAGGTGGAAAATACAGATGTTAAATTAGGGCAGACAAGATGGCTGAACTTAGAAATGCTGGATTTTAGAACAGATGCATTGCTGTCCAGCCAACTCAGCATCACTTTTTACACATTTTTAGTTTATTCATATTGCTTTGATTGAAACTGTGTAACAGCGTAGGTGCTAAAATCAAAGAATCTGGTGAAGTGCACTGATATGCAGAGTTAGATATAAAGCCTCACAGACCTAACTTTTTTCACAGACTCCGGAGACCAGGAGAATGTTCTTATTTTTTAATTACAGAATCACAAGCTTTACATTCTAGATAATGTGTCGTTTTGTGTTTAAGGAATAAATATGCCTGTAAAACAGATTGCATCACATGCATGCACTGTTTCAGTGGATAAAATACTACATTTGAGTGTTTTTTCCAAGAGGCTTTTGCAGAAATAACCAAAAAAGTAACGCCGGGGAGAAAAATTCAACTCTAATATTTTGGCTGCTGTTTCCACATACAAATTTTCTCTCCACACCCAACAGAGAACACATACCTTAGCTGAACAATTGTGAGTGAGCATATGTTAGCTATGCCAATATCCCGTGGAAAGTAACAAAAGCCTTTAACTTATTTTTAACTGAGAGAAGTGCATAACTAAGAAAGTTTGTGCTTTAGAATTTCAAGTCAGATTTGGGATTACTGTATTTCCCTCTTTGGGAAGTTGTATGATTACCAATCTTATAATTAAAAAAGTAAAAGTTAATGAGAAAACATGTTAACGTCAGATGATTTACGTGCCTATTAATATTATAAGTGTATTGGGAAAAAAAAAAGGGGGAAAAGGAAAAACCCGTTGTGTAATCCAGTTCTGATGAAATACCGGACAATTTTGAGACTGATAAAAGTGAGTCACTGCCAACTGACTCAGCATGACAACAGGAGTTCATTGTTGCCTTCGGACCGAAGGAAGCAAGCAGCCAGTTGGTTCAAACTGGATTTGTTCTTTCACTAAAATGTGATATTTCCACCATCTTCTTGTTCTCCTTTTGCATCTTCCATCAGACCCTCTAGTGTCTCCAGTACATACTGCATTTATTAAGCCCTGCACTATTCAGCTAGCATCAGATACAACACACATTAAGCCCTCAGATGCAGCATGTTACAAAATTAACTTAAAAGGCTGGAATACAGCTCCATTTTTAAGTCCCAGTATATTTATATTTCACATATGGTTTTCGCTAGGCTATTCACAGGGGGGACTATAAAGCATCTCAACATGTGAGGTACTCTTGTAAACTCCACTATGTCCTCAGTTGCACTTACTGTCCTCAGGCATGGGGGATGTTGTACTG
This sequence comes from Haliaeetus albicilla, assembly GCF_947461875.1. Lineage (NCBI taxonomy): Eukaryota > Metazoa > Chordata > Aves > Accipitriformes > Accipitridae > Haliaeetus > Haliaeetus albicilla. The sequence goes on from NC_091488.1 coordinate 41,858,372, forward strand.
CAAGTATTAATATGGATATACGTGCCGCTTGTTACATCCACATCTCCCCCTCCCTGCTTGTAGGTTTGGCAACAGCAGGATGGCTGAATTCAGCTCAAAAACTGGAATTCCTGTTAGTCTCCAAGGCTTTCCAAAGATTGCCTTCTGCTAGTCACTGCAACTTCCCCCGGCACTCTCTGAAGTTAACAAAACAAGGAGAGCTCAGGAGCTCCCGTGGGACTTGGGACCCTTCAGAATCTGGGCAACGGAACTAAACAAAATATACTGCACCCATCCTTGAGATCTCTCAGGACTGGAGCTATATGAGAAGGGTTTTTAAAAATATTGTAATAGGGTGGATTTATACTGTTAAGACACAGGACTGACCAAGAGGAAGGTTCACCTGTTGCATAACATTGTATAAAGTGTACAGAGTAATGTTACAAAATCTGGTTTGCGGCTCTTTTCCTTCAATATGCTCAAATCTCAGTCTCATCATTCATTATTTTCTGCTTTTCTCATTAAAGCTGCTTCTCCTGAAGTCTGTCAGAAATGTGAAAATCCCTTTTTTTCCAAAAGAGATTATTAGAGTCTTAAAAGTTTACTGATTTAACTGCAGCTTACGAGAGAATCCTGGAAATAAAATTAAATTATTTTTGAGAAGAAACAAGCAACAAGAAAGGTCCATACTTGCTCAAGCAGCTGAAGCATCCCCAGCCATTATAACTTTTTAAAAAGCATATTTTGCCAAAAGGAACTATGCCACATCAAAAATTATCATGCCAGGAGAAGGAAACTCCTCACAACTGAAGTACAAGATTGGTAATCAACAAACTGGCTTATATTCATGGTAACTTCACAGGTGACTTCGACTAAGTCCGTCAACATCTCTAAATCTGAGTTTATCCATCAGTGCAAGAGGCTACTAATGCTTCCCTATTTCAGGAGGGTGTCTTAAAGCTTAATTAATTGATGTTCATAAAGAACTCGGATTCTCAGATGAGAGGCATCAGAGAACACCAAAGTATTATTAATCTCAGGTGCCAAAAAATTATCCCTGCTCTTGCATGAAACAGCTCTGAAATATTTGTAATTTCTATGGTAGCAATATCCCCAGTTCAGTTCGCAAATGATGAGAGTTATCCAAGTAAAATAAATGTCTGGTCATCAGAGTAAACAAAGACATCATTTTACAAGTCCAATCTAAATTGTAGAGATAATCAATATGAGAATAGCAGTGCCCACAATGAAACCTGTATTAATTATGAAGAGAGTTTATGAAAGAAATTAATCATTATTATGGAGTTCGCTGTAGGAATTTAATAGCATGAGCCAATTCTACATGACTCTTATGATGCTTGAGGTCAAATATGCTGAGTTTGAAATAAACTTTAATCTACTCTGAACTAACTTTGTATAAAAAAAGAAAGCTTCTCATAAGTTCCACAGTACTGCCCAAAATAACAAATCTGCTCTACCCCATAAGTGCGTGTGGTCTGATATGCCATCCTGAAAATAGATTCTAATGTCTCTCTTCCCTCTCCCTTTTTTTTGTTTAAATTAGTGCTATAGGGAAATTATATACACTGATTATAAGAGAAAATTAGATATGGGAGATAACAAATATATTTTTAAGCTTACTTTGTTGTTTTGGTTTTTTTTTTCTTAAGTAACCACCCTTCCAAAATAAATGCAGCAATGTTTATGGAAATAAAGAAACAAATTATAACAATTTTAGGTAGCATACCGCAGTCAAATAAATACCATTTTCTAATAAAACAAACTGGGAGAAACCCTAATAGAACTTAACCCATAGTAACCAAAACAAAAACTCAAGAGACTTCCTGTTCCAAAATCAGAGCTGTTCTTGAGAGCTAGAGATTCATATCCATCGGTCAACTTCAGTATTAATCAATGAATCCTTTTTGTAAGATTATGAATTCTCAGGGGAGAGGCTGTGACTGGAAGTGTTGAAAATGCTCAATGTTGGCTTAATTCCATCTCCAGTCAGGTCCTGGTTGTCTTCAAAGGGAGAAGAGCTAGACTGATGCTGAGAGGTTTTGAAAAGCCTACCCTTTGTATTTACTTGCTTTTGTGAAGTACTTCTTCAAACAAATAAAAGCAGGAAGACGTAAGTAATGAGCCCATCATACCTCTGAGGTCCACGCATGGCAAGAACTCCACGGGTCAGAAGTGGACAGAGAATTCTTGGGGAGGTTCTTGTTTGGGGTACTTCTGAGCCTGCGTGTGTTCGTGAGAGGAAGGAAGGTAAGCCACTGGGATGCAGCCAAGTCAAAAAGGTTGGCTACCCCTACAAGTGCACAGAGAGGTGCCGCAGAAATAGTATCTTCTTGCTTTTGCAAAATATGGGATTAGCCATTTTGGAGACTACTAATAATGTATGCGAAGCTTACAATACTGTCAGTAACAATTAGGTATGCAAAAGGAAGAATGAACGTGTAAAATTTTACAAGAACAAACGGTCTCCAATTAAAATAGTCCAAAAGAGCTCAATCTGAATATTTTTCTGAGCTTCCTTTGTTGATGCCGTAGATTTCTTCGTAGTTGTACAATTCTGCAAGCTAAAATTCTCTTGGCAACTACAGACTTCCTTACTTCTGATCTCATCACACACAGATGGCTCAGGCTTGTAAAATATTATTAGGGGACGTGTTGGAGTGGCCTGAACATGGGTCACTCCAGCAGCGTAATCTGACTCTAACAATTTCTCTGGACTTGTATAACCTTGAGTTTACCATTGTTTCCCAAACTGCAAAATGGGAGGAGAGTCTACCTCCTCATGAAGTGATGAGAACGTGATTTAATATACGTACAACTCTATAAAAAAGGAAAAGCGTTACTGCTATTTGGGGAGAGTAAGACAGGGTCATGTGGCCTTCAGTTTTTACTCTCTTCTCTGAAACAAACACCGACACAGATATAAATAGTGCCTGCAGAAAAGCAAGGGGTGAACTTCTGCTTGGTTTTTTAAACAGTTTGTAGCTTTTGCATGTAAAGTCTGTTTAGAAGAGATTTGAATAGTTTAATAATTAAACCAAAAATCTTTAGTTCTAAAAGTATTAACATTTACCAGAGTAGATTTTTTTTCAGTGGTGTCATAAATTCACAGTATTTACCCACCAGTTCTGGTTTTCATAACAAGACTGTGGTTTTTATTTTGATCACTGGTTAATTTATTGCTGCAGCACATAATTTTGCTTTTCTTTTGGAGGTTCTGAGGAAAAGTAATTCTTTACAGACACTGTTCAGATGGTATTTTTCAATTAAAAACACTTAAAGCAGAAAGGGACGGTTGTCTGGTGGGGGACTGAAGATCAGAGTTCAATGCTTGGCTCTACAATAGACTCCCTGGGGAAATTTTCAAAGGCACAAATGGCAGGTTGGCACATCACTCCCATACTTGCTTTAGTGGGAGTTAGTTGCCTCTGAAAACCGCTCTTTCCTTTCCCTGGATTATCCCGATCAAGTCACTAAATCTTTCTGTATCTCGGTCTGCAACTGCCATAGTGGGAATTCTAATATTTTGTTTCCTTCACCTTTTGCCTGACTTGCCTATTTAACTATAAGCTTCCTGAGACAGCGCCTCTGTTTTACAGCATGTAAAATAACCCACACCAGTGGACAGGGCACTGGTCTCACCTGGGACTCCTAGTTTCTGTTAGAATACATGCATGCAAATAATGTTAATACTAATTGGGAATCTGGAGAGTATTAATTTAAACTGTTTTCCCAAAGCCCACCGTGCTTTCCAGGAGCAGTACTGCACTGGTAAAAAGCGCCAGATTACCAGCCCAAGAGAATGGCATCCACAGAACAGGTACAGGACAGCAACATGGGGTAAATGTCTCCCACGTGGCACCACAAAGATGACCCCTTCATTGAAAAGGGGGATTATGAACCCTCTTCATCTCAATCTCTGATTTCTGGTTACTTCAGGCCAACCTGTTCCATTTTAGTCTACATTCTTTGACTGACATGTTACATTTTAATAAAACAAAAAGCGAAGCCTAAACAAGAAATGTCCATGAGGCCTTTCAGAAAACAAACTGTGAACCTGAGTATGCATTTGCACCACGAGCATACACATACTCAGCCGCTGTGGTAACACAAACAGTTCTGTCGTATTTATCCTGCAAATCAGGACTAGGCAAGACAATTTTTATTTTCAAACCACTAAGGTAAAATTCTCAAAAATATGACATGTGGAACTACTTAAAGGGCAAGAATGACAATATAGTGAGTAAAAGTGCATGACAAGTAAATTCAAGGAAATATTGATCTGTATTTGTTTATCCAAAAAGTGGAGCGCCCCACAGAATTATTCAAATAAAACTGATAATTATTTTTTCTACTCTACTGAACTTATATGCGCTGTGACCACGAGTAAAGATAAAAAACAATTCCTATTCCATGCACACTCATTAATTACCTACTACCCTACCAGGAATTACCGAGTTTGCCAAATGAGATGAGGATAGGGCTTATTGTATTCCAGAACACCACCACTGAGTGATGATGTCTTTCAGATACCACTAGCAGTTAAACTAGGCTTCTTACCTTTGTCCTGTTGCATAAATTATTCTCTAAGCTGTTCATCTTTCTCAATGGTATCTTTATGGCTATAACCAAGATCCTAAGTTTTGTGGGCAAATTTTTTTCCTCAAGTTAATTCAGCTAAAGCCTGCAGCATTACAGTAGGAATTATTTTTTATAGAATATATTCATAAGACTAATGCATATCTTTATGTGCTAGGCACATCCTCCATTTCTTCTTGCATCATCCAGTTTATAGCATCTATGCAATCAGCCCAGTATGCAATACAAGACAGAATTCCTACAGTAGATGTAAATAATTCAAGAAAGTTTGTAAGTCTTCAGAGAGATTTAGTCACAGATCACCTGTTCACAGAGTTTAAAGAGATGTCAGAAGAGTGCCAGGATTATCACAGACCAACAATCAGAAAGGTTATAACAAAATATCAGTATTATTACAACATGGAACTGAAACTGGCTTTGATTTTGGTAAATTAACAAACTTCAAAGGGATTGGTTTAAATCTGCCAGTGGAGGAATGTTGTTTGATTGCATCATGTACTGGGATGCTGCTGCAGTCGGATCCAGAAAGAATGACGCATCACAGTCTGACACGGCTCTGATAATAGATAAGTAAACCGTAGGATTGCCAAATGAAGAGGTCAAAAAAAAAAAAAAAAATCCCAACAAAAACAAAAGAGCTGATAAAGCAAATTACACCAACAGAATTTGCAGTGCAACACGAACAAAAGAAACCCAAACAAACCTCATTCCTATTACTGATGGGATGCCCCTGTATCCCACATGGCATCATTGCAAATGGATTCTGCAGATAGCGAGAGAGACACAAGCACACAGTTCTGCAGTAACAGCAGCCCTCACAGAAGACAACCATTTGCCAGCTGAGAAACCTTGACCTACTGGCCATGCGCCTCCATTTCTATTCTACTGATCCACTAAATCAGTCACACCTTAAGGTATGTTCACAATCATGGGTGACAAGAGTCAAACCTCTTCTGTTCATGACAATCCTTGTATTTTCCTCCCAAAAGCAAAGTATGCTAAGGACATTTTTTATATGTCCGGAGGCCAACAGACTGTCACTTTCTTTACACAGTGTACCACACACATCTAGGACATAGAAAGGATTATTTAGAACTCTAAAGGAGACATTTATACCCAGTACATTTCCAAAATAAGGATGGCAAGTTGCTGAAATAACTTATTTAAAACTTTTTCTCAAGTACAGAGTGATAGAATTAGAGTAAAATCGTCTAGAAGGGGTTGGAAACACTTTCTCATGAAGCCTTAACCATCACTTCTAGTGACATTAACTTGAGCTACATGTCCCATCGGACAGCAAGTGTCAGCAAAGTAAATGCATTAGTTAAAGCTTAATAGTAGTTTGGTGTTCAATATCCTGAAATATTTAATATGTTTTTTCCCAAAGTAAACTGTTATTCAGTTTTAATGAAGACATTAACCTGCTTGATTTGTAAGCTCCTGTGGGAAGTCAGTCTAAAACACTGTCACAAGAGGTAGGCAGAAGTAACAAGAGCTGTGACAGGAAATCAAGCACATTTTACATGTTAAAAAAGCAGCCAGAAAATGAGTCTCAATATGCTCTTGTTTTCTTTTAGTTTTGTTTATTTTTTGGTAATATGATTTCTGCCCTTTAAAAGATGCCAATTAAGGCTGGTTATAACGTAGTCTGCACGTAACTGTGGGTATTGAAATCTATGTGAGTTTTCACCAACTATTTTGTAAACAAGAAGTGGTAGAATACAGACTCAAAAAAAAAGTTTGGGTCAGATTCTGAACTTCAAGACACTTTCCAGTTTCCAGCATTGTAGGATGACAGCTTTAAACTGGAATCCACTGTTACACTTTTAGTCACAGTTTGAATTTTCCGGACTGACTTTGGATACAGTCTATATTTCATGGGAACAGCCGGTTTTGTGAGTTTTCAGCTTGAAATGATAGTAATATAACAAGATGAGCAAAAATGGTGAGACCCCAAGCAATTAAGGTGGGTGTGTACTCTTCCTGAAATGCATATTGGTGGTTTGACAAGGGAGACAAGCTGGCTGCTTTGTTTCACAGTAGCTGCGTTTAGTTCATGCTGTCAAGTGTGGATTCTGACACTTAACAGTATTAATATTGCTATTTCTATTGATATAATTAGCACTTCTATAAATAATAGCTAAAGCTGCCATAGCTAAGTATATTACTGCAATCAGCACCATCAGGCCCTTCTTCGTTACACACCCTCCTGGAAATACAAGCTGATTTATCTCAACAAGAAGACAGCCACTGAGCAACGCTGTTGATTCTAGCGGCCCAGCTAAGAGCAGCTACCACCATGTGGAAGACTCTCCTAAACAACTAGTTTGTATGTGTGAGACTAAAGTTTCTCACCAGTCTTGCACCTGCCAATGTTTGAATGCTATAAATAGGGACTCTTCTTTTCAGCCGCACGATAAAAAAAACCTCGCATTGAGTTCAGTGGGTGTTATTCATACACTACAATGGGGAGAAGTCCTATGAATGTTTTGGAGAGAAACTGGACCCAACCTTTAAATTCTAACTAAATAGCACAAAGATTTTATTTATTTACTTTACAGCTATGAAACAGGAAATTGCTTAGCAAAACAGATATTGCTTCTTCTACAGAAGAGCAGCACCTGCTATTTCAATCCCTAATTTCATTCTGTTAGACTTAAAAATACTGAAGAACGACAACTTTTCTAGTGGCCCAAACACCAAACTTCAGGCACTCCCAATCTGTTTCAAAGACCTTTGCCCTTGTTTCACTGTGCCTAAAAGTCATAACTTCTACATGAGTTTTGAGAGTGTTCAGTATCTAACTTTAGATAGTTATGCTTAGTGACTGCAACTTATAACATCAGTGGGAGAGGGAAATGTGCAGAACTAGTAGTGCTGGTGGAGAAAAGACAGCCTCAGGGTCTCAAAAGATGCATGCAAAAATATAAGCAGTTAAAAAATATCTCCAGTTTTTGAAACAGTGCGTATTTTCTGCTTTCTTCATCTTCCATAAAGTGATGTGGGTAAACACCACACAAAGATTTTCTGAAGGCCAATATTTACAGTGTCTGGAAATAGAAAGCGTTACGTATAAGAAAAGCAGCCTAGATTTCTGACCGTTGTTTGTCACAAAAATGCTTTAAAAGTTTTAAGTTCTCAAGCTTTAGTCAAATGGATGTGCTAAAGGTCGTATGGGGAATTAAGTCATTTGTGCGTATAATTAGTATTGGGTGTGAGACATGCACATTTTTGAATCCTGTAAGTTCTTCCAGAAACACTACTTGCTAGCTGTAGTACTTGAACACTTAAAACAGTAAAGAGGATACTACAATTCCAAAGAACCTTTCGAATCCTGTACTACCAGTACAGCTCACTTTGTATGAGGCCAAAGCACTCACACAGCACTATGTCTTTCAGTAGTATCAATGCCAAAATCATTCCTGTATAATTCCACTGATGTCACTTCGGTTATTTCAAAGAGGAAATTCATGTCTAAGCCACGTTCTGTTTTCTGATGCAAACCCAGAATAACTACACCAAAGTTTATGAAGTGACTGACATTGGCATTTATTGTCAAACCAAATAGCCAATGGAATAATTGGCACCTGCCATTTGAAATTATTACTTGAGATATTATATACAACCATAACAGCAGCATTTCAGAATTCTCTGTGTACATACCTTTGCAGGTATTTGTGATGACAGCACTTGGTATTATTCCCGTTATACAGATAGGAAACAAAGACTGAGCAATTTTCCCTGAAGTCAAATATGCTATTCGTGGCAGAGCAGAGCGCTTCACGAGTCCCAAGTCTTAAGCCAGGAACCAAAACCAGTGAACAAGTGCTCAGTCCTCAGTATGCTTCCGTGAAAATATAAGAAGCAATAACTGGGTTGGACCCCATATTTGACGAAAAAAATAAGGAAAGATGACAAATAATTATTTGTTTGAATAAACAGTAGAAGAATCAGACCTAGAACTTTCCCTGGTATTACGAGAAAATTTGATTACAAAGTGTTGTATTTTGGTATTCCTTGAGGCACCTTTCATGAATACCTGGGAAAATCAGAGCAGAATCTGAGATCCACTGATACCGGTAAGCGCAAAATAATCTACATCCTGAAATTCATTTTTTTTTTATTCTGCTCACCCTGCTCAGGCCACAAAGTATGGGACTTCACAAAGCAATACATACCTTCGAAAATCACTTCTGGTTGTGAAAACCTGTCAATGGCAAGTATTTTCTTTTGCTTCAGAAATGCCCGATGATTCATCTCAGTATATACTGCTCATGAAAATTAAAGAACTGAATTTTGTTTTGTTTGTGTTGCTCTGATACCCAAGATCAAGGGTCAGCATGACTATGGAAGGGTAAACAAACAAAGTTTACTAAAAGCTGCCAATTTGACACACTATATTGTTTTTGTTTTGTTTTTCCATATCGTAATGATTTGTGCACACTTTCTGCAATAGCTGGCCTCTTCAGAGAGCTTGAACTGCTGGTAAGATTTCCTGGGCTACTATGTATGCAATTACAGATGAATTCTGCTTACTTAACATTAATTTGGTACTTTGAACAAATTAAAAATAATTATTTTTCCCCATAGCATCTTCTACATCGGTATCTGCAGTCACTCTGGGATCTTAATGAGCTAAACTTTCGACGTTCTGTCCGTAGTTGACGAGGGGACAGCCTTTTCCTTCACGATACACATGCAATCATTTGGGAACAGTTTGCAAATCTAAAATCCCACCTCGCTTGAAGGGATTTACAGCCTCACATGACAAACTATACTGAACAATACTGAGGCCCTGTGAAAAATAAACAAAAAGAACACATTTATTTTCTATTCCAAGATGGAAATAGTAAGTCTTGAGGGCTACCTGGAATTTGACCAAGGTTACCCAGCAAGGATCAAATCCTATTTGTCTTAGGCAGGCAGTCCTGCTGAAATCAAATAAGCTTACAGCACAGATCAGTATACTAGTGCTATGGTTTAACCTCTGAGGCATGCTATAAATCCTGTACCATAAAATAGGTGCTATGGATTAATTTCTAATCCCAAATTATAACTCCTCATTGAAGAGCTGAAAACCCAATTCGCCTCACAGATTTAAATAACAAGGATAGAACCATGCTGAGATCTTTTAAGACTTTACTTTTAAAAGATCGAACAAAATATCTTCCAGGATACTCAATTAGTGCAGTGACAATTAAACCACACTGTTTGAGGTAACAGAACAAATCATACACTATGACACAGCATCTTTTTTTTTTTAAATCTGCCTGCATATCTAGTCACTAATTTACCCAATAAATTAATTCCACAAGTGGCTCTCCGAGTCATCAGTTTGAATTATCAAGTTTCTGCTGTATTTCCAAAACAATGCCAGGCATGCATGTGCGTAGGAGGGATGGGACAATGAAGCCAATAGGTGCAGCTGTGGCCTGGGAGGCAGAAGGTCTGTTCAAACTCTGTCACTGACTGCTCTTTGACATGGGGAAGTCATTTCAGTGCTGTTTAATTCAAGGTCTTTCTAGCATATAATATTTTAGAAATGAAGTCACTCCCCAAACATTTGGAAGGCAGAGATGAGCCCTCATGAACTTTATGAAATCTTTTCCCCTCAAAATCAGAAACACGGGGAGGGGGGAGGGAGGGGGGGAAAGGAGGGGTGTGTGCATGCCAGTCTGGATTTTTTGCCTTCCTATCTTCCCCATGTGCAAAACAGAAGAAATTTCAACCTTCACAAAGCATCTTTATGCAAGTACAGGTGAAAGACAACCTCTGTAAACTCAGACTATTGAATGAGCTAGCTGGTATCTTGCACATCTGGCATCACCGTCACACGGGATGTGAACTGCTCTCCTCTTAGCCTGAATGCTAGCAACCCCGATTTTAAAGCAGGGCTTTTAGGATTCCATTCCTAACATTACAACGTAGTAACAGCAACCATGAAATCCTTGGCCAGAAGGATTTTCTTTTTTTTTTTCTTTTTTTTTCTTTTTGTTTTTTTTTGGGTGCTAACACAACAAACAAGCTACATTTTAAGACTTAAAAACCATTTCATTTTGGAAGACAAGGCATCCATATCTTTCACAACTGACTAGTCACAGATTCTACGTGCTATCAGAAAGTTTTCTTCTGCTAGAAATGAGGATTTTTTTAAAACACCTACAGATTAAATGATGAGATTTAAAATAATGCTAAAATCTTCTGTAATGTTCTTCCTGCATTACAAATGGACTATTAAATCAGTGAAGTGCCAATCAAATGCTTTTGTACTTTGAAAGAAAGGTTTAAATAACAAAAGCAGTTTTTCAGGCCTCTCTCTCCCTCGGTAGTCAGTGTCACCTATGCACTAATTACAACATATTTACTCTCTTTTCTAGTAAGATCACAATTGAATAGATTTTTCAGAACATGATTTTTAAGAAAAGTTGCAATCAGAGCCTCGTGGATTCCGGCTCTTATTAATCCAGCCTGTCTAAGAAAAATACAACGTTGTGCAGTAAACTTCAAGATATATGACAGGATTGAATAATAACAGCTCTGGATTCAGTCTCCAGCTTTAAAAATCAACTCGCTGCATGACCTCGGGTGAACCATTAATTAACTAGGGCCAAATCCTCTGTGGACTGAACACAATGGAACTAGCCAGTTTGTACAAGCCAAAGATCTGGCCCCAAGTTTCCAGAAGTTTTGATTCGGGCTGGCCAAATACTGGAATTTTCGTCCTATGAAAACATGTTCAGTTGTGTTTCAGGATAAGAAGTAAAGCTCTCACATCCTTTGTGGAATAAAAATTCCAAGCAATTCCTTTAAAGGGGGGAAAAGAAAAAAAAAAAAAGTGGAGATTTCTCAGGGAAAGATTTTGTTAATGGTGCTTTCTCCCTGTAAGCAGAAAGTGGAATTGACAGAAGTCTTCAAGGCAGGTAGCCATGAACCATCGCTTTAATTTTCTGGTCAGAAAAATCTAACTTTTTTTCCAGTAAAACTGGAACTTTCCTGCAGAAAACTGCAACTTCACAAATACCACATTTTCCACTGGGGTGGGAAGGATCCTCCCAATCAGCTCTAATATTGTGTACTCGTAGCATCTACTGAAGACAGCCTAGCTGCTAAAAGAGCTCTCGCCTGTGAGGTTTTTTTCATGTAAGAGAAGGATGACACTACTTTCCTATCATAGATTTATTTTTGTCTCAAGTTACTCCTTCTTGCAAAGCACCCCAAGATTCACAGACGCTAAACGATTCTGCATTTCTACAACATTAGCCCCATAATTTAAAGACATCATTTCTATATGAGAGTACATCCCGGGCATTCGGAAAGACCCAAGAAGGTGTTTGGATTTCAGGACTGTTACACAGTTGTAAATAATCACAGGTTTTAGAGACACTTTTTCCTCCTAAATAATTACTTTGAGAACCTAGCTTCAGGCTTCGCATATTAGTTCATTTTACCAGACCGTGACTCTTTACTTTCTTACAATTTCTCATCTGCCGTTCAGCAAAGAGGACTGCAAGACCAACAAGAGGGCATTTAACCTGAAAAATAGACTTAACTCGGCTACCAAAGGAAGCGAAGTCTGGCTAACACGACTGGCACCAAGGCAGCCCGTTTTCTAGTTCTCTTGCCGCAACGACTAGGAAATTCATTCTACCGCTGTACTCTGATTTACACATGTGAGAACACTCCCTACTGACAGGGCTAAAGAAACCCGGGTACGACACCCTGCCATCTTGGCACAAACAGATGTCTGGCACTGGAAGTACAAGAGACCGATTGCTTTTAAAGCCACTGCTGGACCCGTGATATGAAGTATCCCGACGGCTCGCTCAGGTAGAAAGGCGCTGCCAACCTCAGCGAGGATCAACGTGCATATTTTCCCCATGAGCCCGAAGGGACGGCACAAAAAAGCAGCTGAGCTCATCGCTGTCGGGAGGACGACCGACTCCTCCCCACCGCGGCTCTCCCCCGCCGCCCCCTCATCCCGCCGCCGACCGACGGCGCGGTACCGGCCGCGACCGGCACCTTGCGGCCGCCTCCTTCCCGGGGGCTGCCGTCGAGCTGGCGTCCCTGTGTCCCCGGCCGTCCCCCCCCCCCCCCCGGCCCTCGCCTTGCCGTCGCGCCCTTCACAAAAGGGCGCTGGCAACTTTTCCCAGCGGCCCGGCCAGCGGCCTTTCCGCGGGGGGAGGAAGAGGAGGAGGAGGACCGGGGGGGGGGGGTGTTGGTGCCAACTCTCCCTCCGGCCGCACGCACCCTCAAGGGAGCGGCGCCGCGGCGGCTACGCGGGCCGGCTCGGAAACTTTTCCGGGACGGGAAAAAGCTCCGCGAAGCCGCGGGAGGTTGTGCGTGTCCGTGTGTGGAGGGAGGCGGTGGGGACGGAATCTCCCTCCCTCCCTGTCTCTCTCTCACCCTTCCCGCCCGGTCCCGGCGGGACGCCTGAGGAACGTGAGGGGGAGGGAGGGAAGGGGGGGGGGGGGCGGTAGCTCCCCTGGCGCGCGCCCAGCGCCTCAGGGACGGCGGTTGGGACCCAACGGCTCCTCTCGCGCGCGCGGCCGGGCTAAACCGCTGCGCCCGCCCCGGGCGCCCCGAGAACAACCGGCTCGCGCCCCCCCCCCCTTTCATCCCCCCCCACCGCCCCGCCGTCGCCCGCCTGACGGTACGGACCGGCCGGCCCACCCCCTGGTAGGCGGTACCCCGCCGGCGGCCCCGCCCCTAACCCCCCGCTGACCCCGGAAACGCGGTACCTCTCTCATCTTCTCCCTTCCCTTCGCGCAAGCAGCTCGACACTTTCACAGGCAGCCGCCGCCGCCTCGCCGGCCCCCTCATTGGCCCCCGGCCCCCCCGCCCCGCCGGCCGGCCCCCATTGGCTCACAGCCCCGCCACTCCCGGGCGAGCCGCGCCCCCTCCGCCGCTGCCGACGACCGCCCTCCCTCCCCTCCCCTCACGACTCATGGCTAATTTGCTATAGGCGAAGCCGGGCTCCCCGGCCCGCTACGCGCCCCTCCTATTGGAAGGTGCAAGTGTTGGTCAAACGGATGGCGCCTCTCATTGGCCGGAGTTTAGAACGATAGCGGCCGCCTTCGCCGGCCTAGAGCTCTGATTGGTTCGACGGAGCTGTCGCTCTTTCTGGCAGCTGGGTATCGACTGGCCGCCCCGAGCGCCTCCGCCCTCAAGCAGCAGGTTAGGTTGCGCGTTCTCCTCCCCCCCCCCCGCCTTCTACGCATTTCTATTTCCCGCTTTATTTATTTATTTTCCCCATAAACTTAAATGACCCCGGAGGGGCGGGGGGGCAAGGCGGGGCCCGGCGGGCCTAGACGACCAATGGGAAAGAAGGAGAGGGGCGGAGCCATCAAACGCCTGGGCCAACGGGAGGCCAGCAGACAGGCCGCGCTTTGGCTCGCCGCCGGCCAATCGAGCCGTGCCCTCCGCCCCCGCCCGGTGCCGGTGGTGGATCCCTGCCCGCCCGCCCGCGCGTGGGGCTGAACCAACGGCGGGGGGGGGGGGGGGGTGACGGTGCCCCGGCGGGGCGGGGCCGCTCCCGCTGGGTCGGCAGGGTGACCGGTAACGGCCGCCCGGCCCGGGAGGGGGGGGGGGGGGGGGGTCGGTGTGAGGAGGGAGCTGCTCGCTCGCCTCACGCAGCGGCGCCGGCCCCGGCCCGGGTGTGGGAGGAAGGGACGCATAATCGTTTCCTTCCTCACGACGGGGTGAACGGCAGGCGGGAGCCGGGGGGGGGGGGGGGGGTGAGCTCATCCCCCTCGTACCGCGCTTTTTTTTCTTTTTTTTCTTTTTTTTTGTGGCGTTTCTCAGCCCAGGGAATCTCACACACACACACACACACACCGCCGCGGCGGATTTTCTCGGCTTGCCGTGGCTCTGTAACACCGACCGTCCTGGTTGCGTAGTCGTCTTTCTGAGGCGGATTTCGGGTTTTCAGCCCGGGAAGCGAGGTGAAGTCGCTTCACCTCATCTTCTCATCTTCCTCACCTCGGGACTGGGCCCTATGGAACCTCTTGGCTTTAGGCGTGGGGCAAAGCCCCCCCCCCAGACAGAAGCGACAGTTATTTTCACAGTGAAGGCATCATTCGTACGCGTTGGGTTTGCAACGAGGTCCGAAGCCAGGTGGCAATAAGGACCTTTGCCGCAAGCACCATGAGGATTCTCTGAGAGTCCCAAGGTCGCCTTGCGTCCCTGGTTCTTCCAGAAGGGACCTGAGGGCAGTTGGCTGTGTCGGTTGCCATCCCTTCCCATCAGAGAGAAGGCCAAGACCTTCCTTAGTTTTCTTACCATGAATATAAAGTTTTTACCATCCTTAACGCCTCTTCTGCTTTTTTTCTTTTCTTTTGACAGTGTTTCTGACTGTAATCCTGCATGCTTGCACTGTTCTTTGAGAACTCTGTTCACCTGACCTACCTTCCACTTCCTGCCTGCTTCCTTTTTGTTTCGGGTCAAATAAAACTCATGTTTTATCCAAATTAATGTCTTACTATACTTCCTTTTCCTGCCTGTACAACTAAGTTAGTTTAGATTTGGTGGCTATCATTTGAAGAACCCTGAGCTTCCTACCTCCTTTTTCTCTGACGGTCTACTCCTATGGGATCCAACATAACAATTCTCCAATTCCTTCTTCCTAGCAGTCGGTTATGTTTACTGTTCTCTGTCCTTCCCTTTGCATGGATCACCAAATCTAAAGTTATCACCGTAAGCCAAGTTGCCTCCTGCATCCCTATCATAAGTATTTATATTTGTCTGTTGGACCCACGTGGGGAAAAGCTCCCATTCCAGTTGGTTTCTCCATCTTCCATGTCAAAGTTTGACACCAGCATTTTCCAGAAATGTCCCTTGTTGGGGTCCTTCCTGAACAACCGAGTCTCCCATTGCCATCACCTTGGGTGATTCCGCTAGCTGTTTACAGAAACCTCCTGTCTCATGAGTTGGGTGTTGTAGCAGATCCTTACCAGGAGAGTGCCCAGCTTCTTTCCTCTCATCATTCCCAGGGACTTACAGCATTTGTCACTCCCTTAGCATATTTGATTTTGGAACTTATATGTATAATAAGCAAGGACATCTCTCTCCCTCTTGCCCCCCTTATTATCCTCCCTGAACAAGGAATTACCTTTATATTTGTATTCCAGTTATGTGGGTTACCCCACTGCACCTCTATTTCCCCAATTAGAACATGCCCTAGGTAGCCCCCCCTCCCCCCTTTTTGGGGTGGGTGGGTGGTTTTTTAAGGTAATGGGAGTAATTAGTAAACAAATTAACAAATTACAACCGGTAGTAAAAGAAGGTAAGGGCTGCCATCAGACTCAGCTCAGTATTGTAGTGAAGCACTTGGATTTTAAGCACCGGCGTAACCCGACTGCATAGCTGCTTAAATATAAGCGTATGCTGAGGTTCTTTGCCAAAGCAGAGCTTTAATTTTCTTTTCATTTTCTTGTGGCCTGTTCTGCATTTTTAAGCTGAGACAGAGTGTGAAGTAAAACACTCAGAAAAATAATTTCTCTAGGGCATATTCTGTTTGATAATGTCATACCTGGAACTTCATCTGGGCTGTCAAAACAATGGCGCATGACAGTAAAACTGAGCACACTTCATATACATAAATCTTTCACAGTCTGTAACTAAGTATCGAGAATGAGCTGAAGGCTCTTCTAGCTGAGTTATTTTACTGAATAAGAAATTATGTGACCATTAGAGAGCAGATACCTCCCAGCTAGTAACTCTAGGTAACAACAAGTAGAGGTGGCAATGAATATATGACAATGGATGATTAGAAAGCATACTGCAGAAGGACAGGGTATTTTAAAGAGAGGCAGAGGAGGAGATTCCTCTCCTTGAACAGCATTTGTTGTCCACCACAGATCATGAGGCTGTATTTCTGGTGGGAATTGCAGCTGCATCGGAGATGCTCAGCAAGTTGTTGGCGATTTCCTGACACCACAGGGAAAAGTATTTCCAGTGATGATGTGGGTCTGCTGCTTTTTAATATCATCATTAATAACCGTGGGATAGAGAACATGCTTTTAAAATTTATGGTTAGAATTCATGCTCAAAAATGTTACAAACCTCTCAGAGGACACAATTAGAACATGAACCGATTGTGTTAAATCGAGAAAGTGATCCAACCAACAATCTGGTATTTAATAAAATTGCTAAGCATGGTATAGAAATCAACTATAGAAATAGTTGAATTTCATCCTGAAAGAGGAATAACTAAGGAGGCAGAAAGACTACAGAAGAGGGTCCAGGAGGTCAGGCTAGATGGCAAGTGAAATACAAAGCAAAGGTGGAAAGGGAAAATCTCATTCTAGGGTGTATGAACAGGACAGTCGTACTTAAAGTAAGCCCAGAAAGACACAGTTCCTCTATACCCAGTGCCAAGGAGGCTTCAGCTGGAATACTGTGTTTGGTTTCAGACACTGCGTTTAGAAGAGGTTCTGAAGATCAGACACTGAAAGCTTTGAAGTGGCAGTAGTAAGAGTCTTAGAAAACATGGCCTACAAAAAAAGGGCAAAGGAGCTAGATTTGTTTAGTCTAGAAAAGGGAAGAAAGAAGGGAACATCATGAAGTTCTTGCATTAAGTAGAATTACTGTGGAGGAAGATAAATAAATTGTTCTCCAAATCCACTGGGTCAAGACAAAAGGTAACAGCAGTGGCTTAGTTCAGATATTTGGGAAACCTTTTGTGGGTTCAGCACAGTAATAGAGTCCTTAGAGGCCACAGGATCCCTGATACTGAATGCTTTTAAAATTACAACAGACTGGGGCCAACCACCCTCTGGACAGTTGCCCAAGGCAGCAAAGCAGGAAGACCTTGAGTGGCACACTGCCTTGCTGGGACAGGCTGGGAACCACAACGCTGGGAGCAAAGTGTCTGTGAGAAACAACCCCAAACTCCCCAGATCTTTCAGCAACAGCCAGCAGCTCCTGCTTTTCCCAGAGATACAATACCACCAGTCGGCTCAATGGTAGCTTATTGCCTCTCCAAGCAGCAGCAGGTTCCAGCTTCTGCTTAGTTTTGTTGTCAGGCTTAATGTCAAATCGAGGATTGCAAATATAGTCAGGACACTGCTGCTGGGAGGCTACCAGGCACTGGGTGTCAGATACTGTCAAGTGTTGTCTACACTCATCCTTGCAAGATCTTTCAGGTCTGTCCTAGCATGACATTTTTATGAGCAGGGGTTTGACTAGAAGAGTGTTATAACACAAGGCCACTGTGTAGCTCCACACCTGTGTGGTGCTTGACCTAAAACCCTATAGAGAACAATTCGTTTCAAGCCAATAGAATTACAAGCAAATGCCTCTATTTGTGGAGTCATTTAAAACAGATCTTAAAAACAAGGTGTCTGGTCACACAGTAGAAGGACTGGTAAGCTTGGAATCTTGTAAACAGCAACATTGAAATGTGTTGCATTTTTTGTGGTAACTATGCATGTGAACATCAAATTCCATATAGTTGCTTACTGAATTCAAGTTTTGGGGCCTGAATTTCCTACCTTAATTGGCAGGAATGAAGAAGTAATCCCTCATCAGGCAGAGCTCATAGTAAAAGCATAAAAAGTCTAATTTATTGCATTCTTTCAATATGACTTCATTTTTGAGCATTTTGTGGCAATCTGACCTAATATTGCACTGATTCAGACAATAGAGCTGTTCTATTGTACTTTAATGACTGGAAATGTAATTTGCTTCCTGTTTAATATTTAAGCCAGCAATAATACCAAAAAGGCTTATTGCTCCTAAGAAAAGATGAAAGGGGCATAACTCTTAAGGTTTTTTGTGTTCAAAATTTGACCTACTTTAAAAATACTAGAAACTCATGGGAAAGGTCCTCAGAATTAAAAATACCAATATAAGATTGTTGCCTGGGAATTTTAAGATACATCACTTCTAGCTCATTGAAAAGCAGAATTTCCCTCCCAAGGGAAATCCAGATAATTCAAAATTAATTTTTGTCTCGAAATACTGAATTAGCAGAGTTTTTCACAGAAAGGGAAGTTTTGAAAGAAAAAAAATATTCTGAACTTTAGAAATATTTAATTTGGGCTTGATGACTGTCTTGAAATTTTTCAGTCTGGCTCAGCTGAAGATCATTCTGTGCCTGCCCTAACTGCCTCTGCTGACCCTTACATTGCCAGTGCTCTGCGGGCTTGCTCTGTTATACTCCTTAGAGAAACCAACTCCATGGCTAGCCCACATTGCCTATAAAGCTCTTCTGTGGTGAGCAAGGAAGACAAATTTTGGCATAATGCGTGGGGAAGACAACTCGCAAAGGCTGATCTGAAAAGGATGATAGGAACGCGCCTTAGCTGAACTGCTACAGCAGTGAGGTATGTGGTGGCTCAGGTAGGGATGCAGAGCCATAGAAATAAAGCATCTTGACTAGAGAACACCACAGCTGAAACGTAATCTTCACATGATGTGCAGCTGTGGGCCTGCTCTACCACTTCCCCCATAAAGGCCCATTGCCTTTTCATTTGGTATTACTGCCCGTCCCATTACGCTGTTGGACGATTATTGCATGCGCAACTCTGCCAAGTCTCCCCTTCTTCCCTGCCCCTCGCCTCCTGTGTTAGATCCTTCAGGGACCACATTCGTCCTTGCTGGCCTCTTATTAGGACTGTCTCCATTGCAGGGCTTGGTGAGTTAGGTCCCACACCTATAGGGAGAGGAAACCTGAGATCCAAGGCTTCATGAAATCCCTCAGGGACAGAGCCATTTCTAACACTCTACATATTACAAGTAGTCAGATGTACACTGTTAAGCCATTGTCATACTTCCACTTGACTGTTGGATATGCTGGTCTTTGTGTAAAGTTTTGTGGGGTTTGTTGTTTTTTTTTTTTAGACCCCTCCGCTTGGGAGGAACGCTAATAAATGTATGTAAAAACCCCCAAACTTATCGCAAGTAATTCCACGCAAATATCTGTATTTTGTCAGGCCCAACTAAAGCACTGCTAAAACTCACTCCTTTAGAAGCACGCACAGTAATGCCAGGTATCACTGGAAGGAAGACAGAGAAGAGACAAATACTTTTGAATGCTTTGTTTCATTTGGTTTTATAAATAAGAGTGTGGCATCTCTTTTTAAACCATGACATTTTGACAAACAATGATGCTTTGTGTTATCCTTTAGTGAGAAGAAATGTGAACAGAATAGTTTTGGGTAATCCGAAAAGCAGCTTGGGAAGGAAGACTGCTGTGTGCTATTCCCAGATCAGTTGTTTACTTGCTTCATATATTTGGATAAGATACTTAGTCCTTATCTATATGCCAAGGTTGTACTGCTTTAACTGCACCAGTTCAGCAAAGCTATACAAACTCTCTAGTATTAACATGACTATATTGGTATTCAAGTACTTTTATCAGAATAATATGTTCATGTTGGGCAAAGGGAATAATCTTACCGTTATAACGTACCTTTGTACCATTACAACTGCTGGCACGGTGGCGAGTGTACTGTTACAACAAAAAGATAAAAAGATCTCATCCTTCACCAAAATACTTATACCTTGTACTAAATTGTGCGTAGACCACTTTTGGTGCCTCACTTTCCCCCATCTATAAAAGCCTTTTAGATCTTACCTTGCAGGGCTGTTGAGCCTTAATTCCTATCTGTAACAGGGCTTCGCAAAGTCTGCATGAAAGTTGCCAAGGCTTATTTTTAGCCAGTCACAGAGCTTTTTTGAGTCTCTAAAAAGTGTTTGCAAGAGGCAGCTGTGCCCCCAAACATGCCATAGTGGAGGAGTTCAGCTGGGCTTGCTTCCTTTTTCTGTGAACATTTCACATTACATTTGACTCAGACTTTTCTGACAGCTATTCCATGACACAGTGACTGTGAAGTTGTCCCTGTTATTTCATGTATTAATGTGAAATCCACATCTCTATTTTTCTGGGCTTCGGGGATTGGCTTCTTTCCCCCATCACCATTAGTCTGACAAGCAAAGGTTAAATCAAGAAGGACAAACACCTTTCTTGTTCAAGGCAAAAATACAATAAGGGTGTTTTCCCTGCGGCCTTTTACCTAAAATCTGAGAGGGAAAAAAAGAAGTCAAGCAGCTGCCATCTGTTGGGAGAATCTAGGGAGGACACCAGAGCCTCAAACCCTGGCAACACCTGGCGAGAGTTGTGCAATGTTGGGCTAATTGTTGGTGTAAATGACATCAGCATTTGGCTTATGATCAGTAGCTTCTCTCCGAATAATTTGGTAAGTACAAATATTAAAAATACTTGAAGTTAGACATTAACCAGATGAAATGTTTAGACACCAATAGTAAAATGCATTTGATCAAACTTTATGGACTGAAACTCAAACAGAGTTTTATTTAGTAATAATAATGGGGATGCTGATGCAGTTTCTAGTTAATCAAAAGGGAAAAATTCAGAAGCAGCAGTCTTTTGAAATTAATTGAAGAAGTATCATTTCAAGGGCAACTTTGAATTTGTTCACAGAAGGTTTCCTAATCCCCCAAACCATTCTGATGGCTCTTTTCCCACAGGCATTCACTCTGAGCGCCAAGGCCACTGATGTTTTCTCCAGGTTCGCTGTTCATTTTGAAGCCGTGGAGCAGGACACTTTGCAGCTGGCTTTCTGCTATATCTTGCAAGCCACACAGGAGTTCCAGCTGCTCAGCCCTGACTCAGCCATTAACTTGTTTGTCTGCAACACTGGTTGTGAGACTCAGATCCAACATTAGCAGGAAAAGTCTGGATCTACAAAGGCCCCAAAAGATGCCTGCACAGAATAGGATGCATAGGAATGGTATCCTCTAGACTGTCAGACTCTAAAGGTTTACATATCTTTGTTTTCCAAACAGCTAAGTAGAACATATCCTAATCCACATCATGGACATAAAACCCCCCTCACCCGCTTCCTTCCAAGAGGTATGGTGTTTAAGCAAAGCACAAGCACATCAGAACAGCCATTCTCCCTGTTGGACAATAGCCTGGGTCCAGGAGGTCTGTTAAGCTGGAGGAAAGGTGAGACCTTAGAGAGGCCCACTGGATTTTCAGTGTTGGAGCCTTCCCATCAGGCCTGCTTTCCAAGCCACTTCCAACAGCATGGAAGTCCAGCCCAAAACTGCTTGTTGGTGTCGAGGGAGTGGGTCACATCTGGCTTGAATTTAGCATTTGCTATTTGTTAGTATTCTGAAGACTGTTTAATTTATGCACAGCCTGCATGTGTGTATGTATGTATTAAGTATGGAACAGCTGGTCCTATACAGGCAAGGTTGACTGTCACCCCTGAGGCAAGAGGCCCATGGAAAGCAGGGTGGCCAGTGTTGCATTATTGCCCTTTACTATTCTTTGACCTCCACTTGATATATTTTTCCATAACCCTAGGCAGTAAGCTGTGGGTGGGAACTATCTGTTTGTTATTGTCTGTTAAATGAGGACCTCATTGTGGAATACAGCTTCCGAACATCACTATGAGACAAATAATACCAACAGGCAAGGTGGCCAGCATCTGTCCTAACTAGTCCACCACCACAGCCAAGGTGGCTATTGCCTGATCCAGGGGAAGCCTATAACAGGAGTAAAAAGCTGTTCCCTTAGAATTATGCCCACACTAGCAAAACATGAAAACCACAACTGCTAAAAGCATAAATACACACACATGACAAGAAGCAACAACTAGGATAGCAGCACACAAAGGTGACTTGTGAACCTTCTGAGAAGGACAATGGGGAGACAACAGCAAGTATAGTCTAAAGTAATAGTATGAGAAAATGCTGCTTCAAGGCATAGCACAGTCATTGGAGTTGCCCATTCAGTTGTTGTGTTTGTTGCTGAAAACTGAGTGATGCCAGCACATCAAGGGGATAACCAGGAAACTTGTACCTACATTTCTGACACTCTAATATTTCTTTGTCATGCAGGGATAGGAACATCTTTTTTTACACGCTGAGAAAACTCAGCGGTTTTCAGTGGTATTTACACTGTAGGGCAAAAAGTAACCACAGAACAAAGGAGATTTTGCCTTGCCCACAGTATCTGATATGTGACAATGCTCTCAAGATATTTATACCCAGGTACTACTGTTGTTCAAAGGAGCAACAGTTAGAGTGGTTGCAGTGTGCACCATTAAGGACAAATGAAACAAAGCTGTACCAGAATGAAGTTGAGAGGCCCTTAGCTCAAAGTAAGTATGACATGAAGGGCCCAGGGTATTCCCTGATTCCCTGGGAATAGCATTCATCTTTTGCCATGAAACTGCTTCAGAATGCAAGTTCTTTGGGTTACTAAGGAAGCACTGAAAGCATTAGCTGAACGTACCTGATACAGTATTGCCTGACTGCCGTGGCCTCTGAGGCTTTAGCGGGGAGGGAATTACAAGTGTTCAGTTCCTCTCCAGGGGACATTAACTCTGGAACATAATGCTAGGCATTAAATTACAAAGCATATAATAATTTCACTGCTAATCAACTCATGCTCATACTGGAATCCTTACTTATTCCTCACACCTTCCCAGATCCCACAAGCTCCTGTTGCCTTCTTCTACTCAACTGTCCAGTTTGGATTCACAGTACATGAACCCTGTCTGAGTGGTGTCAGGACAAAGATATTTGGCATTCTGAAAACTGAAAGTAAAAAGATTAAACAAACCTGAATGTAAAAATGTAACACACGACCTAGTGTCCTCAAGGTTGTATTTATTTTCACATTTAATTTCAGTAAAAATGTACCTTTAAGATTAGAGTCAACACAATCAATGTGTAGTCTGCTGCACTGTCAAGATAAAAATCCAAGAGGTTTTCTAAAGGGACTGTGTCTAGCTTCCTGTGAATTTCATGGCGATGGAGGGCCCTGATAATGCAGAATATTGTTCAAGATGCTGGGAATCAGGACATGCAGGTGCTGCTGAGCGTTCTTGGGCAACTTATTTATTCTCTTTGTGTCTCTTTTTCCTCAGAGACAAAGTAGTAATAACAACATTCCTAACTTCTAGACACAAAATTAGAAGCATAAAGCAACAGTAGAGGTATTACTCATATACTATCTACTATCATTACTCTGGGAAAATGAATGAGAAGTGCAATTAGGGGCATAGTGGACATTCCTGTACTAGCAATAATGGAGTAAGATTGTACTAAATATTAAGGTTAGAGATCTAGAGAAATGTTAACAATCTTAGTGCTTCCAACAATAAGCTTGTCTGTCCTTTCCCCAGACAGCTAACAGCACTTGCTGCATCTGGTGACGATGCTGAAGTGACAACTCTCAGCCCCTGCTTGCTCCCTCATTTCTGTTCACATTAGGCTATGACCTAGAGGGTTGTGGGGGCACCATGTTGCCTGATTGCTGGATGATGTCAGCCCCAATCATCTATGTATCATGTCTCTGGGGCACTGAACAGTTTGCTTTTTTGTGCACTTTCTGATGAAGAGGAATTGGAACGAAGCACTTCATAGCCCCTGGCTAGTAGTATCTGGCATGGGAACCAGTTACATTGAGCAGACTGTGCTGGAACTTCACATTTTAACCATAAGTGCTTCGAAATTATGGTGCTTGCATCCCATCTAGTGGAGGGAGCAGATTAATTCATCAGCTGCTTGTTGCTAAGTAAGCACATCTGCTGTGACTGTAGGAGCAGAGCTATCAACCTTGTCAGGATGCACGCAGTCTGCACAACATGCTCGCACGTTGTTGATTCACCCTGCGCAGAATGAATTAGGTGCGTTTCTTGACATAAAAAAAAGTCTGAAAGTTTACACTGATGTCAGACAGCAGTAGTTGTATCAGAAGACCAATCTGATGGCCAGTTTGGGAGAGCTCACCAAGGGAGAAAACCAGGTCTGCAGCAATGCTTCACTGAGAGTAACAGGGAAGTGAGCAATCTATTACTTCATCTACAACATTTTAGGTCCCCCCTTGCATCACCCCTTGACGCAGCTGTTTTGACCTTATGTCCTCCTGTCACCCCACCAAACTGGTCACCCCTCCTTTTCCATGGCTGTGTAACCACTGGCTGAAGACATTTGGACTAGGAAGGACCAACTGGCTACCTTTAACTCCAGGCAACAGCTTTGCTGCTCCAGGGCATGAACATGAGAACCAGCTGTAATTTCTGAGTTGCTGCCAAGGATTAAAACTAATTAGGCATTTCAAGGCCAACATAAACACTTTGCAATTCTCTCTGAATCCTCCTACAACCCCATAAGGGTCATGATCCACCTTGGAAGAACTTTCATCTACTTCACAGGCAGGATGGAGAGGGAGATAACCCTTCTTCCTACGTGGAAGAAGCTGCAGAGCCAAAACTGTTAGATTATCCTTCCCTGAAAGAAGGAACTGTTCACTAACAGGTCAGATGAGCAGGGCACATCACAGAAAACCCTAGCGCCAGTAGAACTGTATGTGTACAGATTGTTTTGGCTTGCTCTGAAAAAACGGGGGGATTTCTAATAGGTCTGAAAACTAACTTGAGTGACTCTTTTGAGGACAGTTTATTCTGCCAGCCCTAAGCCTCATTCCCCACTGACCTCCAGCAGCTACATAGTGCAGAGCTCTGTCCACTGCCACTGGGCAAACAGCTGCTATATGGTGCCACATGCAGACGTTTCCCACCCTGTGCCTCAGCATGTGGGAAGCTCATGTGCTAGGACAAAAGAAAGTTAGTCCTGAACAGGGAGAGGGCTGCAGACACTTTCTGCTCTGTTATTGGCTTGAATAGAGCCCATCAGGCCATCCCTCTCTCAAAAAAAAAAAAAGCCCAAAACCAAAAAAACAACAAACACCCCAAAAAAGCGTGCGATCCATCTCAAGTTTCACAAACAAGAGTTTTCCTTACAAACCTTAGTCTTGCCGGCACGCAGAGAGTCTGCAGACATGGAACAGTCTGGGTGCAAGTGGGCACACAAGATCGGCAGGTGTGCCCCCATCCTGACATGTTATCCACTGTTAGTAAGGAATCAGACATTGCTCAGGCAATGCGTAGGACAAGCTTGCATCCAGAGAGCTTGTGGAAACCCACGTTGTAGGTCAAACACAGATTCCAGCTAAAAGGATTACTCATGCATGATGGGAGTGTTAAAGGGGGTTGTTCATTCCCACTCCGTCATACTTAGAGGTCACCTGCAAGTTAAAACACTGTTTCTTTACACAACATAAGGATATGATGCCTTGTCCTATCTGGCAGTGCCTCCAGCCTTTGCACACACAGACCCAAATCACATTATTTTCAAACTAGTATGAAAATGCTCTGTTCAAGTTGCACTAGATGGCAGTGTTCCTTCTGAATCATTGCTGAGCCACTGCTCCACCATGATCACCACATTCAGAAAGAAATGCCCTAACAAACATTGACATCTTCATTCCCAGGGCATTCTTTCAAATTTTGGGTTTCCAACCTTTGTGTCTTTCTGAGATGGAAAACTGCATCCTGCCTCCTTGAATCCGTTCTACCATCACCTCTAGGAAACCGTTTCTCATGTTCCATTGTTCACTATTGCTTCTTGCTGTTGAGCCCTCAGAGCTGAACCCAAAGGCTAGTTGTGTTTCTGCAACACAGGGGCTAGGGCTCATATGTTGCTTAATCTTATTCAGACTGAGTTTAACAGTAAGTTTTACAGCAATTTCCACAGTACAAGCTTTGATCCATTGTCTGTATCGCTCATTGGAATTCTTTGGAAGAGAAAGTGCTTCCTTGATGTATTAATATGAATTTGGAACTTTCTGGTAACACATATGGCTTTCCAGTATGAAGCCAAGGATATTGTTACTCTGCGAGATGCTGGGGATGCTCAGAATCAGCACACCTTACCAAGGCAAAATGCATCTACCTGCAAGTTGGGAAAGAGGGGTAAGTAATTTTGATAGCCTTGTCTCATATTTGAGCTTGCTCTGTCCACTCACAGGGGGTTCCTGAGAGATTCATTAGCATCACTCACATCTAGCGAGAAATTTAACTTTAGCCAGCTCTCTCAACTGCGCAGGTCTGCCCCCTTTTGCCCCCAAAGTAAGGCTTCAACTCTTCTAGCAACTCATCTGTGCTTTTAGGAGAGAAAGCAACTCTAAAGGGAACTGCGCTCTTCATCTGACTTTGAAGGGATTATGAGGTTTGAGAGCAGCTCAGAGGGGAAAAAAAGAGGGAAAGAGCAAAGCAGTGCTCAAACTGTCTTGATTGACTTCTACTCCTCATAAGGTAGGAAAGTTGTAGAAGGTAATCATTTAGGAGAGCAGTCTGATGGTAGTGTTAAACAGATCCCAAATGGCTGAATGACAGAAGTTCTGTCACCATAGACTCTGCTGAAAAGCAGAAGGTAGAGCTGCTTCCCTGGTAATAAATCCCTGAGAAGCCCCAACATGCACTTGCACGCATGGCAGAGCAGTGTCTCCTGTTCAGTGTAATACCTGCACTCAGCCCATTCTTGCAGATGCTAGAGGAAGGCATAGGAAATAAACCCAGCCCTCACACTGCTCAATCAGTCTATAAAGACAACACAAGCATTTCCAGTAGACCTGAGCCAAGTCCCAGCCCTGGTGCCCACCTATAGGAAGAAAACTGAGCTGGTGTAGCCTACACCCTGGCTCTGGGCACAGATTCCAGCCCAGGCATTTCTGTATAAGTGGAGGCTATGGAGACTCCCCCCCCCCCCAAAAAAAAAACCCCAAACAAACCAACCCAAAACAAATTACAGTGTTTCCTGTTTAAATGCATGTGCACTGACCACTTTGGGTGCAAATACACCAAAGCTTGTTGGGTACCATACCCTGCCAGCAGCCCTGTGCAACATGCCAGATGACCTGCCTAGACCACAACACTCAGGAACTTGGAATCTACATCTTGATGCTACGCCTCAGGCTTCCTTCAAATCACCATCTCCTGCGGCTGGATGCTATGGTGTCCTGTCGGTGGCCACAAATACTAGCCCCTGGGGGGTAGTTTCTGGTGGCAAACATAGCTTGTCTCTGTAGCCAAGAGAGGGCAGCATTCTCCCTCAGCTGGGAAGGCAGAGGAGGAGGGAGCTGCCTGGCCACACATCTCTTTCTAGGAAAAGGCGTGCCTTATCAGATGGCATTTTAGAACAGACATTAATTTTAAGACTTTGTGCGTCTGTTTATAGAGATATCAGCTGATTTACACCTTGGAGTTGCTGGGGACAATTTATCACGCACCCATAAATAAAATCCAAGCCAGTTCTTGGTATGCCATCCCCAGCTGCCCATGCCTGCCCTTATCCCAGCAAGAAGGCATGGCAGTCTCCTGGTAACCAGCATCCCTCCCCAGGTGGTGGCAGAGCCAGCAAGGCAACTGCATCTCTATTTCATAGTATGTAGCTTTACACTACAAGGTGGTGGTGGAGGGCAGGCAGAAGAGAAGAACAAGTGGGCATGTGCTCTACATTTTTGTTACTGTTTTATATTCATGCATAAGTAATGCCAAAACTGCACTTCAGAAAGAGCAGCCAGTAAATGGAAATAGAAGACTCCGGCATTTAACAGTGGCTTGCATACCAAGTGGGGGCCTCTGTTGCCTAGAACTGCATCTCCTCCAAACAGCTATCTGCATAATCCACTGAGGTGGATGCCTGTGGAAGCCCACACTGGTGCTCATACTGTCTGTACATCTGGCAGCCTTCAAGCGCTGAGCTGCTGATGAGCTCAATGGAGGTGTGGTACAGCTGGAAAAATCCAGCCTGTGCTGCAGCAAAGGAGAAAATACACAAAAACCTTTCCCTGCCCAGGTCCCTCCTGCAACAGGTGAGAAAGCAAGAGGAAATGCAAATAGCAACAGCTGTACCACTCCCCTAAGTAGAGCAAGGGGCTGATCGCAGAAGAGTTGCCCATCCAGGGAACTAGCACTCACTTGTAGACTTGGGAAAAGAGAACAAGCCCATGCTGGCAGAGATGTGCCACCAGCATTTCATTTCAAAGCTGCATTTCAGAGCTCCTGTGGTATGCTTCTTATTGGCCTAATTAACAAGCTTGAAAGACTAGGAGTCACAAGGTTCATATGTAAAACAGATGGTAGACAGGACATCAATAAAGCCCTTTTAGATTATGCTGGAAAAAAGCAGAAGCTTTTGCTTGAAATAATTTCAAGCAAACGGCACTTGATTTACAGTCCTAATACAACACATTATTTATACTGTTGCAAACCTTTAAGAATGCAAGTTGCTCACTGAAGATAAGTTTAACTACAGCAGTAGATGAGGGTGGGTTTGATCTAGTGCTTAGAACATTGCATCACTGTGCAAGAGAAGTAGGTCTTATTGCCAGCTCTGCTACTGACCTGACACACACCACTTCACCCCTGCCCTACTGCGAGCCTTATTTAAAAGTGGGAATACTTCCTTTATATAATGCTCTGAGATCCTTTTAAGCTACTTATGATTCATTATTCTAGTAGACAGAAGAAAATAGAGTATTGTTAGAGATTCATATCCCTCAATTTCTGAGTACTGCTATATTTAAGTTTGCAAGTGCTTTCACCATTTTGCTTACAACAAATTCAAAGAAAAGTCAGGCTGAGCCACCGTGCACCGATATACTCAAACACTGCAGAGTTCACCAAGTCATTTTGACTCAGTCCAGTCCTTCCATACACTACAGGGAATGACTTAGGCCCTGAAGATACACAGTGAAAGCCAACAAAATTAGCATTTATCAGACCGTATTGGGGACACTATCCCCCACTGTCACTGGGGACAGTGTCTAGTTGATAAATTTAAGATTAGAAGAACTTATACCACCATACCCATGGTAGTAAAATCTAGACAATTGGAGGGATCCAAAGAGCAGTGGAAAATGTACTATTATGCATAGAAATGTGTCCTAGCCACTAGACTACATGCCCAAATGACAAGCACTGGTTTGTACTCTGTCTGCTAGCTCACACTGTCACATCTCCACCACGGCTAGACACTCACACTCCCAGTAGTAAGCGAGTACTAGGATGGGAGCACGTGCTACACTTCCACTTTTATTTAATAAAACAGACTTGGTGCTCAGCTTCACTTTCACAGTGAGATTGGATGCTGGTTTCAAGTACAAAGAGAAGATCTCTCCAGGACAACTGTTGTCACTATGCCACAAACCCAGCACTGAAGTGGAAACCGCAAAGTGAGAGTTTAGCAAAAGCTTGGCTTGATCTATTGACCAGACCTATTGAAGATGTGACTGCTGACTGAGAAGCAGCCAGGAGCATTCAGAGCTTGGTCTCATGAGAAGCCAAGTATGAGCAGAATAGTGCTATTTCTGCAGCCTGTGCCTGCTAGGGCCAGAGGATGCTGGATGTGCTCTGTATTCCTGGGGGAGGGAAGACCCCACCCTCAGCTATTTGTCTTTACCTGAAGCCCTGATCCTGACTGATTTTAGCAGAAAGATGGACGAGGCACACCACACCCAATAATTAACTTTTGTACTGATTGTGGCAATGGTCAGAGCAGAGGTCATCTGATATGCTTGTCTCCTGTGAAGCATTAAGAGAAATGTGAGGATTTGCAGCTCTCAGACTTACTTCAGCGGGAAGCAAAGATGTTTGGCGTGCCGAAAGCAAATGGGATCAGTGGTTTTCCTGTGTTTCTTAAAAGTGCTAAAGGGACCTGGTTCATTCAAGCCACAGGAAGGCACATTAATATCTGATAAGCTTTTGACAGAACAGCACTAAAACAGTTGCCAGAAGATTTGAAATGCAGAGACATGGGACTAGGCAGATCCAGTAACAGGCTGAAGCACCTATAGTGACAATTAGACAGAAATGCATAGGTCTAGAAATGCAATTCAATACCCCTAATCTCCTTTCCCATCATACACCCACCCCACCCCCCAGTCACCAAGACTGCAGGTCTCTTCACTTCCCTCCAGAAGTCCATAGGTCCCTTCAGCCCAGTTTCCCAAAATTGGGATGTTCACAGTGCTGCTTTTACAGAGCTATGGGCAAAATATCCCCCTCCAAAGACAAGTCCATCCCACTGCTTTTTCCACAGAGGGGATGAGGAATGAGAACACCATGCAACTGCATCCCTATATAGGTGACAGGTGAACCCGCACACTATGAATTTCCAAGCTTAGCTTTGCTTAGCTTTTCTGTGTGCCTGATGGGAGCACCTCTGTGCTGAGCTCCAGCCTCACCCTGACTGGAGCTGAAGTAGTGGGTACATACCCTTAGAGCCTGGATCCCCCCATGTCACACATCATTACTGTGACCACAGGGCTATTCTTCTAGAGAATCCCCTTTAGATGCATTAAAGGAGAAGAATGATTGCTTGCTTACTCCTTTGACAGACAGCAACACACACCTGTGATGCAGCAGAGGATCTAACAGCAATGCACATGTAAGATGGGTCCTGCCCTCTGTCACAACTTATTTGTCCCTCAGTAATAGTAGAGGAACTGTCTTCTGTGGGGCCATGGGGGAATTGTTTGCATTTCTTTTAAAGTCTCTCCCTCCCACTGATGTCTTTGTTTCCTGGCCTGAGACAGCCCAGCCCTTAAGCCAACACACCTGCAGAAGCTACATGCTCAGTATGGAAGCAGCAACAAGCTGCCCAAGGAGCAGCCTCCACAACATGGTATCCCTGCTGTTATCACCATATAGTCAAATCCCACTCTCAGAGCAGCGAGTCCTAGACAAGCAGATGGGCTTCGCTACGTGTAATGTCTGCGTGGGCAGGGGTGAGGAGTTGCTCACCCCAGCACTTCCCAATTGCCTGGGTTTTGGCAGTTGCCTCCTGACCCTGAGCTGTGCCCTTGTTTAATGAGCTGGTTTCTCTAGTTCTCTTTCTGTGCCATTTATCTCCCCTTGGACAGGGGGACACAGGGAGCCTAAACCTAAGCCAGGAGCCTGGGCTCTACTCTAAGGGCCATGAGAGCTAAGCACTGCAGCACCCGCATCCTTATGGGATCTCTCTCTGCACAGCAGTGAACCACATGGTCTGGTGACTAAAGCACAGACTTGGCCATTGGTTTCTACTGCCAATTCCAATATTGACATCTTGTGTTGTTAGCTAATACTTGCAGACAAAAAGGACATCGATGGTTTATTGCTTAAGCACACTTAGCGCTTAAAAAAGAAGGCTATTCTCTCAAAAAGTACTCCCAGCATCTAACACATCAGCCCAGTGTAGTCCCCTATTTAGTAACATTTCCTTACATATTGTTTTCACTTTGACTCACCTTTCATTATAGTTACTCAAGTTTGCATAAAACTAGATCTCTGTTTTTATGGAGGTTCATCAGTTGCAAGCAGCAATGCCCCTTCTATTCTTCGGAAGATATTTGTAGTAAATAATCGTTGCTTATACAGTGTCATCTTCCCACTCCCCAAAGTTCTCCATGAAATTCTATAGGAAGCCATGTTGCTCACCTTACAGCACAGATACTTCTGAAGCAGATCACACTTACTTAACAGTGTTTAAGACTATAAAACTTCAGATAAAAACTGACAAATAACTTCATATCCAGTTGAAGTGGAAGGCAAAGCATAGCTAGACATCAGATTTTGTAGTGCCAGTGCTTTATAAGAGTGCTACAGGAACCACAATGACTATAAATGGTCAGAAACTCCATTTTAGGTTTCATGCAAGAGATGGCACTGTTAGCACCAGCAATTAATTTAGAACTAGGAGGAGGTGTGTGTGGGAGGGCACAGATGTATTTTTAAAGGTAGATTACAAACATTAATATTAGAATAAGTATTTTTGTTTCTGTTTTGATTAACAGAAGGTTATTAATTTTTCACTGAAGAAAGACTCATACATTCCATTGCAAGCAGATTGATATTTCACTTGGACACAGGAAACAGAAAATAGAGTCAGCTAGGAAAGGAAACCCAGAAATCCAATGTCAAGCAAGCTATGTTTTTTGTTTAATCAAGAATTGATTATTCCCCCTCCCCCCCCAATGAAAAAAACCCTATGTATACATGTGTACCAGCACCAGTATTGTAAGTGGGAAAAGGTGAAGAATTTAGATCTTGCTAGGCAAGCATCATATGAATCTTCACTTACTAGATACTACAGATAGTGGCCAAACATTTCTAGTTTTAAAATCCCAGACTAGAGTTAAGAAAAAAACCCAAAACCCTCAGCAAAACAAGCAATATTTGCAAAGCGGACTTTCTATGCCTAAACTCACTAAAGTCCCATAGATGTTTCTTGCTAACCTTGCAACTCACCTTAGTTACACAGGCTACCAGTAAAGCACCAAACCTCTGCCACTGAGCATAGAAACTCAAACACGGGGAGCTGCAAAATACCTATTTTAAACCTTGGCCCTTGACTAGGATTGCAAATGAGGAAGGAGAAGAGCTGTCTCCTTGGTGGGTCCTGGCCTGGCAGGTGTGTCTAAATCACGCAGAGCTAACACGGCACAGCTGAGTAAGGTGGTGGTTTGGGTTTGTGTGGCGGGGTTTTTTGGTAGTGGAGAGAGGGCTGCAGGGGTGGCTCCTGTGAGAAGCTGCTAGAAGCTTCCCCGGCTCCAAGTCGGACCTGCCTCTGGTCATGGCTGAGCCCCTCAGTGAAGGTGGTAGTGCCTCTGGGAGAACAGATTTCAGGAGGGGAACCTGCAGTGAGTAGAGAGGTTGGAATGTGAGAGGAACCCCTGCGCAGACACCGAGGTCGGTGAAGGAGGAGGAGGGGATGTCCCCGCAGCCTGTGGTGAGACCAGACGGCAGGCTGTCCCCCCCCCAGCCCACGGAGGGGAGTGGGGGAGCAGATGCCCACCTGCAGCCTGGGGAGAGAGGAGCCCATGCAGAGCAGGGGGATGGAGGCCCCCCAAGATGGCCGCCACTCTGTGGGGAAGCCCCCCAAGATGGCCGCCGCTCCATGGGGAAGCCTGCGCTGGAGCAGTCTGTGACTGAAGGACTGCAGCCCGTGGAAGGGACCAGTGCCAGAGAAGTTCATGGAGGACTGTCTCCTGTGGGAGGGACCCCATGCTGGAGCCGGGGACGAGCGAGGAGTCCTCGTCCTGAGGAGGAAGGAGCGGCAGAGACAACGTGTGAGAAACCGACCATAACCCCAATTCCCCGTCCCCCTGCACTGCTGGAGGGGAGGAGATAGAGAGAACTGGGAGTGGAGGTAAGCTGGGAAGGAGGGAGGGGTGGGGGGAAATTGTTTTAAGATGTGGTTTTACTTCTCTATATTTTTTATTTGTTTAGTAGTAAATCAAATTGATTTTGTTTCTTCCCCAAGTTGAGTCTGTCTTATGACCGTAAGAGGGAAGTGATCCCTCCCTGCCTTGTCTTGACCCATGAGCTTTTCTTTATATTTTCTCCTCATCATCCCACTGGGGTGGGGAGGAGTGAGTGAGCAGCTTCATGGTGCTTTGTTACCGGCTGGGCTGAAACCAGGACAGGTGGTGCCGTTTCTCTGATAGGCAAATGTAGCCAATACTTAAGATATTCACTATGGTGTGAGGCACCCAGACTCCCCTCTCGGGTAGGGAAGGGAGCAGAGGCTACCCTGAGATGTACTTTTAAGCATTTAATAAAAGCCCCCTTTTCCTCCTTCTGCTTTGGTGCTGAAGCCCAGTAAAAGGCCTTTTAATCACAGCATTTCCTATTAGTTCCTTTGGGTGGTTTCCCACAGCATTTCCTATTAGTTCCTTTGGGTGGTTTCCCGTCAGGCTGTGGTTTCCTAATTGGTGAAGCTGACTGAAGTGGAGGCTGGAAGCCGTCCCTCCACTCCACCCCGGCAGCATGTTCTCACCCCTGCCCTGTGCCAGTCCAAGCATCCCTGTGGCGTTGCACTCAGCTTTTGCGTTTGGTTGGGTTGATTTTCAACTGGGTCAGCCCTGTGATCCAGCTTCCTTGTGCCTCATGAACACTTGTGACAGAACAAGGGATGGAGTGGGGAAAAAAATTGGCTAAGGGTGCCCCTTTTTGTCAGCAGCCTGCTTTTGGAGCAACTAAAACCAATTACGGTGCTAAGGCACTGCTGTGTTGCGTTTTCTGAAGGGTGTATGGTGCAGGGTCTGAATGTACCTTTTTCCAGAGAGTCTGAACGCTCTCAGCATCTAGCTCAGTTCTTTAAAACAAATTGGTCTTGAAGTCTCAGTGTACATGTGTCCTAAACGGTGAATGTATTTATTGTGCAGGGAGGAGAATAATTCATAAGTGACAGAAATACAAGCTGATCTTTTTGACCAATTAAGTTACTGGAAAGTGGCAGTTTCAACAGTCTGATGATGCTTCAGTGTTAGGAAGCCAGAAAGGTATGATAAGAATTGTGTTATGTGACGTACATCTAAGTCACTTATTTTTTAATAAAGGGAAAAAAAGGTTTTAAAGTTTCCTACTATCAACCCACCAGCAATTACATTTAACTGCTGAAATCCAGAGCTGCCCAGCTCTGCCATAAAGCAGCTTTTCTTGGCATGTTGGGCAATTTCCTAGAGTAAGAAATCCTGTAACTAGAATATCACGGGAGGGCACAAAATACACTGTGAGGCCCTTTTCATGCCTTTCAGGAAAAAAATCCTAAAACTGACATAAGCCAAATTCCGGCAGGTTAGGGTTGTTTGAAAAAGCTGTTTTGCTTTCTCAGCCAGAGGGCAACAGGAGAGGGAAAACATACAGTGCCCAGAGGTTTCCCCCAGTGCCATCCACAGACTTCAAGGGATGATGAGCAGAACCATCATACTGCATGCACACCAGGATCGCCCCATTCCCTGGCCTTCTGCTGAATCTCTGAGGAGAGCGGGAACATTGTATACGATTTAGAAAAAGCAAAATCAGAAGTTAAGGGAAATGCAACTTCCCTCCTTACTGTTGTGTCTTGGATCAGGGTAAGATAGATTTTGTTTGCCCTTCCCGTGTTCCTCCTTTGCGTGTCTAGTGTAAGACCTGACTGCTTTTAAAAATGCACTCTGACTTATGAGGTACTTATTTGCTGTTGGGCACATGGGGGTGGCACTACTCTGGAGAAAGCCTGAAACATTGGCATTGGGAGAAAAAAACCTTAAATGACAGCTGTCACACCGCTAAGGGGCTCAGTGTTCATCACAGGCAGAGGCTGAGCAAAGCAGCTTCCCCCTGTTTGACAGATTGTCCCATCCTCAGCTTAATGACGTTCACAGCACTGAAGGAATCTGTAGGAATGCCCTAGCATCCTGTTGTATCATCTTTCCTGGAGTTATGAAGTCATTGGGATTCAGGTAGAAGGCTCTGCGTTGGTCCTCCAGGCAAGCTGTGTGAGACCTGTAGGTTGAGATGCTGAATCTCAAGCATTTTCTGCTGACATACAAACTCTTACCTCACTAAGGAATAGGGACATGGTCTTTCCACTTCCATATTTTCAGGTCAGCTGTGGAGGAAAGCACTGCCCTTTCTGTGTCAAGGCAACGCTCTTTGCACTATACTTTGCTTCTTCACCGGAGCATTTTCCAAAGGATTGGAGAAGAATTAGAAAGCAACCAGGGCTTGATGCTGTGGCTTATTTAAATTAAAAAAAAAAAAAAAAGAAAAAGAAAATAAGTTTGGCTGCAGAGCCAAATGTTTCTTCCCAAAAAGCACTATCATTTTCTGCTTCCCCAGCACAGGACCCAGATGGGACCAAGAAAACAATCTTCCTGCATTGCTTCTGGTACATGTCACTAATTTAACACAAGGGATGTTGTTGATAGACACCAGTTTCTCAGCCTTCCAGTGTCATTAGTGATATGGAATCTGCTGCGGAGTCTGGTACAATGCCTTGTTTGCAGTAGCTTTGCTGCATGAAAAGAGAAAGTCCATCCACCACAGTTACAGGCACGTATGAAATATTTGTTCTTTAGCATGACTCCTAATGCAGAGCTTGTGTTCATGTGTGCCTAAGCTTTTACAGTAAATATATATCTATATTATGAAGCAATGTTTGTTCAGCATAGTGGATTTTGCGCAGCAGAGAAACTTACGTTATTCCACATTCCCTGCTTTGCTGGTGATCTCTCCTGCTTTTGAGGAGCTAGGACATACTTGTATGTTAAATACAGAAGTCATCCACCATCAAAGTGGCAAAAGAAGAAAACCTGAGACCTTCCTGTGGTGCTGGTTTGAGGCAAAGACTGAAAAATGAAAAAAACACGTCACTTCTTTCCTGCTTTGGATGTGGAAGCAGATGACAAACCTGGCATGAAAGAAAGTTGGTTTCACCAGTGGATAATGGACCTCCCCTGGTTTGGGAGAGTGAAACTCCGGTACCTACGCCTGCTTCTGACACACTGGCTGTCACATGCCCCACCTCGTAGACAGCAGCCTGACACTCTGCACCATGCACAGGCTGTCAGCAGCAGCCTTACCGGGTCTGTATGTCAGACTCCACTGCTCCCCGCCTCCTGTTTGCCTCCCAAAGCTATATAAATGGATTGCTATCATTCGGTGCCGATGCCCTCTCTGCCAATGTTTGTTTCATGCATGCTAATGAGAAGACCAGTAAGAACAGATTTATGTTTGGCTCGGCCCAGAGGTAACACGCATGAAAACGCTGACACAAATGCTGAATAAAAGGGATTTGAAAATCAACATCCCCTACTGTTACCAGCTACAGTGTAATCCTTTTCCAGGCCTGTTGGGAAATGTCCTCGGAGAAGCTCTGACATCCGTGCAGCTGCTTCTCTCCTCAGCAGTTCAAGCTTGCTTTCACATTTTTGATCGCGGCAAAAAGAAATGGCAGGGAGTGCGCACATGAGAGAGAGATTATCTTCATTTCTTAAACTTAGTTTTGGGGATAACGTTGTTTATATTTCTGAGAATTAAATGGCCAACCAAAGAAGATAATGGATGGGAAGTAGCTAACTCCTAGGCACTGCTTTTGCCGCCTTGCATGCTAAACGCCTCGCAACTGAACCTTTTGTCTAATCCAGTACGGTTGTTCGTACAGTCACAACTCTGCTTTCTTGCAGGCCTTTCAGGCAATGTGCAGAAATGCAGCTGGGAAGATGCGAGGATGTGCATGATCTTAACTTCTTTTTCCCACCATGCCTGTTCTTAATCCCCTAAGGTATCTATTTACTGCATCTAGCATGAGACATGGCTCTAGTCTTCCCCCTTGAGCAAAGAAGGCATATCTGGGAACGTCAATGCTGGCCTTCAGCCGAGGAAGGCAGCACAGCTCCCTGGGAGTCCAAGTGACTTCGCATTTGCACTCCCCCAGAAACCAAATGGCGGCCCACAGGATTAGATGAGTACTGACAGAAAGCATTTAAGAATGTGAAGAGGACTGAAGAATGTGCAAAAGCCCAGGTCCAGGGCTAGAGTCCTTTGTCTCGATCAGTGCAGCTTGCGTGTTGACTGGGGTGGAGCAGGGAGGCCTGGGAGCTTTAGTATCTGTGGATAAATACCATCCTAGTAACCCATTCCTACCATGTAGATTTTTGGAAGCCCTGTGTACTGTAGTTCTTTTGCATTTGTCTTTGCTAAGATTATCACTTAGGCTGGACTATAAATGGGCAAATCTTTCCTAAAAATCTGAGAGTAAAATAAATGAGCTGTCTAGGCTTCCCCTACAATCAACATAAAGAGATGGGAGAGCCCCCCCCCTACCCCCAACTAATTCACCCCACTTCTCCTAGGATGGAGTAAGTTACTCTCAAAAGATGCTTTATTCATCTCTGTTGACTATAATGGGGACCTAGGGGATAGCTTAGATCTGTCTTGCTTTCAGATTGCATCCAGTCTAGATGGGAGGGGTGTGAGTATTCTAAGCATCACCATAGCTGCGTTAGAGAGATGGCTGGAGGGAGCCTGGGTGCTTGGAAGACCTCAGCCCACCAAGAGGGCAGATTCATTCCTTTGCCTCGCTGAAAATCTCACTAACTGTGTACATGCAGCAAGTATGTTTTGGACACTGAAAAGCGAGTGTTAGGTAATAACTCCTAGCAGATTACTTTAAATTTATAAGTGGTTATAAATAATGAATGGGTACACTTCAGCTTTTAAAGCTAGCTATGTACTCTGAAATTTAAAGCTTCCATTCAGCAAAAGTGTTTATTTAGTTTCAGAGAACTGCATTCTTTTTTTTTTTTTTAGCTTAACAGATAACCTATTAAAAAATGAATGAATATTTTAGGAGCTGTAACAGCCCTACAGTAAATAGAAACCTGACTCTATAATATTGCACCCAATTTTTTTTTTGGTTGTCTATCACTGTGTGTGACATTGCTGATCGATCCTGCCTCTCTTGCCAATGTGAGGATAAGGAGGCATTTGTGTCCATAGAGATGGCCTCTCTTGTCCATCCAATCACATATGATTCAGATGACCTTGGAAAAGTCACCTGAAAAACAAATAAATTACTCATTGCGTGTCATAGTGGATCTAAAGCCCAAATCTATAAGGCACCTCTGGAGATGCTGACTACTGGCATTTCAATGAGAATTGAGGGTACTCAAAATTAGTTAAAACTTTATAGAATTGACCTTGTGGGTCTTGATCGAAAGCCCATTAAAGCCCAATGGAAAGACTGACCATCTTCAGTGGGCTCTTGATCAGTTTGCTAGAAAGGAACCCCGAGATATAAGACAAAGAAACCATGCTGAAGAAGACCTCAGCACAGCCCTGACACTATCAACCTCCTGTACAGTGATTTCTCTACATGCCAATGTGAAAAAAGACCTGAAAAGGAACTAGCTATCCCAACCATGTCTCTTGTCCATGTGACCTTTTTCTGTGTATCTTTAGGTATTGCACTTCATACTGGGATTTGTCTGTACCTAATGGTTCTGTACCAGTCACCAGTGCATGGGGTTTTGATATGATTCAGTACTGACTTCTGGTGCAAGCCGAGACTGCTTTATCTCTTCCTGGGATCAATAGGAGTTAAGTACTACCCAGGTTGTGCCTAGTGAGCCATAGCTGGAGATCAACATCCACACAGACTGAGAAAGAATGAGGATGTGTTTATATATATTGTTAGCATGTTTTGAGGTAAATATTGATTCACTTCACTAATTTGATAATTAGGGATTAGTTTCTTTTCTGGTGCAGCTTTTTTTTTCTGGCTGTTTTTTTGTTTGGGTTTTTTTTTTTTTTGGTTTGTTTTTAAACAAACTTCCAGTGTTTTCTAATTTGCGAAAGAATTACTGAAGTAAAAATGAATTAATGAATGTATCCCTAACTAGCTGTAATTTTCACTCCCTGTCTGGCTTACTTTGCACAATAAAGGATATGTGGAAGTTGCAAAGGATTTTGTCAGACCTGTAAATAAGGCTGTTACATAATTGTCTCCTTCCCTCCGTCTCCATCGGTGTCCTTAAATAGAGGGGTTGGCACCACTTGCATAACCGATTCCCATTTTCCTCCTGTTTTCCTCTCCCTTCTGGCTGGAGTCTCAGGACAGACCCTGCTCCCTATACCTGGAGCAAGCTTCCTTCTTCATCCCCGGCAACGTCCCGGCAGCGGCTAACCCTCCCTTTGGGACCTGCTGCTGGCTACAGCCCGCTGGGACCCAGGTGTCGGGGTGTGTTTGTGGATGGCGAGGGAGACTGGGGCTGTCCCTGCTCCGGCAAGTGCGGTGCATCTTCCTGGACCTGGTCAGGGACAGGTCATCTACTTGACCCCACCTGAAGCCTGTGTCTTGTCTGAATAGGGAGTCATTGCCGCGCTAGTTCAGGAGGGGTGCTGTGCCTCTCTGGGGCCAACCTTGAAATCCATGGAAGTGGTGGGTTTGACCAAGCTCCTTTGGTAAAGCTCTTATGGTAAAGCCCAGCTTTTATGGCAGATATCCTTACGGTAAAGATAAGGGCTGCCCTGGATGCTGAGAGCCCGGGACATCACGTGTTGGCTGCTCTTTCCTTAGAGCAACACCACGCACCGCCATTTTCTTCCAGATCTTTTTTGATGTTAAGCTGCTTCTCCCCGGTCTGCTAAGGAAGTGAGCTGGGGAGGAGATGCCTTGGTTTGGAGGATTTTACGCTAACAGCTTGGCTGAACCCTGTTGTGTGTCTTAACTCCAGGCAGGGGGGGCCCATGACCGTTGGGTGGGCTCCGCAGCATCCCTGATCCGGCCCCAAGGATCCAGGTGGGATGCATGAAGCTCCTGCTGCCCCGCTCAGTCCTGGCTCAGGGGAAGGTCTGCAAGGGATCCTCCAGGCTCTGCTCCTCTTATCTCTCACTGCTGCGAAAGGGAAGTCAGACATCTAGAGGGAATACGTCCACAGGATATTACAAGCCACTCACACAGGCTCTGATAGAAGCAGAGTATTGTAGTAAAATGATCCTTTATGGTCTCAAATGTATTTAAAAAAAAAAAAATCTACTTGGGAGAGTATTTTGACAAATACCTCATTAAAACCCCCAGAATCTCACACTGCACCAGTTTATGTAAATCCCAAGGACAAAGGAATATTTAACTTTTCACGTACCATAAATAAACCTGTTAAACTAATATATCTCCAAGGAATAAGAAAATAGGCAAATACAGTAAATACATTAGTTCTGCTCCACTTTTATGTGAGAGGTGCTTTCCTTTGTCTGTCAGACAGGCACTTCTTTCTGGAGGGGAAAAAAGGGAAATTGTTATTGATGAAAGGTGGCAGCCTATTTGAATCTCAGGAAGCAAAGTCACGGCCTTCAATTGAAGGAGTGG
This sequence comes from Haliaeetus albicilla, assembly GCF_947461875.1. Lineage (NCBI taxonomy): Eukaryota > Metazoa > Chordata > Aves > Accipitriformes > Accipitridae > Haliaeetus > Haliaeetus albicilla. The sequence continues at coordinate 41,899,466 of NC_091488.1, forward strand.
CCAGAGCAGGCAGAGTACATGGGAGACAGTGGAAAAATCAAAGGGAAAGGAGGGAAGTCTAGTGGCTGAAAAGGAGCATGAGGTGGATGCTAAATACAGCTCCACGAATGGCATTTGTGGTTGTTTAGAAGGAATTACAAAGTTAGTGTACACTGCCTCTCTTCTCAGCAGACGGGGAAGAAGACTTGGACCTCGCAGTTTTAAAAAGATCTCTCTTTTCTCTGTTTCTGGTTATAGTCATCTTAGTCAACATAGAAGAAGGTTTTGAGACTTGAGTCACAAATGAGAGGATGCGGGAGGAGAGAGCATTTTATACTGATCTGCTGCATGTAAATAAGAGGGGAAGGGTGTTGGGTGCCCTTCACTGCTGACAGCAGGTGGTGAGCTGTGATGAATGGGCAGTCTTATACCCAGGGCACGCACTACAGAGACTGCCTACTTCAGCCAAATTTAGGTCAGGATGTCTCCAATTCTAGTGTTAAGTCAGAGCTGACCTCCAGCAGGCAGAACCTCTGTAGACACTGAGGATGTGAGTGGTTCGTGAGACAGAAGCTTGAAAGACAGACCTTTACCTTTGATAGCACTTAGCTTCACAAATTAATTCCTCCCTTCTGAACCTTGTGAGTAAATACAAGAGAATTACGAGTTATGCTGAGATCTTTGGAAGAGATGGAGGAGTGTGGGTGCATGCTTGTTTCCATGTTGGACAGCAAGCATAGTAAAGGAACTGAGTGTGAAATCTGTGAGCAATCTGGATGCAAACCCAAACCTTTCTGTCTGTTCTGAAGGACAAGCCTGAGACACCCAGAGAAACCTAATCTTTCCCCCACCAGCATAAATCTGCAAGTCCTCAAAACATAGGTACTGCAGCGTACAGCAAACTTCTCCATTGTATGCCAGCATTGTGCCTCCACGGTGACACAAAGAGGCTGCATGTGACAACTGTGTCTGTGCTCCCAGCAACACACCTAGGAAAGGACCATCATGCCTTAGAGGTCTAGTTCAGGAGGTTTTACAGAACATCTACTCTGCTCACAACAATAATATAAATCCCTATACCCTTACAACAAACTTACAACCTATTGTAAGACCAAAGGCTTACTAAAATGTTCCATGGAAAGGACAGGGAGACAGGTCACCACCATTAATATGCTAGGTTGCTGATATAGTAGGGCATTTGTTAAAAAAAACCCAACCAAATAACCTCTAAACCAAAACTTATGGGGAGAAAACCCAAACCCCCACACCAAGTGGTTCTAGGCAGTCTGACCAGTGGAAGACATCCCCTGTTCCTGAATCTAGAGATCAGTTTAACCTTGAGTGCATGTGTGGAAAACACACCAGCCAGGTAACAGAAAATTCAGTGCCAGTAGGAATGTCAACATGCCCTGCCTGCATCAAGTCACTAGTTACAGGCAGCATTAATTCTTTCATCCTACAGACAATTAAGGTGTGAGAAGTGGGGGGAGAATTCCTATATTTGGCCCAGACAGGCCAGAGGAAGACAGGTGTATGAAATTAATACAATGCAAATATGATGCAAATGCTACTGATACAGTCTCCTTTCCACCCCTCAGAAGTACCAAAACGTGGGACACCCAAGGGTTTTATCACAGGCTGGCTTTCTTAGCTGCAGGGATTTTTCTACTGAGCTGCAGATTTCTTTCTATATGCTTTCAGGTCTTGGTTTCTCCCATGGAGCTGTAACTAAAGTTGCTCCAACTAAAAGCATGTGCTTTTCTGTGATATGGATGCTTATCCTCTTCCTTTTCAGCAAAAACAAGCTTTTTTTTTTTTTTTTTTTAAAAAAAGAAAAAGGCTTATAGAGGTGGAAAATGATCTGTGCAAGGGCTTGCTCTGTGCTGCTCAGTTATGTTTGTTCCTCTATGTGAGCCATATCTTAAGTGATACTTCTGGTTTCCTTACACTGCCTTGCATTGCACCATGTAGCCATTCCCTTCAGCTTGTTTCTGTGAATGTTAGGTGTGCTCCTTACCGCCTTCTCTTTAAAATGCTCTTCTGAAAATGGTGCTCAGCTCTATCAAGTTCTTTCTCACATGTTGCCCGATGCAGTGAAAGGCATCAGGGGGAGAGTGGCAGCTGCTGGTCTCCATTTAGTAGGCTCGTATATGACATAAGACTATAAGAGCAACAGTACTGGGTTAGAGCAATGTTTTAACTGGCCCAATATGCAGTCTCTGTTGTTGGCCAAAAGCAGATGCCTAAAGAAGCGCGTCAGAGTAGAGAAAGTACGTATAATACTTCCTCTGACTATACTTCCAGCTCTGTTTCCAACTCAGGGACGTCCTGAACCAGGACTTATTTCTGTGCACCTGAATTTTTTTTATCCATCAGCTTGTCCAACCGCTCTCTGAATGTACCTAAGGTCATAGCATACCTTGTGGCAAGGAGTTCCCCAGTTCAACTTTGTGTTTGCAGAGAAACTACCTCCTTTGTTTGTTTTGAACCAGCTACCTACTAGCTTCATTTGGTGCTCAAGGTTCTTGTTTCAGAAAAGGCAAGGTAACAGTCAGTGTGTGTCTACCATCTTCATGGCACTTGCTACTTTATCGTCCTATCAGATGTCTCATTTCTAGGCTGAAAAGTCCTAGATGACTTAGTGATCCCTTGTATGTAAGCTTTTCTATACATCCTCATCGTCTTTCTCTGAACCTCTCCCAGCTCTGCTATGCCCCCTCCTGAGATGGGGAGACCAGAGCTGTAGACAGTCTCCAAGATGTGGGCAAACTGTGGATTTCTACAGTAGCCTGCGGATAGTCTGTGTTTTCTGCTTGGTTCATCTCCTAGGAAGTCCTAACATTTTCAACTACTTCAGGCTGCCAGTGTCTGGAGTCAAACTTCCAGAAGAAATGTATACTAATGAATCAATTTTGAAAGGAAAGGACCACATGTACACATTTGATGCAATGTGTTTATTCACTGACTTTCGTTACATGAATCATATGGGAAGGATCACTTGAGCGCAGCTGCTAGCTGAAGCAAGTAGCAGCCTGCAGATGAAGATAACATGGTGATCTAGAAAGGTTAACAGGTACAAAAGAAGATATCAAAAATTTGTGGGCTTGCTAGTGGAATTCTCAGGCACTGGTGGCCAGAAAGGACTGGGTCTTCAGATAATGCTAACACATCCCATGAACTAGGCATCAGAGTTCCCCTTCCTATGTTAACCCCATAAGACCAAAGCAAGATGATTACTCAGTAGAAAGCACTAAACTTGCCACTGAAGTACTTTTTTCCTGCCACCATTAGAACACTAATTTTTCAGCCATCCTGAAAGAAGTCATCCCTGACAAATCTAGGAGCACTCAACTTTTCTTTCTGTGCTCTCTGAACAAGCTCTTTAATTCCTGGTTCCTCGAAGAGGGAGCAGGTGCAGTCCTGCTATCCACCTGAAGCCACAGGGACACTGTCCAAAGGTGTTAATCCAAAGAAGACGTGGTACAGCATCAGAAACCACTTATCAGAGGCCAGGCTCCACCTTCAGTGATCTGGAGTTTTAGGTTTCTTGGACACATTGATCAGTGTAAATGCAGGTCAATAGAGGCTTTTGTGTTGGTATTTAAATATTAATCACATTTTATTAGATGTTTAGAGGGACTGTGTGTGTGTGTGTGTGTCAGTGTTTGTGTGTAGCAGGTGGTTAGTAAAATCTGGCAATGTCAGATCAGGCAGCAAGGGGGGCTGTCTTGCTGCTGCACAGTGGAACTTCAGTGCCACAGAAAAACAAAATGGTGCTTTCTAGACTTACACAGAACAGAGACAACAGAGCCCTATGGGACAGCCAGGAAGCGATGTCTAGTCATGCATTTGAGCTCTGTGGTTGTGCGCCGAGTTCTTCCATGGCTGGTAGCAGGAGAGTCAAAGTTAGGGCGGGGGGATATGCAGCTGGTGCCCTGTGCCTTGAAACACATGCCAGTACACAGTGAGTCAGCTGCAGTCATCCAGACTTGCACTGGTAGCCTCCATCTATCCCAGGGGCCTTGGATGACATCAAGTGACAGACATTAAAGTAGAAAAACAGAGTGGGATGCTTCCCGGCAGGCCATTATCATGGACTGCAAGGACAGATGCAAGGGCAGCTCAGGTCTATGCTGCTTATCAGCAAGGTGTGAACAAGAGGTCCCAGGCTGTGTGGGAGGGCTTTGGGGAGCCCCTCAGAGTCTCAGAGGGTCAGCTAAGTATAGATGTGGCCAGTGCTTTTCCATCCCAACACTGGGCAGGTAGTACCTGGAACAGTTCTTTACGGCTTTGTGTCTCTTCACTGAGATACAGCCTGTATAGCCCAAGAGCATGATAAAAGCTGATCCAGATCTGAAGTGTCTGGAAGAGGGTTGGAAACCAGGACTACAAAGGGTTATTTTCCTGGCTGCCATATTCCCTACTACTCACTGAGAGGTGGTGCCTGACTGCTTCTCCACAGTGTTTTGAGGCAGCTGTGTAAGTGGGACTGTAAGACCCGTCTGCGAAGTGTGATCAATATTGAACGGGAGGGATGGGGCAGATTTGGTAGTTCCCAAATGCCTCTGCTGATCAATGCCAGAGTGAAAGCTGAAGCGGAAACAGATGAATCAAAGCAGCATTGTAAGGGGCAGAAAGCTGTGGAAGAAGGTACATGATAGCTTGAACAAAGTGATAGGAAGAAGACAGACATCCAGGAGAGGCAAAGAAGAAGGCAGAGCATAAATCCAGGGCCTTGGTGAGGGACTGGCAAATTGCAGAAAAACTCTGGAGTATATATAAAATAGGACTTTTATTGGGACTTCCAGTGAAATCTGGAACAATGAGGGGCTGAACCAAACAGAGAAAAAAAATCTCTAGAAAGAAGGGCATGCATCCTTCCATCTATATAGATGCAAAAGCCCTCTTGGAAACGTGTGCTGAACTCTTTGTTGTTTTATCCCTCCTACAATAGAACAGGGAAATTATCACTGGGAAAGGCCAAGGCACTATTTCAGTATCACGTTTCCCAAAGCAAACGAGAGTGAAATATAACTGTGGATGTAATTTTACTGCCTTATGCAAGCAGTCAGACATATGCTCATGATTATTTTAATTGTAAAAGGATGACTGCCTCTCTTGTGTTAAGGAGAAAGGAAATTCCTTTTTCTCCTGATTGTTTGCGAGTCTGGATTCATGTCATTAAAGGTCCACAGCAGTTCCAAAAATTAAGTCATACACGCTGTGATGGGCAGCTGGCTTGCCCACCACTTTCCCTAAGAGCTGGAGTGACAGCTGTGGCTGAAGAGGACACTCACGTTCCCAGGAAGCCTCTTCCAGCGGCTTTAGCTGCCACCATGAAAGGCTCACATCTTAGATCCGTCTTCTCCTGGAGATCAACCTTAAGCTTGCAACTGTCAGAATGCGGTACAGGGATCACGTCTGAAGGAAAACATCTTCCTAGTTAGGGAAAGCCGTCACGCCTTCATTTGTCATATTCTTCAGATAATTCTAACTGTCTGCTGTAGAGGTATGTGCTGGATAAGTACAGTATCTATGCACATAGAAAGCTTGCTTCTGACAGCTCACAGTCAAACCATCTTTCCTGTCTTTGATAATATCTGTAAGGAGCTCTGGATACTACGGTGATGGGTATTTTAGGTGTACCCATCAAAGAAAAAAAACAAATGACAGGATAATAAGGGTGAACAATACTTTCCTGGTGACATTCAGAATAATGTGCACCTTGTCCTGTGTGGTATTTCAGTAGGCATTGGACCCAGAACCCTCCAAGATTTCCTGAGCTTTTGTTCAGTCCGTAGCCTTGCTTTGAGCCACAAAGGTGGTCAAATTCAATTATTATCACTGAATGTCCCTAAAGTATACAGGCTCACTTGAACCTGAAACTCACAGAGAAACTTGGAGATGCAAAACTTTGCAGAAAGAATGGATGTAAAATGCCTGCACAACCTTTTGACTGAACTGAAACATGGTTTTGGGTCTCAAATACAACACTGGAAGTCATGTTGCCCCATTCGTTTCCAATTTTCTGTTTCTACTTCTTATATAGCCTTGGAGAAGACACTGATTATGCCTTCAGTTTCCTAAAACGTAAATTAAAATAATGGTTACCCACATTGTGATGGGGTCCTGACTCTTCAGCCATTAATGTCTTCAGAGTACTTTGGGATCCTGCATAGAAAGCATTAGAGAATGCCACTGTGGTGGTTTATAAGCAGGTGAGAGAGTATGTTTTAGCTAAGGTGGGAGGTGTAGGTGGAATAAGGTCAGATGCAGATGAAATGACTCAGACCTTTAGAACTGAAGAGTCGTTAGTCTATCTATCTGAGGACCTGATGTCAACTGCTGAATGTTTTGCCTGGGTTCTCATAAAGACCATCTTCCTGACAAAGAGAAGATTCAATAACCTGCTCCAAAATGGTGTTCCCAGTAGGCTGAAGCACTCAGAAGCCCATGATGCCATCAAGACATCAGTGTGTCATGGGCGAGTGGCTGGATTTCATGAGTCTGTGCTGAGTTACGGGCATGCTTTCCATCACAGCATTTGAATCCTGCACACCAAAGAGCAGATGTAAGCAAGGCAGGGATCTAACACAGAACAGCTTGGGTGACATCAGAATGACTGTGTGCTTCTGATGGGAAATGGTAGTATCAGGGCAGAGCAGGTGTGAGTCATCTCCCAGGAGAGACAGGCAGAAAAAGGGAGATGGGGAGGGGAGGAGGAAAGCAAGAAACAGATTAGCTCATACAGATATATTCCCCTTGCCTGGCTTCCCCTCCCTTTGTGCATCCCCCTCTCCCTCCACAACACGCACACATAAGCATGGAGATTTGACTGTTACGGCTCGATTCCAAAGCCCTGTCAGACAGATCATTTGCTGCTTTGTTTTCTTCCCTTGCCCATCTCTGCCTCAAATTCAAGATCATTTAATATGAGGCTAGATAAAACTTGAGCAGTTCTTCAATACACATTTACTTTCTGCTGTGCATTAGTCCAGTTCAATACTTGCTGTGGCAGGGACTCAACTAAAAGCGGGATGAGGATCTAGACAGCATTGGCTGCAGAACGATTGCTGTATTTCTTGTATGATCAGCTTTCACCATATCCCCAGTGTGTTCCAAGTGCCTCGCTGTAATGACTTAAATATAAAAGGTCATGATCAGGGCAGGAGGTGCTTTGAGTTTGTTAGCTGGGTAAGACAGATGAGCAGTATATGAGCTGAATGGGTCAGAGGGAGAATCTATGTGTTATCAACACAGGGGAAAGGACACTCCAGTGTAAAACGACTCATGTTGCAAACGTTCCTCAGCACCATTAAGCCCACAGAGAGCTAGATGTGTTCTGTCTAACAGGCAATGGAACACAGCTTCCAAATGCAAGCACAGTCCCACTCGGCAGTCCTAAAAATCATTCTGAGGCTGTAGCACCAGTATTTAGGACAATCGAGCAAATAACCTCTCCAGAAAAGGAATGGTACTCAAAATATTTGTTTGTTAGATTAAAAGCTAAAACAGCAGAAGAGTTCCTGGGAGGAACGGATTAATAACAAACAAGACAGCCACAGATCCCCACAGAGTCCCTGCTCTACCAAGTGACCTCACCCCTGTGCAGTGTGCCAAATTCTGCCAGATTGTTACCAAATACAGAATCAGTGATCTTAAACTGCATTTAGAGATGATGACTGTGCACCTAGAGTAACAATGGGGAAAAGAAGTAGGGCGACACTTTCTCATTCAAGTCCCAAAAGGCCAGGGAAGGGAGATGAATATTTCTTTTAATGATGAGAGACACAAGATGTACTGCTAAAGACAATAATGGAAAAGTGCCTAACAGGAAAGAAAGGGTCACTATGGAGGAACCAGTAGCGCAGAGTATTAATGAATATATAGAAGAGGTCAAACTCTAAACATGTTGGAAAGCATTAGTCAGGGCAGATGCTTGCACTGTTGTATATACCTGTAACAAAGCCCAAAAGTTTTTCTCCTGCTGTGTCTTGACAACATTTTTCTCATCTGTAATGCTAGTAGAAGATTTTACATTTAAGTGTGGGTTTGTGTGTATGTATGGCAGGGAGTAAGAATTAATAAGTCAAATGAGAAAGCCTGGGGAAATTTGATGATTCTCCACGGTCCTGAGAGAGCTCCTTTTTTCTGCAAGCATTGAATGCCTTCCTTTCACACCATCTGAAATGATGGGGTGAGGTAATTAAGACAAAAATAAAGAGAATCAAACCACTGAGAAAGTCTCATAACGCCAAAGGTTTAGTGTTCAATAACTGACCGGGATGACTCATATCTGTAAGCACTCTGAAATCTTTCTGCATGTTGACACAAACCCATTGTCCTGCTGTTCAGTGTCTGTGTTCCAGTTGTCACAGAAAATGAAAGGACAATAGCTATTGTTATGTTGCAGCTGTATATTGTGACTGATTCATAGTTTCCTTTTTGGGGAGGAACACAAGCTGCTCTTGCGTGTTCTCAGGCATTTGCAACACACATATGTAATTCTCACATATCTGACGATGGTGAATATTAGACCTCACTCGCCGCTAATAAACCATCTTTAGCAAATAGCTGATATAAGCTGTTGTAAAAGTGGTATGAATGTTTCAAGGTGTGAGGCAAGGTTTTTAGCCTGGAAAATCTCTTTTATTAGATGAACTGACACATTTGGAGGGAAAGAACCCACAACAGAAAAGCCTTTGGGAATCCAAGACCTTCTCCAGGCTGAATGCTTTCCAGCAGAGGCTGAAAAAAACAACTTTGTCGCCAAATGGAAATTCTGTTTTTATAACAAGTTTGCATTTGTTGTAAAAAAAAAAAAAAAGAAAAGCTTTTGTGGTTTCTCATTTAACTGAAGCCCCAATATTTCAAAACAAACATGACATCTGTCTGTCTGCCTTTCAACTGATATTTTTTGTGGGGAAAACAATCCTTTCTCAATGAACTCCAGTCTGGCATAACATTGGAGAACACACTCTCGCTCTCATTTACATGAATACATCTTTTATTAACTGTCAGTACAGGAACAATTCATCATGTAAGACATAAACAGCTGATAAGTAAACAAGTTGGATCCTTTACTGGCATAAGTCAGCAGACCCATGTGAGTTCAGTGGGTCTCCATCAGTTTACATACCCTTGAGGTCTAACCCAGAGCTATGGGTAGGAACACAGGCCAAATCCGGACTGATTCTCCATTTTGTTTTCCTCAGCTGTTGAATGATAGTCAGCAGAAAGTAAAGGGGGAGTGAGCCCATACACAGAGGCAGTGCATGTGAGACTATGCATGTAGACAATCTTTTTCATTAAGCCATTAATAAACATGGATACAAATGAAAGATAGGTGCTGGGGCTGAAAGACATATGGACGTAGACGCTGCTCCTCTGACTTGCTCTCTTACTGTTCGTCTCTGTTTGCTTGGGTGGCAGCCACATGGTTGCCTTTAAATAATTCAGGATCCAGTTTGCATGCATGGCCAGTCCTGCTTGTCACATTTTCTCACCTGATCACAAGTTCATCTCTCTGTAAATGAAGCAAGGTTTGTAAGGAGTTGCAATATCTTTTATTAGACTGGCTGATACACTGGTGGGGGGAAGGGAGGACAAGAAGAAGAGCTTGTGTGCCTGAAAGCATTTCTCTAATTGTATCAAGTGGTCTAACAAAAGATATTACTTCTCCCAACAGCTTGTCTTGCTGATTTCCTTAGACTGTCATGACTATCTTTTCTGTTATTTCAATGACTCTATGTTAAGCTTGTGTGGACCAAGAGCTGCATTCCTACTAAGTGCACACATCTATTGACACCTATGTGCCATTTTATTTACCTCCCATGCATAGTTCTACCACAGTTCATGAGGATGTGGGACTAAACAAGATTTGTTAATGTTTGAGTAAAGATTATTTGAATAATGGCTTGTCACTTCAGGATTAGAACCACTGATCTGACCATTTATACATGAAGATGTTAGCACTAGAACTGTTAAAAAGTAGACATCAGTAACAAAAATGAACTCAACAGTAAAATAACTCAGTCTGAGTCTCAAGCACGTTTTCCTACTGTAATATGGAGTACACCACTAATGGACACTGTTCTTTGCAGTCTGAAGTAGGAGAGCTTGCATTAGAAAGCTCAATAGCTGCATCATTTTTTCACCTATTTGAAGACATTTTTGCTTAAAAAATACCATCCTTTGCTTCTTCAGATGGTGCTCTGTAAATGAAAGTTTCAAAGATTTCACCATCAGCGAAGTCAAAGTATTATTTTTGCAAATGTTGCTGTAGAATTAGTATGGTACTGAATATAATGCATATAGAAGCTTTTGAAGAGTGTTACAAAGTGCAATGTCACACACACATATAGGTACAAGCTATTACAGATCTTTTGGGGGGTATGATCCCCCCTTTTGGGGGTTGTAGGCTGCTGTGCAAAAGGGACAGAAAAGAGCCAGAACAAACATTAAGGATGTTGTAAATATCACAGTCACATGTGTTTGACAAGACAAATGTCTCCTTCTTATGTCTGTCACCTCCATCTTTTCTTTTTTTTTCCTTCTCACCTGGTCTAAATGACGTGCAGAAAGAAGCCTTCCTCTCCCCTCCTCTGAGCACCTTTTTCTCAGTCCTAAGCATTCACAAAACAGGAGTCTGTCCCCACAGAGATCAGTCCTGAGTGTTTAAGCTAATCATGTATTTTGAAATAACAGGGTTTGAGTTCATTTCACTTGCCTTTAGGGTGCAATTGCTTTTGTGTTTCCAAGCTTTTATCTGCAACTATGAAGGACAGATGCCTTTTTTTTTTTTTTTTTTTCCCCAGGAAAGCTGAGGGTCTCCTTTAATCTCTCAGTAGTTTAAGTAGTGTGAGGCAGCAGAGACAATTCTGATTTCTGGGGTCTTGGCTCCCACTCCTTGCTTTACTCACTATGCTGACGTTCAGGAGAAGTTAAGATGCCAGTAACAATTTATGTGTCTCTCCCATTAGCAACTCTGAGAAATCTCTTGGATTATCCTTTGGGTTTGTTATGGCTTATTCCTTTGTTCCAGTCCCACCTTTTATTATGTATAAACATTTATACATATATTTAATCTGTTTTGCTCTCCTGTCTTGCCTTGGGTTATATTTCTGACTTGGTGCTTTCCATTTTGATTGAGGTGGTGACTAGATGGGCCTCATCTTCCTCTTGGTTCAAAGAACAATTCATTATTTGCTCGTGTCTGGGGAATGAATGCCTCTGTATGATATGTTGGGAGACAGGGATAAACATCCCTCCTGGCTGATTGATAGTCTTATTAAAGATTGCAGTAGGTGAAATAATCCCCTGTAGCTTCATAAGGGTAAGATCCCTTTCTCTTTTCCCCTCAGACTGGCTTTAGGGCATGCTTGGGACTTGGCTTATGCTCTGTCCAATCTTATGGCATTACTTAATTAGCCCTTATTGAAAGCCATTAGCATTGATCAATGGGGGGAGATGACCAAAGTGTTTATCCACCAAAAATTTGCAAATGCAAGTTGAGTTTGGTAATTTGTTGCTATTCTTGTTATTATTTTGTAATAGGTTTAATTTATATGGAAAGATTTTGAGCCTGTGGTTGTCATCTGCAATATGCAGGAGGAGGAAGAAACAGCAGTGATAGCTTGATTCCCCAGTTACACATTCTTTCTTTGAGTTTTGCATTTTGCTTCCATATTGATCTTCTTGCCCTCCTCTTAAGGGGCTTCTTTGCACATTTTCCCACCCTGTGGTCCATCACCGGTTGCATCCTTGACACTATCAATGCATTCAGCCTTGTCCTCTTCCTCCTACTGCCCTCTTAACCTTCTCCCACCATACCCTGTCTGCAGGAGACAACCTTCTGGACTCTGTCCATCTCATTCCATAAATCCCTTCTTGTTCATTTTTTCCAGGCAGCTCTCGGGGACATTTATCATCCAGTCCCCTCCCTGAATGAATGTCCTTTCTAAATTAATAATTAGAGAGCAAACAAAATGTGTACATAGCCAACAATGTGTTCAGCTATTGTGGCTTGCTGATCCAAAGCATGTGAAAATCAGTGTGGGCCCCTCCCTTTTTGACGAGGGCTTGGTCCTACGTTCCTGATCCTTCCTACAAAATGAACTTTTTTTTTTTTTTTTTCTGGTAGTGCGCTGCTGCAATCCATCTAATGAATTAGATTATAATCCCCTCGTGGGCAAGGACCTGTCTTTTTGATATGCCTGTGCATTGTTGATCTCATAGTACATATGTGTGTTTGCACATTCTCACCTCCTGCTTATATCCAGCGCACCAGGATATAAGAATGAAATGAGAACAGAGGTGGACAATATTTTTCTAATTATTAGCATGCAGATAAGCCCCTTTAATTAAAGAAATTATAGACCCTATAAAAAAGAAAGCTCCTCTGTCAGACTGCAGTCTTGTAATGGCTTTGTGTTTGTGCAATTAGGACCAAATCTCGAAGCCACTGAAGCCAACGGTGGCCCTTAATGGGATTAATTCTTCATTTGTGGGGTGATGGGCTAGATGATCTAAGAGGCCTTTTGCGTCTTGCGTTTCTCCAATCTCTCTCAGGGTAAATGACACATAATGGAAAAGACAGCTGTTTTTGAATAAACTGCATTAACTATCCACATAAAATTCCTAATGCAGGTTAACCCCCCCCCCCCCGCCCCCATGTCTCTGCTGGCGTGCGTGCCCCTCTTACAGAACAGGTCTCTCCTGTGCTGCAGACGCTGTATGAACTCATCGATACTCTGCAGGTTTCTGGGGGGTATGTATCTCTGTATTTCCCAAGATCCTCTGGGAAAACTCTGCAGCTAGCGCTAATCAAATTGAACTGCTGTCAAGACTTCCTGCGAAGCTTCGAGGAAACATTTCTGAATATTAGAAGTACAGGAGAGGAGAGTAAAGGTTGGGGGAGGGAGGCAGGACAGTTTTAGAGCTTAAGTGGATTACATAGCTCCATAACCCAGTTATGGGTCTGTGGACTCAAGTGAGCTGTTTTTTCCCCTCCTCTGGCTGGCTGCCTGTCAGATAGTTCCCCTGACAGGCAGGCTTTATTAGCCTCCCCCAGCTGGCTCTCTCAGCATTTCTTATTTTCCAGTGCTCACATCCCCTAGCAGCTCGTCTCAGCCCTTCTCGTATCTCTAAGCTCCCCTGGGTCCTTCCTTTAGCTGCACCAGCTGTCTGCACTGTTGAAGTCTCTGCACTAGCCTGGTCTACCAGCATTTACCAAGCCCAGTGGCAGGTCTCTGATCTCTGCTCATGCAAGCCCCAGGTAGCCAGCAAAGGGTGCATGGTTTAGCTCAGAGCAGGGGACCTACTTTTGAAAAGTAACAGCTCTCTGACTGCCTTCTATTTTAAATAGCTAAGAGGGCTAGCTTAAAAATAGATGAGCACCTGAGCACCAGTGTTGGGAGGTATGAAGGAGCAGCAAGTGCCTAGCACATCTGGACGCACGAATATTTCCACACTTTGCAGAAAAGTTGGGTGAGCATGAGTTAACCACGAGCCCGGTTGTTCAGTCTGAGCCCTGAAATTTCCCCTCATGACTGAGGTGTGAGCCTGACATCTGCTGGGGACTGCACCACTGCTGCAGAAAATGCCAGGCCATCCTTCCTCGGAACTGCCTGCCAGGGAGGCTGGTGGCAGGGAGGCTGCTGCCCGAGGGACACTGCGTGGGGTACAACCAGCCTGCGAGGAGGCAACGTGGCCAAAGGACAGGGTGACCCAGCTGCAGCCCGGTAGGAGGTAAGGCCTGAAATCCCAATTTACGCTGGTGGGCTCTGGTCCCTCAGGAGCGGGTCAGATGCAAGAGAGCAGCCAGCACGCACGTGGATCCAGGGTTTACAATGTCTGCATGGGTGTCCATGGCCACATGAGAGACAGAGCTCCATGTCTGCACTGGAGCATGTCTGACGGCAAGCTGAAATCTGCTTTCCCTCTTTCCTTTTGAGGTATCCGCCACCACCAAGGTTTTGCTTTGCTGACATAGCTGGTTACTTTTGGGCTTGCCTGAGGCTTATTCAGCCCTCTGGGCTTTACAGTCAGAATTGCTACAGGTAGACTCACCTGCACAAGTAGGAAACAGAGTCACTGCTGGTGTCCACCATCCACGTGTCTCCGTGCCTCCTTTCTGTCCTCATCCACAGCCTCCTTCCCCCTTCCCTCCCTGCCGCTATGGTGTATCTGTATGGGACTTCTGTTGAGTCTTATAGGAAAGGATGGTTTCCAGGGCTGACTGTGCGTAAGAACATCATGTATGAGCGGCTCAAGGACATAAGGATTGATGGAGAGTAGAAGCGAGTGCCCCTCAGTCTGATTAAATACTGACCCGATGCCTTAAAATGGTGCTAGAGGGTGCTGTGCTGCTGTATGAGCTCTGGCTAGGAGGGCCATAAAGGACGGTGCTTGACCACCGGTGGGTAGGCATTGCTTTGTCGGTGAAGGCATCAGGTCTCCTGCTCGGACCAGATGCAGGCAGCCGGGCACAGGCTGCCATCCTGGGTCCTCGCCTCTCCCCAGCCCCAGGCAGGGGCCGGTGCTGCCCCATGGTGCTGTGCAGGTTGCCGCTTCGCCCCTTGGCAGGGATCGCTGCCCTTCAGTAGGGATCTGGGAGCAGCAGATCCTGCACAGACTGCTGATGGCGCTCGGCAAATCCCTGTGGTTGCTGTGGCTGGCCGGCCCCTGCCCCAAAGCAACGTTACTGTCATTAATCATCCTTCGAATACGGCTAGAGGGGTGCATGCACAGCACAACCTCCACGCTGCAGTGCCGAGGGTTTGCACAGCACGATACGGCCGAGGGCGAGTGATCCCCAAGCTGGTGCCAGGGGACCAGCGGTTCCACTGGGCACAATGCAGCAGCTCCCCAGGCACGTTGGTATGGGTCCCTAAAATGTGAGGGCTGTAGCGATGAGGGGCTGTGCCGCTTCTGGGTCTGGAGACAGCTCATCCAGTATCAGTACAGGGACCTCTGGGTCACAATCCACTGGGTCTATTAAAAAGAGGGATCCTAAGCAGCGTGCAGGCAATGGGGTAGCTTGGAAGTTTGTTGATAGCAGGGTTATCAGCAGCATCTTTGGGCTCTCTGCCAACATCTAAATAACTGGAAGTGTTACTTTCTCCTAAAAGTAAACCTGGCCTTTGTGCTGTTTAGTCACCGATTGTATTTGTTACTGGCAGAAATGAGCAGAGAAAACACATATTTGAAACCCTTGAGGAGAAGGAAGAAGTTGGCAGTTCTAATGGTTTTAGCAGGGATCTTATGACAGCGTGTTGTGTTTTTTTCATGAAGATTCATATTCTAGACGAATGTGACTAGTCGAGTATCTCAGGGGTTTCATTAATATTTTTAGAGTGAGCTTTTAGAGCTTTTGGCATGGAGGAACACTAAGAACTTGATGCCAGTTTAACCTAATGATTCAGAAACCATAAAGCAAATAATAATAAGCTAACACATCTATTTTTGAACTCATGATTTAAGCCACTGTCATAATTTTGATGGGGCCTGACATGTGATTTTCCAGCATTGGGACTGGTACTAAAGCTTTTGTGTACTCATTTGAATGGAAAATCCTCTTAAAATCCTCCAGCTTGCTTGCCTTAGTCAATACTTAACAAGAACTCAGCCACAGCAGCAAAAAATATCCACCAGTCAGGACATTTTCCTTGCCCCTCTCTTTCTCTTCCCACATAGAAAAAAACCTGACACACAAGGGTCATGATTCTTCGCCGCCCCAGGGACCAGTTAGCGGAACTGGTGCGCAGGAATCCCTCTACATGGGAATCCTGGAGCTGCCGACAGCCTCCCAGGAGTCTGAACGTGGGACAGGAGCATCCCTGTATCAAAGGAGTTTTCCATGGGCCTGAGCAGGGACTGAAGAGAGAAGAGCACAGACCTGGGTCAGGTCTACGCAGCCACCTTGGGCTTGTGCTACAGTGACTCTGTGTCCCTATAAAGTAGTCCTGGGACTGAGCAGGGGTTGAAGGTGAGATGAGCTTCAGAGATGCGGAGAGGGTCAAGCCGTGGCACAGAGCTCCTGTACAGCCTCCTTCAGTCCCTGCGTGGGCACATGAAATTGCTTGTCTAGTGGCTGTGTCCGTGGAGGAGTGGGAGAATGCCAGCTGGTCCCTGCGGTATTTAATTTCTTCTCAGGAGCTGAGTGAGGCAAACATTTATGGGAAGAAACAGCTGAAAGCAGGAAAGATAAAGTGCCGTTCCTACTGCCCCCAGACTGCTGTGCCCTCGCAGTCTGGATCCAGGTACCGACCTTGGTGTGAGACAACCGCTTTTTATACTCCTAGACGCAACCCAATGTTTTCCAGCTTGTCGAAAGGGTCTGAGATCAACTGAAGGAGCAGCAGACTCTGAGCAAGTCAGACCCATCTCAGTGCTATTTTGCAGCGCTTAACTTTCTGGCCAGCGGGTATGCTCTTATTCCTCTAATACAAGAAAATAAACACATGAGGAATATATATGAAAAAGCCAGGTGACTCATAAGTGAGAATAGCCTCATTCTGTCATTAGTGGAGGGTAATTTGCCACACATTTGTATCAATATTACACACATCTTGCACAAATCTTCACTGCCCTGCCACACACTTTGAGCTGGGCATGTGACCACAGCTGCCTGCAGCAGGGGAGCGGGAGAGGGTCCGCAGTCAGTCACTGCTTGGCCCCGATTTCTGCTTTTTGTCTGAAGAGTGGAAGAGAGTGAATCATGCTGCTTGGCCCTAAATCTGTCAGGAAGTGATTTGAGACTTTGAGTAGAGCTTGGCCTTTTCTTCCTCATATTAAAAAGGAAGAAGATGGTGTTTTATAGGTCCGTTAGAGCAGCATGTATGTGCTGATCTTTAAAGAATGATGTGAATAGCCTTTTGGGCTACTGCTGGACACAGTGCTGTCAGCAGAAAGATTACCTGAAATGAAATCTCAGAGAAAGAGTGAATCGTGAATGGCCTTGGATCAACTTAATAGGTGCGTTCACTCTGATGACTAATGATAACACAAGTAACTGTCTGTATTGGGTTTGCGTGGTAAAGTTTTGGTAGCCGGGGGGCTACAGGAGTGGCTTCTGTGAGAATCTGCTGGAAGCTTCCCCTATGACCGACAGAGCCAATACCAGCCAGCTCCAAGATGGACCTGCCACCGGC
Source organism: Haliaeetus albicilla (assembly GCF_947461875.1). NCBI lineage: Eukaryota > Metazoa > Chordata > Aves > Accipitriformes > Accipitridae > Haliaeetus > Haliaeetus albicilla. The sequence goes on from NC_091488.1 coordinate 41,916,598, forward strand.
CAAGGCCAAGCCAATCAGCGATAGTGGTAGTGCCTACGGGAAAACATATTTAAGAAGGAAAAAAGTTGCAGGGCACACAGAAACAGCAGCCAGAGAGAGGAGTGAGAACATGTAACAGAAACAGCCCCACAGACCCCCAGGTCAGTGAAGAAGGAGGGGGAGGAGATGCTCCAGGCACCGGAGCAGAGATTCCCCTGCAGCCCGTGGGGAAGACCATGGTGAGGCAGGCTGTCCCCCTGCAGCCAGGAAGGTCCACAGTGGAGCAGATCTCCACCTGCAGCCTGTGGAGGACCCCATGCCAGAGCAGGGGCAGAGTGTGAGGAGTCCTCCCCCTGAGGAGGAAGGAGCGGCAGAGACAACATGTGATAAACTGACCCCAACCCCCATTCCCCATCCCCCTGCACCACTGGGGAGGGTAGGTAGAGGAAATCAGGAGTAAAATTGAGCCCAGGAAGAAGGACGGGGTGGGGGTAAGGTGTTTTAAGATTGGATTTCTCATTACCCTACTCTGACTTGATTGCTAATAAATTAAATTGATTTCCCTAAGTCGACTCTGTTTTGGCCACGGTGGTAACTGGTGACTGATCTCTCCCTCTCCTTATCTCAACCCATGAGCCTTTCGTTATATTTTCTCTCCCCTGTCCAGCTGAGGATGGGGATTGATAGAGCGGCTTTGGTGGACACCAGGTGTCCAGCCAAGGTCAACTCACCACACTGTTTAATTAAAAAAATCTTCCTTATCTAGAAAGTATCTCCCACCTCTGCCCCATTGAAGGAAAAGTGGTTTGTGAAGAAATAAAATTTCCTTACGTGACTTAGGAGCCTCAGATACATCTTTTAAATCTGCTTACCCATTTACTTAGAATCTCATCATAAGGCTTTTTTTTTTTTTCTTGGCTTTTTGAGGCAGAGATTTTGGTGTGGGCCATTTTAAATTAGAACTAAAACCAGGTATCTGCACATATCTGGAAAGCACAAGCTCTACTGCCAGTGGCATGCACACCATCTATTAATGACAAAATGAATGAATTAATGTGAAAAAGCTGGACAGGGACGGACTGCAAACTCCCATACTAACCCTAGACCGAGCCCTGCCAGCATGACTACAGAAATAAAAGGGATGGCGCAGTTCCCTGCTCACTCTCTGGCAGCAGAATGCCACTGGCACTGGGGGCAAGAACGGGGCATTATCTTTTCATCAGGACTTTTCTCTACTTCTCCCATTTTCATAAGAGAAAAAGAAACATCTTTGTCACAAAAAAAAGTTAATGAAAAATCAGAAAATATAAAGAACCAGGAGCTAAACATCTTCTGGGGGACAGGAGCACAGGGCAAGCTTTACCATGGCATTTTTTTTTCAGAAGAAATATCCCATTGTTTCAGGCAAAAGCAGTTGGCAACTTCCACTTAGCTTGGTTTGGCCCATGGCACTGAGGAAACACGCAGAGAAATGGTGTGGAAGATGGGAATCCTCTGGTGCCCTGGCTACTGCCACCCCTTCCTTGCTTCTTCCTAAAGCTTGTCTTGAGGAAAGCAGGCTGCAGTCTTTCAAGGACCTTAAAGATCTGCTTCACATCCATTTTAGGTATTAACTGTGAGTGCAACTGCTCCCTGCTCATCCATTTTCAAAGTCCCAAGTGGAAGGGGAGTCTTCCTACTTGCAGGTGAGTGTTTCCTACTGGTCTTTCCAACCAGTGCTCTGATCCACAGCAGCTATGGTTTTGTCACTGCCCTGTTAATTTAGTTACCACAGTATAAAAATATCTCAAAAGACTAGCTCGCTCAAATTGCAATAGCTTCAGGCAAGAGGGCTGCCAGCAGGGAGCCGCATTACAACTCGGCTTGAAAGAGCTCAAATGTAAAGGCAGGTGCGGTAGTGACAAACAGGCAGCAACAAGCACCTCACTCTGCCTCGTGTTTCCTGAAACCTAATGTTTTCACACACACAGAAAAAGAGCCTTTCTAGTGGAGCAGATTTGTCTGGGCCTGTTGATGATGCGAGGAGGAGGAGGAGGAAGGGGGACAGTATTGCTGCTCTTTTCTGGTAACAGAAGAGAGAGGTCATTGAATCTGCCAGAACTGTGTGAGTCATGGGGAAAAAAGTGACACCAGGGGTACCAGGATCACAAAACCTGGTCCGGTAAAAAGCAGCGTGCCACCTCCTGGGCTGTGCTTGTCCCCCTGGCTCAGGACAGAGTGAGAGATGACCTGGAACAGTCCCAGTCATCAAGGACCCACCAACACATCTGGCTCTTCACATCTGGATTGGATGGTTTCTCCTTTCCAGGGAGGTGGCAGTGGCTGAAGGATGCAGGTTGTTCTTCAGCAGACTTTATCAATAGACGTCTGTCCTGAACACAGGCTGGAGAGAGGTGGGAACATGCAGGCACTCCTACCAGCCTAACGAGCTGGTAGGAGACCCATACACCTGGGCAGCCCTTGTCACATAAAACTATGCCTCCTCTGCCCTGTAGGTGATCTATTCCAACATCAGCACATTTGAGATTTGAGATTCCCACGTATTTTCTGTCAGAGTCATCTTGCCAGCATCTCAGATGGTCTTACAGCAGGAGAGTGGTGAGAATCACTTTGGGCATGGTAGGGAAGAGAGCTGCAACATGGATGTCTCGGGGATGCTTTCTTTCCTCCCCTGCAGGCCAGAGTCTGTGCTCCCCACATCTAACTTCCCACAGGGAAATACAGTGGTGCTAAAAGCTCAGCGTGCGTTTCCAGAGTACCTCTATATGTTGCCTGCATGAGCCTGAACCGCCAGTCTGTGCAACAGTGACACCCACCTCGCTGTGCAAAATGCAGAGCCATTCTCTGCACGTACACGCGTGTCTGACTTCATGGCACGGCGCACACAGGGGAGGTCTGGTCTGCCACACCACCAGCCTGCTACGTTTGGTCTCGGCAGTCCTTCTAAGCGCAGGACCCGGGGCACCTGCCTTCCACTGTGACCACAAAGACGGCGCCTGGTCCCCCTCCACAGAGAGAGAGAGCGAGAAAGGAGCAATTTCAGACTCTGCAGTGAGTGTATGTCTAGTGCGCATATTGGTAATAGCACCGTGCCGGGGTCTCGGTGTGATCTTCCTGTTGCTCATTTGCTGGCAAGTGTGAAATGCAAATCCCTCCGGGCTTCTGTCTCCGCTCAATATTCACAGGAGCATGAAGGCTCCTGCACGGAGGGGAGGGTGAGAGCTGGCAGACAGCAGGGAGCTTTGTCTCCTCCTTTGTCTGGAGTTTACGGGTTAAAACAAATCTGCTTATTTGAGAGGCTTTACACGAGAGTCAGCTCACCGCAGCCCTGCCTCCGCCTCGTCTTGGGGGCTGGCGTGGGGTACGACACCCGGCGTGTTCGCATTTGAGCGCAGAGGCTGGCGCACCAATGCTGTGGCTCCATCGAACCTGGCGATGCTGGGGCGGGGAGGGGGAGCTGGGAGGAGGTACCCCAAAATGAGCTTGGCCCGGGGGGCTCGGTGCTGTTACCCCCGTCCGAGGGCCGGCCGGGCGATGGTTCCCACCCTGCCCCTTTCCCGTGGTGCGATGGTTCCAGTCCAAACCCCCCGTCAGCTCTCTGGAAATGGCAAGTGAGACACTTGTTGCCATGGTGATCCTTAATAGTTCTGACTCAGATGTAGCGTTGCTACGGCAACAGCATCCGCAGCCCTCGGGAGGCACGATTTTTCTCTCGTAGCGGAAAAGGGCTACGAAGCCCCATTTTGCTCACTCCTCGCTGCAGTGCAGTGACGAAGCTTTCGGGCTTTTTTATTATTCTGCTAGTGAACAATGATCCTGGTCCTTCACCGAAGGATCTCTTACTCTGGACCGCCTCGCCATGGGCACGTTGGCTGCACCATAGAGGCGATCCCAGCCTCTGCCTATCAGTGGCTCATCAGAAAAGACACCCCCAAAAATATGTATTTATTTTGCAAAAGCAGCGGTAACATTTCTACCTCGGTAGGAACAAGTTCCTTTCATCTCAGGAGCTAGAGGCCAGACCCAGCTGGGGCGGGGGGGGGCGGTATTTTGAAGCTGAAGAGCGTCTGTGGCTGCGAGAGGAGAGACAAAGGGAGAGCGCGTGTGAGGGAGTGGGTGTGCCCGTGAGAAAACGAGCGGATCTGTGTGCAGAGAGTGTCTCCGTGGGGATGGCTACGGATGTGAATGGGAAAGGAACCGCCAGGAGAGGAGAGGCGAAGCGGAGCGTGGGTGTGCCTGGTGTAAAAAAGAGAGAGGGCACGCTTACCGGCGGGCGCTTTTGTGTGCGAGAGCGCGCGTGCACAGGCACAGGGAGAAACAGGTTCACATCATGCAGATCTGCGTGAATACGCTCTCACTCACATTCAGTCTGCTCTTCTGTCATCTTTGGCTAGTATAAAGACAGCCACTGATACACGGAATGCCTGAAAGGCTCTTGAGTCCCTATGGGGTAGATAAGCTTGGGGACGGTGGGGCGTGTGTTAAGTTTGATGTTGCAAACCTAGCAGCAAAGACTTTCACAGCACTAAATAATCCAGCCAGGATCATTTCATGACATCCTTCTCAGGCAGAGGCAGGTGGAAGTGAGGGGTCCTGTGAATTCTCCACGTGGGCACCCTTGGAACTACATCTCGGCCAAAGCCCCTGTCCTGAGAGAACTGGGCATGGTTCCCAAGGGAATTGGTCAGTGCTTTTCCCGAGTCAAATGTCTGACTGCTCAGGCAGGCAGGAGGAGTCACCGGAGAGAAGCTTAAAGCCTCCCAGACTTCGCAGGGGTTTCGTAAACTTTCTCTGTGTTTTTTCCAGCTTGGCAGAGAATCACACCAGTCTCTCTCCTGCCTGAGATCCTGGTTCTTCTAGCCATTGTCTCTCACTGGTAGGGTACAGTGGGATGTCCTGGAGCAGACCTTCAGACAAACTGGGATGACTGGAAGAATGGAAAAAATGACAAAATCACGATCAAGGTGGGAGATAATTTTACTGCTTGTAACATCTTGGTGGGGCTAGGAAGGATGTAAAAGTGGCAGATGCAAAGAATAAAGGATGATGCTAAAGAAAGACATCAGCCACATTCTGCAATGGGAGAGGGTCCAGGGTGACTCCTGTGTGTCTGGCTCAGATGATGTGAGGACGGAAGCCTTATTAGTAAGGGTAAGTAACACAAGTAGCAGAGAAGATTTTGGCATGGAGCTTGATGAGTATAAGCCAACCTTAAAGAGGTGTTGAGGGACAAAGACATGAGAATGAAGGTTGTGGAGAGGTCCAGGATGGAGAAAGATATTTCAGAGTCCCTGAAGCGGGGTCATGTGTGCCCATGAAGGTTCCCTGCAGATTAAGTTAAAAGGGGAAAAAAGGGCAGAATTAAGGTATGAGCTGTGAGGGCTCCAGCAGAAAGAAGCTCTCAGGAAGTGAATGAACCTGCGGTAGCAGCAAGGTTTCAAGGAGAGGAAGCTTTGGACTCAGGAAATAGCTAGTGCAGCATTTCTGGATGAGCAGTTCATGAGGCTGGAAGGTGATGAAAGCCAGAGGAAGGGGCTCCAGGAACTTGTCTAAGTCTCTTCAGAGGTTAATACGGCCGGTCCAAGGAGTTTAGGGAGGTGGGGAGGTGGGAAGGTAATTGAAGAGACTCAGTCAAAGGAAACTTTTAAACATGTGTAATGACTTGCTTGGTATGCAGAGAGAAACTCATCCCTAGTGTAAGCCTAATGAAATCAGTAGCTTTGGCTTTAGCTCTGTCTGTTAATTCCACATGACGGAGGCAGAATGATGGGAACTGTTTGTTTTTCACAAAGCGATGGTATCAAAAGTCTCCGAATTCTCTTTTACCCATCAAAGATTATAACCCAAAATATTAAAATGGTATATTTTTCTCTTCCTTCCCCTGGCCCATCTGCCTGCCTCCTCAGAGGAAACCTCTCTCTGCCCATCATTGGGGTGGTGCTTGTGACAGGCTACAGCTGTGCCTGCACTGGACCCGTGCTGTCACATATGGGCCTTTGTCACATATGACGGGCAGAGTAGTACCTGTGCGCTGTCACTGCACGTGTACCTGCTACACAGATGGGACCCTGTGCGGTAGCTTGCCTTCATCTTACAACCATCCCCAAGGAACAAACTGGGTCTGGATTTGGGTTTTTCACCCTGCTGTGAAATCACAGCTCCCTCCTTCCCTGTGCAACCTGTGCTGATTCCTGAATGATTGTGGTCTGTGTAGGGTATTTTGACTATGACATCTGCTGGCATCAAAGAGAGTGGAGGACCACACCAGGGGCAGCAAAGGCTACTGGAAGAGTCCCTTGGATCTAAGACTAAATGAAACCTAGGACTAAATATAGTAAAATTTTCATCTCTATTTTGGCATGATCAAGTACAGAATTTGCTGGATGTGATTTCTTGCCTGAGACCTGTAATAAAACATAAAAGTAGTGCTGAATTACTGCAGTTTTTTTACAGAAAACGAGGTGAACAGGAGAGGGCAACCCAATTAATTTATTATTTATTTATCCAGACAGGATCTAACCTGCTACCTTCTGCTCTCTTTACTCACACCTAAACAAAGTGAGGAAGCCTCTGTAAGGACATTGATGGCAATAAATACTTTCCTTCCTTGTTTGTCTTTGGGACAGCTCAGTCTCTCACACAGAGCAGCAATTTTACTAAACAAGAATTAGTGTAAAGCATGAAAAAAAGAGATAATTATTGTTGAATCATTACACCCAGGAATTCCAGCAATTGCCAGGTGCATCAAGATTATTTCAAAGAAAAGATCATGCCTGTGCAGGGAGGGGGTTTGGGGGCTGGCTGGGAAAGAGGGAGGAACAGGCTGAAATACTGCAGCTGTCTTCCTTGTTGTTTCTTACCCATAAAAGAAATAAGTTGTATGGCTGTGCAGGTTCAGCCTGACCTTAGCTGCAGACCTTCTAGTAAGGTTTGAAATCATCAGCTAGGAAAAATGGCCCATGATGGTCAGGGCAGTGTCCTGGGGTGGTGGAAGGCAAAAGGGGGGGGTGTAGGGCAAGGAGGAACAGAGTGAGGGGTGCAAAGAAGAAGAGAGGATGGTCTTGTGGCTTGTATGCTAAGTAGGGTCTTGGGACAATATCCGTTTGCTCTTGTTGATAAAGATTTTGTTTAGCAGAACCCCTTTATTCACAACAAATCTCCCCTAGAGCAAATGAAAAAAAAAGCACAAGCAGGCAGGCAGAGGACTTGATACATCCTGTTCCACACACATTTGGGCTTCCTCACTTTGAGCAATCACACTGTAGTAAGAGCTCAAAGCACAAGAGCCTTGGAAGTTTTGTTAGTTTTTTTTCTTCCTGTGCTTCTTAAGCAGTGATGCCTATGAGATTAGTGTTTACCTTGATTTAAAGTCTCATCAGAAGCATGACATCCCCAGAAGCCCTGCTATGGTGCTACTAAATGAAGCATGCCCTGTTTCCTCAGCTGGGACTTAAACCTCTGCCCTTAGAGACCTGAGGGATGGGAAGAAGGATGGTGAGAGAGCGATGGATATTGACCCACCTAGCATGTACGCTAAATTAAATAACCAGGCTTTATTTTTTAACCTATTTAAAACAGTTACCGTTCTCTGCACAATTGATGTTTGCATTTGCGGAGGTTACTGAGGTGGCAGCTGCCACAGCGTGAGCCTTCCCTGCTCTGTACCTTTCCCCTGACTCACATTCTACGGGTGACCTTCATGTGTAAGGACAGCCACTGTCTTAAGGAAAGAGGAGAGACACAGAGAGAGAGAGAGAGAGAGAAAGCATTTTCTCTGCCAGTTAATTGAATCCAGGCCTTCCCTTCAAGTTATGCTGGAAAAGCCTTTTTCTCTTCTTGCAGTGAGGGAACAGTTGCTCACGGGGGAGCTGAGCAGATGAAACCCTCGCAAGTCCCTTTGCTAAAGATGTCAAACTAAATTTTAATCGCATCCGCTCTTAAGCCAGAACTGACCATGGTCTATGGGAGAGCGCCACTGATTTTAGTGCTGCTTTACAGTAAGCAGCAATATGGCTCAGTGACTATCTAGCTTGATGACCAATTTGCAGTCTATCCTACATTTTCCTTTTTTCCCTGTTCTCCTCAGCATATCTGCCCCATACTGAGTCCTTGAGAAATATCACTCATTATAAAAACCCTTCTTTGAGGGCCTGTTGTGACAACCCTTTGAACTCCTATGCTGGGAGAGCACAATGCACAGGACACAGAATTACAGGCAGTTAAATTGCCTCATTAAGAGAATATTATTAGGTCCTATTTGGTCTTTTCCTATCAAGCACTTTTGAATACTTTATCCAAGCCAGTTTTATGTTACAGGATCCCCCCCTGTTTTCCCTGGGAGATTTTTCTTTACTCTCTCCTCTTTGCGTCTGTGTCCTCACGAGGGCTGGATCTGGCTGTGATGCAGAGAGGGTGCAGCACCATAGCCATTCCCTTGCCACAGGATACCCAAGAAGGGCTGTCTGGGGAAGACACTCTTCTTTCTGCACCAGAACATCTAGTACCTGCACATCCCAGAAAACATCTTTGCCCTTGCAGCTGAAACTGCTTTTTTTTTTTTTTAAATCCCACAAAGGTGTGTGCCCCCCTTTCCGCAAGGTGTTTAGTTTGGTTTAGGACTGCACCTCCTGCTAGGAACCGTAGGGTCTCCATAATTCTAATCCTTTGTCCTTTGCTACAGGGATTTACCCCACTGAGATCTTTCAGGCTGTAAATTTCCTGACCTGACAACTGCATGTTTCTGTTTTACAGAGTCCCAGCTACATGGACTTCCTAGGCACAGCGTGCTAACACTTTACTCATATTCTGACATCTTCTCTCCCTTTCTAATAATCTTTGGTCACAGTTCAGAATTGGCCCTGTAGTTTCAAGAGCCTTTGCCATTATATGCCTGTCTTTTTCTGACTCTGGCCTCTTCCTTGGCCCTTACTCCTGGCTTTCTGCAGCTAGCAGTGCCATACACGCACCTGCTGCTTCATCCATTGGTGTGTCCTTCGCCATCTCCCGTGTGATGGTTTGCCTTTTAATGTTACTATAACCTGTAGGAGAGCAGCTTACCCTAGACCAGGAATCTGCGTGTGCTTGTGTGCTTCTGATAGCTTTCTAATTAGGAGGACCTTAATTTACAACCTCCCATGTTCCCTGCAGTGTGCCCTGCGGTACCGTTTATCATCTCTCTGCCGCGGCCAGGATCTGTGCTGGCTTGCCCTCACTGAGAGACCTGCCAGCTGTGCTGGTAGGAAAGGTGCCTCAGCTGCTGGTGTTGGGGTGGGAGACGGGGTGTCTTACACGGGAGGTAACACGGGGTTTTCGTTTCCCCCTGGCACTGTGTTTCGCACAGCACTTTGAAATTGTACTGCCTGGATTCGGCTCTGCTGCTTCCCTCCAGACAAAGAGCCATGTTTGACCTCTGGTCAGCTTGAAAAATCATGCTTTTTTGCTGTATGCTGAAACACACGCAGTAACCGATGGCCAGGATAAGAATCAGATCCTCAGCCAGGGTAAATTGCTTCAGCTTCAGCTTCAGTAAAGTCAGTAAAGCTAATCCATTTTCTTCCAGCTGAGATTCGGGGAGCATGGATTAACTATACTGTCTGGAATCAGCCTTGATTACAAATCCAGGCATAATGAAGCACGTGGCTTCACTGACCCCCTTGTTCTGCAACGCCTCGAGCTTCTCCTCCACGCGGTGGGGCTCGGTGGCTCCTGTCCCCTGCCTTCCTGCGGTGCGTAGGAGAACAACCCGGCTGCTCATTCACAACGGGGACAAGCGATACGAAGGGAAAGGACTCTCTGTTCCCACGCCGAGACGCACAGCAAGGCAGCCCGAGTCCACGGAGACTCTCTGATTGATGTGACAGGGAGGGAGTGACAAGCCTGCTGATGTGCTAACAGCATTTTGCTCCAGCAGTTCTTACCAAAAAAATAAAACACCTGTGACAAAAACTAAACTAGCTCACTCGCTCAGGGCATAGATGTCCAGGACCTGAGAGTCCCCACCTGATGTGAGTTATGAAGCCCTGCCTTTCTCCGGGAAGATGACCGTGATATCTCTTGGCAGGTCAGGCTCAGGGTGCTCTGCGCTCTGGTTTAATGCAGTGTTGGCTTGGCCTGTGTCTGAAGGGCTGCCACCCCGTGATTTGTAATTCAGTCTTAACTGCAGGTCAGGAGATGAAGGGTACGTGTGTGAGCCTGCATATGTATAAATACAGCATGAAGTAGCAGGGACTGGGGTTTTCCTCAGGAAATCCTACTTTTCTTTGCCACTCTTAACAGAAAACCATTTTACTTAGACTGGGGTGGTCACACTGGATTTTGGTAGAAGGCTGCGAAAGCTGGAGGATAGCTAGACCATTTGCCCAGTTGTAGGAGGAATATAAATGTTTGATACCTAATAGCTTGTGATGTACATCACTCTTCTCCAGCACCAGCCCACACCATCAGGGCTTGTGGTATGAGGGGACAAGGTCTTCTCTTTCCACACCTAGCTGCTGGACCATACACTTTTGTGTCATCACCTTTTCCGGGCTTCTCTGACTTTTCCATATCATTCCTATGGTTAAACATCTTTTCCTGAGTGGTGAGACAGCAATACCTCTTCCCCCATCTTTGATAGAGTGTTATTTTATCTTCTGGCACCTTTTTCCCCTGTTACTGCTTGTGATGGCACAGGTCTTGGGGCAGCTCAGTTATGAAGCAAATCGAAGAATTTATGGGGCTTTAAAAGCAGAGCTTACATTTTGGCAGGTTATTTTTAAGCCAAGGCACTACTTCTCTGCCCTGGTTCACAACGTGATGGTGCAAGGGCAAGAGCCAGCTGTGGGAAAGCAAGAATACATAATGTTCTCATTGCTGCCGAGGACTTTGTCACATGAGGGCCAAGTGACAAAAATGTTTATTTTTCTCCTCCACGTGTCAGTGCAAAGTGGTACAACTGGAGCCAGAAAGACCAGCAGCAGCCTACTTCAGAGTATCTCAGTCTGGTGACTAAGTCCTTCTTTTCGGGAATGGAAATGGTGTGGATTCAAACTCCTGTACTGGAGGCTGATGCTACGCCTGTGCCGAGAAGATGCTGTCGCTGCCAGGGAAGCAGGGCGGCTGGCTGCTCCTGCTGTGACACTTCGGTGCATCCAGGCTTTCCTTCCCGTCCCATTTATGAGGTGAGCTTACAAATAAAAACTTGAAGTGTCCCACACATCTCTCTACTGACATGGTTTCCTTCCCCATTTCAGTCTCATTTCATGTGAAATTATTTGGCAAATTCAGCTTGAATTCGCTGATCATTTTGGCATCCTGGAAAGTGCGGCTCACAGGAAATGCACAATTCAGCAAAAACAGAGAAAAAAGTTTACCTGCCTCCTTGCTGTCACATTTGCTTTGCTCGTGATGTATCAGTAGCAGATTCTTTTTGTCTGTGACAAGCTTAGATATAACACAAAAGCTGCCATATGCCTTAGGAGTCCTGAGATAATTTTCTTCGTCTTTTCCCTAATTCCACCAAAGTCAGAAGAGGGATTCTTGCTCATCTCACCGGGCTACAGATTAGTCTCCTTACTTACGAAGACACCCCCAAAATCTCTTGCATGAACTTTCTGTCAATTGGGCTGAAGGCATAGTAGAGGGGTCTTTCTGTTGATATATACATAATCTATAAATTTTCTTCTTTGAAAACAGGAATGGTAGGCCCTAGAGAAAATGATCCAGCCCTAATTGCTCCAGTGACCTTTCCCTTGCTGTCCACTGACTATTTCTTGTGTCCAGTCTGGCTTCAAATGCTGCAAGCAGTGGGGCTTCCATCACTCTTTGTGGAAATTATTCCACTGCCTAATAAATCCCATTCTCTCCCAGGTTACACTGAAGTGGTATTTTCATTAATTTCATGTCAATGCATTCACTTATGACCATCTGCTTGCTGTCCTTTAATACTCTAAACCATTGCATTGTTTGTGTCTCCATCTTCGAGGCTTGTTTAAGCCTATAATCCTCTCCTGAAATTATTGGTTGATTAAATTATAGAGAATGACTTTCTTTTTAATTTTTCTCTCTTACTTCTTAATCATTTTTGTTGTCCTTCAATGAGTTTCTCTTTAACGCTGTCAATCTGTCCCTGGCTTTCAGCATCCAAAATACAATGCAGTGTTCAAAATACAATACAATGTTCTAGTTGTGCCAGAAAATTGTAAAAGGAAATAATTACTTCCCCAGATCAAGACATAAGTCCACAAGCTCTGCCTTTTGTCCTACTTGGTCTCTGTACTTTGTCACCTCTTCCTCTTAAAGTATGAACTGTTTGTCCCATCTAGTAAGACTTGAAGATCCTTATGCATATTCTGTAAATGCCACACTGCCACAAAAAAGAGCAGACATCAGGTATCATATCGGGCTATAAAAAAGAAGCACGTAAACGGGAGGCCATGGTCTGCTCTGTGGTGGTAAAGCCTAGCTGAAGCACTGCAGCCAGCGTTGTAAGCTACATGCAAAGAAAGTTGCAGGCTATTTGGTGGGGACAGCAGAGAAGAGGAATAAAAACAATCTGAGGTCTAGAAAACACAACCTGTGAGGAAAAACTGAAAGATTTGTGGTGGTTTGGACTAAAGAAGAAAAGACTGGGTCTAGAGGGAAGCAGTAGGAAAATGTAAGTCTTCAAATATATAGGAAATCACTACTAAGAGAAAGGGAATAAAATGGTCTTCTTTTCCACTGAAGGGATGAAAAGGAGTATTGAGCTTAAATTGCAGTAAAGGAGACTTAGGCTAAACACTAGGACAAGTTTTTAGGCTAAAGAAAATGTATGTGAGGTCAGGAATAGATGGCCTAGGAAGACTGCGGGAATTGCCGGCAGCAGAGGTTTTTCAGACCACGTAGGACAATCGTCTGTTAGGGGAAGTTTATACAAATACTGGCCCTGCTCTGGGACAGGGGATGAACTTCATGAGCTGTATTTTCTGTGGTCCTGAGGGCAGAAAACGAGTGCAGATTGCTGACCTTTTCACAGTCCTCCTTCCTTTTAAGTAGATGCTGTGTGTGTGTTATGTGAGTATGTGTGGATGCTGCTGGCGATTGTGTGAGAGAAGCTGACAGATAACACCCAGAGAACGTTGTTTTTTCCCCTTTTCCGACAAACAATTGCCTTATCCTGACTTTATTTTAACCTTAGGTTAACAGGGGAGAAGTGGTGTAGGGGAGAATAAGTTGAGATCCACAGGCTAAGGTTTGTATCGCTTGTTCAGCATATCTGATCATAACTCCTTCCTGCACCACACCTGAAATTAGGCTTAGAATTATTCCAGAACAGGAGAATTATTCCAGAACAGGAGGTACTGGATCCTTTGGGGCTGATCTGTGAATAGAGATGGAGAGAGATGTTCACTGCTCAGCCCTCAGCTCAGCTTACTCAACCTCGGAGCTGACCGAAGCATTTCCCACCATACTTCTCGTTATTTACTAACATGGGATATGTCCTGCTCGCCCTGTCTTTTCCAAGTCCAGTAACTTGCCTCCTTGGTACACCCTCTCCCTTTGGCTCTCTGTGAACACCCTTTAGTGCAAACCTAGAGCATGTTGGAGTTGAAAGGAGACACAGGAAAAAGACAAATATCTTTCGAGCCTTTGACTTTGAGGCATACGATGGAGTAAAAGGTGTTTTTCCTTTGTAAACTCAAAGTACTCCACATAGAGTATCTGGCACTGGGATCCCTCATGGTAATGGGCATGTGCTGGGGCCCTGGGACCCTGGGTCCCTGCAGGGGTTAGGTAGGGTGCCAAAGAGGGTTAGGGAAGCAGGTGTCAATCCACAAGGGTGGTCAAGAATTGCAATGAGCTAGACCAGCAGTGAGGACCCAAATATCCTGGCTCTACCCTCTCATATTGCCCACACCTCTTGGGCCTGGATTCAATTCAGAGCTTAAGCAAGCTCCTGGTTTTGGGATGAGCGTGGGTGGTTTAGGGACTTTCTGCACTTACTGGGAGAGCTGTGCCCAGGGGTGAGCCAGGGCCCTTTCTGTTTTCTCACTAATGGCATGGAGAATGGTTGCTTGCTGGTGGGAGAAGCAGGGCGCACTGAATTAAAGTAGCAGCTGAAGGAGAGCCATTAAAAGGATGTGGTTCTTTGAACATGTGGTTCACCTGTGGAGATCTTTGCTGCAGATGTTGTAGATGCTATAAGCTTGCTTACATAGGCTTCAGAGGGGTCTGGACTAGTTCAGGGAACGGGAACCTACTGAGGGTTATAAAGATGTCATCAATGATCAGGAAATCCCAGCTACTCTCCACTGGAGGGTATTGTCAGGGTTTTCTGGATGTTCCAGATAGACATTTGGTATCTGGCCTCTTAAGAACAAGCACTCTCCAAGTAGTTTCTTCCAGTCACTGCTGAACAAAGGCTCCTGGCTAGATGGACCTTTGATGTAACCCAGAATAGCTGACCTTAAGTTCTTAGGTCAACTTGATCTGTAATTATTACATCAGAAACGCTGGCATGATCTGATGCTTAGTGTAAAAGTTGAGACTGTTGGGTTTATCTGGGTGAAAGCTTCAATTGTGATTTCTAAACAGGGACTGCAAAAGTCTGTTCCCAATATGAAATCCCACATGTAAAATGCATTAAAATTCTGAGCCAGAACTCAGCTTGTCTTTGGTGATTTTAATTGTTTCAGCTATTACAGGCAGCAGTTTATAAAAGGGGTCTTCACATGACATTGTAAATCCCATAGTGAGCTATTGCAAGAGTAGGAGAAAAAATATGTTAATCCATAGTAGTAAATTCAGGATCACAAAACAAGCACATGCTTCCTTCTTGAGGGTGCCAGTTGTACATGTAGCTGCGAGTGACTCACTGTGAGCCATTTTGCACCGTACATTGTTTCCTCCCTCAGCTGATAGTGTTGTTAAAGACCTTTGCACTTGCTAGTGACAGTCAGGTGTGAACAGAACTGACAGAAGACTTGGGCTGTGCCTGACCCTCTTCTGAAGTGTGATTAGACAAAATCCAGCCAAAATACATAATTATTCCTATCTGTAGGGCAGTTTAAGCTGCTCTTGAACTCTAAAAAGTGCCTTAAAGCACTATATAAAAATCTCTTGCTCTTAAAATTTGAGCCTGACACTTGAAAACTGACTCTTTGTTAACACATAAAGCAACCTGATGCTCCACATAAAGTCGTGCGGCTGTAGAAAGCAGGCAGGACTTGTCTTCACAGGAGGACTGTCTTCAGATTGCACTTTGCCCTCTTTGGGAAGGGGCTTTTCATATGCAGCTTTGTTATCTCAGGTAAACAGCTATTGCCATACTGTTTGTCAGAAGCTGAGAATCAAGCTGTCCCCTTCCTGATCTCCTCAGCTATCCCCCTTCAAGTCAAGGCTGACAAAGGAGATGAGCTAAACTGCTCCCACATAGCAGTTTTGCATCAGTTGGGTCCATGCTGTGCAAGAATGCTGCAGACTGAGGCTTTTCTTTCTCTGCTACTCATAGAATTTTCATTGTTTATTTCATTTCCATTTGCTGTTACTTATCTTTTTCTTTGTATTTGATCTCCTGTACTTTATAAATACACATAGTCAAAGTTAGGTTAGGGCACAGATTTATGATGTGCGATCCTAAGGCATGCACCTGTAGACAAAGCCATTTTGCTGTTAGTCTTGCATACAGCACTTCTGGGAACTGAAGGAGTACATGCATGCTTCTTAGCTGATCTGATTGTTTTCTGTTCTGCAGGAACAGTGGGTAGCTGTAATAACCTGCTTATTGTGCTAGAAATCAAGGATCTCTCAGGGTGGTGGAGGTTTCTGGAGTGATTTTCTGTAGTGGCCAACGTCACAATGCGGCTAAGGACATCTTATTACCAAATATAGTTCCCTTGTTTGTGGTGTGACACTAGCTGCCTTTAGTTTTTTTGGTAAAGAATGCATAAAATTCTCTGACATAATTGAGGTGGCTGACTGAAAGGGGCATCTGCGTGTCCCTGTAAGTGTTGTGGTCGAAAACCTTGTTCTCCCTGAACCCTAAAGGCAACACAGGTTCCCCAAATAGTTCTCAAATTCACAAGTCAATGACTTTAAAAATCAAAGATATGTGTACCAAGTTCAAGATCAGATTGAAATCTGGACATCTCAATAGATCTGTTCTCTCCATCTTTTCAGTATTTCTACCGCCCCCCCCAAAGGAGTAAGACTTAGATAAAACATTATTTTGTCCATTTGTAACAATTTCTGCAGAAGATCTCAATGGATTTTAAAAATATGAAGGAAATCTTCCAGGTTTCCTGTGACTTGTCATGTACATTTCATGGATGGGGGCACTGAGACACACTTTGCCCTATATCCCACAGCAAGTCAATGGGCAGAGCAATGTATAGCAATGCTGCATATCACTCTTCCATCTCTACAGCTATAAATAACCTTTAGACAATGTTTTGGAACATCTCTATTTTTGTTCACTTTTCCTCAATGCTAAATATGAGCATTTTCTCCAACTTTCTGGAGGGAAGACTCCATTTCCAAGGTGATTTCTCAGAGCTGCACATGCCCCTATCAAACTTGGAGAGGTTTCTGAATGCACCAAATCTAAGCTGCTCTTAACCAGGCCTGGACCTGGGGTCTGTTTTTCTGCTGCTTTTTCTTTTAAAAAGCAGGAAAATAAAGCCTGGAAAAAAGATAAGCAGGAACACCAGATTCACAGCTTCTTTGAAGAATATGCAGCTATTCAGTTCTGTTCTTGTGCTTTCTTGTAACACCCCAGGGACCGGGCTGCTTTCATAAGCACTTGCTTATATCCCACGAGCACTTATGTCCCATCAGGGAGAGAGTGAATTGGATCTTCTGGACTGATGAGGAATGAAAGCTACTGGCAAAGGTGGAGAAGAAGCCTCCTTCAAATCATAATGACCCACTACTTCTTGCCAGTATTTCAAAATCTCGTTTTGTCCCTGATTTCCTAGAATAACCTGCTGCAGTTTCCTGAACCCTACCGATCAAGATTTTTCATGGCAATGTTTGCTGTGGGACAGAAAAGGAGATACATGGGAGGAGACAGTGGTGCAACTGGTAAATGGTCTGAGTTTTCAGCCAAGGAAGAAAGGAGCTGGACTGATGCTCGCAGTGGAAATGAAGGGAACAACAGTGAAGAGTATAGTTTGAAAATTAGGAAAGTGTTCCCACAGGTGAGATCCCAGGGGCCGGAGAACAACCTTCCCAGGAAAGGGGTAGCAAGACAAGCCCTCAGGTTTGTGTTTCACAGCAGGTGAGCACTTCAGACCCTAGAAAGGCCTGTACCCAGTGGAAAGTGGGGAAGGAAATATGTGCTGCTGTATGGCTTTTGCAGACTTTCTTCGCATAGCTGTATTACCAGGAAACTCTAAACTGCAGAGGATAAGCAGTGACAGTGGCAAAATGAACTGGCACGTCTGCTGGTACCTGCCTATGCAAAAATGACATCTATTAAGCAATTGTGCCAGTCTAGAAAAAATGCTGCCAAATCCTACTACATGCTGCGGGCACAACCACTGCTGTTATCGAGGTGCTTCCCAGAGTACAAATTTAATGAGGAGAGCTCATGCCTCTGAATGCCTTTGGATACAGATGCAGAACAAGTTATCCCAGATAAAAGGTATCCCAGGTTAAGGTGTGATCTTTACAGTGTGACAGCACAGTACCTGCCCATGGACATACTTTTACACCACAGCCAAGTGAGGTAGTTTATTTAACAAAGTAAATGGGATAAGTGACTCCACATGCAACATGGATAAAGGATGTACACACGGGGCCATTATGCCAGAGTTGCTGATGCTCTCCTCAGGGTAGCTTGTTCTGGGCTAACTTCTCTGTGTGCTGGTGTTCACAGGGCTGGGGTAGGACTGTTCAGTGTGGGTGATAAGAAGCATGTGGAAAAGCTAGAGAAATGGAGAAAAAAAATAGTGTCCTTACAAACCATGAAGTCATCTCTGAAGAGAGAGGACCAGGGAGTTATATGGGGACAGCACTGAGTGAAACCACTGTTGTCTTGGAAACTCAAAGAGAAAAATTAGCATACAGAAGGATTTTGTTTTTCAGAGGCAATCTACGTGTGCGCGCGCGCACACGCACACAAACACTCCATAGAAAGGTAGACAGATAGATAGTCACGCTCCTCTGCTTCTTTGCTGATGACTTCCTCACCCAAAGCTAGTCAATATAAGAATTCATTGTGTCTGATTTTAAAAGTGAGAATAGGAATGAACCCCTATACTTTCTCTTCAGTATAATGAGAATTGATCTTGTGTTAGTAATTCAGAGAAACAGCTATTACATATATGGATGAATTAAAGAACATCTATGGATGAATTAAAGATAGAGATAACTTAACAGCTTAGCTTTCTGATCCTCCCTAGAGAAGAAAAGGAAGGAGACCTATCTTGGATTATGAGGAAGAAGAGCTGTGGGCATAGTTTAAAGGCTCCCTCATGCATCACACTGAAGTCTGAAACAGCCAGGAAGACTCACTTCCCTCAGGTAACTGCAATCACAGGGACAATGGACATTAGAGATGGAGAGCGCTTGTGACCACAGCTACCCCTACAGAGTGCTTCCTGGCCAGAGAAGCAATTTTCCTTGTGCAGGAGGTGGAATGGCAGGAGGGACCTCCAGAAGACTCTGGAGTTATCCTTCAGCACTTTGGGACTACAGCCCTTGCCAGCAAGGACAAACTTGTTGCTGCCTGAGGCCAGGGGTGGTGACAGCGAGGGTGTACCTGGGCGTGCACAAGGTGAGAGACACCACTCAGCTGCTTTGGCTGAAGGCAGCTCAAGCTCAGATACCTCCTGTCCTCCTCTTCCACAGCTGAAATGAGGTGCTATCAGGAAGCAGCAGCAAAGGATTTGGTCCCTCAGTTCAGGTTTATGAGTCTCTAAACCAGCCTGCCAGAGACAGGCACTGGCAGTGTGAGGAGGAAGAGATACTGTCCAAGGGAGAAGACTGTCTTTTCTGGTTCTGTGGCTTATTGAACAGGTAGGAAAAACATGCTGAACTCTCCCTTCTGAGGAAAAATAGGCACCCATTTTGACCTCCCTTTGCCAGAATCTCAGGGAAATAGATTTGGCATTTCCCTCTTGCCTTGCTGTGCACTGGTTTGCAAAGGCAGCCAGCGGCACAGATCCAGGCTCTGGCATACGCATGCACTCTAGCATGGGCAATGAACTCCTTTCAGATAGATTTATTTCACTGCTTCCCATGCCACCTCTCTTTGCCCACGGCAATACATTATCACAGCACCCATAACAACTAGCTCCTTTAATCACTAGCCTGTATTTACTAGCCCCATTCCTAATGGCCTGGAGTTCACTCCCCTGTCTTTAATGTTCCCACCTCTCCCAATATCAGCAAGGAGCCGCACTGTGGTTTTAAGTCTGAATTAAGTCTGAATTTAAGTCTTTTGGTACCCTGCACTGCCCTCTGTGGGGGTCTGTATCTGTCTTGTCTATACCACACTGGTCTCTTAGGACCTGGAAACTCATGGTCTACGGCAATGGCCCACTGCAGCTCCAGTCCTTGGCAGGCCACTCAGCTGTGATCTGTGTGGATCCACAGGAACCTCTGGTTGTCTTTTTAGAGATGCAGCTATTCTCAAACTACAGTCCTTTCACGGCTAGTTGGTTGAAACAACTTCCAGTGTTATGTTCCCTTCTACTCTTCATGCTCCAGGTTGTGGTTTGTTTTCCCGAGTGGTCTGGGCCTGGGAGATGACAGACACAGGCAGTGTGAGATCAGGTAGCCTGTTATCGGAAGGGCATATGCAGCCCGCTTGGAGACTAATCTACCCTCAGAAAATAACATGGTAGAGATGACATGGTTGATAGTAAGGAGTGCATACAGTGGTGTCATGAGTATTGCAGTCCTTGCGGCTAAGCCTCCTCTGGTGCCTTGCACCAGGAGATGTGAACGGAGCCTGTCCTGCTATTAATTTAGAACAGCAGCATCCAGCTCCCCCTAAACCACTGCTGATATCTTTCTGACAGTCTCCTTATCTTGGGAGAAAGGCGCTGATATAAGCCACATTAAAGCAGTCTGTCATCAAACAGAACAATCTTGCCACTGTAAGTCAAAGCCACTGATACTTGTGATGGTTTATGAAGGAGCATCACCTACCACAGGCATGACCTCAATAAGGAGTGTCTGTAATAACACTTGGGGCATGGTTAGTCCCTTTCAGGAAAGGATGCCTAAATATGTTTGGTACCTGGCATGGGGGAAACCAAGGTGATGTTGCCCTAAGGCATCCCACCAGTTAGGTAGCAGGATTGACTCTCCAAGCCACTGTTCCTTCGCTCTAGCTGCTGCCTCTTGAGCAACTTAAGGAGCAGCCCTTCAATGCTCACTGCAGTGTCGAGTATGTGTAAATTAAGCAACCAATCTCATAGCTTACCTAACACCGCACTTGGGCCACGCTCTCTTCCAGTGTAAAACTGGGACAGAGCCATTGGCCCTGTGGTACTAAGCTGGCTTATGCTGCCAAGTGTCTGGCAGCCTGATTCACGTTAGCAAGTGGATCTTGCAATCTCTACCCTGGGAAGAGGGAGCTGCAGGGCAAGAGCAGAGGAAAAACCCCAAGAGAAATCCAGAAGAAAGCAGAGCTTGGGGCTGACACGTGATTTCTGCTGTGTTATGGGTTTGTTGAGTTTCCCATGATGTCCTCCCTCGGGGTTGCCGGGTACTTATGATAAGGTGAGTCAGAGTATTATTTCATACCCTATGCTTTACCATGGATTGGCAAAGTGCTCAGCCCAGGGGCTCTTGTGTAAGACAGTTTGCTTGTCTGAGAATCATTTCTTACATGACCTTCCTTTTGGGTGCACTATGGAAAGGAGGGGCTCTCACTTCGACTAAAACAAGTCCCAACCCTACTCATCTTCACAGAGCGCCTGCAGCTAGTCAGGGGTCTTGGAAAGCTGCTTTGCATCCCTCTTTACACGTGATGGTCAGAGCCTCTGTTCCAGATGTGACCTTTGTGTAGGTTACAAAAGAAGGTCTCCTTTGTAAATCTAATGGCATCCATTATCCAGCTTGCATATTTCCAGAGTTCAGAGATGGATCTTTGTGCATCAGGAAACAAAAGAGCTGTGCTTTCTTCCTGTATATGCTTTTTTTCTTTTTTGTACCTTTTTATCCCCGACTATTTTATATCAAGAGCTATTAATCATAAAGACTATAAAATGAATTCTCACAGGAGATAGGGAAATGTCTTGGCATCAACAGTTTAGTAATGGGTTAGAGAGCCTTTTCATGTGGAGTTTGCCGATATGAATCCAGCCCACACCAGCAGGGACTGCGAATTTCTATCATGTGCTGACTGGCTGTCAGCCGATAGGAAATGAACTTAGTCCCAGTCCAGTTCCTACTCGATCAGTGAACGTCAGGAATACCACCACTGCTGGAAACTGTCTCCCTCTTTCACTGGCAAGCCTGGCAGAGAGGCTAAAAAGTGAACAAGCTGCAAGCTACTCTCCCATCTCTGGGGATAATATCTGAGACACAATAGCATCAGGAGCTATAAGAAAAAACCTTATTCAAGCATTGCTAGTACTCAACCTGCTCTGTGTTGAGGCTTGTTTCTGTTAATTTGAAAATTTTCACCAGCCTCTTATTTAACACAAGCATAAAGAGATTCTCAGGAAGAAAGAGAAAAATTGCAGGTGGTGTCTTGATTGGAAAGGCACTAAATGAGTAGTCTAGGCAGAGTTTTAACAGGTGAATGTGCTTTCACACAAAAGCTTGAAGATGTCCCACATGCAACAGGTTTTGATTCTGGAGAATCAAAAGGGAGAGGCAGAACTGCTCAGATGTCATAGCCAGAACTGCTTGGGAATTTTTCAGCCGCATTGATTTTATTGAAAAAATGCCAGCTTACTTAAAACCAAAACTTCTCAGTAGTTCTGACTAAAATTCAGTTAGGAAGGATTTTTCAAGATTAATGATTGAATTTCTACACCATGTGACTTTCTGTCTTGACCTAAATGGAGGCCACTAGCCAAATGCCTTCTGATGCTAGACCCAACTTCACATCAAAGAAACATACACAAGGAGCTGCAGTGGAAGAGGAGAAAAGAGCCAGATAAGAGTGTTGACAATGTGCCACCCCACTGGCACAAAGACAGTTTGCTTCTCTCTTCACACCTGCACTGTTGCAACGGCCCTAAGAAACACAAGCCCATCTTTCATCTGCATTTTCTCACCACATCCCAGCCTATAGGAACAGGTATGGAAGAGCCCTCCAAAGTTTCTTTCTGCATTGTTTTAACTTTTGGGTTGGGAACTTTTCAAAGCAAGACAGAAGAAAACTTGTCTCCGTGTAAGCACAGAGCATGTGCGCAAGTGTGTGCATGTGTGTGCATGACTGTGCAAAAGTGCGTGTGCCACCACATGCCACGGAGATTCAGCTCTGAACACTACGAACAGAGGATGCTTTCACCTGTGGTTTCGGTAGCTGCTCAGGGCTTTTTTTTTTTTTTTTACAAAGAATTCCTCTTTGGATTCATTGCTTTGATGACTGGAAATGACAGGAAAGTTGATAGCTGGATTCACCTGCCACCAGTTTGAGATTGCATTTATGTAGCATAATGCTTCAGAGCACTGGTAGGCATCGCTGCGTCAATCCTACGGCTGAGGGAGCTGAGGCACAAAGTCTTGTCCACAGCCATCAGAGATAGCAACAGAACCAGGACCAGGATTCACATCTCCTGGTACCTCGTTCCCTGAGCTAACCACTCAAATGCTGCTTACTCACTGTGCTTACAGCCACGTATCCTGCTTTCATTGCCGCTTTCACATTCTTGTTGATCTGAGCTCTCCCTTTAGCTATGCCTTTCAAGTCATAGAAGCTGTAATGAATATGTATCAACATTTCAAAGCCATAGATCCTGTGGTGGAGAAACAGAAAGGGAACGGGAGAGACAGACACACATACAATCTAATTCATTTTTAAATGTCTGTAATTCATCCAAGAGTATTATCAATAATTACTAGAAGAAAGCAGTAACTCGCATCAGGAAAAATCAGTGCTTTGGCAAAAAAGCTGGCAGCAGGCCTTGCAGATATCTTGCACATGCAAAACCTTTCTTGAGCATGCTAATCAGCTGGGGGGGTGTGGGGGGAAAGGAGACCTTGCTGTCTGTTCACAGCTCTGGTGGCCTCACCAGGGAACCCTGCTGTTCTGTCAACGCTGTGCCTGCATCAGGCACTCCGTAGCCTCCTGCAGACAAACTCGGTGGGTGCGTGCTAGATCTCATCCCTGGCAGGAGGTATGGGTTTTCAGGGGAGCTTTACAGGAGCTGGATGCATTATTTTTTTAAGCCTCCCTTGAAAGATCAAGCCTGGATACTCACTGAGTATCCTCTTGGGGTCTCACCACTGCCTCGTCTCAGCTGTGGTCACAGTTGTCCTATGCTCATGGCAGGGCAATGGGCATCTCTGATAATCTCTGTAACACCATGTTTAAAATCATTCCTCTTAAAAAGATCATTCCTCTGTAACGAGGACATAAATGGTGGCCTGGGACACAGCAGTGGAAGCAGATCCAGAGCTGCATCCAGTTTGCAGTGCCCAGCAGCTACGTCCTGCCTGCAGACCAGAACCCCCACCGTAGACAAAACCAAGGTAGGCGAGACAGATGGGGGAAAGAGAGAGGGACACTCAGAGAAGGGAGGCTGCTTGTGTTAAAACGTGAATATTTTTTTCACCTGAAGCCACTCCTGGCTGCTTAGTTTCTGAACATGAAGCTACTAGGGCTGTGGCATTTAGATCCGTTCCCATCCATCCCATTTTCATGGGCTGTCAAAACCTGCTTCAAACGTATGGCCCTGGCAGGGCTGGGGATGAGGTGTGGGGATGCTGTGTCATTTCGCAGACCTTTGTGTTAGCGCGTGGAGGATGAATGATCCTCCTCCTCCTTGCCCCCCACGATACCGTAACCCATGTGAATGCACCCCTGACTTTGGGACAGGGGCAGCTGGGGGCTGTGACCTCTGCTGCTGCCAAACGCTGCCAGTCAGGCTGCTTTCCTGACTGCTTTTCCCTGTGCTTACCAGCACCATGGGAGCAGAGACACTGGCACGAGTGCCACAGGGCATCCCTGCTGTCATGTCAGACCCCAGGCAGAAACACAGCTGGGACCGCAACGTCCTAAACCCAACGGTTAGATCTGCTGGGGCTTATCAGTCTGAGACTTGAGCCTCCTCCACAGCTAAGGCTGACGAAAATCTTGTCACAGCACAGTCACAGCATTTGGGTCACCCCCAGTACAGTCCTCTGTGCTGGGCTCCAAGTAAGGAACATTTGGCAGTTTCAGGTAATATAACGGCAGCTGCTGACTCTGTGGTGTGTGTCTCACGAAACTGCCAAACACCTGTACTCTCCAGTTGGCATCTAGTTAATTAACGGGTAAAATTCAAGAGATTAGCTTTCTGCACAAAGACCTATATGCTTTAAATACTGCAGGTGCACCCGGCACTTTTAACAGATATGGAGAAAGTATGGAGAAGACCCTTTGGTCTGGTGCCACCTGCCCCAGTGGCCTGAGAGGGGAAGAACAGCACATGGTCCATGGATGGACAAGCAGCTTTCAAAGGATGCTTAGAGAAGTTGGGATTCTTTTTTCTAGATGCTGCTGTTCAAGTTTTTATTTGAATCCTGCCCGTGTGTTAGAAGACAGGCTTCTTATACACTTGGCACAATTTCATATCTTTATATGGACCTCACTGGCTTGATAGACACATTTTATTTATCTCATAAATCAAATGTTTGTAGTGGTCCTTGCTGTTTCCCATGTAATGTCTGATGTTCTGTGTCATAATATGTGCCATGCTGCACTGGCCTGTAATTCAGGACTCCATATGCTATACAGACACACTTTGTCTTAAGCTTTAGGGCATCAAAACGGGGGCATTTCCTCATTGACAAATATCCATGTTTCCTATGGAGAGCAGAATTGGGGTGTATTCTGGGTCTGTTAGGGGTTTGGGGTTTTTTCCCCATTTAAATCAGGTCTAGTTTAGGACTTCAGCATTTGATTAGCTTGTGCCACAGCCTGATGTTTGTTGACAAGAGCACCTAGCCCCATGATGTCATCACTGTGCTGGGTAACAGTAGGTGACATCACGCTGGAGGGCAAGTCTGTCTCCTAGGACAGGGAACTGAAAGTGCCCAGTGCTTTGCAGATGTGCAACTGCTTGCACAGAGTGGACGTGAAGCTCTACCCGGGTGCACTGGACAGGAAAATGGAAATCGAGGGTTTGTTATTCCAGCCCTCCCTAAAGTTGTGGCACCCATACCACAATAAAGGCAGTGAAATGCTGCATGGAAGTTGGTTAGATTTAGCACTCTCTAACTTTATTACTACAGCACAGTCAGAAAGCCAGGCCAGAGCTGTGCTTTGTAAGCCTAGTGAGTAATGATCTGAGCTATAGATTAGCCTGTAAATGAATACTCAACTGGTATATCATGATACTGTCATTCCTGAATCCATTCCACACAGTAGTATATGTAAAGTTACAATACTGTCTGCATAATCAGCGGGTGGTGTTGCTATTTTTTCCCTCAAGCTTATGATGGACAAACAGCTTCTCCACTGTACATTTAAACCCCTTCCATCATTTCTATTCATCTGCCCAGAATAAATTATATAGGAAAAGATGTGTAGGTGATGAAATTGCCCTCCATTTTTATCTGTTGTTTTTTTAACTGACAAAGGAGAGACAACAAACGAGGTGTGTGTTGACGCAGAGGTGGGTGGAAAACATAAATAACTTGTGTCTCCAGAAGCAAACCCTAAAAGCCAGCTTGACTGTTTGGGGAGTAGGGCTAGGGGCAGTCTGTGCAGTAAGATGTTGGTGTTCTTGCCTTAAAGCTTTCTATCAAGCTTTGCGATCTCTCAGCTATTTTTGTGGGTTTCTTAAAAAACAAAAACAAACTAAGATCCTGTTTCACAGGGATTAGAGTTTCCACGGAGAGCTGTAGCCCTTGGCGCCTGTGGTAGGTTGTGGCATGGCTGTAATGACAGCCCTAGCCTGGTCCCACCAGTCCTGAGACATTAGTGTACACACAAACGCGCACATGGAGGAACACACGCACTTCATCTTTAATGGGTTTTAATTTTGTGCATGTGGGAAGCGCCAGATAACAACCCTGGAAGCCGAAGTTGATTGATCACAGATCTGGTATGGAATTTGGGTAGGACCAACAAGGCGCTCAGTGGCCTTGCTGGTCTGCCTGTGACGTCCCGCTCTCCACAGCTTGGTTTGTCATCAGCCTCTTCAAGAAAATGACCTTTGAGGACCAACAGCGCCAGTGGTTTTTCTGATGTGGAGGTTGACCACTGAAACTAGAAAACCACCTTCTTCCAACTTCCTGGTGTTTCTTTCTCTGGCCCTTCTTGCGTCCTACTCTCCAAGGCTTCTGGCCAAAATCAGCCCCGAGCCGAAGGGTCAGCAGCTAAACCAAATTACAAGGCTTTTAGAGAGCCCGACTGGCTGAGCAAAGAGCCTGGCTCCAAGGAGGAGTGGAGCAAATGGAGTGGAGACCAAGGGACAGGGACCTCGCAGGGAGCTGGGCAGGGGACAGGAGGGGAAGGGGAGGCTGAGATCAGACCAGCGGGAAGAAGCCGGAGATGCAGACCCAGGGATGGGAGTGGAGAGGGGCTAATGCAGGAGCTGGGCATGGGGGCTGAGGCATCCGAAGGATGCCGCAGGAGGGGATCTGCTCCTTGCTCTTCTAAAACCCTGGTTCGTCATACACACGAATCAAAAGGAGCAAAAGGTTCAGAGAGAAGCACCTCCAAGTTCAGTATTACCTGGGCAACCTTCAGTAGGCTTTGTAGCACATACATGCTAACATACTGTGCTTACCCATGATTTTATGCACAAGGTGGGCTCTGCCTTGCAGCAGCCCAGGCACACCTTGCTGCCTGTGTTCCAGGCAGCTGCCCTCTCTCCGAAAGGTGTTCAAGCCTCACTGGCGGCGAGCGCTCAGCACGGTCAGCAGCTGGCTTCTGCTGCAACAACGGCCTCTGCTCACATGAGAAAGGCACTCGAGTGAGACGAAGGCTTCCCTGCGTCATTGTGCCAGCTCTATAGCTCTAGCGTGTTTTAAGGCAAAGACACACGCTGACTGCACTCTTTGGAGGGAGCCTCCGTGGAAACATGCTTGGGGGACAGAAGAAAAACATGATTTTGCCCAGCCTAAGCTGAATTGGAAATTTGTGGGACCAAGTGACCGAACCCATAAATAACAAACTAGCGACCAAAATAGATAGACTGGGCTATGCTGTGCTGTACTATGCTATGCTATTCATTCCTTCTTTTCTCTGCATAGGATTTTCACAGCTGCACCACTACTTAATTTATTAATTTTAGAAGATATACATATTGTCCGCATAACACCTGTAGTCCGCTGTTCTCGTGCTGTGTTGGCTCCCTGCATGCAGGCATACCTAGTTCCTGGTGGGAGGCAACGGGGACTCCGACAGAAGGAACTAAAGCCAACTTAAGGTTTATTTTGAGGCAGTCAGTGCGTATCAGGGGGGCATTATTTGCAGCACAACGGTAGTATGTAACTCTTGCAGTGTAGGTAGGCACATAAGCTTGGCAGCTGGAACAGCAGGAAAATTAAGACTTGATCTGTTTCTGTTTTAAGGCAAATAGGATTTTAGTCACTGACTTCAGAGGGAGCAGGATTGGGACCTGAAAGCAGAGTCAGTCCGGTGGTTTGTTGTTTGCCTACTGATCTCATGCCAATATTGTCTGCGCTGGTGCAGGGGAGCGCAGAAGCCCAGTCGGAGGCAGAGGGGGAATAATTAGCAGCGCTTATTAAAAGCTATGGCGATTATTCATTACAGCTGCTGTTGGCCACCCTGCCTCAACAGCGTGAGCTCTGGAGTCGGAGGCAGGGGGAGGGGGAAGGAGAAGTAAGTGGGGGCCTCCTTCACTCTGGTGTTCCAGTGGCCGTCTCTTTTCCAGAAGACGGATGTTGCGCTCTAAGTACCTCTCCAGAGAGCTAATGGCCGACATGGCATTATTACCAGCCTGCGATGAGCTCCATTTTTTTTTTTATGATAGTAATTTGTTACACCGGTTTGCCACATGCCCGCTGCTTCCTTGTTAATCCAATAATCTATATGAGAAAAGCAATTTGACATTCCTCCTTCCCATCTGCCACCCATCACCCAATCTATATCTTAACTATCAGTGATTTATTAATGGTGTCTGCATTAAGCACATCTCCGCTTCATTGGCGCCCTCAATTCCCTCCCTCCTAGAGACACTCTGTGGATACATTTAGAGAGCAGAGTCAGCACGGAGATAAAAACAATAAAGGCAACCAACTCGGGGGATTTTGGGTGCTTTGGTCAAATAATCCACGTGCTCCCAGGCGAGGGAGTCCAACAGCCCGAAGCCCACCCAGCTGAGACTCAAGTGCACGCTCAGCCCCTGCTCCTTGCAAAACGTGACGCACCAGACAATGCAGGGCTTTCTCAAGTTTATGCCTATAATCCCTTTGCCAGCATCAGTTTGCATCCAGTGTGGGTCGGTGTTCAGCAGCTGTTAGAAGGGGCTTTTGATAGAGCTTACTCCAGTGGTTGTTGGGCAATGCTTCAACAAGTTAAAACAGCCAGATCCGTGATCTGCGGAAATAATGAAATACAGCAGCCGGTATCCTGGATTCCTTGAAGTCTGGGAAGAGGGGGTTTGTTAGCCTTTCTGTCAGTGGCAGAATGAACAGCGCAGCCTTTATGCAATCACCTATTTTCACACACTCGCAAGAATACTGTACCTTCAATACCTTCAGCAAAGTTGGTTTGAAATCAGCCAATGAGCTCAAAAGCTATTGGAGGAGAAGGGCATCCGAGAGCCTAATGTACACACACACACACACGCACTCCTGTGTGCTTACAAAGGCCTTGTTTCCTTAGAAACCAAGCTAAAAATCTACTGGCAATATTTCAGCCTGCTTGCCAGTATCAGTAAGGAGCTCAGGGACTACTTGAGTCCTGCAAAATGAAATTCTCTTTTCCTTTCTAAGGAATTCTCTGCTTGCAATTAGATTTGGGAAGCACTGATTCTTGCACAGCTCGAAGCTCGCGCTGCTCCACCTGCGTGGGTTGCAGGACTGGCATTCCCGGTCATTCACCTTTCATTCTCAAAATTCAGCCGGTGTCCTTGCATGTGCTGGCTAGGCACTGCAAACAGGTTTCATTGATTCAATTACTCCCCATACAGCAATTGCGTACGCACTTACAATACAGCTCAGCATCTTGCTGTATTTCCGTGTATGCAAAAACGCTGCTTAATGACTTTTAATTTAACTCGCATGGGAAAAACAGAAAAGAACATTTGAGATTACATTGAAGTTCATCATGCACATCTTTCCTGCCGTACTCCTGGAGATTTAAAGATGCAGAGTGCAGAAACCAGATCTTGAGGATTACATAATTTAACACAACCAGATTTGGTCACGTTAAACTCTCTGTTATATAGAAAGCTCATACTGCAGTTTGGATGCAACACATTTAGAAAGCACGGGGTGTGGACAACATGGCAGATGATACATTTATTTCATTTTCGCCATCAGCTCTTTTTAAAAGGCCTTCATTTAGAATAGCCTAACAGAATCTTTTCCGTAATTATTACTATTTTTAAGTTCCAGAAAAAAGTAATTAAAGAACAAAGTGCTGTGAGGAGGGCCAGATTCCCAGGGAACAGTAACAATGTGTAAATGAACAGTTATAAGCAAAACTGAAATGGATTTCATTGCTTTTTTTCAATGCAAAGAACAGGCAAACAGCATCCTCCTGCTCTAGATGTGCAGGGGCAGAGGATGTTCTGTGCCGGGCGGAGGGAACACACTGTTGGTGCTGCCAAGTTGCCTTCCAAGATAGCTGGCACTACCTGGACTATTCCCATCCAGCTTTTTCCTGGCACAGACAGGGTAACTGGAGAAAGTTTAGATTCTTGGGGGTCTGTGGTGACTGACTTGGAGGTCCCGCAAAGCAGTTCCCACCTAGCCTCGCAGTCTTGCTACACTGACTGGTGTTTAGTTTACTTCTGAATTTTTGCCTCTTTTTGCTGATGAGCTGTGGTTGAGATGCTGCTCTTCCCACCGCTCGGCTCCCCAGCCATTTTCAGTGCCTCAGGATGCCAGTCTTAATATTGTCGAAGGCTCCCAAGGTGATTTTTTTTTTTGCTGTTCCCTTTCCCTAAGGCTGAGATTTTCATTGGAGTTTTAGAACATCAGTTAACCCACATTTATCAAATGTCAGTATCATTTGGACTAATAACTCTTTTAGGCATAATGAAAACTCTTGGGATAAACAGGCTGGGAAGAACTCAGGTATAGACTCGTTATTAGGAATTGGGGGATCTGGTTTGGTTTTCTTCTTTTCTTTTTCTTTTTCTTTTTTTCTTTTTAACTTTTCCACTGTTTGATGTGTCAGTGTAGTGTCAAGAGGCCCTGATGAACTTTAAGGTTTTAGCGTAGCACTGTGCAGTGCCTGTACTGGATCTCAAAAGTGCCATCACCAATTCAAAGAGCTTAGCATGTAATTCAGAATAAGGCTAAACCAAATGTTTTTGATAAAGAAACTATTTCTTGATAATCATGAAGTCTGCCATGGCCATGCAATAATTACAACTAAATCTGCTGAATAGCCAAAAAGGGGTTTGGTTTTGGGGTTGGTTTGGTTTTGGGGTTTTTTTAAGGAGTAAGAAGCTAAATTCCTAAACTGGAGGATGACGAGGAAGGGCCCACGTTAACCCAGCTGTCTGCTTCAGGCATTCACTCGGACTGACAGAGACACAGACTCTATCCCTGCCTCTGCCTCATCAGCTTGAAATTATATTTCTACCCCAGATTTTCTGGGGTAAACCTCTTTTATTCCCTGCTGCTGGAGCTGTTCCACTTTCTATAACATATTTAAATCCTTTTTGTATGGGGTTTATAAAGAGGTTGGTTACATGCAATGCATGTGTGGTACGAAGCAGAGCAACGTGAAGATTGACCTTAACTTACATAAGAACCTCCTATAGCAGAAGAGGTAGATCTAAAATGGGGAAACCTGAATATTTGGCAGTCCCTTCAGATGGAGAAAGCTGCCCCTCTGTGCTTTGTGTTTTTTAACACTGCACTGCTGAATAAAGCAATGTCTGCCTCTAGTCTTTTATTCCCGTTGTTTGTTTCTGTTAAACTTACTGAAAATGGAAAGGGAACATTTCCTTTTGAATTGATTGACATGTTTTCTTTGAGCCAAAATAAGGAAAAAAGGAGTTTGTTTGTTTGTTTGTTCATTGATTTGGCAAGGAAAGTCCCCCAAGCATTTGAATTTTGGCTCAGATCAGAACTACTACAATGTTTTTTCTTTTTCTTTTTCATGTTCATCTGTCAAACAGCAACAATAGTTCTCTACACAGGCCTGCTGGAAATGAGATGCAAAGGACTGGATAAGGGAGGGTGTGATTATGTGATAGGAGAGTTTTGGCTATTCAGACCTGGGGTGTGCATGGCACAGTGATGCCACTTCAGCTGAAGAGAGCAAGGCTGAGTTGTGTGGAAACAAAGTGTATGAGCAGATCCACTCCTCTCTCTCCTCCTCCCCAGAGACATTGCTTGTAGTCCCTGCTGCACTCCCTTCTGGAAACACAAATATTTTGAGAGCTGCATGACGCCGGCTTCTCCAGCTGACTTCCTCCACATGAGAAGAACAAACCCCCAGAAAAAAAATGCAGGAATAATCCTGGCAACCATTTTCACAAAGGATCTTATAGGCGAAGATGGGAAGCACATCTTTGGTATATGATCCCGCAAAACTGTAAGAAGAATCTGTATATTTGCTCTGGGCATTCCCTTAGGCTCCTGTGTCTTAATGGCACAATCTTAAATCAAGCTAATGCTAGGAGAAGAGCAGAGAATAGGGAGTGCAGGCAGGAAACTCTGGCTGAAGCTAGATCCTGATTTCATGTATCCCATCCTACTCCAGATAACACCAGTTTGCTTGACTGGTAACCATTGCAAGCTGGGGCTTTTGATAAACCAGTGTTTTGGGACTTGGAGTTTCCCAAGATTTTCCCTCTCACAGAATTGCTCTTTAGCAAATATTCCAGAGGAATTATTTCTATCTTTATATCATTGCCTGTATCTACAGCCTTACGTTAGGAAAAATTTAAAAGTCAGCATTTTGTATTATAAGAATCTCTGGTGCTGAGTATTTCATGAGTTGCAGAGGGGCCAGGTGATGGATTATTTGCCCTTGCTGCTGTGTATAGAAGAGCTCCTGTGGCGGTATCATAGGAAGAAAGATTTCATTAATGGCTGCAGAAAACACAAGTGAAAGCTGAGAATTATTTGGGGTAGAGGAAAAGAACGGAAGGAAGGAGGTTAATCTCATATTTGTAGCTTTGTAGGTCTCTGCAATTACCTTTTTAGATATGAAGTTATTTCCCCCTAATAATCTGCTTGTGGTGTGTTTTTTCTCCCAAGGAATATTAAGCATGTGTAAAATTCTTACAATCAAATGTGAAATAGCAGTGCTGGAAAGATAATGGTTTGACAATAGCCAAGCTGCCCCAGGCTGCCATCGCCTTGCATATTACTCCATAAGGTGTCTGAAACTTTGTTCAGTGGAAGATTCAGTGGAAGATGTAATTATAATTAGATAATTAATCTTTTCCTTTGTACTTTCTTAAAAAAAAAAAAAGTCAAAAAATCTCAAAAAGGTATTTTTCCTGTTTATACTGCAAATATTTTTGTGTTTGATGAAAGCTCTTTTTTTTATCGTGAGCCTTTAGAAAAAAAACCCAACAACCCAAAACCCTAGCAATTCATATTGTTGGAAAAATGTTTCCAGAGAAAAATATAATAGTTTCTGACTAGCTTTAGTTATCATGTATTTTTTTATTAAAATCTCCATCTCTTTACATTCTTGCTGCTTATTTGACAGTCTCTGCTTGTCTTTTCTATACTTGCTCATCATCATTTCACACTCTCTCTTTGTACTCTACACTTCCTATGTTTAATTGGAATTTTCTTCTTTCCAATTGCTTCACCTTTTCTATATCACAACTCTTAGGTGGTAGATGATCCTAATAATATCTTAGTTGGAGCTGAACTTTAGACCCATGGTATATCTGACTTATTTTGAGCTAGCTAAAAATTATTAGAAAGAAAAAAGGTAGACATGAGACATTGCTGAATATTTTTACCTGATTTGTATAAGCAGAAAGGAGATGCAACAGCTTCAGCTAAAATAGAGTTCACATTTCTCTTCTCTAATAAGCACTAGAGTTTGTTATATGGGAGAATATATCTATTTTTAATATATTTATATACCTTGATATGTTTATAATGAGCACTTTGCATTCCACTTCTTTTCTTGCCACAAAACGTGTCA
Source organism: Haliaeetus albicilla (assembly GCF_947461875.1). NCBI lineage: Eukaryota > Metazoa > Chordata > Aves > Accipitriformes > Accipitridae > Haliaeetus > Haliaeetus albicilla. The sequence goes on from NC_091488.1 coordinate 41,949,974, forward strand.
GTGAAACAACTTGAAAGATGACAGAATCAGAGAATAAAAGAGATGGGAAGGGACCTCTGGAGGTCTCTAGACCCACCTGCTGCTCAAAGCAGGGCCAGTCAGACCATGTTGCCTAGGACCTCATCCAGGCAAGCTGCAACTATCTCCGTGGACAGAGATTAGACGGCTTCTCTTGGTGCACCTGCAGCAATCTGTTGGGACAAAGCAGAAGACAGTTTGGTTTGCAAATGTGGTCTGGACAGGAGGACTGAAGCTGCATTCGGTTAAGCCTTGGCCTCTCATGTTGTTGTGTTGTGCTCATGCCCCCTCCATCCCTCAGCTTGAAGCAAATCAGAGAAGCAGTTCTGACTTTGGCCTCTCTCTACTGCGTAAGTGTCATTCAGGTTTAAATTAAATAGGTGCAGCTCATGTGATCCCATGCAACAGTCTTCAGAAAAAAGGGAGAAGAAGACTTGTGGACACCTACAGCCACCGCCATCAAGCCATGGGCCCTCCCTTTGTGGGAGCCTTCAGGATCGAGGTCCAGCTGAGACAGCTTTACCGTATGGACATCTGTGACTTCTACTTTACATCCAACTGAAATAAACTCAGCATTCTATGGAAAAAAATGGCTTTGTCAAAGTTCAGTAACAGGGGAGAGATTTAACAGTCTGGCCACCTTTTTCTCTTCTGATAGAATTTCTATCTACTCTTTAAATCAGGAGTAATAACCAAATTATATATGTCGAAAACGGTGAGGTCTAGGAGTGCATGAAACATGTGAAATGAAACCTGAAACAGAGTGAAATTTGGCTACTTTCAGCTGTCGGTACAAGCTTCAAACTCAGGTAGGGCTCGTTAGGAAGTTCATCTGACCTTTCTAACTGAACCCAAGGCTGATTTTATGTCTGATCCATAGAGAACATCTTTCTTCTTTTTTTTTCTTTTTTTTCGCCTACATGAAATCTCACTGATATGACTGGAAACTCCTAAGTTTGTTCAAACCCAAAGTTCAAAGCACAGGAAGCATGCAGCCACAAAAATGGAAATAGTTGAGTTTTGAATCCATGAGATCAGAGCAGCTGGAATTTGCACTTTGCTGAAGTTGCCTGAGCCAGAATGCTCTGAAAAGATGAGAGTTAAATGCTGACGAAAAGACAAGAATAGAGGAGGCCCTGATTTTGGCCTTGGTCTTTGGCAAAGATGTCTGGCTTTCTTAAATGGTTTTGCAATACAGATGAATCCTAGCCACTAAATATTTGGGTAGGGATTGCTGTGCAATACTCTAGAAATGGGTAAATCAGTGCATAGGAGAAGAGAAATAACATCATGCCTGTTTGGCCTTTAAGTAGAAGTATGGTAGGGCTAGGAAGGTCTAGCTCCTTGAAATGACTGGTTAGTCAGGACTTGTCATTTCAGTAAAAGTCTAAGCAACACCGTTTGCAATCTGCTGCATGAAGCTTCCAGGCTCACGCTATGGAGCGGTGAAGAAATCAAGAAATTGCCTTGCTAAACTCTGAAGATAAAGGCAGAAAATGTGCACCATTGTTGCTAGTGGAATTGAGTAAAACGGGAATGTGTTTGGGTGCAAGACTACTCCCATTTGGGGGAATTATAAGAACAAGCAACTGGAGAAGGACAAGTCTTATGATTCCTTTCCCCCCTTTTCTGAAAACATTTTGTGTTTATACCTGCTCTAGTGCAAAGTATTTAGCATAGAAGCTTCAGTGTTGCACTCTGCAGCTCTCTTATGCTGAAGTTCAGGGTGAAGCTCCCCCTTAAGCTCCTATGTATTCTCCTGGAATGGGCTGGTACTGGGAAACGGGAGCTGGGACATAATAGCATTAATAAGTCTGCTTCTTGCCAGTTTGTCCTGAGAAAGACTCGTGGAGAAGAGATGAATGCAATCCTGGCTGAAGACACACAGCACAAAGACACTGGGCAGTAGCAAGTCTGTCAGAAGGCGAAAAAAATAAGAGAGGGGAATAAGGAGTGAGAAAGAAATGGACCTGGGGAAGATCCAGTTCTGAAGGCTGGAAAGATCTATCTGTATCATCTTGCCTGATGTCATTTCCAACAGCAGGCATGGAGCCACATCCAGTAACCACCCTGCCTGATCCAGAGATACGTAGCTGAACGAAAGTGTATGACTTTAAAAAGTCCTCTTCAGGTAGTTTAGCAGAGGCTTGGTGCTGACAACCTGTAGCTCTGGCTCCGTTATCACGGATATGGGACAGGACTGTACTGCGAGCTAACGTGACACACTGTTATTAGATAACTGTGACTTCTGGTGACTAGCGTTGCCTGAACTTCAGCAAGAAAGACAAATTGAAACTTTAAGGAAAAGAGCTTGCTCACTAACAATTTTGTACATTTTGGTGGTTAAATCAGGGTGTTTTCTCCACAAGCTTTTCAGGTCCTCTTCTGTCTGACTAGATTGCTCTCGTCATCATAGTGTTGTAGTTCATGCTAGCCACTCAGCAATTAGGCAGTGCTGCCTACAGCAATACCTCATCCTCTCGAGGGATTAGAGGCAAAGGGGTAAGTCACAGTGGTCTCCTAGCACACTCCAGTATGTATTTCTGGGTCTCTGCAGGTCTCAGCAGCCCCTTGCAGTGTGTACAAAAATCAACGATCTCTCATGCTTTGATATAACACACTGGCTCTGTCTTTGGCTGTAACATGGAAAGCTGTGGGTGCTTTGAAGGTGGTAGAACAGAGGTGTGGACATGAGTGAAAAAAGTTGTTTTCAGTACCCTGGGCAAAGGTTTTCTGACTGTAAGCTGCTGCTCCCCCCAGTTTGAGTCACATGTATGCCTGCTAAATGGTATAGGTGTCAGCCATCCAGCACCTGCTTATTCTTCTGGTCCTACTGGTAATTCAATCAGAGAGGTGCTCTTTCTCCTGCCCCAGGAGCAGAGCATTACTCTGGAATGAAGAAGAAAAATGTTGGCTCTTCTCCTGCTTGTACCCTGCCTCCATTTCCCTCCTGCTGCTTCTGAACCCTCTGACCCTTTCAAAAGCAGCTCAGCAGCCTGCTCCATCTTTTATTGAATTGAATTGCAAATCTGCAGAGGCCGCAGTGGGAGCAAGCCATCCATTTCAATTCTGCGTCCCTGTTGTCCCTCCCATGGGAGCAGGGCAGACCCCGAGGAAATGCAGTCAGCATTTGTTGATTGAGCCCTCTGATGAGATTAACTTCTCGTTTAGTAAGAAGTCAGTCATATGGTCCCAGCTGTGTTTGGTCCAGCCAAGGCTAAGTCATAAGACAGAACAAAATTTCTGGAGCTCTGCATACCCTAAGCAACTCATGGACAGTGTCTCACCCTTTCAGCAGTGTTACTGGAGAAGCCATCCTGCAAAGCTTGACTCATCACCTCTGCCGCCCATTAGGAAAAACGAGACAATAGCAGGCAGCCAACTTAAGACAACCTACATACCTACCTATCGTATGACAAGAAAACTTCTGACATGAACACCCTTCAGCAAATTGCCTTTCTGCTGAGGAACCATGGAAGATGGATGACCAACGGGAGGAGCACCACGACCTGCAGCACATGCTGCAGGGAATTACAGTGCCCTGATCCTGAGGAAACCAGCACGGACCACAGCCCCAGGGTCTGTGTCCTTACTTAGAGTGACTAATTCTCCACGCGACTGCCAGAGGTGAGGGGTCAGCGGGAGAGGTCAGAGTGGGTCACAGATCAGTGGAGAGAATACAAATCAAAAAGAAACCCTTGGCCTTTCAGCTTGGTTTGTATTAGCAGTTGGATCTGTCTTTTTTTAGCTCCAGCCTTGCTTACCCTTTGGAGCAAACTGCTTTCCTCTGAGCACCTGCAGAAGAGCAATTCAGAAGAAGGCAGCCACACTCACAAGGTTTATGCTTGACATCCCTCTGTGGTGACCCTGTGACAACAGGATTTCACTGCCGCGCCTCCCTGAAACTGCTCCCACTCCCATTGACTTCAGTGACAAAGCTCCTAGCCTTTTAAAGCCACACAAGACTCACAATAAATTGCAACATGTAATTACAGCGGGTAGCTCAGACAAAGCTCTCCTTGCGGTGTGCTGGGTGGCACATCAGCCCTTGTGTGGTCTGCTGGGCACCCTGTAGTCATCTTATACGAACCACCAATGCCCCCTTCAGTGCACGGTGGTTATAGTGTCACTTGAGACCATTCCCTGTCACCATCACTGCTGTCCCAAGGGTGCTTGTTACTGCCTCTCAGGGACTAGGTGTGGAGGATACAGGGAAAAGGACTTAGTTCCTCGCTCCATGTCTCAACGTTGGTGTGTATGTGTGTGTTTATGTTTCTCTTTCTTTCAGTGATGGTAGGAAATGAACCTGCAATCCTGTTTCAAAATTAGGAGTTGTGTGAGGGTTTTTTATGTTTGGAAGGTCTTTCACTCTCTAAAGCAGAATACTTTCAGTCTGGGGTACTTCTGCGTCACGCTCACAGCCCTAATTGTGGCTGTCTTGAAAGCAATAGTTCAATTTTGCAGCAGATTTGGAGTCTTTAAAATTAGTTTTGATTCCAAAACAGAGAATCAAAAGGAGCCTTCTGGCTATTTCTTGATAGGGACTGCTTTTGTCTCCAGCTGACCAGTAGCTCAGTGGGACTGGCATGTCCTGATGGCATGGGAGTGTCAGGTAATGCAAAGTTTGACCCTGAGTCCACTTTTCCATGTGGGTGGCTGCTCCCTTGTCACGGCACTCATGGCACGCTCTGGCTGGAAGCTGCAGGAAGGGAATGTGCTGCCTCGCTTTGCTTTTCTTGTTAGTGGTTCTTTCTGAGGAGATGGTAGCTATTTCTCTCCTTCCCTCCTTTCAGGTGTGTTTGATTTGGTGGGTTTCATAGGTGCTGTTTGGGGTTTTTCCAGTCCCTTGGGCAAAGATGTCTGGCCCTGAGGGACAAAATTGTCAGAGCGCTGCATATTCGACTTTAATGGGGACCAGGAGTTGCAGGTTTTGACTTAGTAGGGGAACATGTTCTAGCTGTGGAGAAGATAATTGGTTGTAAAAAACATATGGCAGGTCTCTGTGTGAGCAAGGCAGTTGTTATGTTGACAAACTCAGCCTTGCCGACAAAATGGCTATAGAGCATATTACTGTACGGGGTATTCTTTATCCTGTTGTACGTTTCCTTGTAGCTACTGTTAGAAGTTATCATCGTTAATATCCCTCTTGTCTCACATCTGGTGAGAAATAGTAAGGTCAGTAGTCCTACAAAGCATCAATGTCTCAGCAAGCCCACTCTTTTTTTTGCCTTGACGACTGCCAATAAATCTCAGAAGGCTTCCTTGAAATACAGGAGAGAGGAATCTGGTTATAGTCTGTATGTTGTTACTTAGAATATTCATAGAATCACAGAATGGTTTGAGTTGGAAGGGACCTTTAAAGGTCATCTAGTCCAAGCTCCCTGCAATGAGCAGGGACATCTTCAACTAGATCAGGTTGCTCAGAGCCTCGTCCAACCTGACCTTGAATGTTTCCATGGATGTGGCATCTACCACCTCTCTGGGCAACCTGTTCCAGTGTTTCACGACTATTACCTGCTTTTTTTGTGGGAATAATCACTTCTAACTGAGCTGCAAAAAACCCCAGACTTTCCCAGGAAAAGGTGGCCTTGTGCCCAGGAATGTGGTGGTTTCCATAGCAATAGATTAAGATGGGCTGTCTGGGGCCAAATCAGATCCCAGCGAGCTCCAAAGGTATCCGGGGCGCTGGTGCCCACTACAGTCTGTAAGCACAGCACCATGGTTTCTGAGTCCCTTTGCTTAGCTGTGAAATAGAAGTTGACGCTGCAGCTTCTTAGGGCTTTACATTCAAAAGATGGTGCAGCACTGACTGACTCGGTCAATACTGCTGGAAAAAAAATAACAGTGGTGAATTTAGTGGCGAGGGTGTTTCAGAGGGAGACAGGGTAGACCTAGTCCTTGAGTCATGGCAGTTCCTCTCTGTCCTCTCCGTAAAGGCTGGTCATGACTCTCAAGCATGAGAATGAGGGAAAAGGAGTTTGGGGATTCTTTGGTCCTATATGCTCTGATACAGAGATTGGAAATTTAATCCTCTTACTGCATGTAGGTTTTTGCATGAGACTAAACGGAAACTTGAGATAGAGGCATCGGGTTGGGAATGTCAGCCTGTTTTCATTAGACATGTCTCTGCTTTGGACATCTGCAAATTAAAGTAGCTCCAGTAATGGGCAGCCAGCAACAAATCATCTGTATGTTTTTTTGAGGAGCAGTAACAGCAGGAATTGCTTACTTGGAGATATTTTAGCATGCCTGATGTAATCTATCTTCTTTTCTGATTGTAGGTTGTTGAGATGATTGATTCTCTGCATAGGAAGAAAACTATTTTTTTGAGAAGAAATCTGGTTCTAGTTTGACTACTTATTCAGTGTGTAAGTGGATATTTCTTTTCTCCACAACTTCACACAGGAAAAGGTAACAAGACTGCTGCAGTCTCTGGCATAAGTCTTTCTTATTCAAGACTTTAATGAAAGTATGAGTTTTACAAACCCCTCCTAGACAGGCTGCTTTGGTTGTTGTCCAGAAAGTAACTCCAAACTATTTATTAGCAGCTTGGGCTATTTTTGAACAACAACAATCTTTTTTATATTAATAATTTATGTGCCTAAAAATTTCCCTGTCATTCTTCCCCTCAGAATTGGATTTCTTTTATTAGCTCCCTGTTGAGCAGATTATGTTTTGATTTGGGGAGAGATTATAGTTATTCCTTGATGAGAGTTGAGACAGGAATTATTGGGAACATCACTGCATTTCTTACCAGCAGCTGGATGCATTTGGCTGAGCTGATGCTGGATGACATTTTCACTCCAGTGTAAGACAGCACATGTGTTTGAGTGCTGGTGTCCTGCTGTGTGGTAGGACATAACCTAAAAACTGACACCTTGGCACTGGTAGTAAGATTGCCTTGTTCATTTTTGTTTTCAGCATGGCCAGTTGTAAATACTGAGGGAAGAGTACAAGGAAGAGAGCAAGTAGTGAGCAATCTTTTCTAAGCACACCTTCCCAACTCCCAACCATTAGCAGACAAGGAAATTCAAAAGTCACAGACATGTTGCATCATCACCAGTGGTGAAACTGTCTATTCCCTTTCTGAATCCATTTCTACTCCTGACCCGAACAACTTCTTATAATAAGAAGGTATAAATGTATTTAAACACCATGTGAAAGAACTACTTCTATCTAACCCTGTCAATTCTGATGATTCTTTATTGAGTGAAACAACAACTAATTGTTCCTTAAGTACCCCTGGCTTGTAAGGTTTGTTGATAGTCATGTTAGTTTACCTTTAATGACCTCAACCATAAGCTATTATTTAGGCTTTTGGTTAACACTGTGCTATTTTCATAGACTTGTTGATGGTCCCAGTTTAGTGGGGTCAGTATTTGGCTGCAAACTCACTCCTCAGTGGAAGAGTGTGTAAAACTCCAGCTCTAAAGATCTTAACTGGAAGCATCTTCACGTGCCTGTGGCTATCAACGTTATCTCTGCACCTGTCTTTTCCATTTGCTTTCATTTTTGTGAGGAAGCAGGAGGCTGTCTCATTTCCCTTTAGAGCCAAGCACCCCTGCCAGACATCATTGCTCGTGATGGCTGCGGCTTACAACTGCAGTGGTGATGGAATCTCTCTGATTGACACCAGTGTGCCTCATGGGACCAGCAGTCCACCTGAAGACCCCAGGAGGTAATGTGAAACAGGAGCATGAGACATTTCATACTGTCATTCCCATAAGACACCATAATGGCACTTCAAACTCAAAATTTTTATTTTAGTGTCAACCAGACCATTTTGGTTCTGGGATAAAATAGTTTGGTTTGTCATAATCAATATGGAAAACTCAAATTGTTTCATTGAAAATTTTGTTTAAATTATTTTTCCATTTTTCTCTTTTCATTGAGATTTTCTATTAAAACACCTGACAGCAAATTTCTGGTGTTGCTAGGTTGAATCTCTAAGCAGGTGTTTCTACCTTCCCATATCAATTTCTTGTATATTGAATAGAAACTTTTGGCAACTTCAGTTATATTGGGTTTCCTCGCTCCCTTGCCCCACTGTTTCCTTGTCTGTAACAGCTGAAAGAAAAATATAGGCTAACAATTTCCAAAGCAGCCAAGTCCCCTGAGCCTAAGCTTTATTCAAGGCCAGCGTGATTAGTGCCAGCTTTAAGCACAGCTAAAGCAGGCAGTTGCCTAGGGCAGCAGACTGCTGATGGCAGCAAAAGAGTCACTGTTCCTCTGCCTACTTTTCTATGTCAGAGCCACGGAGACTGAGCTGCCAGCTATTGCCAAGCATGTGGGCCAAGGTGTGTGAGCCAGTGGCTATGCCTGGGTGCGCAGTGTCTCCCTAGGAGCAGTAATTGCTGCCCGTCCTCCTCCCACTCCCCTGGCATCATCAGGCACCCCTGAGGATGGCAGCTCTCCCAGCTCCAGTTCTGCCCTCTGCTTGCCGTCCCCAGGTGGTGAGCACCCATCCTCGTTGCTTCTCCATGAGGTGGCAAAATTGAACTTCATTTACACCGACAAAGGGCTTTGAACTGGCTCTGCAGGAGGGTCAGTCATGTAAGGTCTGCCTTATTTTTACAAATGACACTTAGGTTCTTCAGTCACTCATATTCTTTGGAAAACATTACTACAGAGAGAGTGTTCCTACCACTGGATTTTCTACAACTACACATGAGTCATTTGAATGGTTGTGAGGCATGACCTGGGTACCTTCAGAGAACTTTCATTTGTCTCTGCACTTTTTCTCCACTTGGATCCATGTGTACATTTCTCTGTGTGTGGCTAATGGGAGGAATAGATATTTTACACATGCATTTGTGCGGGAGCATCATTTTGACCAAGTCTGTGCTTACATAATCATGTCTGATGATGGTTTACATAGAAGGTTTAAAACACAGATGCAGGGTATATATTCTGAAATGTGTTGGGAAAGGCCTTTCTGTAACCGAGTTTTGCTTAGTTCAGAGAACTGAGGTGCAACTCTGGCTCCTGCACTCTGTATTGCCTGCTCCTGCTGAAGGCAGGAGCAGCTCCAATTCCAAAGAGGGACCCGCTGTGGTTAAACTCTGCAGTACCTCTGGCACATTCCCTGGGCCGGACCTAATAAAGGTGATGTTGGTATACAAGGCAGCTACAGAGTCTTCTCCAGATGAAGAGCCTCCCTATTCCAAGAGACACTTGAGGTGGATATTTCTAGCCAGAGTATTATCACTCATGCCACCTGCGTGGTGGGCAGTGGACACATTTTTTGCAGTGTCTGTGAATGCCAAGTGATGTTGCAGTTCAGCAGCAGCGTTTCAGTGATGCACAAAAGATGACCTCGCGCTTCTGCGCTGCGCTGGGGGGGCCACGAGTGTGGACACGGTGGGCAGAACGTGCATGGGGAGAGAGAGGCATGGGCCAGCTTTTTATTTGGGTTGCTTTGCGGGGTGGGCCATATGTTGTGTGTGTGCTGACAGTGTGGACACGGCGTCTGCAAGGCACTAATCTGGGCAGTAAGAGGATTACATGCTCGGTGTCATTTGGGTGGCAGGCATTGTGCAGCGCGTTGGGCCTCAGCAAAGGACAATAGCAAGTCAAATGGGAATGCTGTCGCTGCGAACACAGCACAAGGCAGAGCTGTATCTCTGCTTCAGCCCTTCGCGCTTCCCCCATGGCTTTTTCCCTGTCGTTGTTTTCAGGGCAGGGAGATCTTCACTTCATTTGCCGAGTGACCTCCCCATCCCCTGCCCGCAGCGCTGGAGAGAGATTAGCACAGATGACAAAACACAGAAGCAAACCTGCTGGAGCCAATACGGGAAAGTCTGTGACAGGAGGAGCGAGCAGCAAGGTGTCTGAGCATGGCCGGGTTGTCTCCAGGGGACCCAGGCACAGGATGGTTTCAGGCCCTGGCGCCATCGCTCCAGCAGGGAATTGCAACCACCTTAATTAGGAGCTAGCTTTAGCACGTCCCCAGAGCAGCAGGAGAGGGGGAGACAAGAAGGCCCTGGAGAGGAGGGGGAAGCTGGAAACAAGGAGCAAAGAACACAAACTGGAATAGATTTTCTAAAGGAGGTATCCCTGTTACATCCACAGATACCTGGCACCTGGAGATCTTCTAGAAGGGCATCGATAAAAACAGGTGTGGTTGCAATTCATGCAAAGAAAAGCTGGTGGGGAAAGATTTTCTTGTTCCAAATATCAAGAGTCCCAAGTCTGTGGATCATCGCGTGCTTAAAGCATGGTTGCCTTTAGGCTATGAGGTCTGCTGTGGGCTACGTACCGATTACCTCAGCATCTTCATTTGCAGTGCAGTGCCTGAGAAATTGCTCAAGGGCCACCCTGAGCCTGTATAGGCTGAGGTAAAAAGTAGGGCTGGGGGGTGCAGAGCTGGCATATTATAAGAGCCTGCAATGGGAGACCGGCAGTGAGGACTAGGACCACAATTTCTGAGGACCGAACTGGTTCTAGGCTTGCAGGATACAACAGTAGGTGTGGGGAGGAGAAATTGGATCATGCTGGGTGAGCAAGAAAAGAGGGATCTCTGGCAGAATGGGCAGGATATGACTAGCCTTCTCCCTGCAGCCAAATATTGTCTTTCTATCGCTGGACATAACTTGCATAGAAATGGCTATTCCCTGGGCCCTAGCCAATATATTAAGGGTTAATGCATTGCGTAGTGGCAATAAATTTTGCTTGTATGACAGAGGAGTGGACCGGAAATGTTTGCTGAGGAGAAGCTGCTGTCAGCATCGTGCCTTTTATTAGTCTGTACATTCCTTCCTTCCCTCTGATGAAATGCCCATTAACATTTATGGTCTTGTCACCTGGTGAGAAAGCCATCATCACCTCCACACTGCCACCCATCACAGTGGGTTCCATTCTAGCACTTGAAAGTCATTGTCATCTTTTTAAATGGACAAGCCTTTCCTGGATGGATTTTCTTGCCCTTTGAGCTGGCAAAGATTACCTTGAGACAGCAGCAGAATGGACCTATACGGCATTGTTTTCTGTGAACTGCACCTGCACTCTTCTAGGGACACTCGAGGAGCTTGTGTTCACGGGCACTGGCCATTTTGTTCCCTTACATGCTACAGCCTGTTGTAAAGGATCCAAATACTCCCTGCTCTCTAGTGACTTTTACTCTCTCTCACTGTTGTCTTTTGCCTACTTTTTCTTCCAGATAGCTCTTCATCCTGTTGGCTGTTTTTGTGGGGAGTGCAGGTCTCAAAGACAAGCTTTGTACATTGACCAGGCAGACGAGAAAGACAATTTCACTGTCTCAACAAGGAAAGGACAGCAATGATGTGAGCTCAACCCTTATTAGCCATCAGAAACTCTACACTAGAGAGAGCCCTTGAAGGTATCCCTGATGTGGAAAAAGCTTCTCAGTTTCCATTCAGTTACAGGATTCAGATAGGTAGCAAAATGTGCTTCGATAGTAGTGGTGTTTATGGACCTACTTGCTTTATTCCAAAGTTATTTTACACTGAAGCTACATGGCTGCTCTGCACGTACTGACAAACAGCTACTCATTCAGTTGTAATGTGTCTTGGTCAGACATGCCCTCAGGGTTTTTTTTAAGATAAAATCAACCCATACTGCCTATCATTGAAAAGGTAAATAATTAGTCTTTGCTCAGTTGTCTTTGGTGTCTTTTATTGTCCTTTTTTGGGGGGGGGGGGGGGGGGGAGTAGGGATTTTTGGCTTTTTCTTTCAGAATTTCTTCAACATTGTTAAACCCCTTAGCATAACTGGGTACCTACTTCCACAGCTGGGAGGGTGAGATCACAGAAATCTTTCATGGTCTCTCAGAGGAACTCCCAGGTTGCTGGTAGGATTCTATGAGCAAAGGAGAAGGCTTGATGCCAGTACCATCCCCTCCTGCATGTGCAGCTCTAACCGTCAAATTTTTCACAGCCATGGGGCAAGTGCTTGATTTTTAGGTCCAAGTGTACTGCCCAGGCAGCTGTTTCCCATCTCGTCAGAGGAGACATGGTGGCCTGGAAGGAACACTGGTTCTGGTCTTTGGGCTGCCAGCTGGACCTCTCTGGTATCGTGTTTACATCTGGACAAAGTACAACTCTTATATGTTCTCTTCTGATGGTTTATTTCTGAGTATGAAAATGAACAGGAAGAACAACTCCAAAGTCTGGAGGTGCACAGGTCTCCCTACTTCACATGGGATCTGAAATAAAAAAACTTAACTCCATCATATGACTCCTTGCATCAAAGGTGACAAGTTTCCTATGATTTTAAAGGCATGATATGCAAGAGAGTTGCTTCATCTTGTTTCAGTTAATAACATGCATATACTACACTTATGAAAACACAGCATTTTATTGATTTAAACTTCTGGCAGATCAGTATTTATGTTGTGGCTAAAACTGTCTGCCAGAGAGGACTGTTCCTCATCTCTATCCTGAGTCTGGCTTCAACAGTAACATATTCACTTACATCTTCCTTAGGCCAGTAAAGAGCAGAATCATTTAATCATTTTCTTTCCAGTAACTCAGGCCTTTTCCTCCTCTGAACCTTTGTCTTATAATAGCTGAACCATGGGTCATCGTTATTTTTCTTTCAGCCTTCTCTAGGTATAACACTGGCTCTGTACCCTTTGACAACACCTTCTTTTCCTCCTGTTTCTCTTTTTTGTTTTTCCATAACTAACTTTCTGATCTAGACATGAAATCCTAGGAGACACGTATTGTGGTTTATTTACTCTCAAGAATTTTTTCTTCCAGCTCTTTTGATAAATCCCATACAAATCAAAATTAAACTGTAAAATGGTGGTTTTAAAATAATGTAGTCAGAGTTTTCTGCAGGGTCAACAGCAGCAGAAACTTGTAAGATAGTACACTTAAAACAGGTAACTGTAAGACTACCCTTGAATGTTTGTTCCAGGGCTCTTTGAAGGACTTAAACAAAACTTGCTACTAGTCCATCTGACACTGGGTGACAAACAGTCAATGCAATGCTGAATTTCTTTGAAGAATAGTTGGAAGTTTCTCAGAAGGTAATGGACAGTTGCTGGCAGAGGCAACATTTTAAACTTCATCCTTATTGAAGTTCAAGGCATAATTCCCATTGGCCAAAATTTTACCCAGGTGTCATGGTTTAACCCTGGCAAAACCCTGCCAGTTAGCTGGCAACTAAGCCCCACACAGCCGCTCACTCACTCCCCATTCCCCACAGTGGGATGGGGGAGAGAATGAATAAAAGTAAAACTCATGGGCTGAGATAAAGCCAGTTTAATAGGACTGAAAGGAAGAAAATAATAATTATGATAACAATAATAATAACAACAAGAATATGACAATAATAATAATAATAATAATAATAATAAAAGAATTGGAATATACAAAACAAGTGATTCACAATACAATTGCTCACCACCTGCTGACCGATGCCCAGCCAATCCCCAAGCCACAGTGTCCCCTGGCCAACTCCCCCAGTTTATGTACTGGGCATGACCATAATATGGTATGGAATACCCTTTTGGCTTGTTTGGGTCAGCTGTCCTGGCTGTGTCCCCTCCCAGGTTGTTGTGCACTCCCAGCCTCCGCTGGCAGGGCAGTATGAGAAGCTGAAAAGTCCTTGGCTTAGTATAAAGACAGCTTAGCAACAACTAAAACATCAGTATGTTACCAACATTATTCTCATCCTAAATCCAAAACACAGCATTATACCAGCTACTAGGAAGAAAATTAACTTTATTCTGGCCAAAACGAGGACACCAGGTTATACAGGCAGGCCATAGGCAAAAACCCATACTCCCTACGACATCACTTCATAGGAGGGTTGTTTGGTTTTGTGTTTGTTTTTTTTTTAATAAGGTCTTTATAGTCAAATAATAAAGACAGTATTTTACATCTACAGGAGTAAGTAATTTCTTCACTCACAAACTTATGGTTTTAGGGGCAGAAGGGACTAATACACTATCATGTAATCTGACACATGCCAGAGACATTTATCCAGCTGTTTCAGTAATGAGTCCAATAACACTGTGTGTAGTTAAAATAATGTATCATCCAGTAAGGCATCTGATCTTGATTTGAGGATTTAAAAAATGTGCCAAAGCCAGCATATTTTTGTACTTCATTCTTATATTTGTTAAAAAAACAGGTCTCAGTTCTTGTTTGAATTGGTCTGCGTCTAGCTTAATGTTATGAGTTGTTGGCCCGTTTTTCTCTGCCATACTAAAGACCCCGTAAGCACTGGGCACTTCTCTTAAGGTATTTACAAATGGTAAGTTGGACACGTCTTGGTCTCCTCTTTGATATGGTGAAGAGACTGAGCTATCGATACATTAGTCTCTCCGCCTTTGAGATATGTCAGCTACCTCGTGTCATCTTCTCTTAGTCCAGTTTTCATCCCATGGCTGTGTACAGAAACAACTGGGCAGCACAGTCCCTGTGCTTTGCCGATGCCATTTTTGGTGTCTGTGCCTTCCCCAGCTGGGACTGGGCCTCCCGTCCTACCCGTAAGATGTGCTCTATAGAGTTGTTTAATTTTGGCTTGTAGTCACCGCTTTTTTGGGGGAATTCCTTCATACAACTGAGCCCAGCAGTGTCTGTATGTTCACATTTCCTTATGTGAACAATCTGCAAATTTTTGCAAGAGAAGGATTCTACATAGCATCAGGTTCTGGAAAGCTCTTTCACCCAGCTATAAATTTGAAGAGATTTTATCTTTCTCTGGAAAAAAAACTTTGAAAACAGCTGTTGTCTCCATTTGAAAGAAAAGAGCATAGATAAGCCATCTATGAAGCTGCATAAGTGTGGAAAGTTGAAATAATGTTTCCAGACAATAAGAAACAAATCAGAATTTTGGACTGTACTTGGTATGAAGTACTGTGAGGGACTAGGAGGTTCTTATTTTGTTCAAACCTACTAATCAGTCCAAAAATACTGCCAGTGGCTTATCCAGTGTAAGAGGACATTCCTGTAGTAGCCTTCCTCCGTATTGCAACGGAAGACTTCTTGAGGCTGATCTTGGATTCTGGTCCATTTAGAGGACCTTTACGTACATTAATCTTTCCAAATCTCTGAAACACACTCCAAGGCACCTCCTCTTTGCAAGTCCTATTGTGCAATCTCCTTCTTCACTCTGTGAGTCTCCTCATAGGAATTCCTGAAAAAGTTTGTCTTCATTTTTACCCATAAGTGATGCTCTTTGTGATCCCCCATGGAGCTGTGAAGCTCAGGGTAAGTACCTGCTAGAGAAATACAGGCATCCCTGGAGCACAGGACATTGGGAGGAGGGCCAAGCAACTCAGATGTGATGCATTTGTTATCATGGGGCTGTAGGAAAAGCCCTCTTTCCGTTACCCATCCCAATTTTTTTTTTCATTAGCCTCCTGACGCTAACCTCTGAATAACTTCTAAAGTAAACAGCCCATAAATATTGCACGAGTCTCCAATACTAAAAGCTGATAAAGTTTATAGCACTTATAAAATAAATAGAAGGAAATGCTTTTCAGTTTCCTATTTATAGGTCTCAAGAGAGATCTCAGGTATGATTTATCACTTCAATTTTAACTGTATTAGTCTCCCCCTATCACATACACACAAGTCTTTTCCTTGGTCATTCTTTTTTTCTCACACACAGCTGCTTCCTCTTTTCCCTGTAGACATGCTCACACCCACACAGCCATTTGCCCTCCACATCCTTTGCTAACAGGCAGGAGACTGTGTGCTCTTTTGCAGAGTGTTGAGTGCCATCAGTTTTCACCAGACTCAGCAGGCGCTGAGGGTTCTCAGCATTTAGCAAGGGGCTCTCAACCGCACGTAATCCAAAGGAAAAAACTACTTTTTTCAAGTCTCTGTGGCACGAGGCCAAAGAAGGATTAAAAAAGAGGGAGGCGACATTTTGGATGTGGGTGGATCATTAAAGCACAGAGAGTATAGTTAACATAGGGTATGTTTCTTTTTAGGGCATTCCTATATGCTTTCCAAGTGTTAATGTTTCTAAATATGCAGTATTCAGCTTCAATTGCTAGTGCATCGCACTTGAGCAGATAAATGGACTGTAGCTAATAACACCCTTTTTCTTGGAGCAAATGAACATCATTTCTTCTATTTTATAAAAGGGGAGGCACACCTAGGGCCACATATCATGTGCCTATATTAGCATTTTATTTTGGCACAAAAGTGCACTTCTGAAGTAAATCTCCTGGTTGTCCCCATTTAGTTTATTTTCCCATTTAAATGGAAACACTTGTTTCAGAAATATACCTGCTAATGGGCATTAAGTCCACAGAGCCAGAATACAGCTAGATCAACTTAAACCTCCCCAAATGTGTAAATGTAGACATCAGATCCTCAGTGCCAGCTGTTTCTCTTTAGAGCTCCATTCCTATTACACTGCAGTATTTGCTAACGTGGCAAGCCACAGCACCACCACAGCTTTTGACGCCACTGCATCCTAAATGCATTTTCCTGTTCTGGTTCTGTATTAAAAACCAAACAAACAAAAATGCCTTTCATGATTGTGACTGAAATAAATATATTTATGTTTGAAATTCCCACAGACTACTTCCAGGGTTTTCTTCCCCAAGAGCTTTGATTGATACTAGAACATGAAGAACAGTGAAAGAAAGACTGCCAAAACCAGGAGCCCACAGAGCTGGAATCTAACTTGCTCAAGGAAATAAGGGAGTTAAAACTGCTGCTTCTGATACTGCTTATGTTAAGCTGCCCATCTCCTCATTACAGGACAGAAACTGTGTTTTAGATGACATGAACCTGCTTCCTAGAAGGACCCACGTTGGATAGGGTAGGTGAGGGAGGATGGATAATGGAAGAAAGGTTCAACAGAGGAAAAGGAATTGGTAGCTGAAAATGCCTGGGTGCAAGTAAAGGGGAATTCTTCAAAATACACAGAAAAAACTGGTGTGGGGTGAAGAGGACTCTGCTGACACACCGAGCTTCTCTTCCCATGTGTCATGAAGTGGCATTTCTGTTTGGAATTTGTAAGGCCCTTCTTACAACTTCTTCATATATCCTCTGATGTCAGTCTCTGCACATGAATGGCAACTGAGATAACTTTACTGTCAGTGAATCATGCTCAATTGTTTTGACTTCAGTGCTGAGGCTCTGCCTCGCTGATCCTCCCTGTTACAAAATACTGCCTTGTCAGCACTGACATTCTCCGGGGCCTGTCCCCTTCCTTCTCCAGACCCCATCGCTCTGGCTAGGACCATGCTTTTCTTGATGCATGAGCTTTCCCCTCAACCACATCTGATCAAACCATCACCCTTTTGTTATTCAGCCTATTAGACAGCATGAATAAACCTTTCATGATTTACTGCTTTATACCCCACTGACCGTGCTGTTGTCTCCTAATGACAGCAACTACAGCTGCACTTTTCTATCTGCTCAGGCCAAAGGCAACTGGGCGATTAATATCAACTCAATTCTTTTCCACTTCAAAGCTTACTCAAACTCTCTGGTCCCAGAGAACCATTTCTGGACACAAAAAGTCATATTCTGGTTTAACTCATCTTTTATCTTATTTGACAAATTTGACCTGCTGGATAATATTGAGATATATACATTACCTTCAGGAAATATTGAAGCTGTAAGAAGGCAACTATAACTTCAGATGACTTACACCTCCACCATTTAAAACACCCTGTTGTCATCTTGAGACTGTTAGGCAAGCAGGGGGTTGTTTCAGCTGAGTTTAGCCATCTAAAAACCAGGTATATAAGCATGAATTCAGGCTCCCTCTATAATCAGTGGGGAGACACAAGTGGCTACATGTGATGTTGCTTCCATCTGTTAGAGACACCTTTTAGGATGAGATGAATGCTGCCTGGGTTAGGAAGCTCATTTGTCCATGAGGCCTGTATCATTAATGAAATGGGAGGGCTCCTTCAGAGGGGTGATTCAAAGCCATATTTTGCTGCTTTGGGATGCAGGAAGAGGCTGGAGAATTCATTGAGAAGACCAGTCTGTAGTCACAGGTCTGGCATGCAGCTAGCTTTCTGTGCAAATGCTTCTTTTACTAAAAGATCCTATTGAGCATCAGAAGGGTAGTGGCTTTTGGTTGTCGTCCAGCATCTGCTGCATGAGTTATTGAGCATTTTCACAGCAATAATGGAATTCCTGAGCTTCTTACACAGTAGCTGCTGGATGATTCTTCCTTCCCAACTTTGCTGACCATGGCTCACTGTCTTTGCAAGGCTTTTCTGCAGTGCAGTTCTCCTACAGCAGCAAAGAGGTTAATAAAAAGCCACCTAATACAGTCTGCCTAGGATAACAACAGAATCAGATGTTGAACTGCCTGGCAGATACTGCAAGGCCAAGTGCAAATGAATATAGGAGCAAAGCAGAAGATATGCCTGCTTGCTGAGGGAAATGAACAGGGCCTAGAGATGGCTGGGGGAAGCAGCCTGAGAGACAGCCATCAAAAGCCAAGTGGATTTATTAGTCTGCCAAGAAGCAATAGGAGAAGGGCGATGTGGTGAAAGCAATATGTAAAACGTAAATGTCAGTAAGAAACATGAGCTATGGAGCTCTGTGAATAGCGTCTAAAGACCAAGCCTGATGTGCCAAAGAGCCTTTATTTCCAGAGGTCAGTCCTCTTGCCTGTCACTGAGTAGGGAGGACGGAGTGAGCTTTCCAAGTCCAGAAAATGACATGGTTCCTATCCAGCCATTTTATTCTGTGCATCTTTGGGGTGACTCATGCCTCTTGATGACCGTATCTCGCCACAGAGAACGGCAAGCATTACAGAAGAGTCCCATCAAGATAACAACTCCTTTGGTCCCACAGAAGAGATTGCTGAAGATCACAACAAGCAGAATTTCCCTTCCCAAAGCCTGACAGTTTGGGAACAAGAGACCAAGCACTCATGTAGGGCTTAAATCCTCCCTGGTTTCTCTCCTGGAAGAATGGGCTTTTGTAAGCTCAGTAACCTTCCTTTATTCCCCTTGGTCCAAAAGCTGAAAGATACTTTCTTGCTCTGGCCTCGGAACAGATAGGAAGAGCAGGCCACTGAGCCCTGTACTTTCCTTACTGTGCCTCAGCACAGGACTGGTGAAGCTTCTCCGTAGGAAGAAATATTCAGCATGGAGACTGCTCCACACTCCATTCAGCCGTGAGCCTCTCCACTGAAATTGCCAAGGAGAGCGAATGCAACTAGCTCCAAAAGAGCTGTGGTTTTAGTGGTATGGGCACCTGTCCACTAGGAAGTGCGCTGAAACCTCCGACGCATTTCATAGGTTCCACCAGAGACCCATCAAACACTAATAACATTCAATCACTGCTAACCAAGGCTGATTTTGGACCAGATGCTTGGAAGTGAAACACTGCCTATCCCACCACCCGCCCCTGCCATAAGTCAATTATACATTGTAGTATTTGAAACCAATAAAACAGAGCTTTTTATTATATGCCATGGCTTGCTTTGGAAGGTATTGCAACCACAGTTGAGTTTGGAAACTTCACACATAGCTTATTTTATTTTCTTTAATGACTTTATATATATATATATCTATATCTCTTGTTACCATCCCTTTTATCCACATGATGTTATTATTTTTTTTAAATTGCAAAGAATATTTTGTTTCCTTCTATTTCTGCTTGGCAATGAACTATATAATCTTGTTCTTTATTTAGATGCATTTGTTCACTATTCAGACAGCATTAGTACTGCCCACAATTAGAATTCACTCTAATTCAAACGCCATCACTTACCACACTCCAACCCACAGAATAGACAGTGCGGTGGCAGAGACATTGAAGCATCTTTTGAGAAAACCTAACACCAGAGTCTGAACCGTGGTTTAGACCCATGCAGAGAGCCGTACCAACTCTAACGGTGCCTAGTCACTTTGGTGGGCTGTCAAATGCCACCAGATTAAAATGTAAGCCATATCTCTTCCATGTGAGCTATGGGCTAACAGCGCTTCATGGTGATTTGGCCTAATCCAAAGGTAGTTTCACATGAGGACAACCTGCTGCTGGGTTCAGCTTTCTTTGGAAAAGGCCCTTAGGTGAACAAAGCAGATCTTGACTAGAGCTTAGATACCTCTGTATGGTGAATAACTGTATAACTCTGACGTTTCTCAGAGAGAGATCACCTGTCAGCACCCCATTAACTCCAGGCAGAAGGAAAATTTCAAGGAAAAAGACAAAACCCCTGTTGTTTTAGTGTCATCTGAATTTATAAAATGAGGTGCATCCACAATTTCAATGCTACAGTGGAAAAGAGTAACAGTCCCTAAGAGTGAGGGAGAGCAAAAATAAGAGTTGTATTTTTTTATTACAAGAGGAAAGGGATGGAAAGTATAATGTAAAAGCACACTAAATGAAAAGAGAGAGATCCTACCTCCCTCCCAGCCACGTTAAAAAAAAAAAAATCAAGGAAGCTGTTTAGTGATTTTAAGAAAACGAGGTCCTGAAAGGGACAGGGAATTGTTGCTCTGTGGCAAGGTGGGAAACAATTCCCACCCCACACTCTTCAGTCCCTCCTTTCTCCTGACTCTCTCACCTCCCTCCCTGCTTCGCCTTCCCATTCGGCAGCCTCCGGCCTGCCATCCTTCAGCTGCTGCTCTCCTCTCATCCTTTGCTGTCTTTTTGACTTTAAGCAGTTCCCTAGCAACAGCTGTTTTCAGCTGAGAGAAAGAGCCGTGGACATTTTGCAAGCACAGGGGTGGGCAGGGCTCGGCCTCGGCTCACGGGTGATGGCTGACCCCAGGACTGAGCGGGACACGGTGCAGCTCCAGGGCAACAATTTCTGCACCGAACTCTGGTTACGACCTGAGACGGGGGGGCTGCACCTAGCTCTTATGCTTCAGTTGTTCTTCTTGTTGGTTAACAAAAGGTTACTCATTCTGCTTCATTGGAAACGCTCGTTTCCCCTGACCCAACACCGGGCTTCGCCCAACAGAAAAGCTTCTCAGACACCATCAGTGTGGCAATCCTACGGCAGGGACATAGGTATTCAGACACGGCACAAGGGTCCCCATTCCTCTAGTTAAAAATAAGGGCTCTGATTTTTATGGGTCGGATGCTGTCCTGACCCCCTTGCTGTCCAGCCCACCTCACTGCTGGAGGCTGTTATCTCTGGAGCAAAACCGGGAAACGTGCGCTCACAGCTCGAGTGCTGAATTTCGCAGCGGCACGTGTTAGCCAGAGCCTTCGTGGGCTGCATGTGGGGACAGCCAAGGACCCAGGCACGCATCCCCTTCCTCCTGCTCTGCTCCTGCGGCGGCGATGATTTGGCAGAGGGGAGGACGGGCAGCTGAGGGCAGCAGCATCGCTGCAGCAGAGTTGCTGGAGCTCAGCTAAAGGAGTGCTAACCTATCATTATTATTGATGATGTTGTTACCATTACTACTGTTATTATTATATTCCCCTTTTAATTTGCCCCAAAGAAACTGAACCTGCGTTACTTTATATAGCAGCCATTCCCTTACCACCCACAAACGTCTCCTGTCATAAGTGCTGAAGTTACTCTAGAAAACATGATGCAAGTTTTTAAGCCATTTGGTAGGGCTTTAGACAATTGGACCCCAAGTCATCACACTGCAATAATTTAGTTACTCTAGAACAGATTAGTACACTAGCTAAATTTGTAAAGTGGGCACATACTTACATAAGCCTATAATGCCAAGTGATCAAAGCATCTGACAAGACCCCACAGTATAGTTATTCCAGTTTAAAACAGAAGAAGAAAAAAGACATGGTTTTCTCCATTATCCAGCAAAACAAATGGCCAATGTTTTTGATCAGGCAGCCACTGACGTTTGAATTCTGTGATAGTGCCTTGATCATAGGGGTTTTTTCCCCCTGTTTATTTCCAAGCTTCTTAACTATCATGTTGAATAAAGGTACAGAACTGTCTTGTATGGTGGAAATTATATGTCTGGATGTGTTGTGAATCTGACCTCATTCTCAGTCTTGCCTCTTTCCAGAGTGGTGTTTTGTCCGTGCTTTGCTCATCCGTGTATGGACAGGGGCTTGGCAGCCCTGCCAGCTGATGTACCTTACGCATGAGACCCATCAGTTACCCACCATTTCACCCCACCTCCCACCACCTGGGACAGTGTCTGCATCTCCTACCTTGCCCGTTCAGCACTCCTAGCAGTGTCCCTCTCTGGCACCCAGCTGCGGCCAGGGTTGGGGGTCCCGCAGCAGGAGAGAGGTCACAGCCCTGCACAGCTGCTACAGAATATGTGTCTTCTAAGGGGATCCCACACTCACATGTGTTCCATGAACACGTGTGTTTCATAGGAGCAGACCTTCCCCTGCCAACCCCCATGTGACTTGACATACTACAATGACTTTAGACTGCTGTAAGGTAGAGAGTAGTACTAGGGTGAAGCCTCGTAAAGGATAACTAGGTGCCTTGGCTCTCCTAGCCTGAAGAGGCCCAATCTGTACCCTGCTTTTGCTGTCTCCTACATCAACAGCATTATCATTTGCACGTGTATGCCCTTCTCCTTCCTCTACCATTTCCACTTTCCTAGCTTTGCCCCTGTGCCTCCATCCCTATGACAGCAATCTCCGCTGCCTGGAGGAGCTGTTGTGCAGAGTGGGATAGGATGTGGAGGGATGATAGATGGGACGGAGGAAGTACATGTGGGCAGAAGGCTGCTTGGGTAGAGAGAAGAGATTGTGGCGTTTAGGGAAGGCGGCAAGTTGGAAATGGAGCCCATGTACTCCAGGGAGTAAGGAAGGAATAAAGGGCATCAGGGGGAGAAGTGGCATGAGAACTGGAGGAAAGGCGACAGACCCCATCGCCTCTCTGTGGCCTCTAATAAATCTGAAAATCCCACTGCCATCCTGAAATGTGCTATCCTTTCCACCACGCTGATGCTGCCCAAAGTACCACTGATCCTTCCCACACTCCCCCACTTTTTAGCCTTTGGAACCGCCTTCCTTGCCCTTTTCCACTGTTACAGAAACTCACTTTTCTTACCCCAAACGTGCTGGCAGCAGGAAAATTCTCTGAGGCTGAAAACCCTTGAGCTGCAGGGGCTATGACCTGATGCCTTGGAATTTACCTCCCAGGCAGCCTCACAGGAGCTGATCTGTGCCTGCTTTCACACCTCTGTGAGCTGCAAATAGCATCTCCTTCTTCGGTCCTACCCCCACCCCCAGCTGAGAGACCTCTCTACTGGCGTGAAAACATGCCCACTTCCTATGGCCACACATTTTTGCCTTTTGTGGCCTTTCCAAACCTTCAGTTTTTTCTGGTCCCTGTTCTTCTGTATGTCTCTGCTCCTTTCGCTCTTTACACATTTCCTTCTTTTTGGCAATATTCAGGTTTTGTCTTATCTCCAGTCCTAAGCTTGTCTCTTTGTCAATCACTGGGGCGTAGCAGCAAACTACTTAATTCTGACTAAGTGCCCTCATTAGACTTAAAATTAGATTAGCGGTAGAGTAGGGGCAGTTTGCACTTCTCAGGTACTGCTTTAAGCTATCCATTGTCTCAGGCAGAGACCACTGCTTTAGTTATACCAGCTCGTATTTGATAGGTTCTCTCCCAAATCGAGAGGCAAGACTTCTTTTGTTTTCAAAGGAATTCTTATATACTTAGAACTTGAATATGCCATTTGGGCCACATAAACGTATGTTGGCCAGATGTTTAATACCCCTGTTTCAATGTGTTTTGCTGACAATAAAAGAATAATGAATGTTCCTGCAGGACAGTTTGATGTAGATTAGGATACAACAAATGCATTTTGACATTTGAATGTGTAAGAACAGCAGACAAACAAAAAATGAATAAAATGTAAATTCTGTTCTTATTTTTCCTCTGTGAACTTGATATTTTATCCATAGGTCTGAGTATAACATACGTTATGAGTTGACCAGCAATATACTGTAAAAAAGAAGACAAACAAACACCCAAGCCCAGTCACAATGAATGCCACATAAATCACCCTGCATAATGGGTCTATGGAATTTGCTCCTCCTGGCGTACTCAGTGGGTATCATCACTTGCCTTCCAGCAAGACTGAACTTGGTGAAGTAAGTAACAATCTGGAGTGTTTATGCGTTCCACCTATTGAAAAGATGAGTGTTAAAAAATACTGACGCTACAAGGGATCAAGTTCTGCTGTAATTTATGTATCTTAAAATCCTCTGGGAGTTACTGGGTGTGTGTTGGTGTAACTGAAAGCAGCATTAGGCCTACGATTTATGGAAGCAGTTTAGTACAGCGATAAGCCTATCAGAGATTAACACACACACAGTTTCTGCATTTTGTAAACTGCCATCAATCCCCAGTACTGCCACCAGAGAAGATAATATCTTCTCGCCTACAATAAAATACACTCTTTCTAAATTTGGTACCAGAAATGTTTATTCCTTGCACAGCTCAACCATATGAATAAAGAACTCAGAATGACTAGATCAATTCCAACACAAATCTGTTGGTATGCAGCGTATTTTATGTCATACGGAGTACTTCAAGTTACATGCTCAAATATGACACCAGGGAACATATTGGGAACTTGGAGCATGAAATCCTGGTTCTGCTAAAATCATGGTCTAGTCGTGCCACTGCTTCCAATGGAGTTTGTCTCTGGGCAAGCCTCAGTTACATCAGTAATGGAATCCTGTTGCTGGGCATGTACTCCAGATGAAACTGGTGGCTGGGCATTGGTGTGCTTGAAATGTATTGTGCAGCTGGGACTGGTCCCTAATGGTGTATTATTCTCTAACTATTTAGCTCCTTTGGTCCCTAATGGCACTGCAAAAGGGAAGAAGATGGACACAGTGATACAGAGCTATAAAGACCACCAAAAGCTGAGCTGTTGCCCATTATTGGAGAGCGGTGCTTTTCACTAGAGGAAAGGGCACTCAGCCATGAAATCAGGAAGCGCTGAAGAAAATAGCAAAAAATAGCGTTCTGAGGTAGGACTTAAAATGAGCCTGGGACTGGACTAGGTAACATAGCATGTGAGGTCTGTGGGTCTTCATTTGGGAGTTAAGAGACGTGAACTGTTTTTCCAGCCGTTCCAATGGGACCAGCTTCTCCCCAGCTTGTGTTCCCTCTCTGTTCTGCTGTGCCTCTTCTATTTATCTTCTTTTTTTGGCACCTAGTTCTTCTGAGGAACGACTCCTCTCTCTTCTTATACGGTACTGCAGTGCACATTATACTAAAAACCTGGTCTCCATTATGACACTAAGATCATACAGCAAACGAAATAAAGGGTAAGCAGGTGAAGATGGAAGTGCCATCTCTGCAATGAGATACAGACATCCAGTGTCATTAAAAGCTGATGTCACTAAAAGTCTCTTTAGAAAAAGCCTCTGTTTCCCAAAGGTGGGATTTCCCTGCCAAGTGTGTAAACCCAGAAGACTCTAGTCTCAGCCTGTGTTATGCAAGAACATATAAAACCAGCTACAGCAGATGAAACCATTCTGTGTAGTCTAGAGTCCTGCTTCTGATAGTGGCCAACAGTGGTGCCCTGCTAGAGTATAGAGCAGGGCCAGCATCTACCAACCCTTGCCCTGTATACTCTTCCAGCCTCCAGCAAGTTTTAGCTTAAGAACTCCCTGTATAATACAGCAGCAGAGCTGCATCAGGTACCTTCTGATGTTATTTCTTCCAGGACTGTATTTGATTACTTTTGAAACTCATATGAACTTCCAGCATCCATAAAATCCTGAGAAAAGGTGCTCCAGAGCTTAACTGTGCATTACGTAAAGGAGCTGTTTCTTTGCTCCACTTTGAACCTGCCACCTGCCTGCCTTGAACATGTGCTGTGCTGTGCTGTGATTCCAACACAGTATTTCTGGCCTCTCCTCCAAGCTGAGGTGTAGGAAATCATGTTTGCAGACTCAGCAGTGTTATGTAGCATACAGCAGCGTCAGAGAGACACATAGGCGGTGGTGTTATTTTCAACCCACTCCTCTTGGGCTTTCAAGAACCAAAAGACTCCTAGTCTTCTGGTCCACCTTATTGACTGGATCTGGCTTTCTGGATGGACACGATGGCAAGCCTTCCTGGCATAAGGAGTGGCCTGACTATCAAAAAGTAATTAGAACAGAGTCTGCTATGATTTTCTTCCTTCCTCTGATTCACAGTCATGTTTCATTTCACCAGCTACAAGCCCTGAAGTGACACAGGAGGTTATTCAGGGCCATTCCATGGCAGTGCAGCTGAGTAAAAAGTATGGTTTCCAACCTTACTAGCAGCTGAGCATGCTAAATACACAACTATCTTGCCAGCATGAAGAAGTCATGTGGCTCCACCAGCCTTTTCACTGGAAAAAGGATGGAATAGATCTTCCAAGCTGTGTACAAAACTGTGCAGTACAGCCTCCTTCCTCCCTCTGCATTGCTCTGTAATGGGTGTAAAGTAACACATTAAGCACCTTTATAGCCATGTTAAGGCCCTTCTGATTTTCTGATAAAGGCTGTTGGTATATATAAAAAAAAAAAAGCGCTTACGTGCTTTTTCAGACCCGAGTACTGTTTATTGCACAAGTGCAAATGCAAGCTCAGGTCTGCCGACACTGCTGCAGGGCTTAACAAGACGAGTGCATTGGGTTGTGCCCTCCCATGTCCGCTCCCGCTGCCTGCCTCAGTACAGGCAGACTTCTGCAGCGACCGTGACAAAACATCCGATAGCAGAAATACTAGCAACAACAGCGCATACATTTAGCGTTAAACTCTTACTGGTTTTTGTTTGCCCTCTCCCAAAACGCGCTCTGTTCCTCTCTGAGAGAAATTATGCCTCTTCCCCTCTTCCTCCTGAATATACCACTCCATGCAGTGCAGGTGTCCCTGTTGATTCCTCCTCTCCCCTCTGCCTCTTGGAGTGCCACCATCTTACAGTAGGAAGGGCTGTCCTTATGCCTCACCCCTTGTGTCTTCTGTCCTGCCTTTCCCTTGTGGGAATGGGCTGTTTCTTCTTCTCCCTCTAGTGCCTCCCTAACACGTCCTCTACTCGCAAATCACTGAAGCAGCGCAAGTGCAGCACTACCTGTGTTTAATGTCTGCTGCATTGCCTGCTGCTAGCACAAGCTGGATGCGGCAGGCGAAAGGCTTGTCTCTGGCTTATGGGTGAGCTTACATGAAGAATATGACAGTGCAAGCTGTTTCTTCCCTGAACGCACTGTCCGTGCCACGCAAGAGACCATCTTAAGCTCCTTCAGCAGGCTTGGATGAAAAACAGCTCTCATCTGCATTGGGCATGGGGCAATTTCTGCATGTCCTACTGTGTTAGGCTAGTCTGGGTATTAAAACAACTCTTTCTTAACAGCAGCATTGTCATGAGTATATTTGCATCTTGTCCTCACCTCATATGCACATCTCCTGGTGTGCAAAGGTAAAAGATCCTTTTTCTAGGAGTTTTGGTCAGCAGCTTTTCCTCTGATTGTACCCCAGAGAATATGTTCGGGAGGCAGCTGGATCTGGCCACTGGCTTTCCAGAGACTCAGAGCCAATCATCTCTACACAGCAATGCAAAAAATGGAGAGTCACCAAAGGGGGGAAGGGTGTATAGTGGAAAAAAAGCATTAAAGGACACTTGAGGTTCTCTCTGTTCTGGAATATTTGGGAAAATATGTGAATATAGAACCAATAAGGATGTTCTACAGGTTTCAAATATAACACACAGGATTGCTGAACAGAGAGTGAGTGAGAGAAAAAGGGTTGTATATTTCATGGCTGAAATACTGCCAGTCTCTCTCCCCCGCCTCGAAATATGTTCATGACGCCTAGACATAAAGTTCAGTGTTTCATTCCATCTCAATAGGGATTTTATGACTAAAGTGCCGAGGATAAGAAAAGACCAATTTGTAGTTTTATTGATCAGGCTAAAGGTCAGGGGCAGACGTGTAGGTCATGGTGCTCCCTCTGAACAGACACGGGACCAAGCGCCTACCTTCTGAAAGCTGAAGAATGAGGCAGAGGAGGGGGAACTTACACTGATGAAACATGACAGCTGAGATGTCAGTCATGACCAAATTGGACAGGCTCAGAGATGGGAGGCCTCGCAACAACCATAACTTTGCCCCCATGCCTGCATGCTCTGGCAGAGGGACTTGCACTATGTGCTTGCTGAGGCTGTGATGTGGTGTATGGGCAAATGCCAGGACACAATTTAATACAATACAAAAATAATCCATGCTGACAAAGTTTATGCGATCAAGTTTCCCAGTCCTAGTGGAACCACAAAAAGCATATACTGTCACTACGGGCATTTTGGCTGAAACGGTAGGGGCTTCTGCTGCATGGAGATAGCCTGGAAGGTATTCGTCACCATGGCCCACTCTGGGCTGGCTGCAATAGTAGAATAACACAAAACTACGTTGATTCATTGTCAGGAATTTACAGTTTAGACTTAAAATGTCATGAAGTGAAATGGTTTCCACAGCAATATCAGTTTTTCTCCTCTACATATATTAATTTTGTCCTCATTTGCCCCTGTGAATCACCACTGAAAGCGAGACTTGGTCTCTGTAGTATATTCTGTTCCTGGTCTCTCTGTGTTATGTTTGCAGTGTAAAGCTTTTTATGGCTGAGACTGTGCTTGCTGTAAAAGAGAGATGATCCAGCACAGCTTTAATTAAAGATGGTTTAAGCTAACTTTTGTTCTTGCTGATTCTGAACTATGCCAAAAAGTCATCTTCATGCTTCTGGAAGACTTCCCTCTTGTTCTCCCTGCTTACCCCACCAAGTGTAGTAATGGAAGGAGGTCTTCATACTTCCTTACCATTTAGGATACATGCAGGTCAGGTAAACATTATTGTAGGTGGCTTAATTTAGGTATTGCTTTTCCTGACCTTACTTCTTCAGATTTAGTCTGTACAAAGCAAAAACATGGTTTTGTTTTATGGTAAATTTAATCTTCAGGTACAAAGGAAGAAGGACTCCTAACCCATAAGTGACAGGCTAACACAGCTAAGCTCTCTGAAGGGGATCCAGAGAGCTAAAATCTTCCCTTTAACTTCTCTCCCCTACATTAAGTGGAAGGCAAGCTAAGCCTGAAAATAGGAAAGGCTCCAACTCCCTGAAGAAAATATATCATTACATGTACAAAACATCTCTTAAGTATTTGTCCAATCACCCAGACTGTCAGATGGCTTGATTAATATCCCACTCCTTCACTAAATTTGTAATGAAGGAAACAATACTGGTCATTTCTTGGTATCTGATCCTGACTTGTGGCGGGGAAGGCAGAAGACAAGGTGTATTGGTATCCCTTTGAGACCTGTTTTCTGTGAATTTGGAATTAACAGAGAGCCAGTTAAAGGCCCTGGAAAGTATAAGTTTAGGAATAGTGTATGTTACACATCAGGTCTATCAGGAACCAAGGTGGTCTAGCATACACACTTGCAAAAACTGCACACTGAAATTCAGAACAGGCCTACTTTCATCACATCAGCTGATTTTTTCTCTGCCTGTACCATCTTCATCCTGATGGTTTCTGAGCTCCAGACAAAATCTGTTTTTATCACACACACAACCTCTAGCAATCTAATTCCTCGCCTTTCTTTTCATGCTGTATTTCTTTCTTCTACTTGTTGATCAGCTGAGTAATGAAGTTTCATGGTAGGTTCTGGCAATTGTCAGACCTGAGTTCTACTGTCCTGAAGCAGGCAGTTGCTTAGGTAGTTACACAGCTAGCTGCTACAGAGCTTGGTGGCTTCTAGATGTCTGCTGCATGATCAGTCAATTGGAGCTTCTGGCCACAGCAATTTCATGCCTGTGGTCAGCTCCAAGAGTCATAAAAACACAGATGTCTTGTCTAAGAGCTCATTCTAAAGAAAAAGGTGCAGTCATGTGCAGTGACTGAATTAAGCGCTCAAGCTATCTGTACAAGATTCCGTTTATTTCACTAAATGATCAAACTTATATATGTTTCAACAAAGACCTAGAAAGAACTAACGGCATACAGCCAATACTACTAACACAGGAGCGCATATCTGGCTCAGCTGTGATGTTTGCCAGTCCTCAGAA
Organism: Haliaeetus albicilla; assembly: GCF_947461875.1. Classification (NCBI taxonomy): domain Eukaryota; kingdom Metazoa; phylum Chordata; class Aves; order Accipitriformes; family Accipitridae; genus Haliaeetus; species Haliaeetus albicilla. The sequence continues at coordinate 41,979,901 of NC_091488.1, forward strand.
CAGTTAAAGATAAAAACATTCCATACACATACTCATGACTGTCTTCAGCCACATCTTCCCAGGCATACACAAGGCCATCCTCCAATCTGACCTTGTAAAACTGGTTCTTCAAAGGCTTGGCAAACATGCAGCACAACAAAGTCTAACGTTCACTCTTGAAAACAAATGCCAGGTGTTCTGAGCTGCTCCCACAGTCATGTGATTAGACAAAATCAAATAATAATTATCTATACTTCAGTAGCAATCTTTATGCCCAGCAGATTTGAGGAGTCCAGTGTAACTCTTAGAACTCATCCCCCTCTACTCTATGCTTTTTCTCTGGACCATGGAGCTAGAGAACTGTCCTAATGTCACATAACAAGGATTGAATAGCCTAGGCTCTGTGTGTATTCAAATTACAGCCTCAATGCTCCATTAGTGTGCATTTCTATTGCCTTCACTACTTATATATTTGAATGTCTAGTAAATAGGTTGTTCTAGTAAGGAAGAAGGAACGGACATATTTACTTAATGTAATAAGAAAATACAAGGGGAGCAGAAAATAGAGAGCTGCCAGCAACTATACCCAGCATTTTGCAGCTGAGGGGGTTAGCGTCTAACAGCCATGCCTATTAGACCACATCAGATCTTATAATTAACTAACAGCAGTGGGGGAGAGACATTCCCTGGGTAATGCCAAACAGCAGCTGCAGTGTCTGTGCTGTATCATATTGGGGAGTGACCCCTCAGTGTGAGGGTTTGGGAGGACAATATCAAAGAAGGAGATCCTGCACTGCAAATCGTTCCGTCTGTGGAGGAGATGGGCAAGAGGCAGAGATCATTAGAGGGAAAACACAGGGAGGGAAAGCTGGAGGCCAACAAGCATCAGTTTGATTTAGAAGAGCAGAGACAATAGGGTAGCCTCATGTACACAGGCAAAATCTTAGTCTCAGAAGCATCTTGTGGGTATGGAGAAATGCTCCTTTTGATCTCTGATGTATAATCACCACTTAGGGACACAGTGAAATATTACAGAAAAAGTGGACAGAAAGATTTCAGCAGCCATATAATCAGGGACATATGTGAGAACAGGATGAGTTTTGGGAGAGTATAAGATGAGGGCAGCAGACAGGTTTGGGGCTAGAACAAAAGAGAGTTATGGTCAAGTTCAAAATTGGGGCCCTACTTTGACCTTACAGGCAGGATAGGTGTAATGAGTCTCTCAGAGGTGAAACAGGAGCCGGGAGGGTGCATTTGAGATAAGGGTAGTAAAAAAGACATGATTCACTATGGATAGTAAGACAGCAAAGCCGAATTTCCTATTTTGTTTCAACCTACTTTCAGGACATCCTTTGGCATATGTTTCCACCACCAGGCTAACTCTCCAGGCTGGCACGCAGACGAAAGCAAAACCTGACCTGCTCCCACAGGATCTGCTGTCACCTGTGCGTTTTGTGAGGACTCCTGGAGCCATTTCCCACTTGTGCTGCACGGCACAACTCTTCCCCTGGGAGCCGTGAGCGAATTCGCCTGTGTGGGCACACATGGGAACTGTGTAAATGGAGCTGGGATCCAAAGGGGCTCCGGTGGGCTAGTGACAACTTTTGCCACAAAGAGGGTGTGTTACAACCCCCAGTAAAAGCAACTTCCACGTTTTGGGCTGTGTCTCAGGTTAGGTCAACTCCACCTGATGGAAAAAAAGAGATGAAAGTGTGTGTGAGGGTTTTTTGTTTTCTGTGGGTGGAGGACAAGTTGCCGTACCTGAGGAAATGTGTGGTTTATCTCCCCAGGGAAGGGAAGCCCTCACCAGAACATAAACCTCCACAGAGGAGCCGCAAGGGTCGGTGATGGCCACCACATGTTGGAGGGGCTACAGGTGGCAACGTGTGATGCTTCTGGGGAGCTTTTTCATCTGAAAGGCTTCCTCTTGGAGGTGAACTGAGAGGAGAATGAAGCCCTGAGCTCGGCTCCACATCCCACTATCAGGGCCAGCAGACGTGCGGCCCGCCTCAGGTGCGCCCACTTCACCTAAACCTCAATTTTCAGGGCTTGCACCGGGGGAACCGCACAAAGGTGAAGACCGCCGGGACGTGAACACCCCTCCCTCCCACCACCTCCAAGGCGACCGCGCCGCTTGCTGCTGAGCAGGAACAGGGACACTGGGCCCGTTCAGCACCAGGTAAGGGCGGGCCCAGCAGCCCTGCTTGTCCCAGTCACTCCTTCCCCACCGCAACCGCGGGGCACGCCAGGCTGCCCGCTCTCCCCGAGCCGAGGGCCAGGCCGGCCCGTCTCCCGCCGCCACGCCGGAGCCCCGGGCGGGGTAGAAAATGGCCGCCTGGGGGCAGGTCGCGCAGCCATTGCTGCTCGACGCCGCCGGCGACCGGGGGCGAAGCCGGCAGCTGCTCGGGGCTGGTTTCCATGGTGATTGCGGCGGGGGGGGGGGGGGGGAGCGGGAGGCCCTGGCGGAGGGGAGATGTCTGTAGGGACGTGAGGGGGGAGTGGGGGCGGGGAGCGATGGCGGGAGGGGATGGCGGCGGCGTTAACCCTTCGCTGGGGAGGAAGAGCTCTCCCCGCAGGACCGGGGCCGGGGGGAGGCGGCGGGAGGGAACCCGGGCTCGCTGAGGGTGGCTGCGGGTCCTCTGCGGGGCCCCCGCTCCCCTGAGGCGGCGCGGCTGCCGCCCTGAGGCGAGGCGCCCGGCCTGAGGTGAGCCTGAGGCTCGCCCCGCTTGCTGCGGCGGCTCTCCCCACACACCACCCGCGCCCAGCCTCCCTCGGACTGGGGCGACTGGGGGCAGTTGGTCCCCGCCCCATGAGGCAGGACAGCGAGAGAGGGTGTGCAGGGGAGGAAGAGGAGGATGAAGAGCGAGTGGGGATGCCGCTGCGGTGCTGGCTTTCACGGAGGTCTGGCCTGGGGACTGCTCAGTAGAGCTCTGCGGCTGCATCCTCCGAGGAGCTGCCTTGCAGCAGGCTCGGGGAAGGCACCAGCCGTTCTCCCCGTAAGATATTTAGCAGGTCAGGCCAGCCGCAACCTCTGGTGGGAGCCCCGGCGATCCCTGTGGTCATCTCGGAAACGCTCCAGTGGTGGATTACAGGGGTGCGGGAAGGCGCTTGACAAAGAGCGGGGCTTGGGGTAGCGGGCAAAGCCGCAGCTGGGCTGCACGGGCAAAACGAACTGTGTGTGTAAATACAGGGACTTGGTCTTGACACAGGAGCGAGTTGCAGAGTTCAGGATGGTGGTTACCGTATAGAAAAGTGCTTGTCACCATGGTGACCGAGCAATGCCGCATCTTCCTGGGAGTGGAAAGCGCCAGTCGCAGGGTTCTGCAGCGTGAGGCCAGTGGGTTAAATGCAGCTGGCTTTACCTTTGGAAGCCAGGGATCACAATCTGTCTGCTAATTGTATATGTGCCCATGAAGTGAACTGGTTGGAATCAGGCTGGTGCCCACCTGATGGCTGTATGTATACAAGAAAGGCATCACGAGCATACACCGGTGTCCATTGCAGGCAGCATCTTCCAAAAAGGGCCTTGCAAAATCAAAGGCAGCAGTAGGGAGTGTAGAGGGGCAGGAGGTGGCAAGAGCTGTTGTCTGTGTGGTACTTTGAATAGTAAACTAAGCTTTATCTGAAGGCTAAGCTGTATTGATGTCATTGGGTAGGGGTTGGGATTCACGAAGTTGTAGTTGAAGGGCTTGATGCCTACCAAATGTTCAAATTTATGTTTTAGGTAGTTATAAATATAACAGTGTATATTTACATATACATTTAACATAAATATGCTGAATGTTAAGCCCAAAAAGATCCGATGAAACTTTGTTTTGTTTTATTTCTTCATGAGGCATTCAGATAAAACTCCTTGCTATCCATCTCCAGGTGTACCAAGAGCTATACTGGTATTTTGGGGTTTGTTTTGTTTTGGTTTTTTTTTTTACCAGCAGCATACCTTAAAAGTTATTACTGCTCCATACAAACTTAGGTCCTCTTCACCCCAGGACCCCAGAAAAAGGCTCTCTAAAAACCCTGGTAACTGGTGGTTCCCAAGAAGGGTGACGACAAACCCCCCTGATCCACTGGCATATTCTCCATTGCTGCATGTCTAGCTAAGAAGAGGGTAGCTCTAAACATGGTCTAGGAGACTTGTCATTCACTGGTTCTCATACCTGGGAACTCAAAGGCTCTGAACCAGGGGGAAGGGAAAAAAAACCCCAACCCAAAACCTCACTCAGTGGATTCTCCCTTATCCAAGTCTCCTTAGGGTCACTGTGGATGAAGCTTGGCTGATGGAAGTAGTGGCAGATTCCCAAAGCATTTTGAGAGGATTTTGTTGAAGATAAGAGGGACTTGGAGTCCAAGAACTGCTTGCACTGCAAAAGACAGTGCATGTGAGGGAGGTGAAAGCAACACTCATGGATGAGCTCCCAAAGTATGTTCAGATGGGTAAGGCAGTGCTGTACTGTGAGCACTTGAGCATGCACCAGATGAGCTGGTGTATTGGTGCTTATCCATGCAGAGACATGAGCCCTGGAAGGAAATTAGCCATATTAGCATAGCGTGACATTGAGGTTAATCTCCCCCATTTCTGAGCAGAATTCATTGGGTCTTGAAGCACATGTGGCTGTATTGTTTCCAGCTCTGGAGTTGGGGGCAGAACTACCCATGACCAACTCCAGGAAAAGTAGGCAGTAGCTACAAGGGGTACTGAAACACCTCCAACCCTGCTGTCAGCTCTCCCAAAGCCAGGCTGGCAACGTCATTCAGAGAAAGGCTAAGTTGTGTAAAACATGGCTGAGGGTACTGGCCTCTCGGAATCATCCTTGTTGCTTCTGTTCTCTTCCTCCTGGAGTCTTGAAGGATCCCGTTCCAGTTCCTTTCTGCCTTCTTTCCCTTCCCAGTCCTTTTTCTTTCTCTCTCCTCTTGCGCAGGAATAGTCCAACTGAAATCCTCACATGAAAACTGAATTTTACCTACACTCCTGAGAATCCACCAGCCACCTCTGGCACTGCCTTGGGGGATCTCTGCTTGGTGTAACCACATCCTCTGAGACCCCTCAGGTCAGATATGTTTGCTATAGCTAAACCTGGCAGAAAGCCCGCCTCCCTGTCACCCCTCCTCCCTTCCCAGGACACTGTGGGAATGGCAGCAGCAGCAGAATTACCTGGCTGCTTTTCAGAAGAATGTGTCCCAGAGCAAAGTAAGGCAGTGGCCTCAACCACTCAGTGTAATTAAACACAACCATCATTTTTGTGTAGCCCGTGCCGTGGCAACCGCAGCAGTTATTCTCATTCAGCTGGAAGGTTTAGAAGGCAGAACTGTGGTATTTCACAAAAGATCCTCCTTGCAGGCAGTGCCTTAAACCATTTCATTGAATGAAATATACTCGTGGAGCGATGAGTGCTGGAGGGGGGAGAGGGGGCGGGAGAAAAACACACTGGATAGAACCACACCATTTCTGGCCATGGTTCAATAACAGCTCTTGGGGCAGCACCTGATATACTATTAGGGTGAAGAAGGCTTTTTATACATAGTGCTTTGGCACCCTGATATCATCTCTGTTTTTTTTCTTTCTTTCTCTGAGTTCCCTAGAGAGGCAATATATTGTGTTCCCTTTAGTTAAAGGGAGAGGGGGCTATTTGCATAGACAGGTCACTTCTTTTCTGCTGAAGGTGAAATGAAAGGGCTCGCTAATTCATGCACACAGACAAGAGGATATAGCACTGTACTGTCAGCCATTATAGGAATCGTCAGTAAGGCAGGGTGAGGCAGCTTGGCACAGTGCATACAGCACTTGCTGGAGCAAACCCTTGGGTCAGGGTAGCAGAAAGAGTGATGCTGATAAAGAAAAGCCAGTCAGAAAGGAAGGTAAAAGCAGAATAAAAGACAAGGTGTCAGATTTTGGGACTGCTATATATGGCCCTAAATTCTTCTGGCACCATGGTGGGGAAAGAAAGGGTGTGGCCACAGTAGTTTTGCATCCCAGCTATTCTGGACTCTGTTATAATGCACGCAACATACAGCCAGGTGGTGACATTGCCAAGGGCAGAGTAGTAAGCAAAATCTGGGACATGCCAAATGGACTCTGAGATCCCTTGCCACCTAGGATGGGCTCTATGTATTATGCTGGAGGTCCTGAGACAGCCAGAACCTGGGTCGTGATCTGAAGGGGCAAGCAAAATTGGAGAGCCTAGAGCTGGAGCTCCTGCAATTCAGGCTTGGACTTCTTTGGAGTTTCGGGGTTGGATACTGCTGCCACTGAATGCAAAGGAGATTTGGTAATCACCCTCAGCTAGTGCAGGAGAATAATATCACCTGAGTCTTACACAATGCTTTTCATCAAGAGATGTCATGTCTGTGTCATTACCGCTAGTTTTTTATATCTTGGGAAACAGATGTGGAGAAGGCAAGCGGAGTTGTCCAAAATTGCCCAGTAAACTGGTGGTAAAACAAATGGGAAACCTGCTGCCTCACACTGCCAAACTGAGTTCACTTGTCACACACAAGGGGGTGAAACATAAGGCTGCTGTCTTCCTCTCAGTCCTTCTGAGATAAAGCAGAAAGCTCTCTCTGAGGTGGTGGATACTGAGGTCTCCTGTGCCAGGATAGCAGATGCCTGCGCTGTGTGGGTCCCATGCCCTATAAGGATCATTGTCCAGACAGCATGTCTCGGTCTGCAACTGGTCTGAAGTATTTGTTCCTCACGTGGGATGGCAAATGGAGGGGAGGTAACTAGATTGATCTCCCTTGTAGGCCTTTGCCTGGGACTTGGTACACAAGTTCCAGATGGTACAAAGCCCCTGCTGCTTGGATCTGTACAAAAAACTGCGTCTTCCTCAACCTATTTCACAACACATTTGGCTCGCTCTTGGTTGGTTGCTATTTGTACGAGTTAAGCTGAGCTGCCAGGAACGTTTGCAAACAGTGAAAAGCAAAGTGGGATGCACAAAGCAAGTCAAAATAGGTCTCAAATCTGGCAAAATGCCTGCAGGTGCTTATAACATTTGACTTACTCTAGCCCATATATTACACACCCACACACTCATTCATCCAGCTTTCTCTTGCCCTCACGCCCACACACGCTCACCTGTCACAGATTCATTCACCTTCTCCCTCCCCACTTTCTCTTCCAAACACAGTCATTCTCCAACAAAAATCTACCTCAGACACACTCTTTGTTCCCCATATGCAAGCACACACACATTTATGACTGCTGAGTGCAGTGTCTGTAGGTGTTATATATACATTCATATAGCAGACGATGCTGTAATCTTATACCTATGCTGTGAAAAAGCCTCTGGGATTAGTGAGCTGAGAGCTCTGATTGCTCTCACTTGCACGTAAAATACCACTGATCCAGTTTATGGGGCTGGCTGTTTCCATCCTTCCCTGCCTCAGCCTGAACTCTGCCATCATTTTCCACAGAGCCTCCCTTTCTGCTCATCTTCTCTTTGCACCCATTGACTCTTTCTCCCTATGCTTTTCCTTTCCCAGATTGCTGCCCAAGACCACGGTGTTTCGGAGAGCTTGGCCATCCCTGTCTCTCTCCATGACCTAACGCTGGCCCTCATTATCTCACGGGGGGAGTGAGCAGGGATGAGCAATGAGCCTGCCGTGCAGTGGTGGGGCACGGGGCAGGAAATCCTGCAAGGTGTGGTGAGATCAGAGGCAGGGACTGTAAGCGGTGGGGTGGACCGTCCTGCCATCCGAGCAGCACTGAGTCCGCCTGGCATTGAGCCTGCCTCTAATGGAATGTGACCCACCGCTGGGAATGAGCTCATCTGTAATCCACTTAATTGAGTTTTATGAGCAGGGCTCTTGCATCGGGGAGCCAGCCTGCCTTCTTCCTAGCACTCACCCTCCTTTGCATGCCGCCTGGAGAAGGGAAGGGGAGTGGGGGGTGCATGCACTGTTCCACCATGCTGTCGATTGTCTGGTTTCTGGTTTTCTGCCTGCCCTGGAGAATGTGCGGGGAGCTGGACAGACATGCTCTAACGTTGTTTGCTTTTGCTGCAGGTAGTGATGCTCAAATTTCTGTGTGAATATTGGTGATGCTGTCAGGACTGCAGAGCTTTAAGTTCTCCCAGCTTTTTGGTCTCTGTGCCAGTGCTGGGTACTCAGAGGAAAGGCTTTGATGCAGTGTACAGGTCTCCTGTATGCATGAACCATCTTACCTGGAAGTCCAAGTGGGATGGGGACAGAGGCATTCTGATCTCACTCCTGCTTTCACTGTGCAGTGATCTAAGTAGTGGAGCTGTCAGGATCCCATAATAGCCTTTGTTTACACTGTAATGTCTTGCCATCTTTAGCATCTGCATCATCATTTGTTTGTACTATGGGAATTGGTCACATAAGGGCCAGCAAACGGAGAAATCTGTCTGCTGTCTGCCAAGGGATTTGCAGACTTGACTCTGCTTGGTGAAAGATGCAGCATTTTCTCTTGGTGAAGCAGAACAGGGGGAGAAAGAGAAAGTGAGAGAGGGAGACTTCTCCCCAAGGAAGTGTTACTTTCCTTGGAACAGGCTAGTAGAGACCCTCTGGCATGCATAATTTGGGATGTATTCCCTCCAGTGCTGGCATAAATGCCTGTATTTGAAATAAATGCTGGGTGCAACTCCTGCTGCTTTTCTATCGTTTCTGATCCACCTTGTAGGAGGAAGCTTTGACATGGTTTCAGATGTAATGTTGCATACACATTGCAGAGCAGTAGCTCAGCAGTTCCAGAAATCCATAGCTTTAAGGAAAGGTCATGGCATATGGAAGGGAAAGTGTCCTGATGCATTAACACAAAGACCATAACAGAGCTGTGCTGGGAACAGCAGTGTCACCACTGTGCATTGAGTGATACTTCAGGTGTTTCTTAAAATCCCCAGGCACTGGAATCATGGAAATACACGATAATAGAAGATTTCATTTTTGTAAATGTGTGCTTCTAGTCTTCACAGTTGCAGACAATACTGAAAAATTGGACCAGATGATATTTGAGGACTCAAAACCCAGAGAGGAAATAACAAGAACCTATATTACATGGTTCAGGGTTTTTTTGAATGGCATGATTTTTAAGCCAATCTCACACAGAGGTACAATGACTTTCCATTGACATCCTGATGCTGAGACACTGTAATGACTGTTCAGGATGGTTCATTGCAGCTGTGCTACAGCTGAAGTGCTTGTTTTCTTCCCTTCTGCTTTCCAAAGTTCAGAACTCCCTAAATCATAGAATATTTTGGGTTGAAAGGGGCCTTTAACGGTCATCTAGTCCATCCCCCTGCAATGAGCAGGGACATCTTCAACTAGATCAGGTTTGTCAGAGCCCTGTCCAATGTGACCTTGAATGTTCCAGGGATGGGGCATCTACCATCTCTCTGGGCAACCTGTTCCAGTGTTTCACCACCCTCATTGTCAAAAATTTCTTCCTTATATCTAGCCTAAATCTACCCCCTTATAGTTTAAAACCATCGCCCCTTGTCCTATCACAACAGGCCCTGCTAAAAAGTTTGTCCTCATCCTTCTTGTAAGCCCCCTGTAAGTACTGAAAAGCTGCAGTAAGGTCTGCCCGGAGCCTTCTCTTCTCCAGGCTGAACAACCCTGACTCTCAGCCTTTCTTCATAGGAGGGGTGTTCCAGCCCTCTGATCATTTTTGTGGCCCTCCTCTGGACCCACTCCAATAGGTGAATGTCTTCCCTGTGCTGAGGACTTCAGAGCTGAACACAGTACTCCAGGTGGGGTCTCACCAGAGTGGAGCAGAGGAGCAGAATCGGCTCCCTCGACCTGCTGGTTACGCTTCTTTTGATGCAGCCTGGGTTACAGTTGGCTTTCTGGGCTGCAAGCGCACGTTGCCGGCTCATGTCCAGCCTATCATGCACCAGTACCCCCAAGTCCTTCTCAGCAGGGCTGCTCTCAATCCCTTCATCCCCCAGCCTGTGTTGATACCAGGGGTTGCCCTGACCCAGCTGCAGGACCTTGCACTTGGCCTTGTTGAACCTCATGAGGTTCACATAGGCCCACTTCTCAAGCCTGTCCAGGGCCCTCTGGATGGCATCCCATCCCACAGGCATGTCAACCACACCACTCAGCTTGGTGTCATCCGCAACTTGCTGAGGGCGCACTTGATCCCGCTGTCAATGTCACTGATGAAGATATGAAACAGTACTGATCCCAGTACAGACCCCTGAGGGACACAACTTGTCACTGATCTCCATCTGGACATTGAGCCATTGACTACTACCCTCTGGATGTGACCATCCAACCAATTCCTCATTAGCTGTTGCTTTTGAAGAGGAAGTCTTTTTCTCTCATAGGCACCTAGAATGTGAATCCAGCTGGGTCAGCAGTTCTCCTGTCCTTTTTTTTGAGATTCTTGCAAAATGAGCATTGCAGGACTGCAGGGTTTTTCCAGTACCTAGCACGTCACCTTCACCTCTCTTCTCTATCCCAGTTCCCGTGTACACTTATGTGTGAGGAAAGGCCTTAGGGCAGTGACTCTACTACTCTACTACTAGCAATGTAACAGACGAGTCTGTTGGAAATTGATGCTGAAAGACTGGTATTCAGTTGGACAGACTTAGACAGAGACTGCCTTGGAGTGAACAAAGATACTTTTTTTTTTTTCCCTTTTATACCGTTTACTCTAAAATCTGAAACAGTCATCCCAACATTATGTGAAGTCCCCAAATGGCCATGCAATCTGGATAGAGGTAACACTCTTCCAGTGAATCCAGTGCTGGAAATATCTTCCCCCAACTTAAATACATTCTTCTGCTGTGTCCTTTTACTGTGAAACTCCTGACATCATGTTTGATACTATTTTATCCCTTGAGTAGTAGTTAGCTTCAAAAATGGCAGGAGACCCTCGGTATTGCCTCCGGCTCTCTCTGTTTACAGGATCCACACACAACATATGGTACATGGAGAAAGGAAGAGCTGTTAAAAGGATGAAAGCTGTTCCAGTAAATGTGGTTGTTAGGAGCCTGTGGAGTATCTGTCATTGATGAGAGCAAAATATTTTAGGATATTTGTACTTTATGACACAAATGTTTTTTAGAGAAGTTTTGTAAAAATAATTTTTTTGAGAAGTATGTTGTCCAGGAAATTGCTTCTGTCATATCTCAGAGCACTAAAAATGTCAAAGTTTCTGCAAAGTTCTGCACAGTGTTTCACTCCACTGCTGCCTCAAACCCAAAGAGAAGCTTGTGTGCATCTTTTCCTCTCCATCCATAGTAGTTGGCCTAATAAAAGATACTGACCGTCTCTATGGCATTTGCCTCGTGTTTAGATGTTCAGGCAGTAGTAGGGGCTATCTTGTTTATCCAGGACAGGCGATCCTGAAGTAGCCAAGTCTGAAATAATTACTGCTCTTTCTTCTTCCTTCCCTTGCTAAATCTCTTACTTCCATGGTGATTGCCCAGATTTGCTGGTGGGGCTAAGCTCAAAGCAGGAGACAGAGCGCTGACAGGAGCTGTGCTATGCTGTGGAGGTCTATAGCGCATCAGCTATGGAAGGTCATGCATCTCTCCACTCTCAGTAATAAATACACAGCTTGACTCTTCAGCCTAGCCCTCCCCCACTGAGCTCCTTACATACATCTATAAAACACCCACTCGCATGTATGCCTATAAACAAGCAAACAAATCATGCCACCTAAAAAACTAATTGAACAATTCCTCCTACAGCCTTGAGAAAGAAAAGAAGAAAGGAGCGTGTTGGTTGTTTCTATTTCTGAAATATTGAAGAGTTACTTAACTACTATTGTGACAGAAAGATAGATAACTAGGTTGATTAGACAGTAAGAGAAGAGGAGGGAAAGTGTGGAAGAGAGAGAGGAAGAAGCTTTGTCACATGGGTCTGTCAGCTTGATTAGTGGCTTTCTCCTGAATCCTCAATGGAGTGGCCTCTGTGGGTCAATCTCATTAGAGATAAAAATGGAAGAGCTGCAGGAGTCCACAATGAGCGTTACCTAGAAAGTTTGACGGCAGGGCCTCTACTCGGGCTTGGAGCAACAACAGCAAGGTCAGGAGGCGACTGAGATGGAGATGGCAGTGACAGCAGCACCGCTGACCAAGCGACCTGTGGGAAACCAGTTGTTCGGCAGGGCACAGAAAAAACTGGTTTGTTCCTAGTAACAAACCAGTGGCCAAGACACCACGACAAGTAGATGCTGAGCAGACAATTTTCCAAATGAGCTGACTAACCCACAGGTGACATTTCCCTACAGGTCCTCGGGGACTTGCTGAAGTGCGTCAAAGGCGATTCTAAGAAATAAATCTGTCTCACAACCAGCAAGTAGGGTTTTAAGGTCAGCAGTCCTCATGGGGCAGGGCAGCATGAGGCCTACCAAATTTTCTCGAGCAGGAATGACATCTAAATGGCATTCGAAATTATCAGGATCCCTAATGTCAAAGTATTTGATGTCAGGGAGAAGGAAAAAAGTCCAGAGCTGCTGAGGGCAGCTGAACTAGTCGCCCAGTCTGTTTTCTAGGGAATATTTTCCATGCAGCAGATGACCAGGTGGCTATCAGATATCTCAGGAAAGGAGTCAGGAAGCCCATGTGCTTGTATTAGGCTTGCGATTGCCCCACGCAACTGCACTGGGTTTTTCACTGTAGAAAGGAGCTTAGTGATGCTTTCCTACCTCAGGGGTAGAGTAAGATTGGGTCCTGCTTGTGAAATGCTCTCCTATCCTCTAGTGAAACGCAGCGTGCCAATGCAGTGAATGGCCTTACAGATGGGATTGCGGACACTTGGCATCTGTTCCGGGGGCAATAGGGGAAGAGGCACATGAGGGTATGTGGTGTATGTGGGAAGTCTGCAGTGCATCTGCTCCTGCTCTGTCAATTCTGTGGGTAGAAAGAGGCTGACATTAACACTCGCTGTATGGATTTTGCAAGGTCTGTGGTGATATATGCTTCCTGCAGTAGATTAGAGTCAATTTCTGTCTTGTCAAAAGTGGTTAGAAGTAGTCTAGTTTTGTCATGTGTTTGCCTTTAGGTATTTGTGTGGTAGCTGAAGGCTGCGCTGGCAGTGTCCAGAAACCACTGCTTCAGACTTCCAGTGGGATTATAGCCTAACAGGGGTCAGAATACTGCTGGGCACGGGAGTTTCCTGTGACCTCTTCAGTGCTGCTTACAATGCACCTGTGCTCTCTACAGTGTCATAGTGTCATACAGCGTCATAATTTTTTTCCTCTGCAGTTTTTCTTTAAAGCGTGCTCCATGGAGGTAGTAAAAATCCTTGTAGCCCAACAAGGCCCTGCAAAAAATTCCCCTTTAGCTACTCTGTAATATCACTGATCAACTCCAGGTCCTTCACTGCGTTTTCATTTTAATATTTGTTTCTGTTATGAGGTAATTAGGAGACTGGAAATTAGAGCAAGGACAAGAAACTCATTTTTGCAGAGGTCCCCCCAAAACTGTCAGCTAACTACCCTGGCTCTGAATCAATGACGTGCAAGAGAAGTGCTCGGTGTTGCATCCTTTAATTCTTACTGTTACCACCCTCCATTGTGTAAAGAAGCTCGCAGAGGCAGACATTCATCTAATAGTCCCATTAGAACAATCCTGCTAATACAAGTGATTTAAGCATAGACTTTTGTTGTAGAAATAATAGCTTAAGTGGAGGTGGAACCTCCTCTATACATCTTTCTTTTTTTCTTTTGAAATCCCAGGGCCTACAGCATATTATATGTCACGGGAAATATCGGTGTAACTGCATATTGTAATTTGCTTGCAGCAGGTATCGTGGAACGTATCAATGAAGTGTTTGACAATGATAGCGATATAGGAATAATCTGTTTTTATGATCTAGGAGACTTTTTTTTATCAAGCTGTTTAAGTCTCTTACTATTTGTTGGTGGTGTAATATCATAACAAGAAGCACTGTGTAACTAATACTGCATCCAAACTGAAAACATTGCTTATAATGTCTTCTCCCTTGTAAAACAACATCTTGCCAGAAAAGGCCTCTTTACCTGAGCGCACAGGCATTTGCGTGATCAAGGACTTCCCTCTGCATCCTCACATCTCTGCAAGCATTTGTGTAGTTGTGAGTGATGGAGTCTACAAGTGAAAATGTCAGGCAGAAAGTGTTTATGCAATTTTGAAAATAATGTAGATATGTAGTTGAATCTGAGAGAGATAAGATTACACTGTATGTGTCTGTTTGTGTGTCTGTGTGTATAAAAGAAAGTGAGTGAGGGAGAGATTACATTGTGTTAGAAAAAGGAATGACAGTATGTATTAGAGACAGATAAAATTGTGTTTTCAGGGCCTCTGCGTTAGAAAGATTTCATTGTGCAGGTGTGTGTGTGTAGCTGTGCTTATGCTAAAGAGATTTGTTTGTGTGTGTTTAGAGGGTGAGATTACAGTGTACATGCATTTTAGGGATGCAGTGTGTTATAGGATGTATGCATGTGCATGTATGCATATGAACGAGAGAGCCTACACTGTGTGTGTTAAAGAGAAGAAGGTCATACTGTGTATCCTTGGAGAAAGATAAAGTCACAGTGTCCGTGTACTTCACAAAATGAAAATGTAAGTATAAAAATAACACAGCATGTATGTTTATATGTATGCATGTGTCTGTATGTATTTTAGGTCATTTGTAAACTCTGTTTCAATTTTATTTACAAAGAAACCACTGTCAATGTTTTAGAAGCATTTTTCCAGAATTCTGGAATTTCCTAGAGCTTTTTATTCTGTTTCACTCAAAGCACTTAGGCTTTTAAAAATGGCTATTAAAATATTTGTTGAGGAGGCAAAACTATATCTAGGGAAATAGGACTTATAAAATTCCCCCCTGAAAAAAAAGAGTCAATTGGAATAACTGTTCATTTCATTGATGAACAGCACTTGGAGCAAACAGAAAAATAAAAAATTATCAGAACTCGTATTTTGCCCAAAGCAAATTTTAATGACACTTGTTGGGTATTTCATGATAAATTCATTCAAAACAGTAACTTACCAAAAAACCATCTTTCCCTCCAGGAAACATGAACATGTGCTGGTGATTCAGAAGCTGGAAGTTGTTATATAAACATGCATTTTTAAAAAGAATGCATTATATCCTTTTTCATGAGTAATTTGTGAATCTAACCTGCCTGTTAAAAGCACTCCTTTTTTATTCACAAAGTAGTCACCTGATGGTGTTTTTATCTCTGTTGAGAAAAAGTAACGTTTTGGATATGCTAGAGAAAAAGTACGACTGAGCGATACATATGATGGAGAATTAAGATAACTCCTTTTTATGTGCTGAAGAGAGAAAAAAGACTTCTACTGTCTTCTCCCTGACTCAGACCTCCCCTGCATCTTGACAGCAATGCATCTGCTTCCCTCTATCTTACCCATGTTTAGCTCTCAGCACCAGGCACCCCCTGTCTTTACAGCTCTGCTGGGGTGAGATAGCCCCTTCGGATGTGCCCACACTGAATTCTGCTTCCACGGACAAGGGCTCAGTCTGCAAGGCAGCATGGCACTGGGACGCACAAAGCAGAGGCCACTTTCCATGGCCTTCAGTTTAGTCACTCTAGCTGTTGTCACCTTACTTGGCAACAAAGCTGAAGTGGACCACCGACAACTGCTTAAAATGTTTTAACCTGACCTCGGCTTAATCATTTAGGTGATTTAGGCTGCTTGTGTTCCTGTGGTTTCATATTGCTGCATGCATGTGAGAGGTGGTCTCCCTGTCCTCTCCTGCTTCCAGTCCCTGAGGTGGCTGGATGCTCCAAATTACCTCATGCAGTGAGCAGTGGAGAACTGGCTGGTCAGGACTTACTTCTGCTGATCTGAACGCAGCATCTGCATGTAGGCTGGTGTTCTCCACAACCGTGATTCATATGCCCATTGCTTCCGTGTCATGGCAACCTTAGGAAAAACTGTCGGACTGCCAAGACTGTCACCACACAGGTTTGTAGAGAAGCACTTGGCATCCTTCTTCACACCTGCTTCTAGCAAGGGGAAGAAAATCTGCCTCAAAGTGGGTAGAGACTTCCCAGCCCTGCAAAGGCATGAGCAAGGGGTAGGGAGAAGGTGTTAGGGACCACAAAGGGGTATTCATGTTTGGCCAGCACTGGTTCTTCTCTACCTGGGGTGGAGTCCAAACCTTACTGCTGGCAGCCTTTTACTATCAACAGCCATAAATCATTAATTCGGTGGGTATTCAGCCTGGATGAACTCCTTTGGTATTAATGGGGATCCCTTAGTGTCACTCTATAAGGCCCTCATTGCAATTCAGCAACAGTTAACTTCTGTCTGTAAGTTTGCCTTGTTGGACTACAGCCATCTCACCTCTGGCTGCAAGCTTGATGGCAGGCTCGAGCTGTGAAGAAGGGTGAGACTCGGTGAATACTGAAGAGAAGAAAGTGAAGACAGAGCTCTTGCACCTGTTTCAGCACTAACCCAAATGCAAGCCATACCGCTAGCTGTGCAGGATAGCCATTAAACATCTGCACCACTTTGTGCTATCATACGATGAAACCTTCCCTGTCTCCCATGCTCAAGTAAGATGATATGCAGCCATTTACTCAAACAGTTAATCTTCTTTATGCTCATTCCCCAAGACAGCTAGCGCGTCTAATTCTGGACCACGCTGGTTTCAGTGCTGGTGGAATCTGGCTCTGCTATGCTTTGACAACACCTGTACAGCTTGTCTTGGTGGTCATGTCTCTCTGCACAGGAACACCCGACAAATCCTCCCTTTTGTACTCACTCATGCACTTTGTAGCAGGTGCATCTGCTGGTTCTGTTGTGTGCTGTTGCGTTTATGTGCACCGCCAGGCTTGCCAACTCTCAGCCTTCTTGTGATTCTCCTTGTATTTGCTACTTTTCTGCAAAGCCACAGCTCCTAGAGTCAGGTGGTTGCATGAAAATGCTGGCTGTCATTTAAAAAGGGATGCAAATCTGTAGCTTTTCTGGTTATGGAGAAAGCTTGTAAATGTAGTTCTATAATGGATCAAAAGAAACAAAATGAAAAGACAAACTTTTTCATGTTTAATTGCTTGATTTCTAAGTCAACTTAATGATTTTTGGGGGGTGCACAACTTGGGTTTTTGACTATCCAATGTGGATTTATATATACTTTTGTATACACATGTGCCTTCTCAGCTGCATATATAAAAATATACATGCATTTGGGTGTAGATACGCATGTGTACACCCACACCTGCCAACTGCACATACCCCTTCTCACAGAAACCTTCACTCCCACTCTGCCTTTCTTCCACATGTTTCCCTTTCTGCAACTTCTGTCCACCACCTTTCTCTGAGTTACGGAATCTCCACTGTTGCTTGTACCGAGTAACCTTCTCCCCCGCTCTCCCTCCCTCCCTCCTCTCCTTCACTCCAGGAAAGCTCTTTCTGATTCTTTTTTCACTGATGTCTGGCATTCGTACCTCTGTAGACAGAGAATGGCAGGAAGACAGTGACGTGAGCAGACAGAATAACCGGGGAATAAAAAGGAGTTGGTTGAGAATCTGTAATTAGAAGCCCAATTTCCATTTCCTTCTCAGGCACTTTTAAAATCCCTTTCAGGGGTTTCTTGACTGTCTCAAAATTGAATGTCATTGAGATTTTTTCCTTCTTTTTTTTGCATCCTCTTGTTTCCTTGGCAACAAGTTGGTGATGCAGGAGCTAGAAATGTGCTGTGTCTCCGTGGAGATGTTGGCGTGGGTGTGCCATGGTGACATCCACGATGGACGCACAGCTCTACCAATCCTACCCCACCCCTTGCAATAAGCACAATAGGCCCAACCTCAGAGGTGACGCTTTTATTTTTAGCTTCATAGGTGCTAATCTGCTCTCTTTTCATTGCACATACAGCATGACGATGGGTCGTAAGATCCAGACGCCTCAATTAGTTACATCAGCACAAATTGACTGACTTGAGGAGGGCTTTTAGGGCCAAATCTTCAGGTTTGTATTCAGGAACTTCTTAAGTTAGAAGAAAGTACACTCCTGTCTTGGAGGGGCACCCATTGCAATGACTTAAGTCTTTCCCCCTTTTTTAGAGAAGAAAGCGTTACCAGTCATTAATGAATAGGACTGTGAATCAGAGCTCCTATGTTTCGTTTTATTCTAAATGAAGTCGTTTCTCTCTTTCATACCTCAAGGGCTGCTCATTTGGAATGCAAAGAAGCTGCTATTGCTCTTGGCCTGGGGCATGGGAGATTAAATTTTATTGAGATGTTTAGCTGGGAGGTTCCAAGGCAACTTACTTGTATATATACTTGTATATAAGACAAAACTGTCTCTTCCAAAGACTCTGTTGCTCAGATTGCTTAGCCCTTGTTTGGGTCTGCCCAACAGCATACAGGTAGCCTATAGAACTGTTCATAAAGCAATAGTATGTAAGTTTGGAAGACATCTGAGACTAGACCTCCCCAAACAACTCAGTGTAATGTTCTCTTTCCCTCATGTCCAGCACACTCAATATCTTTACAATATTTGTTTTTGTTGTGCATACAACCTGTTCAACCTTCTTATTGTGTACTTTGCATTCATCAATGTTCTGGCTGCAAGCCAAGACCCAAACTCTCCTTTGATGTAGCTCTTGATAGATACAATAGCAGAGTAAGGGCTAGCCACAGTCTCATCAAATATCTAGAGGTCCTACTGCTTTTTCTTGTTTCATAGGAGGCTTTATGACATCACACAGAAACTGTGATGTCAACAAGGAACCCTCTGGGTAGGATTTTGAGAGGTTGCTAAGATCTTCTTACTGCCAAATGACTGTAACTTCATCCCAATGGGATTTGCAGTAGGGCTCATCCATGCAGCAATAAAGCCAAGTATCGAATTCTTTTTGCCAGAAAGACCAATTAAAGGATTAAATGTGAAAAGCTGAAACCCATAACATCCATGGTGACAGGGTTTTCTTTTCTTTTTTAGACTGTAATCATCTTTGCAGCATATTGTTCTGGGATCAGTACCCTTGGGGATACATTAGTACGGCAATTGATGGAAAGAAGCTGGAGAGGGAAATCAAAGTGAACCCAGCCAAGGCAAGATAAGCTTCTCTTCCAGCCATGCTGGCAGATTTCTTTTGCCTTCTTTCCTACACTTCTTCTGTGAGTCAGGAACAGACTGAGTTTATTCAGCTTCCAAGATGGCAAGGTGCTTGTTCAAAAGGTGTTTTATTGTGTGAAGCCAGAGGAAACATGAGGAACAATCGGACACCAGAGGCACATTATGAAGATGTGTCATTGACACGTTATGTCAATGAGAAGGAGTGAATCCAGGTTCTGTTTTTAGGGACATTATGTTCCAAGGCAGGCATATAAATCTGACTCAAATGCCTTGCTTGTTGGAGCTGAATCCAGAGTTTATTCCCGACTGCCACTGAAATCCAGGTCAGATTTTTCTTTTTATTTGCACTTGTATTAACAGATGGAAGGAGCTGACACATCTGTCTAGCTCCAGCAGTATGCTCAGTGCTGTATCTAATGTTGTCTAAAGGAGGTCTCCTGCCTCAAGGAGCTAGCAGCCCATAGGTGTGATTTGATAAGATGCAGAACACTATACAAGAGTCACTTCTACTAACTTTGGTGGGGAAAAAGGCTGCATGTTTACTGGGAGTTGAAGAGACACAGCAGTGCCCGCAGCTTAAAACCTATTATGTGATGAATTACCTGGAATCAACAGTAAAGGTAGGGGAAGCTGTTGTTGGAAGACTCGGTAGAGGTCTTGTCTAAAATCATGTGACTAAAAGTAAATAGAGAGGAAGAGGAGCTCAAAAACTTAGGCAAAACTATTCTATAGGCTTTTTCTTTTTTTTTTTTTTTCCTAGATGCACTAACAGAAAGTATCTGCTCCCTGCAGAAAATTTTAATTAAAACATTGCAGTGTTTATGTTTCCAGCCCAAGAATTGTTACTGATTTTTCAGGAAGAGTTAAAATTTTCCCTAAAGAAGAAACCCTCTTCCTCCTCTCCCTCTTCCCCATCTCCCGCCTCTGGAGATGTGGGAATGAACCCTACACTTAATCAGGAACACTGCAAGGAGCATCCTGCCAGCTCAGGTTCTTCTCCATTTTGGGTAGTCACAGGGAAATCCCAGAGCAGCTTTCCTCATACCCAACAACAATAGATTTCCCCATGTCATTTGAAAAGCAGGTACAACATGAAATGAAGTTCAGTCCAGATTCTTCTGGCACCTTCTTCTGCTGTCTACTTCTTGCATTTGTTAGCACCCCTTTGTGCTAGGTGCTGTACGCACAGAATACATGAGAGACCTCACCCTATCTTTTGCCCTCAGGAGATTAGACAAGCATGCACCGAGTATGTGATTGCTTTTGATTTCTCTTCCCGTCCCCTGCTTCCCCAGACTGCGATTCAGCAGCTTCTGCAATATGACAAGTTCCTGTCAGCTGTCAGGACACTAAAATAAACCTTTATCTTGTCTCCACAGCCCTGAATGACAGGGCTGGCAATAGGTGCACTGCAGCCAGGCAGCCATTTCTGCCATATGCTCTTTCAACCTCACTGCATGCTAACACAGCAATCTGTAGCCTGGCAGATTTGCTGTTTTTCCTTGCAAGACCTGCAAAAGGAGGCAACCTTGGTTCCTCTCTCTTCCTATTGCAGTATCTTATTATGCTGGGTTGTAACTTTATTTCTTTTGCCTTCTTCCTCCAGCATCTGGTGAGAGTCAGAGAATATCAGTCCAATGCTAGAGAATGAAAATCCTTCTAATTCTCTTAAATTAGAATTGGCTGCAAAAATGGCCTTGGGGCACACATAAATTGAGTTGAAACCATGCACCATGCAGTTGGAGGGGAAAAAAAAAAATCTTCCTTTAGGGAGAGAAGACATTACATATTCACACTTCAAGCATGCACGCTGTTGCCAACTAATCCTTCTTACTCCGCAAGGCTAATTTCAAAATAGCATTTACATGGCATGGTTTGCTGGGGAGGGCACTGATGAATCAGTTAGCTGCCCTTTATAATAAGCCTTGCACAACTGCTTCCGAGGCTGCTCTTTTTTACTGCCTTGTCTTCCAGTCATCTCTGTGCCACATGCTCCTTATTCAAAGGGCACCTGTTGAATAACCATGCAGCAAAGTTACTGAGCAGGGGCAATAAATAAGGTGAAGCACAAATACACAGTGTAGTTCAAGCCACTGTTTTATTATGGTCTTGCTGTAAGAACATGGGGATTCTGCTGAATGACTGTGCTGATGCTTGAATGAGGAATGATAAGCCTGTCATTTACTTGCATGGCTGTGCGACTGCTTCCTGCTGAGTAGGAAAGCCTAGAAGAGTGTTGTTAGCCCTAACGCTGCTGCAGCTCAAAGCAGTTCTTTGGCACCACAGGCATCACACATGTCATTGGCTAAATGAGCCCTACACCACAGCATTTGGTTAAATATTGCTGCCCAACAGCAGTTGGGAAGTCCAGAAATTGCAGAAGAAATATGTTTGCAGCCAGCTGCTGTAGGAGTAGCTTCTGATAGGTCTGAAATGCTGTATTCATTGATCTGGAAACCTACCTGTGGAGCAAGTTATATTAAAAGTGCACTACATTAGCAAAGAAACCTACCCAATATGCTGGTGGTTCCACTGCCTCAGAATGTCATTCTGTCCCTGTCTTAAGGAGACTTCAACTCGCTATCTCATCCCACCCATATTTGACAAAGAGGTGGTAGCCACAAAGATAGTTCAATCTCCAGGAGTTTCACAAATATCGTCTCTGGGTAGAGAACAGAGAAAGATTCAAATTAGTGAAGGAGAGACAGGGAAACTCAGGAGTTAGTCTGTTTGGCAGCTTGAGAATGACCATCCTTGGGTAGACCAAAGGTCCATCTAGTCCATTCTCTTTATTCAGGAGCCAAAACCAGGGGCGGAGAGCAGCAATAAAAGAAACAGCAAAGATGCTTCCCCCAGATACTCTTCCAGCCTCTCACAGTTTGCAGCTGATACTTTCTGAGGTAGCGAGTGTCTGACTAAGCGGCAGACGCTTAGTTCTGAAAGAGCCATGGCAAGTTCTGTTTCTTCCCTTATGGCTAGGTCAGAAAAAGTTATTAGGGACTACAGGAATCAAATGAGGGGACCATGTAGTTTCAAGGAGAGGGCTGTGTCAGGGAGACTTTACAGAAAGTATAGTAATGAGGAAGTTTTAAGAACATGGGGTAGATTTGGGGATACTGTGTGCCACAGTGTTGTAGAATAAGAAAAAGAGTTTTGCCTCGTGACTTCAAAAGGATCAGATTTGAGACATATCAAAAAGTGTCTTCATCACATACAGTAATGTTAATTACCTTATCCATGGATATGTTCAGCAGTGACTAATAATAAAGATGAACTACGATGTATTTCAAAGGGACTTAAAGAACGATGGGTGAGGATTTTTTTTTCTCCTTTAGGAATGTGGTAATTGAGAAACTGAAGTAAATTTATCAAGGTCCCAAAGCATGTTAGCAGCAGTAAATATCTCACTGCAGTGAAAAACAGATATGGAACTATTTGAAATTATAAAAGAAAGGAGTGAGTGCTTTCTAAACACTGCAGCAAATTTATATAGTTTTTAAATAATAAAAACTATAGGCTGAGCCTTAGAAAAATAGATAATGTTGTTGCCAGGGCATAAATGTATATACATTGAGAAAAGGTGGTTTGTTGCTGAGCTTTATACATGTCCCTGATAAAGAATTGTTTCCTAAAGTCTGTGAAAACGTCCATTTGTTTCGGGAGGTGGTGTTGCTTTACTTTAAGCTTTACTTAAGAGCAATTGAATGCTGGGACCAGAAGAAAGCAACAGAGCCTGTTAGGTCCCTGACCGGGTGATGGAGGAGAGAAAGAAATGTGCTCAAAGTCAAGCATAGTATGAGTGGATCAGGTTCAATAGGATGTTGCAAAGAAGTTTGAAAAACTGAAAGGAAGTGGTTCTGCATCCAAATTTGAAAAAGACTTGGAAACTAATGTTTATCAAGGCATCTTTTTGGCAGTCTGAGAAATCCTAGCTTTGATCCTTCTATAGATTTAACTCCTAGGAAGAAGGAATAAGGATCTTAGACAGAATTCACAGCAGATCCAATAATTTACCAGCAAATCGAAAAAAAAAAGACATGAGATTATGATTAGAATGCTTGCATAAATTTTACAAAAACACAAGATTGCCCTGGATATAATGAAAGAATTTTAAATCTTCAGTAAAGTTATTAAGCTAGGGCAATTTGCTTTTGTGGTTCAAAATGCAGAGTGTGGCTACAGAGTAGAATATCTGTTCTGCTTAATAACATTGCAGGAGAAGGCAGAAATATTTACCATCTCTTATGCCTTTTAATAATGTCTTTGTAAAAACTGTTGTGAAATTCTCAGGATTAGGTGAAATGACATGTGCAGCACAAACAACTTTGATATGTAGATGACCTCACTGCTACAAGACAGAAAGTCTTGGACAGTAGAAAGTTGGAGGAAGTGACAGTAAGATACGATTTAAGATCAGTTTTAAGATCAATGAAGGTAAAACAAATGCTTCCTAAATTTTTTGTGTGCAGAGGAATAGAGCTCTACTTTAATGCTGAGCATGACTTAAGTTTTCAGAGTACAAAACTCATGGTTTAACTCCAGCTGGCAACTAAGCCCCACACAGCTGCTTGCTCACTCCCCTGTGGTAGGATGGGAAAGAGAATTGGAAGAGTAATAGTGAAAAAACTTACGGGTTGAGATAGTTTAATAGGTGAAGCAAAAGCCGCACACGCAAGCAAAGCAAAACAAGGAATTCATTCACCACTTCCCATGGGCAGGTAGGTGTTCAGCCGTCTCCAGGAAAGCAGGGCTCCATCACATGTAACAGTTAACTTAGGAAGGACAAAGCGCCACAAATCCAAACATCCCCCCCTTCCTCCTTCTTCGCCAGCTTTATATGTGGACCATGATGTTATATGGTCTGGAATATTCCTTGGGTCAGTTGGGGTCAGCTGTCCCGGCTGTGTCCCCTCCCAACTTGTGCCCCCCCCCCCAGCCTCCTCACTGGTGGGGTGGCATGAGGAGCAGAAGAGCCCTTGGCTCTGTGTAAGCACTGCTCAGCAGTAACTAAAACATCTGTGTTATCAACACTGTTTCCAGCACAAATCCAAAACACAGCCCCATACCAGCTACTGTGAAGAAAATGAGCTCTGCCCCAGCCAAAACCAGCACAAAACCAATCCTCTAATTTTCCTGGGATGTGACACCAGTGTACTTACCCAGAAAGGACCCGTAGATGTCCTGGAAAATAACGAGACAAATTTCAGGCCATGTGAAGAAGATCTAGTAAGAGCCTGCAGGAGTTTGATGAGATGGTAAAAAGGCAGATGCAGCAAAGTCCCATCTTCAGCAGGCACAGTATGATCAAAATTAAGTCAGACACAGTAGCTCAGCATCCCTTGGGAGGCCATTTTGACTTCTTGGATGACTAAACATACAAAGGAGGCAGTATTCACCAAAGATCTAAGAATTAATAACCTTCACTGGCTTCCAAGCAGCAATACTAAATGAGCACTGTGTTTCAGCAACTTTGCTCTCCCTGTTGGGCTCAGTTTTAGCCTATTAATTCCCAGTGGTTGCAGGAAATGCTGGAGGACCTTGAGGGCATCACAGTGCCTCAAGCCATGGCTTGGTAACTATTGAGCTTAATGCAAGAACGAAAATGACCATGCTGCTCTCTGTTCAACATTAGTGGCTAACAGCTAAGCAGGGGGGGTCTGGTGTGTATCATGTGTAATATGGAGATCACCTCACACTGTTGGGTTGTTACCTCTTTGTGCCTGGTGTTGCCTGAGGACTCAGTGTTTTGTTTTCCCTGATCTTTGGGTTTTTTTAGCTTTTTTCCTCAGGAAGGAAATTAATGACATTTAAATTTTTAGGCAGAACTCAGGACTGTGCTTGAACAGAAGGGCCATGCTGGTCTTATCTTTGTATTGTGACTAACTTTGAGAAAGCTGGACATACATAGTTTGCTTTTCTAACGTTACAAAGAATTATTTCAATTTTAAAAAGTACCCAAGGAAATAGCATGCAAAAAGCTATGCTGAGAAAACACAGATCCCTGACTGGAACTCTAAAATGAGGAAGATCAGAATTACAGTTCCTGAAGGAGCTGAAATTGTATTCTCTTGTATCTATTCTTAACAATAGAACCTTTCAATATATGATCATACGATACAGATAAGATTGTCAAACTCTCCATCATTTACTATGGAACATTGTTCATACTTGAGCTTAGCTTTCATAACAAACAGAGAATGAACTTCTTTTTCCTCCTCTCTGGGTGAATAAATTAGGGTAACAAGGAAGAATTGCCCTTCACATTTTATAGCATACAATATTAAAATAAATTTTAAGTTGACCCCACTGAGATGAACACACATGAGAAGACCATCAAGATTGGCATACTTGTCTTCTCTGATGTAGGCGGTAAACGAATGCCTTTTTCCTCCTTTCTCCCTCGAGCTGAAGGAGACCTTTCCACCTCCACTAAGCACTGCATCTCCTGTGCCATTACCTGAGTAGGCATAAAGCTCCCTATGCGTTTGGCTGCGGGTCCATGTCACCTCCCTTGCTGCTTCCCGCTGCCTTCTCCGGGCTAAGAAACTCTCTCTGGCCTCTGCTTGTGTCAGGTTGTGCCTCATCTACAGGATAGAGGGGACTGGCAGCTGTGGGTGGCAGCTACACCAGGAGGATGGGACAAGCTGGGTGAATTGTGCATGCAGGTTGTAGGGCAAAGAAAGGGGTGCAGCCGATGTAAACCAGGACTGGCTTCTCTAGCACGTCGCAATGCCACTTGCGTTGTATAATACAGTTCTGTCAGGTAGTGAGGGGGGCTGCGTAACAGCCTGGAGAGATCAGGCTGCCCCTCTCCAGAAAGCTTCTCTTTCTCCTTGCCACCAGAATCACTTGGGGAAGGAGCTAATCCCCCAGATTTACACAATAAGAAAATTCACCGTTATGCTTGGAGCGGCTTCTAAACCTCCAGAAAAACATGCTCCAGAAACACAGCTCTGTATCCTGTGGAGCTGAGCTAAAACAGGGCCTTTCACTGCAACGCAATTTCCATGCATGGGGCAGCAGGTTTGGATTCCCGCCTGCACAGTCCTGGACTCTTAATAAAATTCCATCTGTGTTTCCTGCCCTCCGGGGTGACTTCCTTTGGCTAACAGTGGGGTCTTGGAAAAGAAATAATAATTGCTGTACTAGGGCACTATTATGAAGGTTGGGCACGGTGTGGCTCTGGCAATGTAGGAGAACTCTTTTTTAATGCACATATGCACCAAAGCACAGGTCTGATGCTGCTGGAGTAAGGGGATGATAATCAGCTATGGGAATCTTAACTATGAATTTCCATTCTCCAGTATAAATGATTTTATGGACCAAACAGAGCACTTTTTAGCTTGTAAGAGTGCTGCAGTCTCTACCTGCAATTCATATAGGTTTGATACTGGATTGCATCAACTATGGGTCTATCTCCCACTTCTAACAGGATTCTACTTAAAGAGAACTGTAACAAGATTTAGGCCGTGGTGAGACTGAACTACAGACCCGTTGTCTGCCCAAGCCTGTGCTCTGCATTTTGGATTGAGGAGCTCTTCCACTTTAGTTGGATGCAGTGAGTTTTGTGTTGAGGATCCCGCTGCAAGGGAACAACCCTCTGCATATGCCATGCCTGCTTGACAGACTGAGGGATATGGACTTTCCTCTTTCAGTGTGTATGTTGTGGCTAATCTAAATGAAGCCAAGGCAAGGAGAGATGCTTTTTGGAGCCTTAAGGCAGGTGGATGTTTACAGTTTTCATGCCCATTTAGGTCCTGGTAGATATTTGCTGTTCTAACTCCCCTATCTGCAGCCCTGGATAAGCGAAAGGGTCCTGTGAGCTCACTCCACCACCTCACACTTCTCCAATACAAATACTCCTTCTACGTCCTTTAACCCTCACTGTGGTTTGTGGAGTCTGCTACTGTGATCCTGATCAATGCATGGCCCGGTCACCATATGCCTGTGAGTGAAGCATGGCCATGGTTAGAAATCCTTAATGCCCCTTCCTGAAAGGCTGAAGGCTAGGGCAGATCTGATTTGTTGGGTGCTCTTCATCCCTGGAAACTTCACCCCATAGCTGACACTGCAGTGCCAAGTAAGGGCATCGGAAGGTCTTCTTCGGCTTTTTTTTCCTCTCATCCATTTCCTGACTGGGTCCAGGATACCCCATGTACCTTCCTGCATGCAGACTGGTTCAGCTCAACTCAGCTGTTTTGCTGGAGAGAAGGAGGAGTTGGATGAGCTGAGGGGATGGGAAAGAAGGAGGATGAACCTGTCCCTGCCCACCCACCTTCCCAGTGCTGGAGCAACCAGGTCATCATCCCCACTCTGCCTTGAATGAGGGGCGTTGTAGGCAGGCGCGGAGCAGGGTCAGTTGGTCCAAAGAAGGCTCAGGAAATTGTGACTCGCATCATAATACTGTCCTGTCGTCTTACTGGTGTCACTGGGCAGCTCCCACATTCAGCACTGTGTTAGTGAAATGGCAATGTATCACTGAAGAAGCCGGGAGGGAAGCGAAACAGCACTGAGATGGACTCTTCTTCTCCAGTCATGCCCTGAAGTTAGCGTCTAGGGCTCACACCTTAGCGTTTGTCTCTGTCCCAGTCCCATCACACCCGGCAGCATGGAGCAGCGTAGACATCGCCCATGTGGCACTGTAAGGTGGCGAGCCTGGATGCTGACAGCAACTTGTAAGGGCATGGCAGGACTCGGAGTAAATGATGGAGCCAGACTGAGAAGCAGGGTAAATTGGCCCGTGCTGAGCTCCTGGTTCCCATTGATTCTCATTCAAAGCTTGCTTTGCTGAGCCTGTGCTACAGCAGAAGGGACTGCTGCATATACCCAACAGCACATTGAATGGTCCCTGGAGAAGAAGGAAGGGGCTTCCTGGGTCATCCTGTCTCATATTTGGTTTGGCTTGTAAAGTATCACATTCCCCCATGGCAGACTATAACTACACTGAGAATAATAGCTGATAGGTTGACTGCTTTCTGTGATGACATTTTTCTTTTTGACAGACAAGCAGATGAGATTTCATTTTCTTGAAGAGTTACGGTCTTTGACACTAAGCTGAGCTGGGATTTAACTGTTGTGTTTGCATTTTTGATGATTCTAAGCTCAATAATAATTAACATTGACTTGGGGGTTGTACAGACCATTCTTTGTGCATGTTAAAAATCTTTCTACCCTTGCTCCCACACAGATATTCCAGTTTGTATATGCTACACAATTTACAGAAACACGTTTTTGCTAAGAATGATGAAAACAGGGAAATTATTGAGGACATTTCTTATTATGTTTCCTATTGTAAAGTCAGGTGTCTTCAGTGCTGTAAGCCCAGCTGTGCAGGCATGGGAATTAAAATGGAAATCGCAGGGAATAAATGCAGAGCACCTGTGCATATCTCTTTGACTAGCACGATGGCAACAGGTGCTAATGTCATGTGTGTTTAGTGTCGTGGAGGATGAGCAACCGAGCAGGCATTAAAGGCACTGAATGAATTAGAGCATTCCTGGACTGGCATTTTCTGAAGTCTTCTATGCAAGAGTAAGTGGCATTGTGGCTTTTGAAAATCATGGGTTTAAAGCCACTTATTTCAGCCTGTGGCATACGGACAGTCTTAGGTCAAAATAAACTAGGCACTTCTTTTCTATTATTAATAATTCAGGATTAACTGAAATCCAAGGTAAATTGACATAAGTGATCCTTATACTGAAAAATGGGTACTCCTCCAAGGAGATTCATGACTATGTCTAAACCATTTAGAAAAAGAGTTTGGTCGTAGTGTTGCACTGCACTATTTTGTATCATTAAGCCGCAGATGACTAAAAGTAAGGCCAAATGCGTCCAGAGCTGCAAAGCTGCTGAGGAGACTAAAAATGCAAGTGGGCCAACAGTGGGATTTTCAGGAATGCCTATTCAAATGAGGTTCCTAAAAAATCTTTATAAAATTGGCTTTTTTCCCTTCAGCATGAAAGTTGGCTAACAAAAGGCGAGGCTACCACTATATGTGGAGCATATGAATAAAGAGAAAACCCAGTCTATCTCCCAATGAAAGCAAGTCGCTCACTTCAGTGCTGTTTTTACTGAAGCTTTAAATATCCCTAGTAACGGGACTTTCACAGTACTTCTCTCAAGGAGACGCCTCTTCAGTTTAGCATGCTTACCACTGGGACAGCTCTTATAGGCAAACTATCTTCCTTCTTCTTGGTTTTATTTAACTTTGTCTGGCCAGGGAATCAGCCCCATTACGGTCCCAGAAGCAGGTTGAAACTAGGTGGTTCTTCAAACCAAAACTGAATCTAAGCTGTCACTATTGAACCTAAATTAGCAGCTGGACTGAAGATGCTTTTTCCTTGAACCAATATGGACCTTGAGCTGCTGGAGTAACTTCAGGCACTGCTAAACCTTGCAGCAGAACTGAACAGGTAAAAAGCACTGGTTTGTGTCTCAGTCCACCCACCCTATGTTGTAACAACCACCAGTACATCTTGTTACTTTGAAATGATCTGGACCCTTTTAAATGAAAGACATGGCTTTGAATTAAAGGAGTCATCTTAATAATTACTTTATATGAACCATACCCTCCTTCACAGTGAAGGAACATGCAGCATACACCAAACAATGGGTTATGTATCACTCCAAATGATTCCTTTCCCTTCTTGAGGCTTATGGCTTTTGAAAATATCACACTTCTCCACCTCCTTAGCTGTCTCTTAGTCAAGTCTCACAGATTAAGCTTTTAAAATCTATGGTCATTGTTCACCCCCTCCTTCCAGCCCCCTCCCCTAGCCCCCCATTCATGTTATTCTTTGGAACTGTTCTTCGTTTTATTTGTGTAGATTCAAAAGCCAAGGTCAAAGGGGCCTTTCAGGGCATGTCTACACTGCGCGATGCAGTGTTATCCAGAAACTCTGAAGGAGTGCTGAATGAGCCAGTGTTGGCAGTGCAGTGGAGAGACAAAAGTGTCATTTGGATGAAAGCATCCAGTCTTGACTTGGTGACTTCAAGAAATGGAGATTCACCTCCTTTTCTTCCCTTGAGTTTTGCCTCTGATGTTCATTAATTGCCTGGCTGAAGTTTATGCCTTTAATTCCTTCTCATTCCCTTTAGCCTTTTCATTGCTGTGGACTTGTGGACCAGATAATTTATCTTACAGGTTGAAGTGAAAACAACATAGCCAAAATGGTGGGGCAAGGGATGCTGGGATATGATTTTCAGAACCATATAACTGGCTGCAGAATTTAAAGTCCAACTTCTAAATGTACTTAAAGGGTCTTGATTTGAAAGAAGGCGGTGTTAGGAACTGACATGCCCTGAAAATTTGGGTCTCAGCTTATGGATCTTCTATGTAAGAAGATTAATTCAGAGGAAACTCAGATGTGACTCTGCAGTGGACCGGCCACTCACCACTAACTCTACGTGCATGGGGAACCTATTAAGGGTTTTTTTCTCTATGTGGCAAAAGTGGTTTGCAATAAGCTAGAGCATAGAGTGCCCATGGGGCTGGGCATGAA
The DNA here is from genome assembly GCF_947461875.1 of Haliaeetus albicilla. Taxonomy (NCBI): domain Eukaryota; kingdom Metazoa; phylum Chordata; class Aves; order Accipitriformes; family Accipitridae; genus Haliaeetus; species Haliaeetus albicilla. Next base: position 42,010,385 of record NC_091488.1, read on the forward strand.
GAGAGGCGGCTCTGCCTTCGGCTCTGACTTGAGGTAGCGAGCAACTGCCCCGGGGTCTGCACAGGAGGGTGGCTTGACCCTAGCTGGCTGCTCCAACACAGCCCTGCTGCTGCCAGCCTGCTCCCCCTCCGGGTGGGCGTCTGGGAAAGAGGAGGGCTGGGAAAGGCTTTCCTCGGCAGGGCTCCCTAAGCAGGGAGGTTCCCTAAAAAGGCCTTGTCAGCGGGAAGAAAACAAGCTTCTAAAACACTTCCAAAGCGTGATTCGTCTGACCTAGTTTAGGCTCCTGCTTTAGGACGATCTGAATCACACCCTCAAGGTTCCCATTTCTCTTCATTCTCACCAAAGGGAGGCCCGGGTGATGCTCTCCGATGGGGACGTGCATGCTTGACCAGAAGAGTCCCATCTCCCAAGGGCACGAGGAGGAGCCGTGTGGGTTAGCAAGCGCCCACAAGCTCATGACACACTAACTTCATCATGGAGATGAGCCCCCAGCAACTCCTGGGGCCAGGACAGAGGCTCCTAAGTCCCACAGGCATATTCCAAAATGCCATTGCACTGGTCCTCCGTGCCGTAGCATGGTGTTGCTAGCGGTGGTGTATGTCACAGACACCCCTTCCTCGAATTCGATGCCCATCGCTTTCAGCTGCTCCACTTCTTACCTGTCTTTTAGGATTGCTAAAAATTTTTTTTTTCTCTGCATGCATTTTCTGAAGCTGAATCTAATTTTCATTATTTAATCCTTTGGTCTACTTCTGTGTCAGCTGGTGTTTGCAACTCTTCCCAGTTTAGTATCTTTTCTGAATGTCATTATCATATCATTATTTCCCTTTTCTAGACTGTAGAACCAGGACAAACACTGATACCTGCTTGACCCTAAAAGGCACTTCCCTTAAATTACATAGAGATCTAGATAGCTAGCTACATTCTCTTTGAAATGCTGTTTACTTTCCTTAAGAAAAATGGGGTACTGGGAACTGCAGTGATGTCATAGCAACTGAATATGATTATGTAGGAGTCTGCGCTGAGGGGTATTCCAGAAACTGTATCTATATACGTATGTGTTTATTTGTGTAAGTGTGCACGCGTGTGTGAATATTTGTGTTAATAATGTATTTAGATATATTTAAAGAGCAAAGGCCTTAATAATAACCTAAGACAATTTTTTTCCCTTTTGCAGGCAGTTTTACATTAAAAATAAATTAGAAGTAACTCCATGGTGTGGCAGAGAAGTTGATGTAGTGACAATAGCGCTAAAAAAGAGAACAGCATCTGACTGCCTCCCAGACACAGTAAATAAAATAAGCTAAATTTGAATTTTGGTAGATGAAATCCTAAAAATCCAGCAGTCTTTTTATATTTTTGACATGCTCAACATTGTCATACTTCGGTTTAACTGTTGTCTGGAATATTTTTTCACAATGACAGATATAGCTATCCTGCTCACCTACATTCTGAGGAAACAGGGTGTTATAACTTTCAAGACGTGTGCTTGGGGGTGTGCATGTGCATTAATGTTCTCTCAGGCTCACGTGTTGCCAGGATCTTCTATGCATGCAAACCCATACATTTTTATTCCCACACATGCATGTGGGGTGGCTGTGTGTGTGGACATGCACATCTTCCTCATAATCGTTTACGGCAATTTGCAGGCAGAGATCAATAGACGTAGAAATTACTTAGGTCCTGAAATTAATTGAGATCTATACAGAAGGGAAAGGGGTGATTTCTGTAGGTTTTGAAGCTATTCTGAAAAAAAAAATCTGTTGCGGGAGTATCATTTTCTGTGCCTACGGAAGGTCTATAGGACGGACTGAGGGAACAAGGGAGAAAGTTGTCCCGTTGGGTGCTGCAGAACGTCACCACGCAGGGTTTATGCCTGCACGTATGAAGAAGGCAGCACGTACATATATGTTTGCGAGTGTGCGGGGAGGGGGAGGGGGATTTTTAACAGCCATTTTAACATATTTTCCGATTCCCATTTAGCTCGCAGCTCCCACCTACGGCACGTCACCTGTGCACGGCACACGCCGCCTGCCACGGCAATCCCCCCGCTCCCTCTTCTCCCCGCCGAGCCCACCCCACCCCACGCTTCCTTCACGCCGTCAATCCCACTCCCGGCCGTGGCCGGGTGCCGGGGGGCTTCGGCCGCTCCGGTGGGAGCGTGGCCGGGGACCCCCCTTCCTCGCCCAGTGCCTCCCAGACACACCCCACCCCACCCCAGCCCTCCGCAGTCTGCAGTGTCCCCTTCTCCCCCGTCGCCTCTTGTACAGTGGGAAAGTCGTTGGGTAATTGGGTCCAGATTGAAGATTTTAATTATTCATGAGGCTGGCAAGGGACTTGGGGGGGGGTGGCTGCTGGGGTGGGGGTGGGGTGGGGAGGTGACGAGTCGGGGAGAGCTGGTGAACAATTCTGGGAAGGGTAGGGAGGGAGAGGCAGCGTGTGCATGTGTGATGAGCAATAGCTGTGGACCTTCCAGTTGCTGCTAACTGCCCTGGTGTGTGTGTGTGTGTGTGTGTGTGCGTGCGTGTGTATGTGTGTGTGAGAGAGAGAGAGGGAGGGAGGGAGGGAGGGAGTGGAGAGGGTGGGGGGGAGAGATAAGAGAGAGAAGAGGAAAAGGAGAGAGGAGAAGGAAGGAAGAAGAAGGAAGGAAGGGGACAATACGATCATGCTGTGCTGTATGAGAAGAACAAAACAGGTAGAGCTGAAGATTTTTGTATTTCTTTCCGCTAAGAAATCTCCCAGGCTGCTGGGTGTCCGTGGGGTGTGTGTCTGCCTGAGCCTGTGAGGGGCTGGGGTAGGGGCTGGGGTAGGGGCTGGGGCGGGGGGGGGGGAATTTCAGCTGCTTTCAGCAGACGTCTCTTTTGCAATTCTTTAGCATCTTGCGACCGAAGGCTCTTTTCACACCCTGCAACATGACTGTTTTGCCTTTCCGGGGCTGGTGATGTGGGGAAGGGGGGTGGCCTACGTTCACATTTGGGGAGCTACTAGAATCTCCCCTCTATTCTTCTTATTATTTTTTAATAGTGGGCAGATGTATTGCCTAGGATTTTCTGTCTGTGGTTCTGAGGGTGTGGATTCGGGGGTGGGGGGGGGGCTGGGGGTGTGGGGGGGTGCGGCTGGCAGGAAACGTGATGAGATCTGGCTCTACCTTGGAGATAAAGGAAGCAATTCTTCATCTTATGCCAAAAAAGAAAGGATGCCCAGTGAGCCTTGATCCCTGGTCAGAACGCTCTCTATTGCTCCTGTCTCCGATGAATGGGAGATGCTTTATGTGCATGTGCTGTGAGGTGGCTCGGAGGACAGGTGCATTCATTTTTTTCGTGTTACAACAATCTGAGCAAGAATTAACCTGAAGCTTTTTTATTTCAACCTATGCTATAGTGAAAAATCCAATTAATTAATAACAAAAGCATTAGCCAGGGGAGGGGGAGAGTCACCCTCTTTGCAATACCCTTCATAGTACAACCAGTTAGACAACTGTGCACCAGCTGGTAAAGAGACAGCGGACCACGCCTCTGTTAGCTCCGAACTCGGGTGGGATAAGAGAAGCTCACAGTGTGAACCTGTTGGAAACCAGTTCATTCTCTTTACTGGTACCACCTGGCTTTTCCGGCAAGGGAGTTGGGATGAGGAGAAGGTTTGGGTGGTGGCTAGTTTTCAGTGCCAAATTTTTTATGTCCAAAATGATAATGAAATTGAAAAAAAAGCTACTTGGATCGTTCCCCCCTCACCCTTCCCCCTTTTATTTTTTGTGAAAGCCCAAACCTGCTCCTGATTAAGAGAGCCTATTTTGGCTGAACCTCTTGGACTTCCTCGGGAGGATGCTGGATTTATGCAGTTGGAACTTTGAGGCAGGAGCTGGCCCCAGCTATCTTTGTAAGGCATTTTGGAAACTTCCCGGAATTATGCATTTGTAGGTAGCGACAAGGAGCTTTGGTCCTTGTTCTGAGCACAAAACTCAACTCAGTCTTAGGTATGGCACCATACTGGTTACTTTCTCTATATATGCCTACATTTCTATATCTCTTACAATATAGTACTGCAGTATTCTGGAGCAATAGCCTATCACACTGATGTGAGTAACTCCAGTTACTGTAGAACAGCAGGGTGTTGAAAAAAAGCCCAGGTTAAAGTGTGTTTCTGAATGGAGATGTGTGTGTTATCAAACGAAGGAGCTATTTTGTAGAATAATGGGGAGGGGCAGGTGAACGGGATAGAAAGAGACCCTGCGTCATCCTGTGTTTTTCCCCATGCAGGTTTTTCAAATGCTTTGCAATTGATGGTACGCTCGCTAAAATCGGGAGGGAGGTGGTGATGGCTGGGGGGGGGGGAACACGTTGCAGCCGGCCAGCAGAGCACGTTCAGCTGGCAAATATGGGATGAAAAGAGCAGAGGAGGAGAAGGAAGGCAGACAGGGAGGCAGAGTGACAGAGTGGTGGGCGGAGGTGCACAACAAATTTTATAATAAAGTAGGTAGCTCTGGGATTCTTTGGAGTCAGAAGAGAGCTATTGGGGGAGAGGGATAATGCTGCCCATACCATCACAGGTGGGGCATTAAAGGTCCTGAATAATATTCCGATGTATCTGTTCTTTAAATCTCTACGGCTTTACTCCTGTGGTTTTGTATTCTGACATATTCAGAAATGCATGGCATGCAGGTATCTTGATTGCACATAGTCCTCTCTTCCCACTCTGTACATTAATCCACCGCATGGTACACACCCCTTTGCGCGTGCATGTGCAGCACACATCTCTGCTCTCCGGTCGCTCGCATCTGTACTATACATATATGCACAAGCACACATGCACTCGTTCGCACATGCTTTCTGATCCTTATGCAGCCGTACAACCTGAATGTGCCTGCCCGTGCATATTCGGTGGATGTTCCTGGGCTCAGAGCTCAACTCCTGCTCCTGTACCTGAATACACAGCACAGTTGCCGAACTGGCAATATAGCAGTTCGCTCAGCAAAGCTGGTGATACAGCAGAGGAAGCTTTAATTTGGAGAAGAAAAAGACCTCCGTTTTCAGCTTGTGCTCTTCCTCTGTCCCCACCCAGACCTTTCACAGAAAGAAAAAGATAGCATGGGCTCTTCAGCGCAGGCAGGAGTTTCCTTCCCAAAATAAAGACAGCTCTCCTCAAATTATTTTTCAGGGGAAGCCCCTGGTGTCCCGCCTTTCTGGCAGCTAAAGAGCGAAATGTTGAAATTACAGGCTTGGGCGTGGAAGAAATCTCTTCACGTTTGTGTCTAGGTGTGCCTGTATGTGTCTGTCCTCCCACCCCTCAAAGACAAATATGTTCACACACTCGTACCTTGCAGATTATTCTTTCTTGTGGGTGTGATGCCAATGTGAAGAGTGAAGTATCTGACTGACTGTGCCCGCCCATGAGCGATGTAGATAGCTCGGTGTTGTCATTTCTGCCTACAGCTTGTCGCGGCTCTGAATCCGTGCCCACAAAATGTTCGGCTAAAAGGTGGCATAACCGAAAGGTTGGGTCAAGCAATTTCTGAAAAATTGAACTTAACCTTTACCGCCAGCGAGAGGTGCAGTCGGTAATACGCAGAGCTGGATAGTTAGAGAGGTGGCTAGAAACGCAAGTGTTGCATGCACCACACACTAGAACAGATGGACGTTATGGGGGTATGTGCTCAGTATTGGATTGCATGAGTGATTAAACAATAACCCGCAAGCAGGTTTCCCACTTGTGGGTGAGATGAGCCTCATTCATCACCAGCCATATCCGACGGCTTCCCTCCCGATCCGTCCTCTCCTCCTCACCCCGGTGGGTGCTGGAGAGCCAGCGGCTGCAAAGGTTTAAACCTGCCACACCCATCAAATCAAAGGAGGGAGGGGGGAAGAGCCAGTCTGCATTTCTTTCGCCTTCCACACGAGCAGCATGAATAAACAGTGCTGTACCTCCAAAGATGCCGTTTAATGCAACTGGAGAAGGAGAAAGCATTAGGGAGCTGTCCTAGCCATTACAGCCAGCCGGTGAGGTGTCTTGTCGTTCCAGGAACTGCAGCGGTGTGCGGGAAAGGGGGAATGGAGAAAAACGGAGAGGGGAAGATGCACGCAGAGTTAAGGTTTTCTTGCCTCAGGATATTAAAATGTCTCGGACCTCATTTAGAATAACTTAATTATGCCGCACAATCCAGATGCCTCAAAACTTGCAAGGCATGGTCTTACCTTTAAACACTAATGTGGAGAGAGGAAAAGGGATATTTTAAAGGAAAGGTGTCCACCCACGCCCCTCCTCCCTCCGCTTGCCAGCGTGGTGTAAATCACCACAGCCCGTTGACTTCAGGGCAGAGGCACTTCATCTGCACCTGGGGAGAGTCCAGCCACTGCCCCTGCCTTTCTGGGCGGTTTCTGTCCTTCTTCCAGTAAACAATTGCTGCATGGAAGTTTAATTACTCCAGGTCCTTACTGTTTCTCTTCCTGGGGCGATACCCCTGGGATTTCTCCCGAGAAGGGTGTCTCCAGAGAAACACCCCTCCCATCACCCTGTCCTCCTCCGCTGCCTTTGCTGACTATTAGAGACATTGATTTCTCCTAGATCGCGTAATGTAACTGTTCTTAATGGCACAGACAAGCCCCCTCCTAGGGAACTAATTGCAGGCAGAGTTTCCAAGGGGAGGACAGCCGTAATGCTTAGTGGGAAAGAAACCAGTCTGTTGATCCAAATTGCCTATTGCTGCTTGCTCCTGAATGAAGAGTCCCAGCAAAAACCAGTCAGGCAGTACCCACCGGTATGTAGAGGCATCCCTGCTGAGAGGGCTGCATTGAATCTTGTATCTGCCTGTGCCAGGCTGGACACACGTGTGCGACCTGAGGGACCGACATGCATTGTCTGAGGGCTTGTCCTGGCTCCATGCTGAGGATGTCTGAATGATCTCAGAACTGCTTCTGCCTCGGGATAAGAAAGTGGGCTGTAGCTCCAGACTCTGCCCGTGCCATGCTGAGAGGGTGAGCATTGCTGGGCGATGAGGGGGACCCCTCCCAGTCATGTTGCTTTGACTGACGAGAAGGAGAAAGTGCAAAGAGCTTTACCTCAAGTCCGCTCTCATTTCAGGCCAGCTGTCATGGATTCTGTGATGCCACCCCAGGATCTAGCAGCCACTCTGCACGGACATTATATTTCCCTCTCCCCATTTCCCAGAGAGCAGGAATTCCCCACTGCTGGCAGCTGCCAACTTGCAAGGCCTTCTTGTGCTAGTGGGAAGGTGAACTGGGCCCTTTGCCCATTGCAAAATGAAAGCAGGACGGTAGTCTTGCGTGATGTAAATCAAGGCTGTGCATACCTGCTCGGGTTCACTGGCCTCATGGTGTGAGGCATGTGCTCCCTTCAGTGACTCTTGCCTGCTCCACGTGCAGAGGACATGGGGTGTGCGGGCTCTGCCCAGTCTGTACTGAGCAGGCACGTATATGCTGAGGAATCGGTGTATTAACAGGTAAAACAGCAGGCACAGCCTGAAGATTGCCTCTGCTTTTGGCTGAGATAGATAGTATGAAGCAAAAGCACCAAGTACGTATAACCTGAGACCTCTGCGTGCTCCCGGTAGGCTGGTGGTGCATTACTGACTACTGTTTGCTCAGTCCATGCGTTGTTGGCCCATGCACCCTTCCCTCCGTACAACTCTCCTGTTGTCCCCTCCTCCTGCACATAAATGACTTGCAACTCTTCTGTTGCTTCCTTGCTACACAGAGAGGGCTTTATTTGGATTTGAGAATGAACGATAGGTCTGATGACAGTTCTAGGCTAAAGACGCCTGGGGATGGGAAACCTTTTGATGGCAGCTCTCTGTGTTGATGCCCTTTGGAAGTCACTATGCGATTCCCCTGTTTGCTGTGAGTCTGACACGTCTCGGGGATAGATTTGGCAGCAGTCCATACCTGGCTGCATCTGAGTTTTGAAGGCCTAGTGTCCAGCTGTAAGTCAACAACCATAGCCCAGTAGCTCTACACAGGGCAATGCTGGGCTGGTAAGAGGAGGTCGGTCATCCAGAAAGGCCCAGTGGAAGGTGTACATGCCTTACTGGTGGAAGTACCAGAATACCTTGCTGTAGGAATACCAGAGCAGGTATCCGGGTGAAACACCTTTCAGCAGCTGAAGTCCAAAGTCAAAGTCTGGAATCCATCCACATTCATTTCACCTATAATTCCAAGATCCTCCTGAGCACGCCAGGAGGTGACATGTAACCTCAGAGCTCTGATGGCCTCATGTGGAGAAGGTGTTTATATTTCCTTAGGGCTCTCTCTATCACCTGCTGAGTGTGTGTGTAAAAATCCGTGCCTTTTCATGGTTGCAATCACCACGGGCCAGTAGTTAGTATATAGGAATTGGTTTCGGGAGAGCTGGTTTCTCTTCCTAGCAGTGCTATTAACCTGCTTTCTGACTTGATCTAAGCACAGTTTCTCTGCCTGTCATGGCCGTCTCTGCAAGATGCTTCTTTAATTTGGAAACTAAATAATTAGCGTGTGGAAAAAAAAAAAAAAGGATTCAGATGCCCTCATGTGAGAGGTGCTTTAGGCAGGCAAAGCATTGCTTTATCCATCCTCAGTCACTCCTGCAGTGCTGGGATGTTTATTAGCCACTTGAGTTCCTTTAACACAAACCACTGATTTTCTCCCTGGACCCAGGCATTATTACTATGGGCCGGAGCCTGAGAGTAGGGCTACAACTTAGTTTTGTCCCTGCTATTCACCAGTCTGCTAGCTCCTCCCCTACCATCATAATGATCCAGCCTGTAGCAACCTACCATATGTGTATGGGGTGGAGGAATAGTGTAACGCAAATAGTGATTTGGTTTTAATATAACAAAAGGAATTGTGCTTTTGGAGTTACACTGATCCTTCCGCCTCCACCTGTTATTCATTTTGTCTCCTGTACCCATCTGTTCTGCTCCTCACCTTTGTCCTGCTCCCTTGACCATGCAGTCCTCCTGCTGCTGCTTCTCTCCTCCAGCTGGGTACCAGCCCTCCATTAGGCTGTGCTTCTTGGGGACTCCTGCTGGCAGCATCAGCCACTACCACCAGGGTCCTATTCCCTTCACCCTTCCTGGCCCTGGTATCAGAAGGGAAGCTGGTAGGAGGAAAAACTACATGGGTTCTTCCTTTGTCCTTCCAGTTGCTTTTGCAGCTTCCCCAGTTGTCCTCCACTTGGGCAGATGTCGCAGCTACTGCAAATGAGCACCTATAGACAGAGACAGCAAAATGGTGCATCCTCACCTGTCACGTTTTTGTTAGCATAGGTAACAGGTTGCCCACCCCCAGCAGGTGGCTGGGGAGGGGTATGGCTGCCATAGGAGCAATGCATACAGTACAAACTAGTATCACCATTCCTGCTTTCTTGAGGGTTCATACTTCTTCTGGGCTTGTCCCTTGGCTACTAATGCCACTGTTGGATGGCAGGCTGTGCTCCAGCTGTCTTGTTGGCCCAAGAGAGGATGTCCTGAGCCTGCCTTCCTCCCACCAGGGTTGGTTGGCTTTGGTGCCTCAAAAGGGAAGCCAGGATGTACTTATAGTCTTTTAAATTCTAACCAACAAATGTCAGTCCCATTCATTACTCATCTTACTTCTGAAGTTTCTTGAATTAATTCCAGCCATAATCACAGTATATCTCTATTTATAGAAAGCTGGGACATCTCACAATATTTTAACATTCTCTCTGTAGGGGACACCTTTCTGTAAGGGCTGGTAATTCGTGAAGCTAATAGGCTCTAAAAGAATCCTCCCTTGGTTTGAATACCCCTAAAATTTAGGGGTGCAGCAGAGTGTGTTTGGATCTGAACCTAGCTCTGAAGCTAGTTTTATTCCACTCTTCTCATAATTGCCTAGGAGTGAAACTGTGGTCTCAGGAACATCATGGTTTTTATGAATTGGAATGATTTCTAATAATTGGTGGTGTTCAGAGTAATTTAGTTTCGATTACTCTTATAATTGTTAAGACTATTATCAATTGGCATCCAGTTCGTCAGACTATTGAATGGAGTCTAATCCATTTATTTTATGAATAGTATCCAATGACCTTATAAATCTGCAATGTTAAGTACTCAGGGGTGAGCAGGTTGGGGCAGCATGGTACCATGCTTTGCTCTTTTTGCACAAGATGCCAGTAATTTATATTAGTTCAAATTGAAACCAGCAGGATGTAAACCACAATGCTTTTGAACTGACCATTGTTGTTCTTGTATCATTCCTTCTTCTGTCTGCCCACAGCTTTAGGAGTAAGGTATTCAGTGGTGGATTTATAAATAATTTAACCAAAATCATCTAGGTTTGGAAGGGTAGAGATAAGCAAGTTATCACTTGCTGATTTGCTGACAGTAAAATTTGCAGCCATGTAGTTTCATGTAAGAGTGAAGTCCACTGCTGGAAATCACCTGCTGAGAAAATGCAAGGAGGGCATCACCTGCTTGACTGTGCCTGAGAAACGTGGTGCAGCTGGGAGGCAGTACTGGAACAACAGGGAACTGGAATGATGGGGAACTGAGGCAAAGGGGCTTTTAGAAGCTGGACCAAAAGTTTTATCCTCAGCAGAGACACTTCACTGTAGACTGGAGAGCTGCACTGAAATGGCACTTGTGTTCCTCAGAACTGGGGGCACCTTTCTTAGGGTCAAGATTTTAATTCTTAGCTTGTTAAGTTGGAGTAGTCAGGCTGGCAGCTTGCAAAGACCTGGATTGCACAGGCTGAGTTGGAATCTGTCAGAATGGAGACTTTCCCTGATCAAAGATGAGAAACAGTGGTTTTAACCCTTCCTGCTCTTTGCATTTCCAGTGGAAGACCCAGAGGAACTTCAAGCCCTACATAGAGTTTTGAGGACAGACACCCACAACAGAAAATTGATATTTAATGTTGACTGTTAAAATTGCAGTCAAAAGCATGAAAAGGATCAACCAGTCCCACCTAAAGCACAGGATCTGGCAAACAGCCTTTCCCTTGTATCCTAAATTCCAGTCATAATACCAGCTAGAAGAGATTAAATCCTAAGGAAAGGACAAATGGAGCAAGGAGAAAAGACCTCCCTTCAAAATAACCGAAGAACTGAAGCTAACTGAAACCTCCATGAAGTAAACAGAAGTTGGATAACTTCCAGAAGATAGCTAGCAAAGTTAGTATGTGAATCAGTACCAGAAGCTCCTTATATGCTAAAACTAGATATGCAGCAAACAGAACCCTCCATGATGATGACAGTGTACAAGACTCTGTGGAAGACAAAAAAATTGACAAATTAGTGAAAAATGAGACCTAATGCCTTATAGGAACTTTTAGCAAATCTTCCTTTGCAGTTCAGTTAATTCTTCCTTCTGTTCTTTGTTTTCTTCCTTGGAGTTGTATGATTCCACAATTCAGGAAGAGATACCATAAGACAGTGCCTTATTTTGTAGAATTTCACTGCTTTTTAATTAGGGTGTGGCTGACAAGAGGGGTCTGAAATACATCACAATATTTTACCATTGTTCTGAACTGAGAAATAAGGGGTTGTTGTAAATTGAACTACCTTCTTAGAGGTGTCTGTTGTAGGCTGTAGAACTTCAGACCTTCCTTCCTTTCTAACTGTGGAGGTGCCTAAGTCCTAAAATAATTACACTTAAACCTGCAAAATCCCCTAAACGTTTAAAGGCTGGTTACTGGCATGCCTAGATGATCCTTGGTTTTATAAGCAATAATCAGCTCAATACCTACTTAATGGCTAGGCTACTGTGGGATCTACAAACCAAGTATTCTTCCAGTTGCTCTCCTTGCACAGCCAAAACGGGTAGGTTTGTCAGAGCACACCGGTCGAGTGTTCGCACAGAATGCGTCCAAGAGGAACGGAATGCACTACCTTCTTTTTATCCAGAAACACTTTAAAGTATTTACCCAGAGATGTGGTGAATATACCATCTCAGCCTGAGTAGATCTGCACCCCCACCTCCCAGGAGAATGTGCTGTTAGGCTATAGAGTATACTGGGACCAGTGTTTCCTGGAGAAGCTGATCTATTTTGCACAGACAAATAAAATATTAATTGGGCCAGAGCAAGAGAGTGAGAGACTATCATCCTGACTCTCTACCTTAGTGTTTATTATACTCATGGAGGGGAGGGAAGAGCTTTGGTTCAAGATTCACATCATACATTGTCAATAAGGCCAAAGCATTTTATGCCTGTCTTGTCTGTCTCCAGTAACATGGTGAACTGCAAGTTGATGGCTAAAACCATTAATAGGAGCCACAAAGGAGGGAGATCAGGATCTAGGAAAAGGGCAGAACAAGTCAGGATGTACTGATGCAAGATCATTGTTTCAAATCATCCTAGCTTATTTACAAAGCTGATGGAAGCAATCTCTGAACCATGAGCTTTGAATGCTTTGAAGACTTGTGAGGGCTGGATGAGGTGTCAGAAGGCTGAAAAAGAACGGGGAGAAGATAAGAAATTACAGACTACTCAGTTTAACTTCATTCCTGGGAAAAAAAAATGGTGGAAATAATCAAATAAAGCAGATTATTAGGAGCCAGCACAGATCTGTCAAGAGTAGATCATGTCAAACTAATTTAGCTTTCTTCTCTAACAAGCCTCGTGGATACAGGGGAAGCAGTTGTCATACCTTGTCATTTGTAAGGATTTTGACATTATCTCACAGGCTTTTATCATAAGCAAAGCAAAGAAACACGGTCCAAAGGAAAACATTACAGCAGGGATGCAGAACTGGTGTAGATAATCCTACTCGATGAACAATTCTCACTGATTTCCTGTTGAAACAGAAGACTCTATCGAGCGGGTTGCCACAAGCTTGAGCTGTGGCCTGTTAGTGCTTCATGTTTTCATTAAATACGTTGTACTTTATATTTTAATTTCAACCTGGATGACTATCTAGAGGAAGTGTTTTGTAAAATCTGCAGATGGCATGAACCAGGTATAGGCTGGTGGAAATTACTGAAATTCAAGACAAGCTTGTCAAACCAAGGACCTGGTTTGAACAGCATCAGAGCGAATGTAAAGTGCTCTCCATGGGAATGATTAATAAATTGCAGCCAGCTGTCCATGGAAGCCAACAGGCCAGCTAGCTATCCTTCAGGAGGGCAGACAGGGTCTCTAGAGGACCACAAATTCAGTGTTAGTCTAGAACATCATTCTACTGTCAAAAAGCAAAACATCATCTTACCAGGTTGTGCAAATGGCAGTATAGGCTGTAAGGCACATCTAATAAGCCTTCAGCTCTGATGAATACATGTAAGTCTCAGCTGAAATGTCATGCCTTAGTCTTGTACTGCACTCTTAAGAAAGTGTGATCCAGTGAGAGAGAGTGCAGACTGGGATAGTGAGAATTGCTGGAAGTCAAGGGAAATGTAATATGTGAGGAAAGACTGAAATAATTAGGGTTGTTTAACCTAAAAGGAATAAGGCTTAGAGGGGTCAGGATGCTAGTCTGGTGAGTGCAAGAAAATGGGAATAATCTGTTCTTCCTGTCTAGGGTGGATAAAACAAGGAGTAATGTTCTTTAATGGGCCATCAGAGTGATTCGGACTAGACTTCAGGAAGAGTCCAAAAGGATTGTGATGCACTGGAGTAGATTGTCTGGGAAAACTACAGCAGCTCCAATCACTGAAGGGCTGTAGGAGGTCCTTCTGGACCAGACGATGAACTAAATGGTGTCTTGTGCTCTCTCAACACTATTTTGTATGATTAGTATCAAATATTCACTGGAGCAGGAACTGGACGCAATCTGTCCTCTGGCAGAAGAGTGCTTAACCAGTAGGTTATAAGGCTATATTTACTTCTGTGCTCTCTCTATCTCTGACCTCATGCTTATTTAATTCTTCCATGAAAAGAGCCTGAGAACTTAAGAAGAAAAAGCTACAGGCAGCTTACTCTAAATAGTCTTCTGTAGGAGGAAGGTAAGGCCTGAGATCTTTTCAGGTACTTGAATCAACATCTCCTATAATTTAGGGAAGGTAGTCTCTCCACTGAGATACTAGGTAAATACCTATCTATTGCATGCTGTTAGAGGGGAACAATAGTTGTTGCCTCTTTCTGGGCAGGGGTTCAGGGCTTGGAATCCAAACCAGAAGATGCCTCCCTGTCCTGGTTTCAGCTGGGATGTAGTTAGCTGTCTTCCTAGTAGCTGGTACAGTGCTGTGTTTTGAGTTCAGTATGTGAAGAATGTTGATAACACTGATGTTTTCAGTTGTTGCTCAGTAGTGTTTAGACTAGAGTCAAGGATTTTTCAGCTTCTCATGCCCAGCCAGGGCACCTGACCCAAACTGGCCAACAGTGTATTCCATACCATGTGACGTCCCATCTAGTTTAGGAACTGGGAAGGGGGAGGCAGGGAATCGCCGCTCGGGGACTGGCTGGGTGTCGGTCGGCGGGTGGTGAGCAATTGCCCTGCGCATCAATTGTACATTCCAATCCTTTTATTACTACTGTTGGCATTTTATTAGTGTTATCATTATCATTATTAGTTTCTTCTTTTCTGTTCTATTAAACTGTTCTTATCTCAACCCACGAGTTTTACTTCTTTTCCTGATTTTCTCCCCCATCCCACTGGATGGGGGGGAGTGAGTGAGTGGCTGCGTGGTGCTTAGTTGCTGGCTGGGGTTAAACCACAACACTCCCTGATAACCAGAGTAAGATGCCTAAACCCAGATAGTTTAGATGCTGCTCTGTCTTCAGCATTTATTTATTTGGTGTATTGTGATACTGAGGTACCTAGTTCTCCCCATATTTTCTAGTGGACTTAAGACTATGGTTTCTGTAAGGCATCTCACCTTCTTCCTAAACTTAGTTCCAGCATCCGTCTTCTGAACACGGACATCTGCTGGAACACCACACTGAGGTTCCCTTTTCATCATCCTCAGGAGAGAATTATTACAAGGGATTTATCAGTCGGTGGCTTCTTCTACCTGCCTAACATGAATTGTCTCAAAGCATTTATATGGCAGTCACTCAGAAATTCCCAACTGGAGTGCTGTACCCCTACTAGCACACACCTTCAGTGCTTAATCCCCTCTGCTCCCATTATGATGTGTCCCAGCGGTTGCTGGGAATACTGAATAAAACATGCTGAGAAATAATATTCACCTTCACTGGATATATTCTCATACAGCAGAAGAGCCACTGCTGCATGAGAATATAGAAGAACTAAAGCTGACCTGTGGTATCTTCCATTACCACGTGCTGAGTCCATACAACCCTCAGGAAGATATCCTTTCTTCAGTTATTCCAAAGCCTTTACACAACACAAGAGGGGGAACAAGACACCCTGCCTATAGTCAGGATTACCCAACTTTTGGGGGAATGAGATAAATTGTAATAGTCAAAGACAATCTCTTCAACTACATCAAATTTGGCTGAGCTTTCCCTGTTTGGATAAGAATTTTCTTGGTAGGGGTCTTCTTCAAATAGACACTGTGGGTTTTTAATTTGTTATTTGGATGTATCTGCTGAGATTAGAGGAATAAAGCTTTGAAAGTGTAAAGAGTTTTGCAACCATTTAATAAGCAACAGTTGCGCCTTTATAATATAAGGAAAGAGAATGCCATTATGATTTCAAATGATGAAATTTCCTATTTTCTTCCTTTTTAGTTTATGTTTTTAAAGTAAGAAATTAAACACTTTTGTTAAGCATACATTGGATTTTCAAAGTCAAACACTTAGGATCTAGAGAATTAATTAAAATGGTTGCCTATCCATCTTTAATTTGTCTTCTCTCACATATAGGCATAATGACGTGGTCCTTAATTATAAGATCAAATACTGGTATATATTTTTTTCAGTAGGATCCCTGTCCCATTCAGTGCACAGAATGGAATATACTTAGGGACTGAATGAGTTTTGCCATAAAGGGAGGTGTTTTCTATAGGTCTCCTGTTTCATTTACTGCCAGTGATGAAGGTTATGTATTGAATTGGGCGGGGGGCTGTTCAAAAATGGAAGAATGGTCTCATGTTTTGGCAATTGAATACTGCCCTGAAGAATTAGGCTTTTTCCTGCCTTTTGCCACGAGTTCCTATGTGATATGAAAAAGCCATATAAATGAGGTTTTTCCATGGGTGGCCACTAATTGGTGTGTTCTCATTTTCTGGCTTCTCAGTCTGAGACACCTGGGGTCCGACTTGCAGAAGTGCAGAGGCAGTATTGTATGGAGTTCTGCTCTCAACGCGCACAGAGCTGGGGAAATGTTAATCTAAGGCATCGCAAATGAGGGACCCAAAATTAGTGGGTGCTCTGGCCATTTTGACCTTAGCCTCTTTGTGTCTGATTTCACTGTCTGTAAAATAGAGATAAGAACCCCACCTACCTCCCTGGGAGAACATCCATTAAAGCTCGTGAAGCACTGAGATATTACGGCAAAATAGCACCACAGAAAAAGACCATGAGGAAATCAGTATTCTGCGTTCAGTGATGGGTTTGAATGATGTGTGGCAAATAAGGCACTTTGCCATGCCTGAAATTAGGGTAACAGGAAAATACTGAATCGCTACCCACTCAGTGAGCTCTGTCTATCCTTTGTTGTAGCTGGGGTGGGGGAGACTTGCAAGAAAAAAAAGATACGATAAAGACTATTATAAGGCATATGCACAAGGGAGTCAAAGTGATGTTTCAGAGGTAGTCTCCATTTTACATTTTCTACTTCAGCCTTTACCATGTGCCCAGAAAGATGCTTATAAGACAGGCTTTTTATGTAATACATGAGTCACGCTACTTTGTACTTGTGCCTGTGAACGATGGGTTGCAAAATAATTGGGCAAAAATGAGCCAAATGTGTTATCACTGAAACTAGTACTACACTTTTCACTGGATCCTTAACAAATCAAGCCTGGAACACTCTTGTTATTACTCCTTTTGTATGTGAGGAAGCTGAGACACAGAAGAAAGTGGAATTACCTGCTGAAGTCATTCTGCCTGTTTTCTCTATATACAACCAATAGCTTTTAAACCAGTATTCACATGCCTTGCATGACTTAATCTAGGAATGACAGAAAAAGTATGGGTTTGTTCCTCTCTTCTTCCCCTCCCTTCCCCCCGCCGGAAGAAATAGCTTGAGTAATGCAAATCGTTTGTTTGCTTTATTTGCCAGTCGCTTTATATTTGTGTCTGTGGGAGTGGGGCATGTCTCTGCCTACAGGACTCCACGGGAGGATCTCCTGAGGGAGGGCTGAGCTGGAGAGTTGAGGAAGCAAGCATGTCTATGGTATCACAGGTCCTACGTCCCAACCTTGGTGCTGTTCTCATTAAGTTCGGGCCCTCGGTTGCTGCCCTGGAGGATCTCCAGGTGGGGAGGTTGTGCTTGCACCAGGAGAGGCAGTCTTGTCTGGAACATAAGCTCCAGAGCACGATGGGCTTAAGAAAGAGGTCAGAGCCTTCAAACTGGGCTTAACAGGGAGACCAAGAAGAGGCAAGAACCTCGGTGATAAACAGTCATACACTTTTATTAATGAGAGCCTGCCTGCGGTTTCTCCCTAGTCTGAATACGCTGTTGTTATGGTGGAGGCCGCGAATGTCTGTATTGCCTTCCTCAAATCTCTGGTGCATAAGATGGGATACAATTTTCTGGCCAGGCACAGGTGGGAATTTTTCCCACCATTGCTACGTATGCTGGCCACTGATGAACTGATACGTTGCCTCCTAGGCCTCTGTGTCCATGAATTATCTGTAGAAGAAAGTTTACTTCTCCCAGGGGGGCACAAAGCAGCCTAATATGCTCAAGGGAGAGCTGTTCTTAGCAGAGACTGAAATGGAAATACAGAAATCCCAGTGTAGAAGTTCAGAAGTCTTGGGAAAAAAGCAATTCATCAGCACTCCATAAGCATGGAAGAAGAGTTGTGCCTATGTCTGCTGTTCTGAGATGTGCCATCATGGCATGACACTGCAAACCCACCAAATCTAACTGCTGGTTATGGCTTGAAGCCTATGCCTTATGAGGATACTCTGTCTCCTATTTTGAAGACCTTCTGCTGAGATTGCCCTCCATGGCAGCTTAAGAGACCCTCCTCCCGCTCCTCTGGAGTTAAACCTCTGGCTGTCAGGACTGATGCAGAGTTGATGGTCAAGTCGGAGTGATCTGGAGAGATACTTCATGGAGGCAGTGTAGGTGGCCAAAAGAGAAGGTCCTGTTGGCAGGTCTGGAGGAAGGACCCTGCGCCTCTGCCAGTTAAGAATGGAAGTGGAGAGGCTGTCAGCGTAGGGAAGAAAGAGACCTTGTTGCAAAGTGAATGTGGTGGTGTCTCTCTGGGCCAAACGCCAATGTGGTGGTGTCTCTCTGATGCATGTTTGCCAAGAAGGTAGTGGAAATGTAGGTCTTGTGTTAGCATTTGTGAAGTGGAGGGGATTTTGTAGCCCCTACTGCTCCCAAATCAGATGGGGTTTCAGCTGACCCCCAGGGCAACCCCTGCTTCTGGCTTTGTCACAGAAGAAGCGTACACTGCCACAGCACAGATATTAAGAGGGAGGCAGAAAAGGCACCGGGCTGTGTCAGGAGATAATTTTGTTGGAAACATCTACAATCGTTTGGCTCCACCGGCTGCTTCTCCCCACAGAAGGAGAAGCACTGACCACAGCAGGTAATACTGCAACTTGTAAGCACCCACTCCAGAACTGAAGGGACCTTACCAAGCTAAGGTCAGCCTCCTCGTCTCACAAGGTGCAGTAAGTGGCCCCACTGGCAGGGCTTGCTTTCTTCTCTTTCTTTTCTGTGGTTCTGACCTGTCCCTGCAGAGAGCAAAATGTGCTTCTCATTGCTCTGCCTCCTTATATCCAGGCCCATTCAGTTCCATCTTTCACATATGATTCATTGCGTCTCAGCTTCACACAGTATGGTATTGTCGATGCTGATATCCCCAACCTGTAATTTTTCAACTTCTCTCCTGGGTACTTGCCTCTAAGCTTTTCCTGGTGTCAGGCGCAGCAGGCGACAGAGTATGCTGAGTACCTCTGAGGGGTACCATACAGAGCGATTCTGCTGTTTGGAAATTCGTTTATGAAAACTGAGCAGCGCAGAAATGCCTGGAGAAGCTAATCAGAATTGGAGATGGGCACAGTTTTTAAAAAACACGAGTTTCGAGTACTGTGGTGTAAACAAGAGGTCACTTTGCTGCCAGTGGCAGTGAAATAGCACTCAGTCATACAGAGCACAGGAAAATGCTGAACAGGATTTCTGTCATTCCTTTGCTCCACTTTCATCAACACCCTGTGCTTCTGCCCTGCAGCACCCCTGCTATTCCAGCTCTGATGTTGCAGGGTAGGCACCGAGTTGCTGAAAACTAGGCAAGGATATAACTGATCCTTTGAACAAAGTAATGCTCTGTTCAGTAGCTTTTTGTACATATTAAATGATTAAATCTTTAGGGGCTTTTCCCTGATGTAGTAATTGTGCACTCATTAAATTGCCACATAAGACTTACTTCCTATTAATTTATTTTTTGCTAAGAAAAATGTTTCATTTTCCACTGATAATCCTGCCTCACCTGATTCAAGGATGGCCAACTTGTGGCTTTTATGCCACAGGCAGATACTGAGCGATTGAAGTATGACTCCCACAATGGAGATACGTCATATTACTGACTGCTGATGTTAGGACTACTTTTTTATCAGTATCTCCATGTGGGAGGAAGCTCTCAGGGGCTTCTGAAGCCAACAGCTCCCTACAAGCTGTGGGACTCAGCTGGGCACCCAGCTTCACCCCATGCCACACTGGGTGCTCGGACCCCAGGGAACCGTTGCTGTTTTCTGCCTGGGAGCTACTTGCTGAAAAATCCCTCACCTTGGGTCACTGAGTAGGGGTTTGCCACTTCTTGGGCATTGGAAGGTTTGTTGTTTTTTTAAGATGCTCGTGGGGCCAGGAGGTTTGAGCTCCCATAATCTAGTTAATTGCATTTTAGAAAGTGAAATCTGGGTAAAAGTTTAATTAACCCACATTACTAGGAGTGGAAATCGATTTAGGCTTCAGCTGCAACATGGGCTAGTATATTTGTGAAAAAAGACCACAGAGAAACTATGTTAGGAGAAAGTTATTAAGGCTGCTAAGTCAAGTATTAAAAAATTAGCCAATATTGGAAATGCAGTTGCCTGTTCAACCTCAGCATGGTCTCCTCTTGTGAATGTATTTCAGTACGCTTCTAATAACAGGAACACATCTTATTTTTCTTTCCAGGGATTCCTGCGGCATTCAGGTCACAGAATGGACAGTGCTCACCTAATGAGCAGTTATTCAATATTTTGTTCTCTCTTAGTAAGTCAGCGTGTGACCCCATAGCTTCGCTCAATAAGTACTATTCAAACTCTGCTGTGAAATCAGAAATACTAATTTTCTCCTGGGCTGTCTTGTGATTCTGAGCACATCCCTAACATTACTTAGTAAATCTTTGCAACACCCATGTGAGATAACCGAGTATTTTTACTCCGTTTTTGCAGATGGACAACCAAGGCACAAAGAGAGTTTGGTCAGCAGGACTCCCTAATTCTGTGTGCTGAATTAGAGAAACAGAGAACCTGAGTTTTATTTGTAGTTTTTATTTTCAATTGCACATATCTGAAAACATCTCCCATTACTCTCAGCTGCATCTCTGAGTGCTCAGCAGTGCTCCTAATCAGACTCGAGGTGTCTGAAACCATCTACTCAAAGATGTAGAACATGGCACTAGGAATCACCCTGTGAAAAGTATGGGCCAGGATAACAGAGGAATTCAGCAGCAAAGGTAGGGCAGTGCTGTAGGACAGCCGTCTGCCAGCTGCCCTAACCCTGAGAGCCTCTGTTCTCCTTTGCCAAGCCTCTGCCTACTGCTTTTTAACTTTCCAACTTCCAGCTGCAAAAAATAGGACCAAGATTTTAGTGTAATCCCTTTATACCCCTAAGTTTCCTAAGCTTCAAATACCAGATTTCCTACTAACACTTTAAGTCTTCTTTAAGCTCCTTTGTTTTACTTTGCTATCTTTCAGCAGATATTTACAAGCCTGGTTCCAAACAGTGGCAGGGTGGTATCAGGTAATTTACAGAACTCCTAACAAACAAGATTTATATAGTCAGGAGCCTAGCAGGATTTTCAAAGAGCCTTGGTGCCTAATTCGCACTGGTTTTAATAGGATTAAGGCAAGTAGGCATTTGTCAAGATCCCGCTATTCGTTCCTTAAAACCTGGCCCTGTAATTCTTCTTTCAATCAAGTTTATGTTGACTCACTAGAGCTAAAGCATAGGAATGTGTACTAAAATGTTAATAATTCATGAATGTTTGTAAAGTGCTGTGAGAGTACAATCTGGAAAGCAGGCATCTTGGGGGGATGTGTTATATTTTCTTCAGGCTTCAAAATAATTGCTTATGCAAGCAAAGCACAATACAGGTGGAAACTTTTTTCCTCTGCTTTGCGCTGAGATTGAAATGTTAGTCACCTGAAAGCCCCAACAGGTGCTCCAATTCTACACGGAGTACTCTCAGATATTACTAAGGATTAAGCAGATGCCAAAACCTTGAGTTAGTGACTGGCTTGAAAGAGTACCGAAAGTGTTTGTGCATTCGTAACTTGTTCCTTCTGGAAGGGATCAAATGACTCGTGTTGAATTTAATCTGTTTGAAAATATTCCACATCTAGGCTTCATTTCTGATTTCATTTCAGCAGGATTTAGTGAATTGGTTATGCAAACTGACTTCAGGAGGTGGATTTCTTGCAAATTACTCACTTACTCCACTATGTTTTTTTATATATATATATATATATATGTGTGTGTGTGTGTGTGTGACAAGCAGTTTGTGATAGTTATACAATATGATTTCCTCTTTCTGACTGGGAAGGAGAAAGAAGAAAGAGTTACTGAAAAAAAAAAAGAAAAAAAGAAAAAAAAAGCCACACTCCTGGGCTAAAATTTTAGATCCGTAATCATTCACTGTAATGGAATTTGCATGATATGTGTCTATTTCCATGGCTTAGGGACCAGTTCATCTGAAAAGTAGAGTACAACTAATGGCATGACCTGGTCACGTATGACATTTGCATATCATAATCTTTGCTTCATTTGAGCAGACCTACAGTTTGCCTAACTCCAATGATGTGTCCTATGAAGGACTTAGTATTGTTACTGTTAATGGGTCAGTGAAGTGGACTGGCAAGAACCAGCCTTGTCCTGTCACTTCCTGAAGAAGCAGGAATTATGTCTTTCTACCAAGAAATGGCTCTATATTTTAGATGGTACTAGGAGAAAGCAAGCTGGTTCCTACAGTATCTGAACTGTTTTTCCTCTGTAAACCAGTGTGCTGCCTGTGCCCTTTCTTGTGTTCAGCACACACCCATTGTCTTGATTCCTGTTGCTTGTTTCCTTGCTTCCTTTCCCAGCACCACAAGGGAGATATATCCCAAGGATGTAGAAATAATAATGGTTGTCGTCATCTTCATAAACCCTCATGCATTTGGCTCTTCTCACAGTGGGCACCTCTTCCTTCATCTGGAACCTCACCATTAGGACAATAGAAGCCCAGATGGAAACTCTTGGAGAACCTCTGAAAAGCGTTTGACATCCTTTCATTCCATCTTACTTGTCCTAGCCTGCTCCAGCTACCCAACTTCTTGACATCCTCAGAACGCTCCTAAATACACTGAATAGCATTTGGGGGAGGCTGATAGGAAACGGAGCAGTCAGACTCAGGACTGTGTTTAACAATCTGCGTGGATTGCTATCTATCTATAGGACACTTGGCCATTCACAAGTTTCCCTAAGCTTTTTTTTTCTTCTTTTTTTCCCTAAGTGCTTAGCTATTTTCAGCACCATCTATGTTCATGGCTGCAGCTTTTCCTACTGCCTTTGGGAGTCTGATCCACACATTGATTTATTTTTAGCTATATTGCTAATTATTATTTTTGTGAGTATAGTGTTTCATTATTCATTAAAGCTGGGGAGACATTTTAGTCAGTTCTCAGTAGAACAAATGTGAATTCAGTAACCAAAGTAAGATTTCTGAGTAGGGCTTAAGAGGGCTAGGAAGAGTGATCTGGCAAAGAAGGCTGGTATGACAGGTAAGAGCTATTGATATATGAAGGAGTGTTACTAAGAAAAGCAGAAACAAGCTATTCTCAAAGCAGACAAGACGCAAGGGGCTGGCTGAAACTCTGGGAGGAACTCTGTAGTCCACCAAGGAATAAACTGCCAGAGAAACCCAGAGAATCATCTTTCGGGGAAATCTCCAAAGATGGGTAAAACCCACTGGTTATGCAGGGTAGGTTAAAGATGAAGAACATCAGCCCTGCTGCAGTGCACAGGGAGGGCCTAAAGGACCCTGGAGAATTCTAATTATTTGCTCTTCAGTGTGTGACAAAGCTGCACAGTGTGATCTGGCCCTTACTAAGAAAAGAGGAAACACTGCACATTTTCTGGTGTTAGATCGTCTGTATGTACTTCCCAGTGCTTTCTGTCTGGCTTTGCACAGGATCCTGAGCGAAGAAGGTTCCTATTCCAGAAACTCAAAAGTCTTCCTCAGGATGAACACCCTCTTTCCGCATCACATCTGCAGCAGAGCAGAAAGAAGTGGAAGGAGCTTTGTGCACCCTGCCTGCCCAGCCATTCATTCTTGCCAGGGGTCCCTTTTCCCTCGACTTCTCTGCCAGGGCGGCTGCTGAGTAAAGCTCTCCACACGGAGGGCTCCAGGGGTGCCTGGATATACGGTATGGTTGTGCTACAGATGCACCAGATACAGAGTGATCTAAACTGTGTGCCTGGGGAAAACACATTACAATGCGCAGTGCTTTGAGGCTACTGCTATGCTTCCTGAATGAAGAATGGAAAAAAGCCAGGAGACTTTAGGACCAAGATGTTTAAAGCTTATTGAAGCCCCTTTTTAATAACAACTTAAAGATGGGAAGCCCAGGGAGTGAAAAAATGGAAAGAAAGAACAGCTTTCCTACAGCAGGAAGCTTAGGAAAAGCTCTGGGTGACTGCTTAAATGTGGCTGTGATATACTAGCCCTTCTAAGTGGGGAATCCAAACACTTGTGGCTTTTTTCCCTAGCACATCTATTCAACATGTTCCTTTTGGCTGGAGATCTTTATAGCACTAACTTAAGAGCGTCCACAAAGGGTCTATCGCAGCATGTACTGCAGGCTTGCCTCCCCCCCTCGCCCTTTTTCAATAGGGCTGTATACAGTAGAGGAGCAAAGTAGGAAACAAAATGGCTCAAAGCCACATGTGCATTTCCCATAGCTCAGTGCCAGTCCCTAGAATAAGTGATTAAGCCCTGAGGCTACTGGGTCTCCTGTTCAGCTGCCTGTGGCCCCAAAGGATCTTTCCAGTCAAAGCCATGTCTGTGCTCTGGTGACAACCCTACCTGAAGGATGGGAGAGGGGTATGGCATGACACTGTGCCTTCGGCGCTGTGCCACTCAGGAGTGACAGCTCAAATCACAGGCCCGATTCATCAGTTGTACAGACCTTGGAAAGCACTGAAGTTATGCAAACTGGGCATGGGCTCAGGCAGTCAAGCCTAGGTTCTTGGGTGAAGGAAGCTGTGTCATACAGGTCCCCTCTGGAGACCTTTTCAGCTTCTGACAGACACTTATGCCTCCTTTCAGGATGTTCTCATCCTGCACTGACAGGAAGGAATAGATAAGAGCACAGCTTAAATATTGCACAGTGCTTTACCTTGCTACAACACCATGCATTTGAGGCTCTTGCAACACTACAAATACTTAATTCAATTAGGTTCAGAGTCCTTCTGGAACATAACAATGTCTCCTCTCACAAGTTGTTTGGAGCAGCAGACCACAGAGATCTTGTAAAAATGATCCCTAGTGAAAATGTCATTGAAATCAATGAAATTACACTCCACTTTCACCTTCTGACATTGCCTTTGGCATTTAATTTCCAATAAGATCCCAGTACAACTGTTTGTTAATAAGCTGTACAAACTTCGGGGTAGGAGGAATAGAGAGAGATGGACTAAGTCTTCTCATACTTTGCTGTAAGTCAGCAGTATCTAAGAGCTCATAGTGGGACCAGTGACCTGTTTCCTATATTCGATATCTTAAGAGTAGGTTTAACTCTTCCCGTTCTCACCTGAACTAGTGCCTAAGGAGGGAGGAGGTACGGGATCTTTCTCCTTCTTTCTCTGCTTGTACTTATAAAAGGAGTGAGAAAAAAAATGTAGGCCAAGAGTGATTTCACAGGATGTTTTCTATAAGGTGTCTAGCATCCAAGACGTGCTGTTGCTGTGAAGGATTCAGATCTGTAAGAGGGGTCCATGTCTTACCCATTGCTTGTGGTGAGTTCATACTCATGTTATCGTGACAGCCCTATCAGCTACCTTGCAGAAGATCTGTGGAGCAAACATCAGCAGCTGTGGTACCACTGAAGTAAAGGTGGGTGGAGAGAATGGCCAGGGCAAGCCAGAGGAAAAAGTACATGTGGATGCATGAGAGCAATCTCTGGGTCAGTCAAGCCTAGATGGACATGAAGATCTACAACACAAATCGGTAAGCAGCTTCTGCGAAGATCAGAGCCAGCACTCAACACCATCATTCTCTGCTTCCAGCACCAAGGCTGACACCCCGTCCTAGTAGAGCTGGGGCTGGTGTTGGTGGGGTCAGGCAGTCCCACGGAGCAAGAAGCAGAGCCAGCAGAGCCAATCCTGGCTGGTGAGGAGAGGCCATGCCACCGAGACCCGTTGAACCCTTCAGAACCAGAAGCTGAGAAAAAGCCAGCTGCCCCAGTGAGGAGATGAGTCTATACCAGTAGGTAGAAGCCTTTGCGACGGATTCCTGCTCTTTGGGGATACAAGATCCTGGTACACACACAGTTCAGCTCTGCGGTGGGCATGTGGGATTGGTCTATCTGGAACAAAAGCTGAAGAGGTTATGAGAGAGGATATCTTTGGTGGAGCTATTTTAGAGCCAGTTTATCAAATTACGTAGTCCTGCAACTCTGGTTACTTGGGTTTTGCTGGGGGCAGCTCTGGTGATTTGAAAGATTGTACTCTCCTCCTTGGGGAATGGGGAAGCTGTTGGCTAAAGGTGGTGCTGTGGGTTACACTCTCTTTCAGGAGATTAGAAAAGCAAAAGACAAAGGTCTGACCAGGAAGATAATGAACAGTAAGAAAGGCAATACTGACTTTACTGTCCTTGTCAGATCCTGATCAAGAATGCTGTTTGCTACCTTCTTCAGGTCACCCTGCCATTTCAGGTGGGATACACGCTCCTGTCCCCCCTGAAGTTCGACTGCTGTATGTGGCTGTGGGCGCAGGTAGCAGCTACAGGGTTTCACCCCAGCAGTAGCTGCAGTTCGGGAGGAGAGAGACCTTTTCTTCTTTGGGCAGGTGCTAGGTGTAAAGCAGTGGGGGGTGAAAGGTCCTCTAGAAACATCACTGTCCAGATGCTCTGTGGAGCAGAAGTTCATTGTAGAGCAATGATGTGGGAAGACAGAGGAGGCTGGTGCACAGCCAAAGCATTTTTGTCATTGAAGCCTTAGCTGACATGAGCATCGCTGGTGGGATGGTCTGTGATAATTGAATAGGGTATTCATGAGAACACCTTGCCTCCCCTGCAGCACCACAGCAAAACTTCAGGTTTCAAGGGCAGAGTAAGCATCGCCCGTTACATTTTACAAGTAGGGTGACACAGCTACAAGTGAAGAAGTGAACAGCCTTCATTCCCCACCTGGATTTCCTCTCTCATATCTCCCTGCTGCCTTGGAGAAGCTTCTCCATCACACTTCCCCCCGTCCGCGGTCCAGGATGGGGAAGGAGGAGGGAAGGCTCAGCCCAGGGCTGTCACACATTAACTCACCCACATCCAAATCAGCCTGCTTACTGACAGGGCCAGCTCCCCAGCAGGACACTGTTGAGAGGCTGACGCAGGGTCCTCAGGACCACTGCTAGCCCAGTGCTCACGGAAATGACAGCCAGGGTTGTGCAGCGAGGTGGCATGGGCCAGCGAGAGCACTGCTAACACCTCTTTCAGCTGTGGCACTGTCAGTCATGCCGATCTGCTCCAGGAGACCCTGCTTGGCTATTTAGCTGCCTGGTTTTTCTTGGTATTTCCTGCTGTTGTGCCCTTTGGATGTGGATCAGTGATTTTCTCTCTCTCTCCCTTGCCCTCTCCCTTCTTCTGTATCACATCTCTGTCATCGTGCCTCTTATTTATATGCCTCTCTTCCATTCAGTGCTTTGGCTTTGGACAGGTTTTACCTCTCTCCCCACCTTTCCTTTTCTCCTCTCCGTTTGGTTCCTTTATTCTTCCCTCTCCTCTCCTCTCATTCCTTTCCTTCTCTGCCTTGAGCTCTGTCTTCTCCCTCCCCTAGCCTTCCACCTTACCAGACCAGCTCCTTGCAGGGCCCCTTCTACCCACCCTGGGTTTCAGCCCCACACCTCCCTTCCCTGCCCACCTCTGCAGTGGCAAAGCCTGGGGCTGGGCAGGGGAGGAAGATTTTTGCTGCAATAGCAGATCCCACCCTCTAAGCATCTTCCCAAGCCACTGGGAGTTAGTCCGTGCCTTGCTTTCCCTAATTGCTGGGGATGTTTGTTTGACTTTAATGAACTTGCATATGCTTTCTCGGAAGATAATTGCCCCCATTTCCAGTGACATAAACTAAACTAATAATAATAATAATAATAATAATAATAATAATAGTCACTGCCAGAAGGAGGTACCAGAGGAGATTCAAGGTTAACAGGCAGGTTAAAAAGAAGGTTCAGAGACTGGATGGACTTGGGGCTTGAGCTTTTCGTTGTTATTCTGCTGGCTGCAAAAACCCTGGGCAAACCAGCAAGGAGCACAAGCAGGTGCTTGAGCTAGTGACAGGGCCTCAGTCTAGTTGCCCATGGACTGATGGTCCCAGCATGAAATTCCTCACAATTTCTAGGTGCAACCAGGAAAGCTCAAGGTAACCTCAGAGACCAGCAGTGGAAGGGCTTGTATTATCCCTGCCTGCAGTTTGCTCAGGTTAGGGAGAAGTAGGGATATTTCCCATCACTAGAGCTGGGTGCAGCCCAGTGTTCCCATGGAGGGAATGGGGTAGGAGCTGCAGGACACAAGCTGCTGCTTCTTGTAGAAAAGGCTCTAGAGACCTTGCGTAACCCTGGACTCTGGGGAGGCTCAGCAGCTGCCTGCATGGGATCTCAGAGAAGCAATTCTGAGCTCTAAATTAGCCTCTGGCCCTTGGCTGCAGCTAGAGCAGAAGCAAGTGTGTCCAGCCCTCATGGGGGTAGGCAATCTGAGCTACCAGAGGTTAATAACAATTCCCTGAAAAATTTCGTGGAGTCCAAAACTAAGCAAGCAAGAAGAAAAGAGAGTGAGAGAGAAAGGTGGGGAGGGAGAAGGAATGATAATTCAGGGTTTCATTACCTGCTCATGGTCAGCAGACCATGGGATTCAGAGTCTGAAGGTGTTATTTTAAAATAATTCACATAGTGGCAACCATCCTTGCCTGAACTACCCAGAACAAGACCACACAAACCACATAGTCTGAGCCTCAATAAAATTTCTCTTTAGTCCAGTGACATCCAAGTTTGCATTTCTGTCTAAACCCATCTGCAGCAGAAATCACATATTCTTTAAATGGGCTTTTCTAATCAAAGCATAGTTCAAGGGAAATTTTTCACCTGGTCCTTTTGCTGAATTTCTTCAACGTGGTCTATTTTGGGAGTGGATTTACACTGTCAGCTTGGATACCTTCCTGCTTCATTTCCAGGCTTTCGTCCCTTGATCTGAACGCCTGCTGGCTGGCTCCTTCTGGAGCGACACAATTATTTCCCTCCAAAAAGGAGACTAGGCACAACTGACAGCTCAGTTTGTGCCAGGATCCAACCTGAAGCAAGAGCAAAGGTGTTGATCATGCCAAACACCCAAGGCCTTCAACACAGTCCACAGACTGAGGCCATACCGCAGGATATACACGGTATATACAGGATATAATGCCCTTGACATTAACTGTGAAAGCACCGCCTTGGCAAGCTGCAACCCAGTCCTGTCTCTGAGACTTTGGGTGCTTTGAATTGAAAGATGAGTGAACGCATCCTGTGCCCCACAACCACCGAAGTGCTCCACAGAGCCCAGATCAGACCCAAGGCAAGTGCTTTTCCCCAATGACGTCCACAAGCCACTCTGCTCCAGGAAGCACCAGTCCTGGACATCAGCGACTTCGTATCAGCTTCAGGGGCAAGGCTCTTATTTCTTCACCCAGCCTGCAAAGGCAGCATAGGCAGTACTGAGTGCCTTTCTCCATTTAACCACTGGAGCTGTAGGAACTTCAGGGTGGTAGATGACACCATGGTTGACCACCAGCTTAACAGAAATAAGTTGACAAACAGAAGGGAGAGTCACAAAGCAGGTGAGGAGAGTATAATAGATTTATTGAGAAGGCACACTGAAAATATCTAAATAGGTCTAGCCGAGATTATTTTCTACCTGTCTTCTCAGTCACAGCACACAAGTGAATAACATCCATCCATCTGCCTGACCATCATTAGCTTATTCCATTCTAGGCACCATAAAATAGAGGGGAAGTTTCCTACACGTGAGAGGGTCTTGTAGAGGAAAGGATGGAAACTCCATTGTTACAGGATTTGAAACTGGTGAGCTGATATACCCTGGGGAACCATCCTGCATAAGCCTTCAGAAAGATGAATTAACCTTTTCTCTCTCAAGGGTGTTTTACCCGCCATCACCATAGTCATCCTGGGAAAAAAAGGAACTCTTGTTTGTTTCCTCGCTTTGCAGACAGGTTGTGCTGAGAGGTGCTATCCTGTAGCCAGGTGTCTTCACACCATTTAACTGGGTTAAAAAAAAGCTGTTCTCTGTGCTAAATTGCTTCTTCACTTCACAAGGCGTGAAAGCCTTTTCTCTTTCTCATGTGTCCATGCTTCACTCCTTCTGGGGAGACAGCTGGTCTTTTTTTTTAATGCATTCTGCTCCTTAAATGCCGTCTCTGAGACAAATCAGGTCATGTAGTGCCAGGCCCTCAAAAGCATTGAGGTGACTCAATCCCGTGAAATCAATGGGAGTCAGGTACCTAAATTTCTTCATCCGTCTGGGCCCAAGTGACCTTGAATAGCGTCAGTAGGAACACACGTTGTGCTTTAGTCAAGATTAGAGCATGGGCTGGGGTGCACCTTAACCCCACAAGTTCCACGGGGGGTTAGTTGGTTCAGCAGTAGCTAACTGAAGGAAAGATTTCCACACATACCTTAGCACAGGTGTCATGAGAAAGGAATGACTTGGGGTCCCCATATCTTTGCATGGAGAACACGGGGTGGGTTTTTTCCTTAGTAATGAGGTATCATATTGCCCTTGGGTTGTGAAGTGGGTTATCGATAATTGTCACTGGTCCTGCAGATGTCCAGGCTCTGGCCAGTATTGATGCCGTCTCTGGTGAAAGCTGTGCAAGTCCTAAATCGACTCCTGGCACATGGGTTTCAGAATACCAGGAGACAGCAACGTGAATCGAAGGGCTCTGGGATTTGGTGTCACGTTAAAGAGGAGTTCCTATCTAAGGACAGGAAGGAGCGGGATACCAGGGTAATGTCTGAGTGTGTAGCAGCCTGATCCTAGGATGAACATTAAGGAGGCTGACATATGCTATATATTGGTGGGCAGAGAAACACCAGGAAAGGGGGTTGGGTAGAGAGGACTGTATAATATTGAAAGACCTTTTAATGGAACAGTAAGTTCTTTCTTGATCTCTCCATCCCGGCATCCAAAATACAGAACTACGTGATTATTTTTCCAAGGCCAGGCAATGAGGTATGCCACAAGAGACAGGTGGACAAACAGCAAGCAAGGACCAAAGCACTCAGTCCCATCCTTTCTTGCTCTTTGTCTAGGTGTGGCTGCAAACACATGGAACATCTGGAAAACATCTAGTTTCTCCATTTCTCCTTTCCTGACTTACCAGCATGTGGGACAGTTAGAAGGGCCTGGAGGTTATAGTAACACTTTCTTCATTCTTTGCCATATTTTGACCCCTCTGTAAGCTGTGGGTTTGGAGATGGAAGGTGGAATGGTGGCCAGAGATTAGAAATCTTCTTGGGGGCATGGCTCCATGCAATTCCCACATTCTTGGTGCCTAAGAACTAACCTCTGCCCTACCTGTGTCTTAAACACTAATTTCTTATCTCCTACTCTCTCAGCTGTGTGACAGCAAAGAAAGTCTCACTTACAGGAACAGTCTGCCTGGGAAGGGATGTCCTAGAAACCTGGAGGTGTGGCAGACAAGCAGATGGAGATGGTGAGAGGATCATCCCTCCAGGATTGGAAAGATGTTGTGGGCTGTGTAGATAGAGACGTAAAAGCTTAACAGTGTGTTTCATAAAGGCAAAGCTTTGCACACTGGCTTCGGTGGGTACGTGGGGATGGTCCAAATAAAAAAATGGACATGCTTGACTATGTATGTCCTTTTATACATCCATACAGCTATGTATCCACCAGCCTCCATGATTTTAAGTCCTTCAGCCATTGAAGGATCTATGACTTATTTCACACTAAAGGAAACAGAGGACATTTGATCTGTGTAAAATGACAATACATTGCATGCACACTTACAGTATCATGAATATGTCAATATTAAGTACTAGTATGAGTTTACACATAAATGTGTAAATGAAGGGTGTGTGATGGAATATTAATATATGAAACTTATCCTTACCAGACCTGATTCCTGGCTGAGAGCTCTAGATTCTCTACAAACACTAGTAATAATAGTCGCTTTATTCCAGCCACAATACTACAACCAAGATGTCATACACGCATGGCAGATAGATAAGACAGACAGATTTCTTGTTTTCCACTGAGATGCTTTTGAATACATCCTGGCAGGGCTGACTCATCCTTTTAGCTTTCCAAGGAAGATAAATTGCTTTCCAGGATCTTCAATGTATACAAGTTATTTTTGAGTAGCTTCCTTAATTAAGGTTTATCTGCTGTGTGCGTAAGCCACAGATGAAGACCCCTTGTCTTTTTTTGTGTGAACAGAAGTTTCCCTCTGAACAATCTGTTTCTCACCCAACCCATTGTTATACAACATGACACACATACTATATGGATACCGTGTCCTACCCCAGAAGTAGCTGCAGGCCAGTAGCCTGAGAATAAGTCATTTCAAATGCCTGGGATGCTTCAGTGGGGAAGGACTGAATAGAAATGGGATTCCTGAGGGCCACAGTTGGCACAGACAAACTATTAGTACATTTCTTTCGTCCATGACCTTAAACTCCACCTCTGCCCCAGCCTCATGTTTCTTATCTTTTATATCTGAAATCATGCTGAAAGCAGCCTGTTGGAAATATATTTCGCAGTTGCAAACCTTGCGATCTGGCAAGGACTCAGACTGATGTCATCCCGACTGGGATAAGAGGACAATGATGTCATCAGAATAGCAAAGGAGCCTTTTAGCTCTGTAATGAGGTAGGTGCGGGCGAGAGGTTTCAGTCTGATCTCCCTGGAGAGAAAAGAAAAAGTGCTCTCCCGTTCCCTGGGATGAATTTACTGCCAGGTAAAGGGCTGGCTGGCAGTCGCAGCTCTCTGCGAGTTCATCTGTCAGAATAGCAGGAGAGCCAACCCTGCGGCTCACTGCGCCCTGGCCTCCTGCTAGCGGTGAGAAGGAGATAAGCCTTCGAAGGGCTGCATAGCCCAGGTGACAGGGTAACTCCTCTGGAGTCAGAGGCATGCAGACAGCAGGCCACTCTTCAAAATAGCCGTCCTGGTTGGAGCAGGAGGTACGTGGGATGTGAGAGCAGCAAGGCCAGTGGCAAGGGAGATCTCCTTTCAGTCAATGGTCTTCATCTTTGTCCAGGGATTAACAATTTTGTCACATTCACTAATGGTTTTGCAGGAGTCAGGCATATGGGACTGGACCTTTAGGGTCTTGTAGTTACGTCTGAATTGTCTTTCCAGTCTCCCAGTCCTGCCGCTGTTTGAAATTGGCCACAGTCCTTAGAGAGAGAGAGTCAAAGCTAGGGCATCTAAGTGTTATACAGTGCTATAAAGGAGTCTGTCTTCACGTTGCTGTGGCTACAGTGTAATGTAGGCATACTCAAGCTCTCCTCAAACCAGCTAGTCTGGGTATTAGTAGTTATGTTGCCACAGCAACACAGGACTTAACTGCGAGCTGCAAAACTTGCCTAAGGAGCAGGATGGATGAACCCGTGCAGAGCTCTGCACTACCCTGGCTGGATCACAGCTGTTCTGTGAACACGCTAGTTTAAAAGTACTTCCGATCTGTTTCCATCCCCTTGTGCTGAAGTAGGCCGAAAAGCTTACCCCAGATGCTGAATAGCACAGTGCAGTTAGCTATGCAAGCAAAAGACATACATGAATGGTTACAGCATGGTAACGTCTTTACACATAACCATCACCTGCTCTCTGACAAGCCGAGACGAGCATGAAAACCCACTTTCCATACCACATCGCTCAATGCACATGGGGAACCGTAGATGTAACTGCTCAGCTGCGCCCCCGTGGTAGCTACAACAACCGTTTTGTCCCTGGGCATGGTCAGGCGCATGAAAACTCCTTGTGCTGAATGCTGTGTATTAATATCAGTTGCATATTCATTCACAGGTTTTTTTACTCACCCCGTACACAAGCATCCCGGCGCCTAGTCTCACTCCCAGACTTATTTCGTGCTGTATACAGACCCATCCTCACCTCTGCACAGCTGTGTGGAGCGGTTCTTTTCCTTGATGATTTGGGGCTGCTCGTTCCTTGGCCACCGTACCCACTCAAGCTCACCCCTGTTTACCTGGGGAACGATCCCAGGTGGGCACCAGTGCTAGGATGGGGAATCCTGCGCTCACTGGGGACCCGGGGGAAATAGCGGGTACCACCTCTGGTATGCCAGTGGCCAAGCATTTGGTTCACCGGCACAGTTTCGCTCATACATGTGTGCCTGACCCTGTCTCACCCTGTGGAAATAATCCCTTCCAGTCTGTTTCCCAGTGATTGCTGCCAGTGTGACCAGTCCCCTCTCCCCCTCTTCACAGCCATGGTGGTTCCGGTGCCACACGTGCGTGCTGCAGTGGCTTCTTCTCCCTTATTCCTGCTGCACTCTTTTTGAATGTATTTATAAGCTGTCTCCTCTCTCTGTTCTTCTGGTCCCGGGCCTTTTTCCAGATGGCACCTCTCAGTTGCAATGGCCTGAGGAGTGGTTTCCTCTTCCCACCCAGGAATAAACGCTTGCTATCTTTCTCAGCCAGCTCGTTTTCTTTCTCTTGTGACCTGAGCCAGTGTTGGAAACCAGGTGCAGACAGCAAAGAGGCCAGTGGCTCTGCTTCCGAGTAGCTCTTTGAATGCTTCCCAATGGGAATATTAATAGAACAGTGTCCTTTCATCAATATGCAGCTGAGCTGTTACTTGCCCAAGGGCTGCTAAATTATTGGGGTGAAGCATGGTATGTCCTGTAGATTCAGTGGGGGTTTACAAGCTGAGCATTATCTGTCTGCAGCAGACCAGCATGAGGCACAGGCTCTGTTTTGGTCACACTGAAGACTCTAATGCATGGCTTATGTCTAAAAAACATGGGGAATGCCTGTTCTTTGTTGCAAAGCTGAATTCCCCCCAATAGTCAAGAGAAATTATAATTGCTGAAACAGGAAAGACTGGTATCTATCTGCCTATTATTCCTTCATTGAAACCATGAGCGGTGAGCAGAGGCAAAGTGCTTGGAGTGCTTGCAGGCAGGGCATTTGTGAGGAGTATATCCTGTGAATATCTGTGTATGTCTGACAGCATGCATCTGCGGTGGGGCGGGCAGCAATACTATTCTCTGTTGGCAGTCCTGAGCCAAAAAGCTATAAAGGACAAAATACTTGCTGTCATTAGAGTCACACACCTGTGAAACAAGGTGTCATTAAAAAGAAACAAAGACTTGAAGGCAAAGGTGGATTTGGAAGGACTGTGAAAATCCCCCTCAGGAGAGTGTTTTGAAAATGAGTAGGGGAAAAAAAATGGTATATTTCAAAATGGATGGGAAAATAAATCATGGGAATAGAGACAACCCAGCTGGTGCAAGCCTTTCCACGCAGCCAAGGTGCTCTCAGCATTGCTGATGGAGATGATGAGGTGCTTTAAATTCCTTTTACAAATGC
Organism: Haliaeetus albicilla; assembly: GCF_947461875.1. NCBI lineage: Eukaryota > Metazoa > Chordata > Aves > Accipitriformes > Accipitridae > Haliaeetus > Haliaeetus albicilla. The sequence goes on from NC_091488.1 coordinate 42,045,422, forward strand.
CCCACGTCTGTCCAGCCCCAGGATGAAATGAGAGCCACCTGGCTTCAAACTCCTACCAAATGGAAAGGCTGCTTTGAAACCTGTCACTGGTTAGCAGGAGGGGAAGGTGGGACATTCCCAATAAAACCAGAGCCTAGGCTGCCCCTGGAGTGATCTTAACTTATCTTCCTGTTTTCTTCTCTGTCCTCTTCCCTTGTTCTTCTTCAAAGGTTGAAAAAAATGAGGACGGGGACCAAAAGATTGAGCAAGATGGCATCAAACCAGAAGATAAAGCTCATAAGGCAGCCACCAAAATCCAGGCCAGCTTCCGTGGACACATAACAAGGAAAAAGCTCAAGGGGGAGAAGAAGGGAGATGCCCCGGCGTCTGAGACCGATGCCGCCGACAAGAAGGAGGAAGGCCCTGCCGGCGGAGCGGCCGAGAACAAAGAGAGCGAGGCTCCCACCGCCACAGAAGCGGCGGCCGCTGACAGTGCCCAGCTGGAGGAGGGCAGCAAAGACAGCAGCGCGCCAGCGGAGGAGAAAAAAGGGGATGGAGCCGCCGACACGGGCTCAGAGCAGCCAGCCCTGCAGGCTGCCGCTCCTGCCGCCTCCTCAGAGGAGAAGCCCGCTGCTGCCGCTGCCGCCGAAACGGAAAGTGCCACTAAAGCTTCCACTGACAACTCGCCGTCCTTGAAGGCTGATGAAGCCCAAGACAAAGAGGAGCCTAAACAAGCCGACGTGCCTGCTGCTGACACCACTGCCACCACCACCCCTGCCGCAGAGGATGCTACTGCCAAGGCAACAGCGCAACCCCAAATGGAGACAGTGGAGAGCAGCCAAACCGAAGAGAAGACAGGTGAGTGAATGCCTTGCTAGGGAGCGGGCCTCTCCAGAAATGGATACCTCCCTTGGTCTCTTGGGGACGCATCCGAGGTTGGCCAGCGAGAGCTGGCCTGGGGGTTAGACTTGAGAGTTAACAAGGGAATCCCCTTGCTGGGTTTAGGGGTGGGGAGAGTTGCATGTTCTTGCTTAACGCCCTCTTCCCTGCTTCCTGGCACCTTTTGGAAATACTGCACCTCCTCTCGAGTCTCCCGTTCCTCTAGGTGGAGGTGCCATCCAGACCTTTTTCCCTGGTGGCCGGAGAGTGTCAGCCAGCTGGGAGGCTTGGAGGAGCCTGGGAGAGGTCCCCAAACTCTACATTTGCTAAAGAGGGTGGTGAATCTTCTCAGTCAACTGGCAGAGGCAGTTCCAGTGGGGCAACAAAACAGCCCAAGGTGATACCAGCTCACTGGAGGCTGCCAACTTGAGCTGAAAAGCTCACAATACAAAAGCGCTCTCATGCTGCAGGAGGCCATTTAGCCTTGCTAGTGGGATGGTCAAGAAGGAGCCAAAAGTGTCTTTTTTCCATCTGCTTCTGAATGGATGAGATTCCTGGTACAACCATATCCCAGTCAGGAACATCTTGTTATCAGCATTGCTTATAGTTTCATCTACACCAATACTGCTAGCCTCTGTACTTGGAGTAGCCCATGACTGCCATACTTGCATGAAGCTTTTAGATGTGTCAGTTGGGTCAGACCCACGTGGTTAGAGGTAGGGAAGGGGAAGATTAAATAAAGGTCCTGACACCTCAGTGAGTGAGGACAGAAGAGAGGTTTGAATGCAAGCAGTCACTCTAGGAGGTGTTTTCAAGTCTTTGCTCTTGACTGAGTGCAACTCTGCTTAACTAGTTCCCCTGGGAAGAGGTGAAAAGTTTTGAGAGGCAAAAGTAAGCATTTTTGACAGAGGCGTAGTGTTTACAAGCCATAAAGAACAGCTGTTTTTGAATTGTGATACTGAGCTGGATAGAAAATGCATCAAAGACCACAGGATACTGTTGTTCTTGTTCTTTACCTTCCTTACCTTATCAAAGAAAGAGAACATAAACAAACCATTCACAAGCCATTCACAGGGCATTCTGCATTCTTTAGCTTGTTGGGACAAAAATGTGGCATATCACCTTGATATTCACAAACAGCCTGATGTAGATGTTACAGAGCCTCAGCATCCAGTCTTGTACTTACTGATGTTTCTCCATCATTTCATTTGGTTAACTACTACTTTTCCACAAATTACAATTCCCTCTCTCTAATTAGACTTCCAAGCTTCCTAGCTAACTTGGAGCTTCAGGTGACTCTACTCCTGCTCAACAAAGTGGACAGATAGGAAAGAATAGATATCCAAAAGGACAGATAAGTACTGGGAGAGGAGTTCATGCAGAACACTTATGATGTAAGGTATGGACAAGGGGAGCGGCCCTGAAGAGGGTGAGCCTAAACTGAATGTACACAAAAACAAAGGGTTGCTGGTTTTACCTCCTTTCATTTAAACATTTCTAGAGATAAGCGTTGAAGTTGCATCATCCAAGTTGGCTTTTTGTTGTTCAGGTCTCCATCTCTTTGTTCTTACTTTGTGTGATGAGTTGAGTGGCAAAATAAATGTCATGTGATTTGTGAAATCTAATTTGGTATGTTGCATGCTGTGCTTGCATTGTTTTTATACTTGATCAAAGGTATCAATGGCAAAAATAGGACAGAGTGAATCGGTGTTTTGGGGTCCTCTGTACACAGGATAACAAGTGCTAACTAACTTTTATTTAAGAGTGGGGATGCCTTATTCCTAAACAGGAATAGTGATTTGCTCTGAATTAACATTCTATTTTTATTTGGATTAATCTGCTCTAATGGATAGAGGTGGGAAATTCATAGTAGCAGGCTATTTAATTTGCTTAATTTTTACCTGTTTTGAGTCATCAGTCATCAAAGAATGGTTTATTTCTAAGCACTCTTCTAAATTATTTGCAGATACCTTCCTCGTGTTCTTGTTGGATTTAACATCATTTGAAGTGGCCAAGCATTCATGGCCACATTATTTGAAGTGGCCATTTAAATGCATGGTTTAATATGCATTTGCACATGATACTGTTACTTATGTAAATATCTAGCCAACAGAGTAAGTTGGAAAATCTACAATCAAATATATATATTTAAAAATGAGTTTTCAGTGATTGTTTGAGTGTTCAAGGCCAGTATGTGCATCTATTTATACTTATTCAATATGCATGCTGTAATACTCAAGCTTACTAATGTTTGCAGAAAGCAGACATGGAAGGTGTGTGGCCACAGTCAAACTGTAGTCTCTTTAAAATGTTAATGAATATAGATTTTTTTTTTTCTAAATTCCTATTCCAGTATGATATCAGCCTTCTAGTCACAAACTCAAACAGCTGGGCAAGTGCCCCCAGAGCCATCCAAGAAAGAAATGCAAAAAAGATTGAACAGGCTTTCTTGTCCATGTCTCTGAGGATGCTGGGTTGTGTTCTGCAATACACTCTATAGCACAATGTCCAGAATAGTAAGAAGCTGCTTTCTCCTTAAAGAATGTTCCACAAAAGAGCTTCATCACAGTATAAAAGTTTCCACAGACAGGAAATATTTCCTGACAGAAACCCTATGTTTTCTTTTTCCTGTCTTGATCCTATTTCTCCCTCTCATCTCTTTAAACCTCTCCGTTTCTCCCTTGGTACTTACTGTGTCCGTAGACTTAAAGACATTTGCCATGTTTCAACCTTTCTCCCAGTCATCCCCCAGCGAATGCAGCGCTGGTGGTTACTGGCACGGCTGTGATGGTCATTCACAAAGGAGGGAGGGCTACCAAACATCTGCCACTCCAGTACTCCTCCAGCCTGGGGACAGATCCTCTTTCAGCCTCATCAGTCCCCTTCTCCCAGAAGTCATCCCCTTGGCTTTCAAAGGTCATCTCTTATCGTTTCTGTGATCGAAGACTGGCACAGTAGTATGCGGTGTCAGGCTGCCAAAAATAAATCAAATTGGCTCCTAGCCAGTGTCATCGTTTGGCTGGTTGCCATGGCATGCTTGGCTGCTACTACCGTGAGGCGTGCCGACCGTGCTACTTTTGTGCAGTGATGTTCATCTGCCTTGAATTTTACTACAATGGCTGTACTGTGTTATCTGTGGATATCTTCCCCGGTGCAAACACAAGCAAAAGGCAAGGGCGTTTCATTTCTGTCCAGAAGAGGTTTTTGCCTTCATCTAAGGGCAGAACAAAAAAGACAGGAAGAGGGGAAAGGAATAACTAACCAGACAGAGAAGTGAATGATTTTTAGTGCTTAAATATTTAATGTTTCTGGAGGCGGGGAGAGGCTGGGTGATTGTTCATACCAGTCACTAATTCCCCTGACAGCCCTCAGCTCTCCTTGTTGTTCAGTTCCATGTACTCTACCTGTCTGTTGGTAATAGTTTAGCAAACAGCTTCAAACAACTGTCCTGTATCCAGTATTAGTTGATCTGGAACCCCAGGCATTCCCAGTTGTACAGTAGGGCAGTTTCTAAGCAATCCTCAATGTATCAAAAAGTAGATGGATTCCAACCTGGGTAAGGCAATAAATGAGTCAGTGGGCTTTGTTCAGTGGCAATGAGGGATTGATGTAAGCAGGACAGTCTCTTAGTTCTCTTCACGTCTTTTGGTGGGTGACTTGCATGCCAGGAAAGTGTTCTTTTATCTGAGCATCCTTGCCAAGACTTATGTTTATAGGCTTTCTTGTTATGATCCAACTTTTGCCTCCTTGGTGTTGGCATTAAGCTTAGAGAGGCTCCCTTAGATGCCAACCTACTCAACAGGACAAAATTCAAAAGTGGTAGGAGGGAATTTATACATTACATATGGATGAGGAGGTGAGACTTATTCTAATCTAGGTTGCATTGGCTGAACTCCAGAGAGTCTCCATCAAAGTTACTGGAAAGAGTCTACATTAGCGCAGCTTTGAAGCGAGATCAGCATCCAGCACAGCAGATTATAGAAGAAGATGGGCTACTGTGTGCCTTGTGGGGAGGAGAGGAGGTGAATGTCACACAACGTTAGATTCTCTTTGTACTTTCCCAGGTTTTCAAGTCTCGCCTCCCAATTTGGCTAGCTCTCACATCAAAAGCACTCTCAGATTGTCAGGTAAGAATACAACAAAGCCCAGAAATGTGAAAGAGTAAATTGTGCCTAAGGAAACAAATGGATCTTCTTTTGTTGGGAGATGAAGAATGCTTTCTCCTACTTGATGAAATAGCTTTACAATGGAGCAGTTTCACAGCTGAAATGAAAAATGAGCCAGATGACAATTGCTTTGCATGTAAGGGGGCCAGCAGTTCCCCCAGGACCCTGTATCCTGCAAGGAAGGAGCACTGGGAGGCACCATCTTCTCTTCACTTCCTCAGAGGGAACAAGTCCCTATGGATCCTTTTTCATGGTGTAGAGTTGAATCAGTTCTTTGTTTTCAGTTCAATCAGCATATTGATGGAAGAACAACACTTGCTGCACCTAGGGAGTGCTGGCTATATAAAGATTTGGAAAGGGAGACTGTCTATTGTCATGTACAAGCTAGAAGGTACAGCCTGCACTGTGCAAGAGGATTGCAGTTGTGTAACTGGAATTTTAGTCTTGGCCCATGGGTAGCTGGCATGAGGCATAACACCCTCACTGCCATTCCTGTTTCATGGGAGCTTATCTCTGCTGCTACACCTGGCAGCCAAGGAAAGCAATGCAAATACAGTAGTCTTTCCATGACTGCCCCAGAGGGAACAACGCTAAGCAAGCGTGCCAGCATTTTCTTGTCTGTAGTACTACTCCAGCAACAAAGTAAGAATATAAATGCAATTTAGACTACCTGTAGCATGCTGAAAGGTGTCAAAGTACGTGCCTAGTCCTCAGTTCCTTTGAAACTTTTAATCTTTGCATTGTGTCTACGTGGGTATAAGCATTGCAGATGTATTTCACATCCTGCTTTGCATTGGTGCAAATAGCCATGTGAGGGGCAGGATGAGGAAAGTGGAATGTCACGATTTTCCAGAGAACAGGAAACCTACATGCTACCTGCTACAGGCGCAAGATTTCCTTCTCTGTTGCAGTGAAATACTGTCTTTGGTCCCACGTGTGCCACAGGTCTGCTATGTTCTAATGAGATGCAGCTTGCCCTGTATAGGTGGTAACTGCGCTAGTAGGCTAGTGGTGAAGCAGGAGCTGACCGCTTTTAATGAAATCTTACGTGGCACTAAGCATATTTACCGATGACAACGTGTGGGCTGACTCTGGAAAAGGCCTCTTGAGGAGAGCGGGTTAACCACTGTTTTGCAGCAAGGAGGCACCAATTCTTTTGGGACCTCAGTAAGAAATGCATGGACACTCAAGGCTGGTTAACTGGTTTATTTTGTGAAGGATGGAAATTATAGGAAAGGTGGCAGCAATCTTTCATCCCCTCTGATGTTGGGAACCACAGCTGTTGCTGTATCGGCCAAGCCCGTCCTCGTTGATTGTGGCATGCTGCACAGAATTCCTGTTCACGGGGAGGTTGGCCAGCCTCAATCTTCTTCATGTCTTTGTAGTATTCTTCCAACTGAACAAAGCTATTGGTCTTGAACCTGTACAATACTGAACTTTCTAGATGGTATTCCAAGGTTCACTGAGAGTGTTACGCTCTTACACATCTCCATAGGAAGGAGCTCTTACAAGCAGTACGTACAGGTGGTATTTAACGCAGTGCATACTAATGTCACGGTATAAGCTTATGTTGTGTAGTGGTTGCTCCTGCTAGCACACGGCTCTCTATAGCCAAGGCCAATGGTTAAACTCCACCTAGATTTTGCTCAGAATCACTGTCTCCTCGTTACAACGTTTTCCGCAGTGGCCTGCTACAACTGCACTTGAATCATCTTCAGAAAATGCTCAGAAATCCCCACATGGGAGGAAGGCTTTCTGCCATAAATGATAACCAAATTTTCTACTGAGAAGGGCTCAAATAGCAGACCAGTGGACAGAATAGACAGACAGACAATGAAATTTTAGTGGCAGCTGTTTGCTGTAGTTGCCAGCAGTGCTCTGCACCACCACCAGTGTCATCTCTTTACACTAAGATCAAGTAGGCTGAACTTTTCAGATAGAAGCTTGCAGAGTATCAGCTGGGATTTGTGGCTCCAAGGAGCAGTACTTTAAAGGTAGCAGTACTGACTCTCTGGTACAGATGGCTGCCATGTGCAGAGGAAAGGGATTGGGAAAGTTCACCAGGTCAGCATGATCAGATTAGTTAGACGCTCCTGGAGAGCTGTGCAGTGGGTGCATTAATACTAGATTATCAGTGGCAGTGCAGTGATCACTTCCAATCTCTGTGGCAACTCTGTGGACTCTGGCAAGGTGAAGTTGTACTCCCAAGGGTCCATGCAAATAACTTCTAGAAGAACATAGAAACTGCCAAGCTAGGGCAGAACTAATCTCCGTTTATTGTACTTCTTGCAGTGGCTAGCACCAGATACTGCTATGGGCAGATGTGGGGTAAACTTCCTCTCTACTGCTAGGACTCATACCTGTCCTCTGCTGCCTAGGATTTGGTTTAACAGTTAAAGCATGATGTATTGTCTCTTTTGATACTAGTTATAACTGTGGCTTTATATGGCATATATATAAATGCACAATATCAGATTGACTAAGTGTCCACAGCTTCCCCAACTCCAACCAACTGCACAATGGCCGGAAAGTTCAACAGTGGATTGGCCACCATTGCCTTAAATATCTTTCTGTACTTGTGTTATGTCACAGAAAGAGCAAAAGCTTCTGATAGCACTACTTTGTGCCATTGATTATTGTACATAGCATCATATAGTATGCACACATGCATAGAGGCCATAGTACCATAGCTCTAGCTGTTCATCTCTTTCCTGAAGAAAACACAAGCAATGCTTTCATTTGCTTTTTATATGAAATGATTCCCATACTTTTTAGCATCTTTGTCTGCAAGCCCTTTATGAGATGGGGTGACAAACACTGCACACATTAGTCCAGAAAAGGCTGTGCTTGTATACACTTATTTCCAGAAAGGCAGTATTTCTTCTGTTTTGCTCCTCATCCCAGTCCTTATGCACACCAATATCTTTGGTTTTTGAACACAGCTACCCAGTGAGCACTGATGACTGAAATAACATCCAGGCCCATTGTGGACTTGGGAGTTCTCCTCTTTGTAGAAGGCACTGCACAAATATTTTATTCAGCCATATGATGGTCTGTGAGATTGGGCAGTGGCCAGGAGAACTGAGAACCAAAGAAAATGTAGGCAATTACAGGAGGCTTACAAGTCAAGCCACTGGCATCAGCTCTGTGGGATAGGTTCCACCTCCAGTTCTGGACCTCCAAGAGACCTGTGAAAGACCAACTTACACGAGCTCAATTTGAACAGGTCTCTAGCCACAATATATTTCTCAAGACTACATTCATGCTGCAAGCTTGACTTAAAGGAGGGCTTCCTCATTCCCTAGCTTTCCTCTTTGTTGGCGTTGAATGTCTTTCAGGCAGAACGTAGAGGAGATGCTAGATGATAGCATATGGGGGAAAACAGTGATGGAGAGTGCTGCTGTTGTGTGCATAGCTGTTCTCTGAAGGGGAGTCTGGTGTGGTTTTGCAGGTTACTAGAACTGTGACTTTCTTCCTAGTTCTGTATTCCCTGCTAAAGGTTCCCTTTGCATGTTCTTTAGCTCTAAAGGCCTGTACCACATCGAGAGCCTTGGCTTTATCATCACAAAATGAGAATGTGATTGGTGGAAATGTTTCTTTTTTCTTTCTGTGTCCTTAGCTACATCACTGTCAGCATGGGACACTGGAACAGAGATGACAATCGCAGCTGAGGTCCTGGCAGCCAGGACCCTTGTTGGACACCTGCCCTTAGCAGGGCTGCAGAGTAGTCAGGAAAAGAACTATGGAAACCTGGGCAGGGCCCAGAGATGGGAGAAAATGCTCTTCTCCTAATGACAGGAAAAGTGAGACTCAAGGCTTCATGTAAATAAGTCTTAGATAAAGGTCATAAGGTCCCAATTATCCAGTGTTCAAAGGACCACACGCTTCCCAGCTGTACCTTGAGGCAATAGCAAATGAGTCCTCTCTTCATTATGAAAGAAAGCAGAAGGTGGAAGACACTATTCAACCTCTCCATCTTCCTTCAGCAAAACACAGCAATGGGGAATGTTAGTAATGATAACCGGACATTACCTGTAACCTACAGGGCTTAATGAAGAAGAAAATCTCTCTGACACTTGGTAAAGCATCCAAATCCCAATGCTAAAGTGGTGCAGTGCTGCAGAACCATAGCTGACAATGCATTGCACGTACAGGGAAAGGGATGGGAGGACAGGAGTGAGAGCTGTGACCAGTCTGCAGAAGCATTCGCCAGTGCTGCTGACTTTGGCAGAACTGTCTTAGCAGCTGTGAAAAATGTTTCAAAGACCTTACTGGATAACCATTTGAAGAGATGGATGATGGAATAAAGTAAAAGTAATTTAAAGTTGGGGCGGTGGAAAGTACTTTTAAACACCCCTTTGCTGTTCTTAAAGGCTTTGGGCACCCATTGATTTGGAAATGACACAAGCCTCTGAGAGGGAGGTGTGGATGCAAGCTCCTGTGGACTAAGTCCATAACTGCCTAGTTTTTAGATGAGTGTAGGACTCCATCCCCTCACTGGGGGTGGGCTTAGAAATGAAGGAGTATGTATTCCAGCTTGGACACCCTGAGTTACCTGTCCCAAAATTTCTCTTCCAAGCTCCCCTTCTGCCTCACATCTTTTGCAGCCTGTTTGGAGGCAATGCTCCAGCTACAGGGCTGAAATCTAAGCCTCACTAACTTAGGTAAGGCTAGGATTTCACCCGTGATTTCAGCATTAGCATTGTAGGCAATTCAGAGTAATCTTCAGTCATCGGTGCTGAAACAAGGGATATGCCACAGGGGACCAAGCCCTGGGCTGGAGCCTGCCCTGCTGCACTTCAGAAAGACATGCGAGTTGAAGGAGTCTGTGGTCTTTATCTTAGATCTGCTCACAAGTGGTCTGTATGTTTCTTCCCCTGGGAGGGACTCAGTGCAATATTGTAATATTGGTCTTCTGCTTTCCGTTGTGGTCAGAAGGGATGGAAGTTCCCTGTGTTCACAGGGTCTCATCAGAGGGCTGCTGTGAGGTTGTCTTTGGTAGGGCTGCTACAATCTATACAAGCAGCACTTCTGTCTGGCCCTTTGTCTGCATTCACAGTCCATTATTCAACTACTACACCAGGGATCCAGATGGTGAAAGCACAGGGAAAGAAGTAACTTCTTTATTGCCAAACAGTGAGCAGGCATGACTGTCGCCTAGATCTCCTAACCTTGTACCACACCTGCTCGGTCCTGCACCCGTCCCACAGTACAGCTCCTAGGGTTCGGCGTGGACATCCAGGGTGCTGCAGGTTTGCAGGTCAGTGGGGCTGGTGGGTGTTTGAGAGATCCTTCAGCAGTGTGAACGGTTTTGGAACATGCCTTTAATCTTATCTGTGGGGGTGAAAGTACTCTTTGCACAAACCTGTCCCAGTACTGATGCCAAGCCTTTGTTGGGAGACTTCAGTGTCGCCAAACGTGGCGTTGGGCACAGGGATGGAACTTGACCTCTTGTCCATGACACAACCTCTCCCAAACACACCTGAGGCCCAGCAGGAAGGCAGAGGGAAGAAAGGCACAGCACTGCTACTGAGCAGCACTGCTTCTCTGGAGGAACAGCAGACTTCAGTCTCAAGAAATAGTAACTCAGCACTGTTCACTGCACTCAATAAAGAGACACAAAATGAAAAAGAAAACGTTTCTTTGTGCCTCAAGCTAGAAACCTTCTTCATGGCTGAAGCCAAATGACTATGAGAAAGATGGATGGAGTCACTGATTTTTACAGCAGGGAACAAGGAGAAAATTCCAGGCATTCCTAACTGATGTAGCGTGCAACTACTTCTTGTCCTCATTTCTAGCCAATCATATGTATGTGTTTATACCAAACAGAGGAGTCAAGCCTAGTTGCCTTTCAAACCACCTCCATGCAGGGCTTCTGAGTGCTGCTGGGCTGGAATTTTTCTGTAAAACTTCCCCCCCCCGCCACTGAAGGACCCTTTAATTTGTCAAAACCAAACATAGTGTACCAGTACCAGGAATGATGGGATTTGTACATTAAAGTAGTAAGAGAAGTCTTTGCCTGCTTTTAATGTAGCTAGCATGTGAGGGTCAGGTATTCCCTGAATGGGATGAAAGACAAGACGGGCCCATGCCTTACCCTAGGAAGCTGAAATCCAGTGAGCTTTGCAAGCAAGCCATTGGGTTGCTGCATGAAATTTCCCCTGATCCCTCCTGCTGGAGCTGTTCTACTTTGTATAAATTATTTATTATTTGCTGGAGCCAGGATGTGGAGTTTGTTCTCCCCCATTCCAGATGAGTGCCCTCACCACTGGTCTACAGAGTCAATGTTTTCCTCTGGCCCAATGAATATTTAATGATTTATGAAAGTGGAACAGCTCCAGCAGGAGAGGAAGAGTAGGAGAGATGTGTTCATTCACGCGGATATCTCACAACATCGCTCTGCGACCAGCAGGCAAGACCTGAGCCAAGGACCTTTACAGCAAATAAAATCAGGCAGAGGACCAGGGGAGACAACATGAGCGCAGAATGGTGGGATGCCAATTCCTATGCCTCAGTGCAATTTGAGAGTAGTTCTGGCCCGGTGTGTTCATGCCTCAGATAAAGCCCTCTTCTGTGACAGCCATTGTCAAAATGATGGTGCCCAAGCCAAAAGTATGGGCTGTTCCACCTTGGCCAAAAATTTAGAAATTCTGCAGGTAGGAGCTGTGGTGACTCACAGCCTCCGTGGACCCGTGCAGAGCTAGGCTTCATAGCAAATTTTGGCTACTCATGCGATGGCGGAGAAGCAGCTATTGCTTGGCCCCAAAGCCGAGCCAGGGCTGGCTTGGGCTGGCAGCATCAGCAAGGGGACAACCACAGCTGTGCTGAAATGTCCTTTGGTGAGGGAGAGAAGCCTTGTCATCGTAGGCTAGCTCAGCAAAGGCCTCTCTTAGCAAAGGTCTGTCTTAGCACCCCATAAGGGTCATTTTTTTTCCACTGTAGTGGACAGTACTGAAGAGCTTTGACTTTGCCATTGCCAACCCAGACATACCTGCTGCTCCAGGGTGTTAGGTGATGCAACCTGGCCTCGTGCCACCACGGCACGGCTGGCGGTGCATGGGGCTGCCTCGCTGTGCCCCTACAAGGTCTCCCCAGCATTTGCAGGTGCCTCACTGGGTGCCCTCATGTCAAGGCCGAATTCATTACCCGCCTGATTGAACTGTTCTTGTGAAAAGCCAATTAAACTGAGATGGCTACTGTGGGACAGCTGCACCAGTTCGCTTGGCGCAGTGCTCAGAAAGTTCAGAGGCTGGAAAGTCCCTCCCAAAACAGCAGAAGGTTGAGTAAAAAAAAAAAAAATCCCAGATTTTAATTAAAATCAGAATTACCGGTGCTAGCTGCTGCCACCTTCGCAGGGAAGACTGCTGCTGTCAACGAGAGTGCTCGTGAAAGGTTTTCCAGGCAGCTCTCTCCTTCCTCCCTGCTGTGCAGCCCAGCTCACTGAAAATGGCCAGCACCAGGCGCAGGGCTGCCCTACACCCTCCTTTCCCTTAGGGCTGAGCACGTACTGGGCAAGCATCACCGCACCTCTGGTCACAGAGGTTTCTTGGAGTGGAAGAGGCGACTATGCAGTCCGACCTCCCACCTTAAGTCAAGCTGTGGTTTTTCACCTCCCAACCCTTCAGCTTTCTCACAGGCACCCAAGGGATGAGGCGACAGATCGAGGAGGATCTGGCCTTTGCAGTGTAAGCTAGGGAAAGCGTCCAGCTGCCCACCCAGTTTTGCAGGATGGGTGCCGTGAGTCCTGATCTTTCCATCCCTGGAGGGCTACGATTAAGTGGTCCCAGACAGGGGATTTTGGGCAAAAAGGAGGGTTGCTCTGCACCAGCAATGCCACTCTGCATTGTCTCAAAGTGGGCATTTCCCCATAAGTGCTTATAGTTCAAAATGCCTCTTTCTATGTCTGGGCTGTCATAATGCATGTGACGACCTCCTCAAGTTGAAACGAAAAGCAAAGGCCCCCAGGAGCTTCAGTGGGTACAGCATTAAGCCTGAACCGCCTCCTGGAGAGCAGCGGCTGTGTTTCAGTGTCCATTCTGCACAAAACACATTGGGATCCTACATGTGTGCACACCAGCTATGCGTATGGGAAATATTAGTAATAATACGGTGGTGTTGATGTTGCACCTGCTGGGGATGGTTGTGAACAATATGGCTGTGGAACACGTGACAACAGGCACTTAATTCATTTTAGCATCCAATTTGCAGAGCCTTGGTGTATGATGATGGACAGAAACGAAATAATGATCTCTAAATGAAATTTCTCCTTCATTTAAACACAAAACGGGAAGATGGGAAAAGGAAGAAAAAGAGACATTTTATATCCTCTCCTTGATTGTAATTCCCTGCCTTCAGCTAGATCAATATCATTTCTGCTGGAGATGGAGGCTGCCTCTGGTTTCCATGGCAATCTGGTTGTTGGAGGCTTGCAGGCTCCATGAATCCCCAATTTATCAGCCTTCTAGGCTTTAATAATGGAGACCAGCAGTCAGGCAGCTTATGAATGGCACACGTCTTTTGGGCTGGGGGAAGGGAGGCGGGAGCATGGTTTGTAGTAAGGGCTGCAGCAATTTGTTTTCCTGCCACTGACAGCTGAGGGGAGGAGTGGTGCATTAATTCTGGATGCACTGAAGGAATTTCTAGACCTTTTTCCTGCAATTAGGGAAGATTTCCTCCTCTGGCCTCTTTTCCCTGGCCATCTTTGCCGGGGCAGGGGAGGAGAGGAGCCTCACAGCTGGTCCTGTGTGATGAGGTGGGAGTGGTAGATGGAGAACTCAAAGGCTCTAGCACTCTGCACGTTTCCTTCCTCTCCTTAACCCTCTTTATTTCAGGATCAGCAGTGCGTGAATGCCAGCAGTCTGCCACAGTTTTCGGTTCATTTTTATCCCCCTACTGATCCTACCACAATTGCCAGGCTGATCAGCAGAGCTGTAAGATGGGCAAACCTCTGAGGATCTGATGTGTCTATCAAACTTCTGTCACTTGCTGTGCATCTGCCAGGCCTCTCCAAACCCAGACCTCCATCCCCAAAGTGCTGTAAGCTTCACTCCCTGAATTAATTACTTTGCTAGAAATGTCTTGGCTGCACAGGAATCGCTATCAGTCACTTCAATAAGGCTGCATTTTGCTCATTTGGCCATGATCTACTCAGGGTGTTTCCATTTCTTCTTATCTTTCCTCTGATTTCTCCCCTATGGTCTCACACGGCAGCCACCCTAGAGAGGCTAAAGAATGAATGGATAGGTCTTACCAAGACTTTGTTCTTCTGGCCCCTCACATGCCCTCTGTTTCTAAACCATCCTCCAGAACTTAACCCAGCAAGGGGGAAAAGATGGGTTACACAAAATACTACTGTTGCACGAGATGGGGACATCCTGTGTTCCAGCATGTATGCCAAGAGCAGCTGCCAACTGTTAGATTCCACAGCTGGAAGCAAGTAAAAAACCTCTATATTCAAGCTGTTCAAATCACAAGGTATTTAAGGAATTAAAAAGAGTAGCCTCTCTGGTCTGCAGGACCCATGTGAAATAACAGGGGCAGAGGAGGAGAAAAGTAAAGAACAACTTGTGGGTTATTTCTTCTTAGGTTTTTCTCAGGTGAGGTAATGAAAGCCTTTCTTCTACCTGCCTTCCTGTGATGGTTTGGGGTGAGGTGTGTTGCTGAGATGGCCGCATATCCAGTTTTGGCCTGAAATTAGGACTTTGTGGAACTTCAGAAATCATGGGACTAAGGCATCACACCTATGAAAGTGCTGCTGTGTGCAGAGTGACTGGTTGAGATGGTGGAATGAAGAGCCAAGGTGATTCAGCCTTTGGGGTACACCACAGGCTTTTGTGTGACCACAGCCCAGTTCGTCATACTTTGCTCACTCTAAAATACAGATAAAAGCCTTTGCTTTCTTCACTGGGATGGCACAAGGATTACATACCTCCATGACTGTGAGTTAGGCCATTGTTGGGGTGATGAAGACCAGATAAATACTTGCATTGCTGGCCGCCTGTAGCAATTTGGGAAGGTCACAATGGAGACAGCTCTTGAAGTTCACAATGGTCTGGGATCATCATAAATGTATGATCTGGATATTATAGCCTGTTTTATCTCATATATCCAGTGTAATCTGCATATTGTATCTAAAAAACCCAATACACTACCTTGCTGGAAAGTCAAGCAGTAGATAATGAAGAACTGTCATCTGAATGTCTGCAGAGGCATCTTTGACTTTTCTCTCACACTTTTTGGGGAGATGGAGAGGCTGGTAGGTTGGAACCTCTCCTGAAGGGAGCCTTTCTGCTCCAGCAGGGCAGCTGAGCAACTGATTGGGAATCAGATCAGCTCTGACCCCAGCTGATGGCTGTAAAGACCCTGCGCAAGTCACTTCCCATTTTTCCACTTCAGGCTCCCTGGCCGTAAAGACCGCGGAGCCTTGGCAGGAGTCTGTCGAGGTCAGCACCTTTGATGCTGTTTGGCAGGAGGCCACTCAATACCAGTGAAAAACATCTGCCTCCAAGGCACCCTCATCCAAAAGGGCTCTTCTACCTCCCCTTCAGCTGCTGTACTATGCAGCCTCCCACTTGCCCACCACTTTCTGGTGCAGCAAAGCATCCCCACGGAAGCACCGTGATGGATGCGAGCACCCTGTCCTCCCTGGAGCTGCATTTGCTTGTAGCAGCGACAGTGGCCAAGAGAGAGGCGTTATTAAAGGAGATCTCACTGTCTGAAAACCTAACCACTGTGGTAGGCTTCTTCCAACCCTAGGTGGATTGCAGTTGCCTGGTTATAGCTACTGTACACAGGAGATTTGGGCAAAAAGTGCCGGTAAGAGGCAGGAATAACTGACCAGCCAGCAGTAGGCAGGTCATTTGTCTGAGCCTTCAGGCCTGGCTGCATCCATCAGTGTGGGAAGGAAACGGCAGCGGAAGAAAGAAGGAGAGCCGCTTCTTTCCCATTCTCTAGGAAGCAAAAATATTTGCAACTGTAGCTGTAACAGGGTTAACACCTCAGGTTCACAAGGAACATCCTCCCTTTTCTCTCTCCACCCTCTTCCTCCACCACTCCCATTTCTCTGGAGACCTCACTGCTCCCTCCCATCAGCCAAAGTTGGGGAGTTTCCATGGCAACCCGGCAGCTGGTGTCTAGACACTGTGAAAGATGCTTCGCAATGGAGCTGCGAGCCCGACTCCCCTCAGCACCCCCTCCCCACCGCCGCGCACCCCGAGCATCTCTGCCACCGCTCCCTCCCTTGCCATCCGCTGCACACACGGATGCCGATGCAGGGTGGGATTTCCGTGGTGGTGCTGGGAGAAGAAAGGCACGGGGCAGGAGGAGAGGGAGAGGAAATCCCTAAGCTACTGGCTCTTCAGCCTGACAAAGCGCAAAGGCAGCTGGGGCGACAGAACTGGGGCTGGCTGTCCTCTGAGGATTTAGCAGGATCAGAAAAAGAGGCAGCCATCCAAGCTTGGACCAAAGTCGTCAGCCATGGGACTGGCAGAAGTTGTTTTTTTTGATCTCTGCTAGAGCAACTGAGATTGGCATACGTGGCGCTGAAACAAAGATGAGGCGGTCCAGGAACAAGAGGCCCAAACTACCATGTATTGTGGCCGTATTCGCCTTTTTGTTTTAACCTTAACAGGCTGCTTTGCCTGCTTCTTTCCTGTAGTTACTGGGCAACTTCCCTGGCCCTCCTGCCTGCTGCTTGCAGTGGGGACGTCCTCCCCACCACCTTGTTGCAGGGTTTGCCAAGGGTATGCAGATCTCCCAGGTGCCAGATGCCCACCAGAACCCCCAGGGCTCCCAGTAACGAGGTGGTACCCTGGGTTTGTCTTTAGCGAGTGAGGGATTCACCAGGGGCTTGGGAGAAATCATGCAAGTCAGTCCCCTGGACCAGATGCAGCCACTCACCTGAAATACCCAATTCCTTCATTTCTCAGTGTTTTACCGGGCAGCATAAGTCTGCCAGTTTTCAGAAGCAGCGAGTGGGGAGGGCGTAGGATTTTAGCGCTGCATATGACGCATTGTAGGGCTGACTGACTGCAATGGGCTAACTTGGATCGGGAAGAGAACTGTATAAGCAACAGCTCTGAACCTGAAGTGCGTCTCGTTTCAGCAGTCTCAGACCTACCATCGTCTGCCTGGAATCGGCTTCTGGCTGGCTAGAAGGACAGATGGATCGGGACAGATGAATCAAGCTGTGAAGCCTGGATCCAAATCTGATCCAAATGTCATTAAAATCAGGAGAGGCTCAGGTCAGGGATTTTAAATGAGGCCTTCCAGTGCTCCTTAGCCTCCAAAAAATGTCTCTAAACAGAGTCATCTCTGGGGCAGTCGAGGTCTGCTTATAATAGGGCAGGAAAACCCAGATTAATATTTTGGAGCAAAGAGGAGACCAGATGAGGCACAGGTTTTCAGTTCCATCTCTGACCAAGCTGTAGTTGGCAGAGGACAGAGGGAGAAAGGAGTGAACATGACAAATGCTACAGAAAGAGCAGCGGCTGAGTAGATCTGGGCAATACTTTAGCGTGAAGGCATGGGAGATTTCTAGCTGCACAATCAATATCAGCAATAATAATGCAAACAGTGGGAAAGCAGCAAAAGCAAAATCCCTGCATCTGTAGTAGAATCCCAGAGTGTTTGTGCAATTTCTCTTCTCTTGGCATCGGCTGTGATAATTTAAAGATCTGCAGTGGAACAGGGACAAAAAGGAAAACAAAACCCAAGCCACCAGCCACAAAAGAAATGATCAGCAGAGAGGTTGCTGCTACTATGGTCATAAGCTGATGTCTGCTCTGATTTAATTAATCTTGGCAAGTCAGATGGGAGCTGGGCAGGTCCCAAGAGACAGTGTTTTACCCGGAAATCCACTCAACCTAATTTCACTAATGTAGGGCAGTGGAGAGACTTGGAGGGGAGCCTGCACGCTTAGCCATTAGAGCACAGTGTAGGCAAAGGCAGCTGGAAGTACCACCATCCAGCAAAACTGCTGCTTGCGTGCCTGCTTCAGCTTTACAGCAACCAGAGCTGCATATGTTCGAGGCGTTTGCTCCGCAGCAGGGCTCACAGACATGACTCTCACTCTTTCCAGGAACTAAACGGAGTGCTGAGGGGCAGGAGCTCTGTAAGACCCTATTTCAGCAAGGGTCTGTAGTTCACTTCCATACCATTCCTCTGCCATGGGCAAGGCAGTTCCCCAGCGGGTACCAGTTGGAGCTGTAGGTATGAAGCACGTCTCTGGTGCAGGTCCTTCAGCTGGGAAGCAAATGCACTTCAGCCTCACCCACCACGAAGCTCTATTGCTTAAGCAATTCTGCAGTCACAGCTTAAGGTTTGTCTGAGGCTGCCCAAAAGGTTTCTCAACTTGGCTGCCCCGTGCAGGGTGCTAGATTGAAGTGAGGTTGGTGGCAGCTCAGCTCACAGATGCCTGCCTCTTTGGCAAAATTATCCCATGCTATAGGATGATTTGGACTGCAGCATAGATTTCAAAGGATTGAAACAAAAGGCAAAGCTGCAAAACAAACTAAAATCTCAAAGCTGGGTCTGGGGGGGACCACAGGATGGGAATAACCAGGAAAAGTGCAAGTGATGACTGATGTGCATTAAAACAACTGTGAGGGTGATGATTGCAAGCACAAACTAGGTGGTTTTTGTTGTTGGTCTTGTTTTGCAGTGGGCTTTTTAGCTTTTTGACCTAGCCATTCCTGCTTTATCTTTGAGGACAGATTTTTATTTTTTTTTTGGCCCCTCCTCAGGCTTCTTTTGCTTCGTATTACAGCTCAGCCTCCTCTCCTGGTCTGTTTCCTCCACACATGCACATGTTGTGTTCTCATTTTGTGAGTTTGGGCCCTTCTTTTTTGCTCTGTAGCTGGAATGCTCTATACAAATGTGTATGTCTCCATTTGGCTTGCTAAAGATGTAGGTGTTCCCAGGCTGAGACTTCTCTTGTCCTAAAGCAGGCATCTGAATAGGTTAGGTTAATAGACTCCTAGAATGTCATGTTTATTTCCACTAATAAGAAAGGGAGCAGAGGGCGAGAAGATCAGCTGTAGATGTCTTTGTGTAGATGTCTGGAGTTAGGCGAGATGTCCATCCACTCCCACTTCAACTTTCCCATTTCATGATCTTGGTGCTGCCCCAGTCCAGGTCCATCTGGAATAAATCACTGCCACCTGCTTGTTCTCTCCCTTGCAAGAGGACACAGGGGACTCTGATCGTGAAGGAGGAGATCTCACAGTGCTGGCATGTTCAGAAGGGAGGCAGCTTTAGACAGATGGAAATTTGGCCACCCAGGATGAAACGCTTTTGTTCCTTGAGCAGGGGACTGAACATTTTGCTTAAATGCCCTGAATTCTCACCTGCTTTTTTGTCACCTTTTACACCTATTCCAACAAAGTGCAAAGTGAGTGTAAAATGCCAAGGCTCTGCAGTTCTGTCTGTATAACTGTATCTGTCCACTACAAACCAACAGGTGTGACAGCCCAGAGTTCAAGGAAGTGGGTAAAAAGCAATGTAAGAAATATCCTCTCTGATGTGTGGAATCCCCAGGATAGCCATTTACTGATCTCCCCAGGGATACCTTGCCCTCCTTTGCTGGGACATTGAAAACTAGGCTGGAGAGAACCCCAGAGAACATACTGCAGAAATAGCCTGCATCAAACAAACCAGTGAAGGGTGAGTCAGATAAACCGTCTCATCTCTCCTCGTGAATCAGAAACTGCTATTAGCTGGCCCTGATGTCAGTAGGGTTGTGCTGCATTGCTCCCATTGCACTGAGAAGCCTCTTCTTTTCACTGCTGTTGTTTAGCAGTGCCACAGCTTGAACTTTATTTTTTGTGCTGAGTTTTTTATCCTTTGTGATATTACTTCTTGCTGAAGTTCATTGTCAAGAGCCTACCACTGTTGGAGCTGGACCCCACTTTTAGCTGCTGATTTAATGTGGGCATCTGTGCAACTTAGCAGTTTGTATGTCTTGGCCAAGGCACTCGGTATCACAGCAGGTATGCAGGACCTCCCAGTGTCTATCACTGCGCCTGCTGCATTATGGGCCCTTCTGTCGTGCTGTCCTGAGGAGGCTGTGGGGACTGCTGGCTACAATCTATGCATATTTTCAGTAGGAAGACACAGAAAGTTTTAAACATAATGAAATACAGTGTCCGGGCTTGTCTGAATCCGCATTACCTATCCTTTGTTGCTCTTCCATCCATCTTGCATTTATGCGTGCAAAAAAACAAATTCTGCCTTACTAGGATCCATCAGAGCCTTATAGCAAAGCATGCTTTGCTGCTGGCTAACGATAGTCTTTTGGCTCCCATTTAGGGGTAGATGTTTGTGCATTAGGATTCTACTCTCGGCTCCATAATTCCATGTGTCTCCTGCTATGAATGCCTTGGAGAAGAGCAGGATTAAAAGGACCCCCCTCCCTCCCCAGTGGAGTGTGATCAAGTCATTCAGAAAAATTAACAAAGCTAGGGCAAGTTGGCCTGCTTCGCCTTCCAATGATACTTGCATCCTATTTTAATCAGTAGCCCATTTTGTCTTTGGTTCATGGTTGTAGCTGTACCATATATAGAAGGAGTCCTTGAGTAGCATTCTGTTTAGCTGTTCAGTGTCAAGGGAAAGAAAGTCCACAGATGTTTTTGCTGACAGTGAGTTTGCAGGTGCAGGGGCTCAGGCCATGGGGATGTTTCCACAGACTTTGTCCTTTTGGAAAATCAGCAGTCAGGACTTACTAAGACAAAAAGTATTTGAAGGTCCAGAAGCAGAGCCTTTAATGAAGATGATTCACGTTAGGAAGTTACACACATCTTAAAGGTGATCTTTATGGAAGTGGTGCCTAGGAACATATTTAAAAGCTAGGCTAAAGAGCCGAGGGGGAGAGGGAAGCAGGAATGCAGCACCTACTGCCAGTGTTGGAAGCAAATACAAGTCTGCCATCTGATGGCATTGAATGGACCAGGCCAAAATGCATAAACCGTGTCAGTAAGGAAAGTTTCACATCCCAATTAGCATTCTCACTAATGCTGAACATGAGTGTGAGGATGCTAATCCTTGCAAACTAAACATTGGCATGTGAACATCCATGTTGTTAAGCTGACAGCATGGGCCATGGTGTGATTTTTGAATAGGCCAACTAGCTTTGCCCCTGACAGCTCCCAAACACAGCCACCCTGTTCTGGAGAGTAAGAGCGTTTAGCCGTATGGACGTGAGCTGTGTGGTGCCAGCTGGCCTCGGGGCCAGAGAGCAGTCCCTGGCCCATTTTATTTGCTGGTATAATGTAATGTGATAGCCCATCAGAGAAGCCAGGAACTGTCCAGGGACCCCACAGTCCTCTCTGAATGACCACCGGAGATACAGTGATGCTACGGAGGTATGTCGAGTGCCAGCATTGAGGTATGTGACATACCAATCTTGTGGTCTGTCCCACAGCACCCAGCCCTTCTTTTCCCTGTTTTTTATCCCAAGTCTGGGCTGATGCCACTTGCTTGGCCTCTCCATGGTCTGTGTGTATGTATGTGTGGGAGTCAGTGAGGAACGGGCAGATTTGGTGATGGAGCAGACCAGCCACTACAGTGCACTAAGACCCTTGTGCATTATTCTACCTTACGGCCCTGGGCGAACCATCACCTTCTCCTGTAAAAAGCAATCCACACGGTGCATAGACCTTAGCGGGGTTTCTGAAGGAGGCCCGGGAACATGGTAGCGTACCCTGATGTAAAGATGATGAGAGATGGTCAGCAGGAACTCAGAGACAGTTAAATCTGTCCTGCTGCAATGAAGGGGCATGGTGTCTGGGGCTGGATGACCCCAGCAATAAGATGGCTCCAGCCTGAGAGGTGCTCCTTTTGTTTGCCTTGTCTCTCTCGGCTGCCTCTGCCTTCCCCTCGGTTCTGATCCCCTGTCTAGTTCATCGTTGTGGGATTGCTCCTAGCATTCATTTTAACTTCTCACGTGAACAGTGTGCCAGAACAAAGTGTCTGATGGACATTCAGACCTAGCCTCCCGTTACACTCATTGCTTCCCCCCGGGGCAGCTCTGCCTTTGAAAGGAGAGCCCAGAAAACCAGAGAGACATGACAACCTCCCGGATAAAGGCTCCCGTTCTTGAAGGCTGGAGACATTTCTCTAGATCTCAGTTTAGCGTAAGAGAAGTCTGAGTTCCAGGTTATAAAATGTTTCCCTCTGGGTCTTGCAAGCTTCAAGTGCGTGTAGGGTTTTCTCTTTGTGAGCTCTTTAAGCCTTGGCTGGGAGGATGCATAGCGGAATTAGGGGG
Organism: Haliaeetus albicilla; assembly: GCF_947461875.1. Classification (NCBI taxonomy): domain Eukaryota; kingdom Metazoa; phylum Chordata; class Aves; order Accipitriformes; family Accipitridae; genus Haliaeetus; species Haliaeetus albicilla. Next base: position 42,067,706 of record NC_091488.1, read on the forward strand.
CAACATGCAACAGTGGTTGGCACAGTCAGGGCGTTCAGTAAAAGGGTGCGTGATCTAGCTGATAAGCCAAGAGCTTGATCAGCGCACCTGATGAAATGAATGGTGGTTGCCCGTGACAGCAGCAGCAAGCCAGGCAGCTCCTTCCAGTTGCACGTGCTTTCTGGTGGGGCTGGAGGCGTTTTGTGAGAGCTACACGCTTGCCTGCTGGGCTGAACCCTGACACGTTCTTTCCATGCTGCAGAAATGCCAGGGACTTTGAGAGCTGGGTCACTTTGGGGAGAGAGAAGCCCAAAGCCACGCAGTCCATCATGCGATGGCTGTGTGCACATGCAGGATGCTGTTGCTCATGGCTGACTAACTCTGGACCATCTCTTTCCCCACTAGATGCTGTAGAAGAAACCAAACCTACTGAAAGTGCCCAGCAGGAAGAGGTGAAAGAAGAAGAGAGCAAGGCGGACCAAGAAAATGCCTGAACATTAAGAAATGACTCCCCATTGCCCCTCCCTCCCTCCCCCTATCCTCTATCCTTCCTTCCTACCCCAATCTCGATCTCCCCCCTTCCTGCTCACATCTGTGAGCCTGTCCGTCCCTCTCCCATTCCCACTTAAACCCTTTTTCTCTCTGTGTGGCAAACATTTAAAGAAAAAAAAAAAAAAGCAGGAAAAATCCCAGTCAAACAGTGTGGCTTAAACATTTCTTTGTTTCTTGGTGTTGTTATGGCGAGTTTTTTGGTAATGATGATCCAATCATTTTGGGAAAATTCTTGCACTGTATCAGAGTTCTTTGACCTGGCGCGTGCGTGTGTCTGTCTGCCCACCGCGAGCGCGCTCTCTCTCTCTCCCCCCCCTCTCTCTCTCCTCCAAGTGTGTGTGTGTGCAATGTTACGTTCATCCGAGGAGTCCAGACTTACCGAGTGAGTTAAAACAAAAGAGGAAAAAAGAAATTCCTTTTCTTCCTTTTTCAATGTGATGGAATGAACGAAAGAAAAAAAAAAAAAAAGACCAAACCAAACAAACAAATGAATGAAAAATAATACTAAACCCCAGTTTGTTTTCAGAACTAAAACATCAACAAAAAAATGTGCCAATTAGCGTAACGCTTGGCTCCAGGCTCCTTTTTCAAACTGAACAATAATTATAATAAATGAGAATAATGATCATTAATACCACCGTGTCGCATTTCTATGCTGCCGTACATCCTGCTGGCCTGCGGTCTTTGGTGGGCCGCTTCTTTCGTGGCCCCGCTGTGCTCCTCGGCCACTGGTCAGTGACCGACCGCTCTCCCTGGCACTGCTGAGGGGATTTTTAAGGGAAGCAGGCTTGGATTTTTGAGTGAGGTGTTAGCACCGACTAACATAAGTAATGAATGCAGCCAAATCAGTTTTAGGAAAGGGCAAAATAAGCAGCCCTCTAGGATACCTCTAGGCCCTGATTTGGAGAAGTATGGTGACCTTGGAGGGATGAGCCAGCAGAAGGACCAGCTTTGGTCCATGCTGAAGGTCCGACCCCTGTTGAGGGGTTTACCAAGGGCCATGATGGGACAGGGTCCCGGGGCCTGAGCTCCCCCCGGCAGTGAGGTGATGCTCACCCCATCGGGCTAGAGTTGGAGAAGTCGTTGAGTAGCTTAGCGTGGCCCTCCAAAAACGTTCTGATTGGCAAAGTAAATTGGGCCAGTGCATTGAATAAATAGGCACGTGAGCAGGACAAGGTCTGGTGGTGTAAGAGCCAGTCGACGACACTGAGAAATACCTCACTCCTGCTCCCTGGCAAAACCTGGGATGGTTCACCCAGCTCTAACGAGGGCCAAGGCTTTTAGCTGTTATTCATGGCCTTCCCCTGCAGCCAGCTAAAAGCGTGGCGCAAGGCTGGGCGCCGTGGGCAGAGCACCGATCTCCACCACCGCTTTCCACGGGGTGCGGGATGTTCCCGCGCGCGTCCCAACCGCGCGCCCGCTAGACCCAGCCTGTCCCGGCGGAGGAGCCTGAACAGCCCTCGGGGTCTGCTGCTCTGTTTATGAGCTGCAAGAGCGAACTGCTAAAATACATTCAGTAATAACCGGGCTTCCATAAAAGCCCAGTTATTGCTCTTTCACTGCCCTGATTATTATCATGTGCTTTCCCACCAGCTTGTGCGTGGTTTCCTGGCCACGTTGGCCATGACAGCCAGCGAACCCTGCAGGATTGCCATATGATGCTGCAGGGCCACAATTAAATTGACCTCACAGCAGTAACACCAAAAAGACGGGTCTGCTGACAGCCCCAACGTCCCTTGGTGGCTGATGCTTGGAGTGGCAGCCCCGTGGCCTTCAGAGGGCTGGCTGGCCCTCCCTGCCCTAATCCTTTGTTCTCCTCCATCTCTTTGTTGGAAATAGGGAGAAAAGATGAACAGTGTCTCCTCAGAGATGATTGGTTTGAACGTAGACCGCTCACTGGAAGTGCCATCAAAAACGCATCAGGATTAATTTCCATGTGCTTCCTGGCGTTGTGTAGAAATAAGAGAGAGAGAGAGGGAGGATTTTAAAAAAAGAGAGGGAAAGAGAGAGTGGGAGAGAGATTGGACAGAGATTTATAAAAACAGGGATTAGAGAGAGGAGGGGGGGAAAGATTTTCGAGTGGATAGATGGATGATAGGGAGAGAGAGGGGAGTATAGCTAGAGTAAGAAAGATTAGAGTGAAAAAGATGAGAGAGAGACGGGAAGAAATTAGATAATATGGAGCAATAGATGATTGATAGAGATAGTGAAACGTAGCTAGCTAAAGTAGATTAGACAGACTAAATAGGTAGAAAGATGGGCTGACTGACAGATAGGTATTGTGTCATACTTCATAAACGATATATATGCTAATATTCCCATGTCATGATGGGTGGTAAACCCTGAGACACCTTCCAGCCTGACCTCAATTCAGCAAATGTAGCGCGGACATCAGGCATTGCTTGGACCGTATGTCAGGTCTCACCACCCTGCCCGTTTCTGCCGTGGAAGCGGCAGGGGGGGTGGATGGTGTTTGGGGAGGGAGAGCGCTCTGACGGACACGGGGGGGCCGAGGCGTAGGCAGGAGAGGCGTAGAGTATATGTTTGCTGTTCGTAGCACACGAGGTGCCCAGCCCAGCTCGGACGTTGCAGACGCCCCGTGTCTCTAGCACCGAGTCGAGAGAACTGAGGTTCAGCTCTCAGGATTTGTGGGAGAGGTGTTTGGGAGGAGGCAGGAAGGAGAGAGCACGGTTTTTGTTTAGCCTCATCTCCTGTCATGACCATTTACAAGAGTTTTCTGAAGGACCGTCTTGCCTGTTTCTGCAAAGACCGCGTGGTCTCCCTGCTCTTCTGACTTCAGACCCCAAACTTTTCATCTTGCCTCCACTTTACTATTACTATTTTTAACTTTATACGGAAAACTGCCTCTCATGTCTTCCTGGACATAGGCCTTCCTCCCTCCTCAAAACCCAAACACTTTTCTCTCCCCAGGGATGTTTTATCTTTGTATTTCGCATGTTGCCTCCCCCTTGGCTGATGGTTGGGGCATCGCGCGTGTTTTGTCACCATTCGTAAGAACATACTTTGCCATGTTGCTTAGAGAACAAAGGGTTGGGTTTTGTGTTTTGGTTTTTTCCCCCGCAAAGAGAACGGGATATGTGGTTACCAACTGCAAACCTAAATAATTTAAATACTAATTCCTCTCCCTTGGTTCCAGTTTAAAATGACTAGCTGTAACCAAGCACCCCCCTATCTTTCCTATTGTACCGTGTCCTGATCCTGCCGGAGAGTCAGGGCAAAGAGAGCGTGAGAGAGAGCACACAGACAAATCCTGCCTTGAGCAGGCAGTGGTTTAATGTGTAATACACAAGATTTGTATAGGAAGCTGGGCTGTCTTCAGGGTACAGGAAGAGAGCAGAGAAAAGCATTTGGATTTCCTTGAGTTGCCTCTTCAGCTAGATTTTAAAAGGCTAAAAGGAAACAGTATAAAGGATGCGGCATGGGATGGAAACTGGAAGGAGAACAGGGGTATTTGAGGAATGATTTTTCTAGCAGGATATCAAGTGAGCTAAGCAGCACAAGAGGCAGGAGGTCCCAGAAGTAAAGAGTGGAGCAAAGAGTATCCAGAGGAGTAGTTGGAGCTTTTCTGCTACTCCTGATGCAACAACCAACACGAATTCCCCAGGGAGAATATATCTAATCCTCTCTCCCTGAAGAGGATATAGCTTTGCCTGGAGGTGTCTGTGGTTGTTACTTTATGGATGGAGAGGAAAGGGCATGTCAGAATGACTCACACTGGGAATATGGTGCCTGACCTTACGTACAGAGCTGTGGAAATTCAGAGTCCAAGAGGGGCCTTTTCCATGCCTCTGTAGTAAGATATGCTAGTGATCCACATCAATACTGAATGCTCCTACCAGCTGTAGGCCAGCTCTTGACATTTCACCTCATCTAGACTAAGCCTTGGAAAAGTGTAAAAAAATGCCAACCTAACACCCCCAGTCAATGCAGTAGATCATTCGCATGAATTTGGTCTGCTTTGCAATGCTTGTGGCATCCACAGACTGTCTGCGTTGATGGCATACAAAACCCCACAACCCTTGCAATAGTTGCATCAGCCAAGAAGCTCCACCGTGAGCCACATTCCAAAGGGAGGGGAAGGGCATCCTGCTGAGATCCCTTCAGACCCAGTGTTTTCCAACCCTAAACCCTAATGCAGCCCCGTGAGAGGCCTTAGCTAGAAGGAACTCACCTACGGTGACAACGTAAACACCATTGCTTGGGGAACGTGTTACTCTAAATGAAAGAAGTGGCCATGACTGGATGAGAGGGGTTTAGAAAGAAAGGAAAGAAGAAAGAAAGAAAGAGGGAGTTCCTACCAAACTCTCCCCCGGGAGTTATTTCTTTTTTTTCTGCGGTCTCCAAATGGCAAACTAGAACGTGAGGCTTTTTGTACTAAGGTTTGGTGTTTGTCATAGGTGTCTTAGGAAGGCAACAGAGCGGCTGTGGTTTGCAGAGATGGAGGGAAGGGTCTGAATCAATGTTTTTGTGGCCCCTCTTGGCTAAGAAGTCCGTTCGGTGGTGACCTGCAGCTCAGCAGTGCAAGGGGGGGGTGGCGGGGGGTCCTCTTCCAGGCCTGTGCTCAGATTCCCTGCTTTTCCGCATTGTCACATTAGCACTTTCACTGGATATTTAGAGCACCTCAGGACTGGTTCTCCTCTCGCTCACACCGGGGTAACTCAGGAGTCGCTCCACTGGAACCAGTGGTGTTAATCTGGTGTGAAAATAATGCGAGAGGAGGATTCAACTCCTCGGGGGGGGATTTTCCAGGTCCCCGAGGGGGAAAAAAAATCAATGGGAGTTACATGTCTAACTGCCACTTGTGCCTGTGAAAGTCTGCCCCTTATCTACCCATATGTATATAGGGTACAGTTTTCAGAATAACCTAAGTGACGTGGGCGCTTGAGAGCACGCATTTCACTGGCTTTCAAAGAGACATAAGCTCCTAAGGCCCAGATGTTGAAGGATGTCCAAACTCCTCTCTGCAGCGAATTTGGGGTCTCAGGCCTAAAATTCTCCAGTCATTTTCCAAAATGGAACTGAAGATCATGAGTCATTTAGGTGGTCCTGAAAGCGCTACCCTCTATCCATTTTTCAGGGTGTTGATCTCAGGTCATGTGCGAGCCTGCATTCTTACCTACAATGCTTTATTACTACATTCCTCTGTTGAGCAATACTTGGAAGAAGAGGTGAAGGTCGAGATTTGCAGAACAGGCTAGTGACCCCAGTGGCTCACATCTGGAGTGCCCAACTTGAGAGACACCTCACTGGGGCCCAATCCACAGGTCCCCTGTATTCTCTGAACATCAGGATTCATGTATTACACACCCAGAACCACTGGTCACTTCCAAAAAAAAAAAAAATCCCTGCCTGAGACCTAGACTACTCTCACAAAAGAAAATCCTAGGTGAACCGTTCATCCAATAGCTTGGTTTTTCTGCTCATGCCTGTTCCCAATGAACGAAACACATCCCTGTGCATCACCTAAGCCCTATTTTGAGGAGTTACACTGGCATACAGCTGAAGTAACACAGTAGTAAATCGGGGCCTGAAGAAGGTGGCTACAGCCTAGAGAGTATCAAGAACTGTGACGTGTCTGGAAGCTAATAAGAGCAGAACTTGACGATTAGAGCGGCCCATTTCCGATGCTCTTGTGTGAGGATCTGGAAAGAGTCTCTCACTCATTGTACTTGTGCATTATGAATGTGTCCATCTGCAGAGATCTAATGTACACATATGTCCTGAATATTGTCCTAAGGTTGCAAGCTTCAAAAATGAGCAGAAAACATTCCCGAGAAGTGAGAATAATACAGATGTCTGTATTTGAAAAATTGGTTCAAATAAAGTCTCTCACTTATAGATACGTGTAGTTGTGTGCAATTATTTCTTCCTGGAATAGAAGTTTCTCCCTTGTGTAGGATTTCAATGCTTTTACAAAAATTCTCCTTCCATTCTCCCTTTACCTTCTCAGTCAAGTCCTATTACTGTGGAAAGAAATACTTTCTACTTATTCTGTCCAGGTAAAAACCTATGTTAAAAAGAAAGGGTAAAGTAAAAGGCCTGGTATGTTTTTACTGTTGTTAAATATCTATTGAGGTAGGAGATACAGGCCTGATGCAAGATGTGGTCTCCCCGTGCAAAAGTGCTAGGTATTTATATAATAAGGAACAGACATCACCTGAAAGCAGGCTGAACCAAGGAAAACTGTGCTTCGGCACCATGTATCTGCAATATGTCGACAGCAAAATGCTGGGCCTGGGATGTTGTTCCAAGTAAGGGAATCTGCTTGGGTGTAGAAAGGGTGATGTGGGTCACCATTCAGTAAAGCACTCAGCATGTTTAAGGAAAAGTGAGTACAAAATGGAATACTTTTTTTTTTTTTTTACACAATTAGGCAACCTTGTGCAAGTGTATCTAAAGGTATCAAATTCCTCATGGGATTTAAAGCTTCAGTAGTTCACTGGGAAACTCCAGAAGTTTTTGAGATAGGAATATATATTTCAGCACCTAAGAAGTCCCACCAAGTTATTTCCCTCAGTATCAACTTTGTGCCAAGTTCAATGAAATACGAACAGAGCAGCAATTGCTGCCCAGGCTGGGCTTGGCTGCTGACTTAATGCTGTGCTGTATCTGTCAGCAGCTCAAGAGCAGAGCTGAAATCAAGCATTTTTATCACATCTATTCATCCCAGGAAGCTTTGCAACCGCTATTTAGAAATCACTTGCAACTCATCTCTGAAATACAGCAGCTGGCTTAGCAAGGGCCCAGGAAAATTCCTGATGAGGGTCCAAGGAGCTGCCTGGGAAACAGAGCAGACCTCGGCACCTCACATGGATTCTGGACAAAGTGCCAATTTACAAATGAAAATGACACAATTAGATGTCTGTATTCTTGCATGTAATCATCAGTTGCCCCGTAGCTTCTCCAAAAAAGGCGTGGACTCCAGCTTGTATGCAAACAAATATTTAGCATTCAAAATCAAGTGGTTTCAATTAGCCACATTGCTAGATTGTAGGGCTCAACCCTGGCAGACTGGCTTTGCTTCGGTGGGGCAAAACATCTGTAAAGGGGCAGCCAAGGACCTCCCTCCAAGTAAATGGTGCCTTGGGGTAGCAAGGCTGCCTTGCACTCTTTTATCTTTTACACAGCGGGGGGGGGGGGGGGGGGGGGCAGGAGGCTGAACGGTTGTGCCACGGCACGTGTGTCAGCTAAAACACTCAGCCTAACGTAAATCTCTGCCAGAGACTTTCTGGCCGGGCACACAAAGCTCGTTGCGCGTGCTTTCCAGTGCCACGCTCTTGCCACTGTGAGCTGGAAATAAACTTTCTGCCTGAATTGTACAGAATGGCCCATGACTCACCTTGGGTGTTCGCCCCCCCATTGCCTCTTGGCCCAGGTGAACTCCCTTCCGATTGCTGCTTACGTTCATGGACTGCACCGCCAGCCTTTCCCTAGCGTCTGTGAGACGTGAGTGATGTGTTTCCAATTCCCGTGGTGGTCCCCTGGCTTAGCTGCGAATATGCAGAGGAGACCTCCTCTCCTTGGGGAAACCCCAACAGGAGCGTCAGGTTTTCCTGGTTTTTGACAATGCCAACAGCTTCACGGCAGACTTGCCACCTTCGTTGCCCTACTGAGGTCACTGGCAAAAGACCAGTGTTTCTCATACTATCACTCAGATTTCTAAAAGTCTGCTATCCTTTACCCAGCAGGCAGCATGAAGCACCCTGTAAGAGACCTTTACGATCTCCTAATCTGCTACACTCTGCCCTGTTTTACCATTGTACGCAGAGCTGGCGTCCAGTCCAGTCTGCTGCTCTCTGAAGATGAGCAGAAAAAGCCAGACAAAGGAAATTATGCACTTCTGTACCTAAGATCACTTTTGTTTATTAAAAATGAAATCATTTTTCTCCATGTAGGGCCACTTTTGTTTATTAAAGAGGAAATAACTTTCATTTAGCTTGGCAGGGAACGCTGAACATGAATAATAAGAGAGGCAAGGAAGTAAAAGCCCATTTCTCTCAGAGGAACACCGCTGATTGTAGCTGAGCAGCAGGGTTTGCAGAAAGGTGGTAGCTTGTACGAAACAGACTGCCATAGCTGCGGAAAAGGTCTTGGGGTACTTCAGGCTCTGTAAATGCACCAGCCTGCAACCCAAACTACAAGCTGGGTACAGGTAGAAAAGCAACGCTTCGTGCTTAATTTAATTATGGTAGTTGATTAAGCAGGTTAGGAGTAAAATGTAATTAGCACTTCAGGGGCAACAGGTGGATGCTAAGCCAAGAGAGAGGTAAGATTCATTATCTGTGGTGGGAGAGAGGAAGGGTGGTATAGGTCATCACTGGCTGGATGACAAGGAGGAGTTAATTGGGGTGAACTGAAAACTGCTGGTGAGGTCTCTCTTTACTGAGCCCATCATTATGCTTTTTTTTTTCAGTCTTGAGACGGTCTTCTGAAGGGTTTTGTGGCAATCTTCAGGACCCTGACCCAGAGAGGGAAAAACAGTTTCTCTCATTGGAGGAGAGGTCTAATGGAGAAGGTTCAATTTTTCCCCTCTACACTGGTATGCCCATCCTTGGCCGTTTACCTACAGTCAGTCAGTCTGTGGTTTAAGTTTTGATGAGCCTCATTCAACTCCTGTCTGTGCAGCAGCTCATGTTTAAGTGCAGGGACAATTTCGCTGTGGAGCTTGCCCAGGGTCTGGAAAGGGTCTCTTTCATTCTGAGGCAGACCTGAGCGACTTAGGAACAACACAGCAAAAGCTAAAATTTGATGGTGGCCTAAGGGGGTGCTGGTGCCTAACAGGGGAGACACTGGTGGCTTTGCATGTGAAGGACCAATGTTCCTGGAAGCCATGGAGAAGAAATCCATGAGGAGCAGCCCTGTGAGGGATGACGGGTCACCTCCTCTAGAAGACCAAAAGACAATTCCTGGTTGAAGGCCAGCACCTGGCAAAGGGGTGAGCAGTTTCTGAGCACTGGCACTTTGCCTTCCTGACCTCACCGCTTCTCAGTAGCAAAGAGAGAGGAGACCTACAGCCGTGGGTTGCTGCCCCCAGGCTCCTCTCCATTCATGACAGCCAAGCCTTGTGCCAGGCACCCCACAGGGCATCTTTGAGTGTTGGGGCTGGAAGAGCAGCCTGTGATGCAGGGCGCATAGACTTAAAAGACCTCGTACACTGACTGGTCCCTAGGGAAAAAACCCAAAGACCCCGGGGACATCACCATCCCATCTCATGTCTGAGGGGAGGGTGATGGAGGCTCGCTTGCCACTGTGAGAGACTGAAGGAGTTAATGTCTCAAACATTGTGGTGGGGCAAGTTCGGATTAATGACTAACTCTGCCTAGCAAGGACCCCAGGTGAAAAGAAGCCAATCAGCACCCCTCGGCAACAGGAGGGTGCCCAGCTCCCCACTCTGATGTTCTGAACAGGGCACCTCACCATGCATGGCGAGAGATCACGTCTGCAGGGAAGGGGAAGTTACTCCCCAAATGACCCCCCAAGCTCATCGGTCCAAAGGCTACCTAATTAGCCTAATGAGTTTGAGTGCCCATCTGAAGGAGGGGCAGGGATGATAAAAGGACACAAACCAAAGCCCCAGGTGTGCAAGCCCACTGGAACTGGACCCCTTGGCTGACTGAACCAACGCTGGACCCAGGACTGGTGAAATCTTTCTCTTCTCCCTCTCTCTATCTTGTTTCTCTCTTTTTTCCTTTTCCTTAATCCCTACACCTCATCCCTTTAGACATAAACTGTTGACTAAGTCTGGGGCTAGGAGTGGATCCAGCTGCCCCTAGGCTCCGCATTGAGGAGTTTAGAAAGCAAGGGGGTCTGCTCTGAACCTCGTGACTGAACGGGAGGGATCTCCTATTGTCTTCCCTGAACTGATTCCCAAATAAGCAAGGTCTGTAGTATACGTTTGGTGATGTATGGTCAGCACACGTTACACAGTTTACTGATATAGTTTCATGCCAGTTTTTGTTGTGAGCACACCAGTTCTGGTGGTGAGCAGGCCAATTCTTGGTGTGAGCAAATAAAAATTGAGTTTCGTGAGTTAAAGGATCCCTGGTGTCGTTTCACCTTAACCCTGACCTGGGAATCGGCAAACCTGCGTCATCGTCCTGAGAAATTGGGACGCGGGAGCCGCCGTGGAGCACCGGCGCGCGGGCTGCAGTGGGATGCCGGTGGCCGGGGAGGTCTGGCTCTACGTCGCCGCAGCGGGACGGCCGTGCCGCCGGGCTGTTGGCGTTCCCTGCCTCCCAGCCCCTCGCCGGCGGAGACCCCATTAATAAGGCTTTCCAGCCTGTCACTTCCACGCTGAATCCTTTGAAAGCCGCGCTCCTCTGGGCCCATTAGAGGGAGGAACTGTCTCTGCTGAAACATATGGGGCTGTCAGGCTCTGTCTGGTTGTTGCTCTGAAAGCCGCCGCTGCTCTAGCTGTTTGCTGATGCGGGGGCGGGGGGTAAAAGTCATCTCGAGGAGGCTGTGATGAGGATGGAGGCTTGGTAAGGGGCTGGGGAAAGCTGGGAGGTGAACTGGGAGGGATGCTGGTAAACAGTGTGCCAGTAGGTGATGGGCTGCTGTAGGAGGACATTGGGTTAAAAGCCAGCCAAAGGGCTGCCAGGCAGCTTGGGGGTCGTCTGGCATGCTATGGGGGTGACAGTGGGAAGAGGTACCTCTGAGGACAACTGGCGTAAGCTGGGTGGTGAATATTGGGTAGGTATATAGGGGCAAGCTGCGGCAGCAGAAGACACGGCAGACGGCGGAGATGTTTGGGCTTGTCTGGGGAAGGAGAGGATGGCAGCAGTGCCGGGTGGCTCTATGGGGACGGTGCAAAAGGGGGGGCTTTGGAAAGCATCATGAGGTCGCAGCAGCCTGGAAGTTGCTAGGTGCATTCCTGACATCGCCTGAATGCCGCTGGAGTTTCTCATTAACCAGCGCACCCGCCCCCCCCCCAGCTCCATTTGCAGAGGCTGAAGAGGATTTAATGGAGTCCCTTGACTTTTTCCTCTGAAATATTCATAGGTTTTAGCAGTCCATTTCATGCTCACCTCCTCCTCCATTAGAGAGCATCGAAGAGGGACTGGGTGGAAAAGTACGCTGCCGTGGAGCCGGGGAGACAGATAAAAGGACCTGTGGCTCTGACCAGAGGCTGCTGGGAAGCAATCCGCTCCCGGGCTGCTCCCTGTCCCTCTCACCAGGCCCGCAAAATGACTCGAAATGAGCCCTGGGCAGCATGCACAGGGAGGTGATTAATACAGTGGGAAAGGAAGGAAACCAATTAAGCGGAGAGCGCTGTCTGGAGTTGCTGCCCCCCACCCCTGTCACACACATACACCCCACGTCTGTCTCCCTGCCCGTCTTCATAATATGCAAGGCCAGGAGCTCTGTAAGAATCGCACAGGCTGATGAAAAATGCCTGGAGGCAATTAGTTTCCTCCTTGCCTCAGCACTAATGCTGTGCTAGGATACAGGGCAAGTCCAGAGCTTCGATGAGATGGTGCAGAAGCATGTTGGATTTTTGGATGCCCTGTCTGCAGTATCTGACACAGGAAGAAGACGTTGGGAAGTGTGGAGAAAGGGTGTAATAAATAGTGCCATTGCACTCTGCTGTATGAAATGTCCCAAAAGATCAGAGCCAGGTGGGATCTCAGAGCATCATCTGCATCGTCCCCGCCTTGCACAAAACAGGAGCAACTGGACTTGTGGCACATCCCACCATGATATAAAATAGATCCTTCTGAGGTATACTCATTTCCATTTTCTGGGTTTTTTTTCTCTCCAGTTTGACATTTTCCAAACCTGTTAGGTACTAAACCAGGGCACTAATAGTCTAACTAACTGATATGTCTCCACCAAAGTCCCAGAACCAAATATCTCTGAGATTTTGGGGGTGGGGAAAGGTGCAACTCTCTGGTCCAGATTCAAACCTCTTTTGAAGCAGCCACACTCCTAAAGCTTGCAGCGTAAAGTCCCAAGTAAGTTTTTAGGAAGGACTCCAGGGACTACAGTAAGACGTGGATAGTGCCTGCACCAGTGCTACCACAGCAAAAACTACAAGAGGGGCTCCCAAGTCCGCTTGGCTTCTCTCTGCATTAGTACTTGGAGAAATCAAAAGAGAAAAATCTTCATGTTAATGAGTTGTTCACTCTGGCTGACACAGACAGAAAGCAGGATTATAAATGTACAAATTCCCGTGGTTCCTCCCTGCTGGATTAAAAACCAGAACAAAGTCACAAATGCAACAGCACCTATTTATTCTTACTGTCAAACCACTTGTCAGGCTGCTTCCCCTTCCCACCCATACACACACACATGCGTGTGTGCGCCCCGGGAATCAGCTGTTTATGTAAGTATTTGCAGGATGTTCCACATCTCCCTGAAATGATAATCAACGTGCCCAGAATCAGCTTAATTACTAAGCATTCATCATACGCCCACAGGCTCTTCCACGGCAGCTCCATACAGCATCTCTATGAATGAGTCTGCATGTTTTTTCTCCTCTGCCAAGCACTGCTCATGATCAAGAGCTCGAGCCCTTACATCTGAGCTGTTGGCTTGTCTGGTTGTTTATTTATTTCCAGGCAGGGAGAGAGAAGTTTGTAAAGCAGCGGCAGTGCACAAACAGACACAGAGAGCGTCTCAGGGTGAGACTTGGCTATCTATACCTTTTTGCAGCCCTGTCTCCATGCAGGATAGAGGCATGAATGATCCCAGTTTTAAAAAAGCCAGATCAGAGGTTTAAATGTGCCAGGGCTGTAGTCTGGCAATTAACTCTCTGTAGAAAAGACACAAATCAAGAGTCTAAGTACCGAGAAGTGTGAAACTATATGAAGTTTTGCTTTCCATGGGTTGCACCCTGACACATATAGGTGCTTAGCAGATAGGCACTTGCAAAAGAACCGAACTGCTTGGTTTAGCTGAGGCAGACGGAAAACACATGGCTGAGGTAAGAAAGCAATCTCGGTGGTAGCAAAGCACATCTCCTGTAAGAAAGAGCACCACTCCTGGCTCTTCAGAACTTCTCTGAAGGATCTTCTGCACTGAGGCTGTGGGTATCTGCAAAAATCACGGTCATGCCTTAACTTTCTATCAGTGCACTTTCTATCATCAGCCCTACAGCAAACAATCCCTCATGTAATTTCTCAGGTGATTTCACAGAGGTACTAAGCAAAGGTGGAAGGAAGAAAGATTTGGGGTCCCCCTCATTGTTCTGTAGTTACCATCTGCCCCTGTTAGCCTGACAAGGTTTGGACTCTTCACGCAACTGTAGCTGTCTTAATTTCCTTCCCTGTGGCATTGCACTAGCAAAACCCACATGATGATCCTATCACAATATTATACAGACTGGAAGCATTTAAGGCCATTAAGGTCACACTTCTCTAGTTTATTGCTTTCTTGTGGAGCTTGGGGACCACAAAGCCCAGAAGCAAGGAACCCTTTTCTGTCTCTACTGTGCTTGCCATCACATGGCAAGAAGTCTCCCTTCATTTAAAATACAAATCCTGGTGTCAGATGTGCCCTGAAACAGAGACATAATCAAAACGGCATTTTGATCTGAGGCAAGGGGGAAGCTCACAAACACAGGTTCGCTTCTCCACCCAGGCACGTTTACACACAGGAGGTGTGACTTTTCCTCTCTGTTCATACAGGAAAATTCTAAAATGGCCAGAAACCATCTTGCCAAATCTTCCCCATCCCAATTTATTAGCTATTCAAGACCCTTCGTATCAACAGGCCATTGCTCACACAGGCACTTGGCTGTTGCCATCACAAGTAAATAAGATGCTCCAGCAGCGTCTGGGTGCCCAAATGGCTGGCCAGCTCTAGCCGTTCAAATTTGGTGTTAGCAACGCCAAGACTAAAGGACTGTCTCATATCGCTGGTGATGCCTCCAGACCGCAGAAGTCTGCCAGCCTTAGCATCACAGTATTTCTAGGACGCTGTACCCAGCAGCTGTCAGTACTCTAACAATATTATCCTCGCAAAGCCTGGAGCGCCATGCGAAGGATGATTACTACAACACAGGGCTGTGAAGGCTTAGACCCTCAAGATATTTTGTGATACCTACCTCCCGGTTGTGCAGCAGGGCTCTGCTGCTTGCCCAGGGGCGCGGGAAGAGGCTGTGGCAGAGCGCACAACTGAGCTCATCTCTCAGAATTTCGTGCGGATCAGATCAAGAACTACTCTGCTCCGAAGTATTTATTCTGCAGGGAAGAGGATGGGAATAAAACATACCTTTAAGCCTTGTTAAAAATACATCCCGTGAAGACAGCTGTCTTCTAAGGGTAAAAGCGTCTCCAGGGATGATCTCTGGGGAATGCCTCTGTAAGCAAAACACCCAGCAGGGAAAAGGCTTCTCGGGACCGTCTCTGTAGGTGAACGCTCTGCTAAGTGAAATGCCTCGGGAGAGCACGTACCCGCGCAGTGCGCTGCCTGCCTCTGTCTTTCCCCAAATAGTGCTTCCCATCCTTGCGGCTCTGCATAAGCCTGCTGTAGTCACAGAAAAGTCTGCACATGTATGCCAAGGCTTTCTTTTAGTTCATCTTTATTAAGCTCATAAGATCGAATTTTGAACTAGAAACACCTTCTTAGCTCACTCGGCTGCTCATCGGTAACTGCTGTGCGCCAGCTGAGCTGTGCCCAGAGCCCCAGCACTGCACGTGGGCATGGGCCTCCGCTTGCAAACAAGCACCATCAGCCACCCCTTATGCTTTTTTTAATATTCAGGTTTAAATGCCACTGTCATTCAACGGGCAGTACAGCGGCGGCCACCTGAACTGGGCAGCCTTTGCCACGTGGTGACACGGTAGCTGGTGCGATAAGGAAAGAGAATGAGGATTTTAGGAGGCCTTGGCATAAGGAAGGCAAAGCACTGCTGAATCAGTGACTGGGGGTGCACCCTTTGCACTGTGCCAGGGAAGAAGGGAGTCGGGGCGGCAGGACCCCAGTTCAGCCACAGCAAAGCATCCCTGTGCTGCTCAAAACAGATCTAGCCCTGCTATCTGCTGCTGTTGAGACTGCTGGAGGGGAAAATTAGATTTGCCTTTTGTTCAGCAAGCCTCACGGAAAGCCTCAGTTCAGCGGCTGGTCGAAAAGCAGAACCCGCTCATGGTACATGCGCTTGGGTATTGGCTCAGTTGAGAGGGACCCTGAGGGTTGTAGCTTCTCCTCTGTCTGCTGGCTCTGACAGCTCATGCTGGGGTAGAGGTGCTGTGTCCCCACCACAGAGACACCAGCCTCCCTCGACAGCTATCCCTGCTGCCCTGCTTGTGGTGGAGAAAGCCATACTTTTAAAGGATGGCGGAGATCCTTGGGATCCGTCCTTTGCTAAACCAGGCTCAAGACCCACGGTGCATGCGTGTATTTCCTTCACTGACTGCGGATGCCTCCCAGATACACCCTGCCCTGGTCCCATTTTCATCCCACCAGAGAATGTCATGGCACATCCTGGCGACACGCAGCTAAAGAAGGGGGCAGACTGCCCTCCTCCTTTCCTCACGTTAACCTTACTGTATTCTGGCTGGTCTCCTCAAGGGCAACTCCTGTAACATTTTCTGTCTGAAAGGCACTGATGCTGGAGCAGCTTTTAAATTTATGTTCCCATAAAATATTTTTTCCATGAAACATTTTTTTCATAAGCCGTGGGACAGATTGGAATCTGACAGGTTCAGCTGTCACTGGATGAAGGGAAGAGCAGAAGCGACAAGAAATTTTTAGGAGAACTATATTAAACTTTGTGTAGGATTTGGATTTAGTAGTAACAGCAAAGTGAAATTTGAGCTGATATTCCATTATCCTGTTTGCAGTACACTCTAATAGCATCTCCATTCATAAAACAGTTCAGCTCCTGTCCTTTAGTGTTATCTATTTGTTTTGCTCTAGAGCAGTTTTCAACATGCAATGGATTTGCCTTTCTACATATTTGTGTGTATAGGAAAGGGACAACACCTTTCCAGGCTGTGAACTCTTGGTCAGCTGTGTTTCTCTTCCCATCTTCTGGACTAGTAGAGGGCAATGTGAGCAGAGAGGCAACGAAAAGAGAGAAAACACAAAAGGCTGGGCTAGGAAAGGGCGGGGGCTGGGGAGGGAAACTCATTTTCTGTTTCCACCTGAGCAGGTCCCAGTGACCCATTACAAGTGCGTGACTTGCCTGGTTTTGCAGAAATCACGGTATGCAGTCTCACCGGAGGGTTGCAACGCCTCTCCCACTAAGCCTGGCTTGAACTAGAAATCCTTTGTTCTCTTCGGCTCTGCCCTCGCTCCTAGAGTCAGGCTGTACAGCCGGCACCCAGGCAACTGCGGAGCATCTGCCTGCGCACCGGGAGGGATGAGCTTCCAGCCCATCGCAAGCAGAGGTGCGGTGTTCTTGTTGCACTCATTCCTGAAAATTTCATCCCTCCTTCTTGGAAATTATAATAACGGGCCTCACGCTTTACTGATATTTTCTTAGCACCTCTGCAAGGTGAATGCAAAGCTCTATCAAATCCCAAGAGTATCACTTTACCCCTGCTTTCCGGTGGCATAATAGATAAATCACCCTTTACAGTGAGTTCAGCCTGATTTGTCTCCCTTCTCTACTCCCTTCCTATCAGATACTGCTGCACCTCAACCTCCTTCCCTGTCTCCCAGCTCCTGCAAGACGTGCAGCTACTTATAGACAGCCTCTTTCTACACCACTGTTAAGTTACTAAGCAGCTGAGATAAAAGGTTTCCACCTTCATAAATAATCAATGTGGGCCAAATGGTTCGTGCTTGCTCAACAAAATCATGCACTAGAAACAGAAATGGAAGAGACAAACACTAACCCTGCAAGGAAATTAACTACCTAATGCCAATAAAGGTGGAAAGGAGATTTGAATAATAGAGAAGCAAGAGAATAAGAGTTGAAAACAAGGGAGCTGAGCACCCATCAAACGCTTCCCTAGGTAGCCATACTTCTTTTATCTGTTCATAAAGTGTCTGGAGACTGGCTTCGATTTTAGCTAATTTGCTTATTACAAGGAAATTATTAGAGCAGCCTGGTAAGAGCAGCCTGGTACCTGCCAGCACGCTCCAGCCCCTGGGTGAGACTCAGCCTCTGCCATTCTGTCCCGCTCGGCCTCTGATGGGTTAGCCTATGGTCATTTGTTGGCGCTGGAGGGATGTAGACGTGCAACCAGCATCAGCTGGACCAGTGAGCCCAGCGCCAGGGGTCCTGCTGCAGGCGCAGGGTGCGGACCGAGCAATCACAGCCCAGGTAGCTCTTCTCAAGGGCTACGTCTCCTGTACAAAGCGCAGCCCAGCCAAACGGCTGTCCCGTGAATTAAATTTCTAGGGCAAGATTGCCTTTATGGGACAGCATGACTTCAAGGCTCCAGTGTAGATGCCACACGTTATACCTGTCCTTTGTGGCACCTGTCAAGCACAGAGTCCCATCACTGTATGATATGGGTGACTCCCTCCTGTTTGATAGGTTCTATGTATAATAACTCAGATGTAGGAGAGGAGCTTGCTAGCCAGCACAGCGGACTCATTGGTGTCAGTATATCAATGCTGATTTTCACCACATGGGTATCTGGCTCTTAGAGGAGGTGTCTGCTCCTAGAACCAAAATTGCACAGTAATCACAGTAATCTTTTCAGGTGACAGAGCTGTTGGGTGAGCAAAAAATAGTGCCATCATGGTGTTTCTCTTGGAGTTATCCACAAGCATTGGTAACAAGCGTATATGGAAAAAAACCCCAACCCCCCTCATGCCTGATTCTCCACCGAGTAACCTCTCACACCAAGCTGGTGCCATCCTTTTGAAGCGAAGCTAAAGCCAGTGCAATGAGTCAGGTCTGGCACAGTTACCTCAGGAGGTGCCAATAAGGACTTTAGGCAGCTACTAGTCTATCTCTGGTATGAATCCCTACTGTTTGTAAGCATTGGACAGAAACTGCTACCACAGCAAGAGTCCCAGCACAGTCCCATGCTGTAGGCTTCCCAATCCCTGAATTACTGCATTGCTTTGACTGGCTGAAGGCACAGACCCAGGCCGGGCTGTCAAGCTTTGGTCCTCGGTCACGGGTGACCCTGGAGCGGGCACCAGGTGCAGAAGGACGCACGGAGCGGTGCACGGGCTCCCTCCCCACGACACGTGCCTCTTCCCACCTTTGACAAGCTCATGTCTGTTAGGGCAAGAGGGTACAAGGCTAAAAACCAACCACATGTCACAGACACAGAGCGGGAGAACACAACGGTGTTGCCAGTGTTTTGGTGGTGGACAGGGACAGAGTTCAGCAGTTCATTGAGTGAAATTGCCCAGCTGGCTGAGGAAGGGGACTATTCCCTCTGGTATGCAAGCAAAAACCATCTTAGACAGCTGCTGTCCTTGTGTCCCAAGCCAAAACCTCCCTGACCCTAACTGTGATAGGGCCACCCCAGTTTCTCAGACTGTCGTGTGAAGCTGAGCAAAATGTCAGTTTTTGGCCGCCGGAGTAGTGATGACTGCCTACTCCCGTTCACCTTCGCTGCAGACAGAAATTGTTTGTTGCAGGTACAAATTTAAAAAAGTGGGAGGGAGGATAGCATCAAAGCAAATTCACCCTCCTGCTCTGAATAAATGTTTTGTCAGTTCTAGTATTTATATAAGAGCAAGGGGATCACTAAAGGGCAGGGAGGGAGAGCTCTGAGGATACAGAGAGAGAGCAAGGGAGTGTGCAGGAGCACTGAATTCCTTGGGAGATAAAGTTTCATTGCTACCAAGTTAATCTCCTGAGCTTCTCATTGCAATTTTGTCTCACTCAGTGCCTCTTGAAATGAGTTTCCATTTGTCTGTCTGGTGCTAATTTTCCCTCATTTGCCGCATCGCAGCCATCATTAGAGGTACAAAGTGCCTCCATTGTCTTTTTTTTCCCTTTCTTCAGTCACTCTCCTTAGTGCCTCTTGGTTTGTTAACTCTGCTATCACTCAGTTGCAATCGGCTCCTGTTAGTCTGACCTGGCTGCCTCAGGATGCCCTGTCCCTCCGCTGCCTGGGGCAGGGGGCCAGGGAGGTGCTTTAGAGCAGTCGCAAACCTTTATTTGCAAGTGTTACAGCCCCTTCCCAGAGATGTTTGGTCTCTTTCCTTATTTCCATTTCAATTAGCTAACGGGGGTAACAAGAGCAGAGCAGGAAGGTTTCGGACAGCGTTGCAAATGCCCTCTGAGCTTGTGGTCCTTGCCCTCACGCTGGTTCAGGGTTCACTTGGAGCCAGGAGCAGGCTCTCAGCTGCTGGCCCCTTACAAAGACACGCTCATTTGTGCCCCCCCCGGGGAAGTAAATCCTTCTCCGCAGCCAGCGGCACAAATTCCCGTGTCTTCTCCACAGCCTTTGGGTCCCTAAGCACACCAAGAGGTGCAGCTCCCTAGAGAGATGCCCCTCCACATCACCCTCAAGGAGACAGCAGCCCAAGGCCACGCTTCGCAGCCGTTCCTCCCGCAGCCGCTTGCTGCCAGATCACTTGGCAGGAAAAGGCCTGACTGGGCTCAGGCATACGATCACATTTCTGTCCTGCTAACAGAGCACACAGCACGGCTTATGCTGATGGGTACCGGGGCTGTGTCAGCTGGAACCCCATCCTGCAGCGTGGGAGGCTTGCCCTGATGCCTGTCAACAGCTCTACTGTGCCAACCGCCGCCCCGGAAAAAAAACCTTGCAGAAGAGCAATGCACCACTACCAGCAAGAGCAACTTGCTTCAAGATCATGGTACCGTGCTCGTTCCCACCGTGTGCCATGGATGGAAACAGCAGCACTGCTCCCTGCTCTGCCTCAGCCGTGTTGGGGTACTAGAGGTGCTCTCACTAGCAGATGCCTTCAGCAACGAACCTCTGGACGTCTTTTAGTTTCTGTGCCGTGGAGGAGAGCTTTGATCGGTGGCAGGAGGCTGTGCTGAAGGTGTGTGCAAGGCTCTGTGGTGGAAGGAAGACCTCAGGCTGGGTAAAGCAACATTCATGGAAAGACACGGTGAGCGCAGCCCTTCCTTCACAAGGCAGACAACACACAAGCACTGGTTTGGGAGGGGGGTTGTATGGGCTCTGCCAAGCAAACCAGTAAGGTCAGCAGCCAGCGAGATGATCTGGGAGAGGTTCTCCACAGCTGGAGAAGTTCTCAGGCCACTCTACAAATGGGTGACGGACCCATAGGCAGGCACGGCAGCCTTTATTTGAGAAGGCTTCCCAAACCATATTGCAGAGAGGATGCACAGCCTTATTTCAAGCTTGCCATCAGCTCATGGGTGCTCTGACCGAATGCGTTTTCCATGACTTGTGCCAACTGAAGCCACTTTAAGTGAGCAGTATGTCCCTGAGGCAGAGCTCCTCCAGTAATGATAGTTGTGCCACCCTTTTATATCCAGAGACCCAGCTGCCGCCTTGTATGACCTGGCCTTTGCTGTTACTCGTGGCAGGCTCTGGCACCTCTAGGAGCTCTTCGTGTGCTGCCTGCTGGATGGCATTGGAAGGGTGCTGGCTGCCAGACAGCCAGGTGGAAGCAGTGTTCCCACTGTCAGCCTTGAAGAGGACCTCCTGCTTCTCTGCCAGGATCCTTGGTGGTTCCTCTGCCCCTACATGACAATGAGAGAACGAGGGTTCGGAGATGGCGTATGGCTGGGTGGGAGGGGATGGGGGAAGACCTGCTGGAGTCAGAGCTTCTCCCCGCGGCCGTTTCAGCTTGCTTGCTTGCCACGTGTTCACTTGCCCAGGGAATGGGGAGGGATGGGTGGCAAGGAGTACCCCTGCAGAGTCTTTGGTGCAAGGTCCTTGCTTTCTGTGCTGCCATATCCCTCAGCCTGAAAGCAAAATAACTTCTCTCATAACGGCACGCATCTTTGAATCCTGACTCTGCCACTTGCCTGCAGTGGGGATTAGACCATTATTCCCCATGAAAATTTCAATGCTAGACAAAGTGCACGGCTTCAGTGCTGGGAGGGGAACCCAACAGAACTGCAGGGCAAAAATAAAACCCAACGCAATTCAGGTATCTACAGGAAACAAGCCTGCACGACTATTAGAGCTACCTGTGATCACACAGGGCTGAATGCAGGGCCAGGACTGGAAGCCAGGTGCACTGTGAGGGACTGAAGCTCTGCTGGATTCCCTCACTCGTGTCAAGTGCCTTGTGCATCCCCACTGCCCCTCTGTCTGGGCAGCATCCTCGAGGGGCTCAGGCCCTGGAGTGATTTTTTTCAGCTGGGAGGATGGGTTGCAAAACAGGTTGCAAGCTAAAGAAACAGTCTTGGAGTCTGGGCTCCAAGAGATGGAAAACCCAGGTCTGTGTGTTGAGCTGGCAGAAGAAGGTGGGACTCTCCACTTCTACCAGTGACTTCCACAAACTCTCCCATTGCTAGTCCTGCAGCCTGTCACCACAGGCATCAGGGGACTGCAACCCTCAAGTCCCAGGCTGAGAGCTAGATAAAAAAATCAGCACCCAAGGAAGGGGCAATAGCAGACCAATGCAGAGGTGTGATTTCTAAACCAAGCCTAAAGGGTGCCTTGCTGCCCTCCAGCCCTGTAATGGTTTTGGAGCAGCTCTCATCTGGCAGAGTAGCGTTATTCCTGCCCAGTGTTTTGCATTTTAGTTGGATTTTTTTTTTAAAAGACCTAGAATCAGATTTATCACCAAGTTTATTGGAACGTATGACCACTCTATTCTGCATTTCAATTAGCACTTTCCTTTCCATGAAAAATGGTTCAAACATTAATTCCTCTAGCTTCCTGGTCATTGCACCATTTTTAAGCTAAACTGGAAAGGCAGCATTTTTGAAGAGGAAGTAGTAAATATTCTACAAACCATATACTATGAAAGTATTAATCATCAGAAAGCATTGTGCAGAGGTCATACTCTCCAGCGTGTTCCCAAGTTTTTACAGGCAGCACACCTGCCATGTGGGGACAGAGTTCGTAACACAGACGACAGACCAGTAACAAGGTGTTAGGTACCAGTATCTCTCTGGAAGCAAGTCATTACAATTTCCAGCTCTCACAGGTATCCCATGTCACAGCCACTCAAAGATGCCCCCATGCTTCTGGGGTGCTTTGGTCTGGATTTTGTGATAAATTGTGACATCTGCATCCTGATTTATAACCCAGCCTGAAGTGTCACATTTTGAGAAAGCTTATGAAAAAAAAATCTGTATTTCACATCCCAAGCATCAAAATATGGTGTCTTTAAGACAAATACACTGCCTTGGGATTCCAGCTGCTGATGGGCACAAGTGGCAAGTCCTGTCAATCTTAGTGGTGCCAACCAGTGCACAGCTGTGGCAAATCTGATCAGGTGTTTTATCCATTGCAGTTTATCTCTCTAAACCCAGCTCTTTGCCTGTTCTGCCAATGCCTGCCTTGGACAGCAAAAGCCAGTCTTGGCTGAATTGCAAGATATTTTTATGGACACATTTTCCTGTGGCCTTTGAGCACCATAACCCTTAAACTCATTTCCAATTGCAATTTAGCCATGTTTGAACATAGTTCTCCAGTGAGGAAAGATGAAGAACACGGTGCCCGGAACATCTCATCACTCTTCTTACTCTTCTGGAAGTTTTGAGTTATGGTAAGTGCCAAGAATTTAGATCCTCATTTACCGGTAGGTCTGCATCACCGCTACTAATATCCTATGTACCTTTTCCAGTGAGAACGGGGTACATCTAATAACTGCTGTTACAGATACAGAAAGCTCTTTGTGGTAGTAAACGCAGCAATTAATGCTAATGAGTCTGCTGTTAGCAAGTAATACTATTGGTGTTATGCTCACGCCTCACCAAATGCAAAGCTTCAGTTTGTTAAGCAGATGCCAGTGTTAACAGCCAAATTCTCTTCCCATGGATAAGTTAGTGTTAGTTAAATGTACCATTAAAAATAACCATTTAAAATGTTAATGAAAAGGGAGGTTGTGCTTGCCAGGGTTTTGCTTGTCTTCTTCTTCTTAGCCTCAGCTTTAAGGTGGTGGAGGTGAAAAGGCACAGACAGCTTTTCCAGGGGTGTTCAGAGCAGACATTGAGGTGGAGCCCTGGTAGGACTGGTGACAGCCACGTACAGCACCAGAAGCGTGGCTTGTTTCCACCTCAGCGACTGGGCAATAACGCTCAGCGCTGACCTTCATATCCACCCAGCACACTGGTACCCCAGCCTGGGGCTCCCCCCACCAGTTTTGCCTTTGCCCCCCCCGCCCCACAACCCCCCAGCTCTCCCAGTGCCATGGAAGAGGATGACGGCAATGGAGGAGGGTTCATAATCCATCGCTTCTTCTCAGTCTCGAGTAGCAAAGTTGTGGTAAGAGCTAGCCATGTTCACGTTCACAGTCCTGCTTACACCTAGTGCTTACTGACATACCGCTGCTTAGCATGCTGTTTGTGCTGAGCTTCTGACAGCAGGTTTTATTTAATTTCATGCAATTTAAGAAACAAGTCTGTACTCTACTGAAAACGAGGCTTTCATTGTCCTATGTGTTATATTCCAGAAACAAAATTAGATAAGCCTTTCCGTAGAATATACCCCTGTTTTGTACATAGGTCTCCAGTCTCTGCCCCAGCAAACTGGAAATAAATAGGCTGCAGAGGAGAAGGTGGAAGGTGCAACGGAGGCAATGAAGGCACCACACAGATGCTGTGCAGAGCAGACCCAGAAATAAGCAGCCCTGGGTTTTCCCTCTCCAGCAGCGTGCGAGGACGAGACCTTGCTCTCAGAGCTGCAGCCAGGCTCTCCCGCAGCGCGAGCTGAGCCTGGCCGTGTGTATCCTCGTGCTGCTGCTCCGGCGTTGGGGTTGCCTTTCCCCAGGCTTGGGCACACGCTGCTCCATTTCCCCTGGGCTGCAACCCTGGGCTGCCCCAGCCCTGCTGCACAGCCGGGACCTGGATCCCAGCCGGACCACTGCCTTGGCAGTAGCACATTTAGCTGTGTCCCCAGGGCCGGCCAGGAAATACAGATTCTCCCTGTATTGTATTGTATTGTATTGTATTATATTATATAGGACAAGGCAGGTGCTGCAAGGCTGTGACATCCAGGTAGCATTTATGTGTTGGACAGATCCCGCCATCGGAGTGATTTGGCTGTACATGTCCTGGGCTCTCCATCCCTCATACTTACCATGCTGAGATGTCCCAGGTGCTGCTTTCTCCTTTCACCAGAATCCCTGGATCTTGCTTCTTGGTTTCCTCACCCCTTTGGCTGTGTTTTCTTGTAGATTTGCCCTGGCTACTCTGCTGCCCCTTCCCTTCTGCTCTCTTTCTTCTAACCTATACTTTTCATGCTTGCTTGTGCCCATGGTACGTGACTCCTGCCCCTCTCCCCCTTGTCCTGGCTGCCCTCACTCCAAGCCCCAGGCCTTCTCCATTCGCCTGGCTCCCCTCTCCCTCCTTAACATAAGACCTGGCTTCTCCGGTGCTGTGTCCTGCTCTGTTTTCTTGGCCAGCATTTTCTGCCTCCTGTCTTACTGGCCTCCTCTTCTGTCTCCACCATCGTGCTCCATCTTTTGGTGCCCCTTTCTTGTGCTCGCCTGTGCTGCTCAGCCTCAGCCCATCCCTTCCATCTGCTTCCTTGCTCTTCCCTTCCTGGGACTGCAATCCTGATCCTGACCTGTACCTGCACACACACACACACACTTACGCTATTTACTTTAAAAAAAATGTGATTATGTGCAAGAGTGGAAGGCAAGCACTGGCTTCAGGACTTGGCACTGCAGTTTCGCCCACACCACCCAGTTGCAGACAGCCTCCATTCCTCTTCACTCCTCATGGCAGTCCCAATTTGTACCTATTTACACCCAGCCCGCTCCCTTCACCCCCAGGCACTGCACCCCAGGGCCCAGTCTGCTGGAGGGAGCCAGCACCCTCAGCCCCAAGCCACTGGCCCCTGCCCTGCTTGCAGCCCTGCACCCCCTTGCCCCACATCCCCTGGCTGGGATGGGAAGTCATCGCTAGACACGATCAGAGAGGAGACAAGCCCAGGTATGCAAGGAAGGGAGGGGAAATAAAGAAACATTACTTCCTTTTCACGTTTATTTAATTTTTGTATTTTTTTGTATTTTTTTAAGATCACAGAAGAGCAGAGCATTCATACATGTAAAGAAACAGAAACGAGATAACAGAAGTTAAATACATTGAGAAAAGAAAAAATAAAAAGCTTCTTTTTTTTTTTTTTTTCCATTACTGGGTTTTGTTCATTCATTTGTTGGGTTGTTTTGTTTCTTTGATCGGTTCTTTTACACACACACTTGCGCTTTTAAAATTTTCTTTCACAGAGCTAGTTCCAAAAACAAACCAATGGCAAAAAATAAAATGGCCGTTTTCTCGTTTCATTAAAGAGAATTTCAGCTCATGTCTACAGTGCTGGGGAAAAATATATATAAAGATATAGATATATATATATATTTATATGTATATAACACTGTTAATGAGGAGAGTTCTAACCACCCCACCGTGTAGCAAGAAGAAGGGACTGGCCTTCATTCTCAAGGTCTAGAGGATGAAACTTGGCTCCAGCTGGGAAAGCTGAAAGATTTTGGGAGGCGACGGTGGCACCGCAGAGGCAGGTTCTTGCTCTTTGCCCCTCTCCTCCCTTTCCTGGCACACACGTGTGCCCCCCGCATGCGCAGACGCACGCGTGCTTTCTCCTGGTTTCCTCGGGAGGTCACCACGCAGCAGCGTGGGCAGACAGAGCCATCGCCGGGAGCAAGTGGAGGAGCGCGTGTCTGGCCGCGTGTGTGATGGACGGCGTGGGAAAGGAGAGCGCCCGTATGGTAGCCGTGAGGACTGCTCTAGCATGGGTGCGGTAGAGGTTGCAGGGGTGCGCGCGTGTGCCTGTGCGTGGCCGAAATGGGGAGCAAAATGTCATCATTTCGGAGAAGGACAGCCTCACCTGGGAGGCGTTCTCCCCACTGGCTGGCTCCTAGGCGGTCTTGCTCCTCGTCTCCATCTGTGGCCCGTCTGTTATGTACAGAAACATCCACACGCTTGTTCCCAGGGCACGGCTGGATCCACCACGGTCTCAGACTGCATGGCTCAGGGAAACCTGTCGCAGCGTGGTGTGCACGCCCCGGGGGACAAGCGCCTGATGCACTGGGAGCACAGGCAGGGAAGGAAGGTCCTGCCCTCCCTGGGAACGGCCCTTCTGGCTGTGATCTCTGTGCTGCCCAAGGAGCCCTGCCGTGCATGCCGCCCGACCACCCGTGCTGCAGTCATGTCCTCCTGACCTGCACTGCCCCTTCCTCCTCCGCTCTCTGGGCACTTCTACAAGGTTTGCAGGGCAGGCTGAGTCACTGTGGCACCAGCCAACCTGAGCCTGCAATAAATGAAGGACCCTTTGCTTGCCACGTGTCTGGACTCATTAGGAGAGCTGCTCCTCTTTTCCCAAACCCTGCCTTGGCTGATCTCCTTGCCTCACACACACATCGCTCCAAGACACAGAGATACAGAGGATCATACCAACATATCCTCACCAAGCTGACGTCTGCTTTCCTGTTACGGCAAGTGAATCAACAAGCAAACACCACATATTGCCCTAATAGGAGCCAACCATCAAGCAAAATTTGGGGGACTGTAGGAGCTGCCCGAACATTGTTCTAGCAAGTTACAAGAAGGAAAAGAGAAAGGTTTTAATGGTGTGACACAGCTCTTAGTCAGCAGGAGTCATGCAGTTAAAAAAAAAAAAAAATCTTCTGGGCATCCCACTGGAAATGAAGCCGCTCTAAGACTAGTGTTGAGAGGCCACAGTCTTCTCGCTGGTGAACCTGGGAGTTCTGCGCATGGATGATGGACAGCACTCATCCCTACCCATTTCCACCGGCATCACATCTTGGCAATGACCATCCAGTTTCTCCATCATTTCCCTGCCTAAGGTTCTGCTCCTTCCATGGGACAGTTTGCTCCTGGCATCCCTAACTCAAGGAGTTTTGTGTACTCAAGTCAGAGAAGCAGTAAGATTGTGCACCATCAGGAGAGAGAGAGAGAGAGAACTGCTCATCCCCCCCCCAGCATCTCCTCCGTAGGACTGTCTTGGTTAGCCATCCTTGGTGTCAGTTGCTACATCACATCAAGCACCATGATGATTTGGGCTGTGGGTCAGTGTGCTTGGAGGAGAGGAAGCAGAGGTGCAAGAGGGGTTGGGAGGAGAAGAGCTGTTTCTCTTCTTGCCCATAGATTCCCTCATCAGAGAGGGGCGAAGTGGTAGAGCACTGCACAAAGATTGAGCTGAAACATCACCTGGTGACGAGGCTGTGAAGGACTCTAAAGTAGCTCCTCTGACTTCCCAGATCCTCTTCCCCAAATGCTCTTGAATCATCAGGACTTGCTGTTTACTCCCCCAAATTCCTTCCAGATGTGCAGCTTCCACTCAGCCTGGAGACCATGTGGCTATTGACGGCGACTTTGTCCATGCTGTTGAGCTTGGACTTTCAAAATGGGGTTGCTCAGACAGGTGGCTTGGGGGCATGGTCTGGATGCACCTGGAGCTAAGAAGAGCTGGTGGGGCTTGGCTATACTTTGACCAAAAGTGGGGCAAGCAGCAGTACACGAGAGATCTGCCCAAGCGGTGAACAGTCAGTGGCGTGAGAAAGGTGTGCAGACAAAGACTAACTCTCGACACAATGCATGTCACCAATGAAATCTTCATGAATGGCACGTTAACATGCACTTGGTGCTAGCATGGGGCGACACAACTTCACTGGTGAAGAAAGCGGGAAGGGGGGAGGAGGGGACTGCATCACTGAGCAACATACCCGCGAGCTGCGGGGCTGCAAACAAACAAAAATGAACACAACTGCCAAGATACAGGTGTCGGCTGGAGCGTCCCACGTCGCCCTTCCCAGCCGTTCAGAGACAGGCGTCTGCTTCGTTTTTCCATCTGACCAGACACACGCTCCAAGCAACACGCTACAGTCATGCATGGAGTTCATGTGGCTCGGGGTGGCTGCATTTCCCCTGTCCAGTTCCTTTCAGAAAGACTTGCCTTCACCCCTCCTCTCGGTCATCTGAAAAGGGTTAGAAATCTGCTAGCAAGTATGGGGCCATATATTAAATCTAAGTCTTTGTTCCTCTGCTTGGACATTACCAGACATCTCATGTAACTCTTGTAATATTTACAAACCAGTAGAAGAAATACAATTTTTTTCTTTTTCTTTTTTTTTTTTCCATTTTGTTTGTTTCTTTTTATAACACTAACTGTTAAATCTCCATCAATCAAACACAATTACACTGACGAGCTCAAGGAACTGGTGTCCCATTCCAAACTCCCATCTCTCCCAGTCCCCAACCAGCTGAGAGGCAGCAGGAAGCAAGAGCGCAGCTTTTTGGGAGGGGATGGGGAAGATAGCAACATGAACACGGAGTAGAGGTGAGGAGGAGAAACAGCTTCAGAGAAAAGGGCCTGAGACATGAGAAAAACCCCTTGCAACTTCTCTGTCAAAGGGCAGAGGGGTGAAAGAGAATGGAGAAAATTGTTTGACTTTGCCCGTGTTTCCTATGTTCATCCAGGCTCTCCTCTCGACAGATGCTTTGAGCGATCCCTGCTCAAGTTCAGGAGGAAACAGGGGGATGTTCACAGCATCCCGTGACGCACACGGCAGCTTGCAGGATTAGCTTCTCGGAGTAAATCAAGCTCCAGCCTACCCACAACTCCCCCAGCCCTGCTAGGAACAGACATTGACAGGAGTGGGACTCCCAGCACTGCTGCAGATAACAGGCATACTTGGTATTTGTGGCTTTTCTCAGACAGGTCTGCAAATAACTGGCTTTAACCCTGTTTCACAGCCACGCAAAAGAGGCGCGGATCTGCCCGGGTCCTGCAGGCAAGACCAGATCCCAGCACCGGGGTTGTGGCTGTTTTGTCTAGCTGATATAGGCAGATGGCTTCAAAAAACGGGTGTCCTGTTTTTAGTAGTATATTTCCCTTTAAACATAAGCCTCTGTGCCTTGACATCTACAAAAATATCCCCTCAAAACTTCAAACCAAGAAAGATGTGAGACAACGAGGTGCCAGGACTTGTGACCACCACCACACCATAGGACTCTGATGTGTGCGCAACCAGTGCCTAGGAGTGACCCCACAGCGACAAAAACACATGCAGAGGACAACACGCACGACAGACCTTACAACAGCAACCAGGTTGACATCAAAGGGAAGCCTCAAACTAAAGAAAAAATGGTGGGCTTGACCCAGCCCTTAGGAACAGCCTGTGCCGGCAAGTCACTGCAGGCTGCCCACCTTCTCACAACAAGCCTGCGACAATAAATCCAGACATAGGTACAGCCCTGAGAATGAGAAATGCCGGTGATGCAGTGCTTTCCCTCATGCCAGTGTGCTGGAGACGGTGCAGCTCCAAGCCCCAGCTCCTGGGACCAGCATCAGCTCGCAGCTGTACCAGGGGATGAAAAGCCCCATTGCAGCAGGAAATCTGGAGTTGTGTAACTAAGACACCGAATGACACAACCCTCTGGAGAGGTAGGCACGAGGACTGGGGTGTCTGAATGCTCTGAAGGATACAGGGCACTTTTTTTCCTGGGCCACAGCACAGCAGTTTCCAAAGGAGATGCACAAGTCCCTTCAAAGACCGCCCTATCTCAGAAGGGGGGACCTGTCCCTGAATGCCTTGGGCGGATTTCAGGCACCAGTTGCCCAGCTCTGCCCTCTTGCACCAAGGCACAAACACCCCCCACGTATGGCTTTGGGACCTGGAGGAGCAGGGGGAGCATAATTTACCACCCTCCAAATCCACAGCAGATCTACAGCAAGTCTGCCATCACCCGAACGTCAGCCTCTTGCCTCTCTCTCTAATATTTCCTCGCTCATTCTGGCTGCCTGTGAGGAGCCCTTGCCTGCCTGCTGCTGCCCGAAACAGCTGAGCTCAGCAGAGAGGAGACGGGGGCCGGCAGTGCCGCAGTGCAAGGTGAAAGCACCGCGCTGAGCGGCAGGGAGAGGCCTTGGTGGAGCGTGCCCTAGCTCTGCAAAGATGGGGACAGGCTCACGGATGGCAATTCCCACTTTCCTTCCCGGAGGGGGACTGCCTGGTGGGTATCCCCTCCCGCGCGCCGCAGGGCTGCAAGCCCAAGCTGTTTCCCCCTTGCCTTCAAGAGCATGCGAGCGTGGCTGCCAAGCTTGCTGCTACTGCTCCAATTCACAGGGCAAAGAGAGAAAAGCAAGCTTGCTGGTGCTTGACAGCTCAACGGTGCCTGTAAAACACTGTACGGGTGTGGAATGGTCACTCGACTTGTGTGGGTTAACTCAAGTTCCTCCCTGCGCATCCCTCCCACTAAAAGACCCAGTGGCTACTTGACAAACCCTGTGTTTTGTCATCTTTGCTGCTGTGGATGCTAGGGCTCGTGACTGGCCAGGAAACACAGGAGTCTTCTCCCCACTGCTCCTGTCCACACACACGCACTGCTGGCACTGGAGCGTATGACCCTTGGCTTCCCCTCTCCCACCGCTGGCTCCGGCTTGTGCAGCAGACCTGTTGCTGGCATGGTGATTTCCAGCCACCACCCAGCATTTTCTTAACCCTGTTTCTGACAGCCTATTCTCTTCCTCTCTTTCTCCTCAGTCGGGAGCCACTAGAGCATCTCCTGTTGGCATCTCTGCATGTGACTCTGCCATGGGAAGGGTGATGGCAAGCGATAGCCCCCTGCAGCAAGACCAGCACCCTTCAGATGAGAAAAGAGAAGCACAAGGGGAACTGTGCTGCCTACTTCTTTGCTGCACCACTTTAAGCTCCTTCTTTATAAGCCCAGAATTTTGGACCTGACATTTGTTTTTTTTCTTACATTCACAGGTCCTGGACATTTTCTGACCTAATCTGTTTCAAATGTGGAATTTGCAAAGTGAGCTTTGTAGTAGCAGTGGTGTACAATACACACACACACACACACACACACACACACTCACCCTTACACAGCACACATTTCCTTTTATAACAGTGAGGACAGAAAGAACAACAACAAAAAAGGGTATTGGCTCTATTTTTGCATGACTACCAAAATGGTTAGGAATGACCAGGTTGTGGTTTTTCACGTTGGAGGCATCGTTCCTACGCACACCCTATACCTACAGGAATGGCTGCTCGGTGATGTCCAAGGTCTCATCACTCACATCCCACCGGCCCAGCCTCCCCTCCCCAGGAGGAGTGGGCAGCCGCACTCTGCACTCTGTAGTGCTGCAGGCCAGTCCTGGTTTCCTCTGCTTATTTGGACAAATGCACACGTGTGCAAGCACTCACGTGTAGCAGGGGCTGCTATGCTGGTACTTGAAGGCTGAGAGCCAGACAGGTTGCAGGTGGGAGAGAAAAAAAGGCTAAGCAAGGGTGCAGACTGACTCTTGCAAGCAAGGTGGCCAGGAGTCAAAAAGCCAGTGAGGACGCCGGAGAGGGGACACCATGGAACCTGTGTTGCAGCCGCTCCCCTCTCCTCACCCCTCTTCTCTGCCTGAGTGATCTCTCAGCATCTTGTCTCACACTTACAAGGCAGGACATTATCTACAGCAGGATGAGCATATGTACACATGGACTGTTCCTTTTGCATGCTTCCAGAGAGCAAGAGAAAGAGAGAGAAGACGGAGCAAGAGTCACACATACACGCATGCATGCACGCACACAGGCATACACGGGAGAAAGATACCTGGTTGAATTGAGGGGGGGAGAGGAAGAGGATTAAAAGAAAAGAAAAGGAAAGTATGTTTTCAGTAGAGTTGACACAGCTTTAGTTCAGGCCAGCTTGCACGATGTTGCATGAAGGAGGGGACAGGAAAGAAGGTGTTTAGCAAGGGCTGGGTGCGCAGGAGCGCAGGGTGAAGTGAAGAGAGGAAGGGGTTCTTCACAGGACACCAGTGTGCAGAGAGCTTCAGGTGGCTCGCTCTGGTTTGTGGCTTTTTTTTTTTTTTCTCCCTTTTTTTTTGTTGTTTTCAAAAATATGAACTGGCTGAGCATCGGCTCACAAAAATGACCCAGGGCATCCAAAAAGTAAAGTGGCTATAGACACCGAAGCAAAGACCTCTTTCTGCAAAAGAAAGAAAGAGGAGGGAGGAAGGAAGGAAGGTGAGGGAGTATGGAAAAGAGGAAGGAGGAGAGAAAAGAAAGGGGATCTCCTGTTCGATTGGCTTTGTGGGTTTTGTTGGATTGTTTACATTGCAGCATCCTCTGGCGACACAGTCCTTGCTGGTGCCCCATTCTCTCCCTCACTTCGTTTTGCCTCCTAGACGGTCGGTGACTTGACAGCCGGCTTGTCAGGTTTCGGATTAAATGTTGCTGAGTCTTCTTTGCTGTAATTTTTCCTCTCCCCCCTCTTCACTCCTGAACACACAAAAGTTGTGAAAGAAACAGTCCTCTCTCTCTCCCCCCCTCTCTTTTTTCTCTCTCCCCTCTCTTCGCTCTGTCTCCTGTATAACGCATTTTGTTTTGTGTGTTGTTGTTGTTGTTGTCGTGTTGGTTTTTTTTTTTAATTATTATTATTATTATTATTATTTTTAATTCTGATTTGTATTAACATTTGCTGAGTAGGCAGAGCAGGGACGCTGCCAGCAGCCACAGTGGGACGGCCAAACTCATGGAGCCGTTGTCTACTCTCCCTGTGCCGGGTCCTGCAGGGTGCGAGAAGGGAGAGAAAAGAGGACAAGATTACACACGGCTGAGCGAGACGGGGGTAACACAGGAACACGGCGCTTCGCTCCGGGGCTGCTCCTGCCGCAGGGAACCGGGGCTGCAGGGCACAGCCGCCTTCCCGCTCAGGTGTGCCTCCATCCAGGCTCCTGCCGGCTGGCTCCTCATCATCCTCCCCTCCTGCCCAACGCTCCATCGGCATGCGGCTCGCCCTAAGCAACACCCGGGCTGGAGAACCAGGGCCCGGAGCAAGCGGGAAGGCTCAGCCCCGGCTGCCGACCCCATCCCATCCCTCGCCGTGCCTCCGGCTGGATGCCCGGAGCGGGGGCACGGCTCACACCTTTGCACGGTGTACCCCCCTCCCCAGCCCCACATCTCCCCACTCTGCCACCTTCCCGGCGCTGGCCCTGGGATGCCAGGGCTCGTTGTAATTCTGTGCGGTGGCCAGTGCCTGTCTGCAGCCAGACACCGGCTCCGCAGGGGCTGATTCATCACAGCGGTCCGATCAATAAAACATGGGCCTGACCAGCGGATGCCTCCCCTCCCAGGGGCTGCGCCGCAATTATTTATTTCTTAATCGGGGTGGAGGAAGGCTTCGCTGTTGTGTTTATGGCCTTGCGGCACGGCACCTATGGGGTAAGGGTGCAGGGTGTGCCAGGGAGGTTGATTTTTTTCGTAAGGGTGGGAAACGAACTTGCATGCGTGTGTGCGTGCATGCACGGGGGGGGTTCTGCCAGGGGGGAAGTGCTCTGCCGCAGCAACAAATAGTGCAGCCTTGCTGCAGGAATATTAAGTGCTAACACTCCTGACATCTTCTCATTCATCCTCTCATTTATGGGTTCCCATTTCTCGATGGCTTTAAAGGCAGCGATGCTATTTTAAATTCACCCTGCAATACCAAGCCTTGGCAGCCTTTGCTTTATCATGGAGCAGGGAGGTGGTTTTGTAAATGCATGCTCATCATGTATATGTACACAAAGATGTACGCCTATATGTACATTTATATGTACGCATATATGTATAGGTACACGTATATGTAGTGTTTTACACAGAAGGGTGCAGGAAGATGCTGAAGCGTGGAGATGGAGATGAGTCTATACGTTGGGACTGATGCTGCGGTGGAAGAAAGAAGACATGCTTACTACCAAGAAGAGCTATTTTTCTAACGGTGGGGGGAGCCAAAAAAACCCTGCAGTTTACCAGGCGAAGAGCCGCTCTCTGCCGGGTGGAGCACGGGTGCCACAGGCTCGCTCGACAGCACAGTCGGTATTAAACTCTAGGTGGTGACTAAAAGGCAGCAAATCCACGGATGTCCCCAGAGCCCCTGAAATTCTGTAGCACTTTCATTTGTGTGATTTCTTCCTAATGTAGCCCATCACTTACTAGATCAGCTGTTTGTGCCCCAATTCTATTCTTTCATTATTAAGTAAGTATGTGCTGAATTGTGTGGAAAATTTATATTCCATCTATGGCTTCTTTTTTTCAGTTAGTCCCTGCTCGCCTTCTGTGGCTTGTCACACAAATCCTACAATATTGGTTTTTCACTCCTTGTTTGGGTGACAGGAACTTATTTCCCCCTCTGAGCTCGGGCACCAGTTCAATTTCAGCTACTATACTTACCTGACCTATGTTTCAGAGAAAACGTCTTTCACGGTCAAATAATTGGGGGAGGCTGTTTGGGACCATTTCCATCCTATATTGGCAGTGAAGAAATCCCAAAACATGACTCCTTCGGGCCAGCAAATAATCAAGAATACACCAGGCAGGGTGTGTTGCCTACAAAAGGTTTCCAGCCATCACGTTTTCACTGTTTGGCTAAAATACTATTTGTCTAACACATACATGTATGTCACACATACGTACGTGGCAACCACCCGCCCCTCCTTGCCACTCTCCTAGGGTGCACATGCCAGCAGAGCAAAGGCACAGGTACCTACGGGGGCACGCGATGCACAGCTGACGCAGGGCTGTGTTTGGCCTGGGCTGGGTGCTGCTGCCTTAATACGTGTAAGTGCACGGCTTGGGGTTTGTGTGCTTGGTGGGGCGTGGGGGAATAGAGGTGCGGTATGGTGTGGTGTGGTATGGCTTGGTGTGGTATGGCATGGTGTGGTATGGCGTGGCATGGTGTGGTGTAGCATGAGTGTGGTATGGCGTGGTGTGGCATGAGTGTGGTGTCGTGTGGTATGGCATGGTGTGGTATGGCATGGTGTGGTATGGCGTGGCATGGTGTGGTATGGCATGAGTGTGGTGTGGTATGGCGTGGTATTGTGTGTGTGGTGTGGCATGAGTGTGGTGTCGTGTGATATGGCGTGGTGTGGTGTGGTATGGCGTGGTGTAGCATGAGTGTGGTGTCGTGTGGTATGGCGTGGTGTGGTGTGGCATGAGTGTGGTGTCATGTGGTATGGCATGGTGTGGTATGGCATGGTGTGCTGTGGTATGGCATGGTGTGGTGTGGTATGGCGTGGCATGGTGTGTGTGGTGTGGCATGAGTGTGGTGTTGTGTGGTATGGCGTGGTGTAGCATGAGTGTGGTGTCGTGTGGTATGGCGTGGTGTGGTATTGTGTGGTATTGCGTGTGTGGTGTGGTATGGCGTGGTGTGGTGTGGTATGGTGTGGTATTGTGTGTGTGGTGTGGCATGAGTGTGGTGTCGTGTGGTGTGGTATGGCACGGTGTGGTATTGTGTGTGTGGTGTGGTATGGCGTGGTGTGGCGTGGTGTGGTGTGGTGTGGTGTAGCATGAGTGTGGTGTCGTGTGGTATGGCGTGGTGTAGTGTGGTATGGCATGGCCGGGTGTGGTGTGGCATGAGCATGGTGTGGTATGGTGTGGTATGGTGTGGCGTGGCGTGGCGTGGTGCGGTGCGGTGCGGTGTGGTAAAGGGATGACCTTCTGCAATACCCAGGTATACGGGAGGACGCACAAGGCCTGGCGTGACGAAGGACCTGGGAGAGGGTCGCGCCAGCTCCCGCTCCCCTTGAGCTTCGCTGCGCAGCCTGGAAGGTACCTATCCATCCATCCACCCATCCATCCATCCATCCACCTCTCTGCCCCGCCAGGACTCCCACCTCCACCGCCGGAACCCGGTGCCCGTTACACGTCCCCACCACACGCCCTGCTCGCCACCACACGCCGCGCGCCTCGGCGGGAAAGGCGGGAAGAGGCGGCGGCGCCGGGACCCAGCGCGCTCCCAAACCGCCGCATCACCCCCCACGCCTCGCCTCAGCCCCGGCCCGCCATAACCCCGCCCGCACACGTCACGCACCTGCAGCCCCCCCGCCCGCCAGGCCGCGGTCTCCGCCGCCCTCTGGCGGCCGCCGCCGCCCCCCGCGCAGACAGACCCCCCCCACACACACCGTGCCAAGACCCCCCCCGAGACCCCCCCCGTGTCCCCCTGCCCGCCTGGGCCTGGGCACGGACTCCGGTCACGGCCCCTGGGCCTGCGGTCTCGGCTCGGCCGCCCAAAGCGCTCCCTTGGTGCTGACAGCCGAGGAGCGAGCGTTTTGGGGGGACACACGACACACGGGGGAGGACGGACAGTTTCTGGGGGGGGGCTTTGTGGCGCTTTCCCTGCTTTTCTCCCACTTTCGTAACCTTCGGGTTGTGCTCTGGGAATTTGGTCTGCAAGCTCGTTTCCCGGGCTGGGCATTCCCCTGCCACGTTCGTGGACGCGCAATCACTTCAATGGGTTTTTTTTTTTTTTTCTGCCACCGCAGCCAGGGAAGGAAATTGGGTTTCCGATGATGATGATGAGTTAATACGAATATCTGGCAGCATTTCGCAAATAAACTCTTAAGGGACCCCAGACCCCGGATGGCTGACGGAGTCCAATCACATCAATCAAATTAAGAAGGAACAGACTGAAAACCGGCAACGGCAAAACAACGGCACTTCTCTCCCTTGCTCCAAATCGCGAGACATTTAGATACCCAGCGCCTAACCCTGCTGCTACAGCCTCACCGGACATTTCCGAGGGTTTGTCCGTGCCACCCATTCAGCCCGGGCGATCTGCATCGGTGTCACGGCACTTGGCCGACATTTAGAGAGCTGTAGCCCTCTCAGGGCTGGAGGGGACCTGGGACCCTCTTCCCAAGGCAGGCTAACCCTCGCTGTGTCCTTAAATTTAACCATGGGGAAAAAACAGCGCCGTGCCGCTGTAACCTCGCCGCTCCTGCTCACCCGTGTGTAACGCGCCTGTGCAGCAGCCTCGCGCAGAGAGGCTCCAGGGGTCTTTTCCCGAGGGAGAACATCTCCGTAATTTCAAGTGGGGATGCAGAAGGGGTGGCGAGGCCCTTCAGCGTGGGACTTCTTCAGCGATTTCACCCAGTGCCTCACCCTCCTGCAGGCAAACCCTTCCACGCAGCGTGAAGCAGAAGAGTTGCTGCATGCTCCCACGTGCAGCGTGCCGCTCAGGGGGTGCCGCGAGAGCTTTACCAGCCTCATACGCAGAGCCAGCGGCACCTGCTACTGCTAAGGCTGCCTGACCTTTCCCGTGATAAGGCCCTTGCTTTACAAGCATCAACAGGCCAGGTGGAACAATCCCATGCTGGGTGTTTGCCTTGGCCTGATTGTATTTTTTTTTTTTTTT
This sequence comes from Haliaeetus albicilla, assembly GCF_947461875.1. Taxonomy (NCBI): domain Eukaryota; kingdom Metazoa; phylum Chordata; class Aves; order Accipitriformes; family Accipitridae; genus Haliaeetus; species Haliaeetus albicilla. Next base: position 42,105,390 of record NC_091488.1, read on the forward strand.
TAAGGGGAAGAGCAGCAGCCAAAATACTTCTGCTGTGTCTGAGAGCAAGGCTTGAGGAGGAAAAAAGTGTTTATTTTAAACGTAAAAAGAAGAAAGCCAGCAACTGTCCCTCAGAACATTTTTCTGCTCTGATGCTTTGGCTTGGAGCCTTGTGTCAGTACACAGATTTGGTCTTTCAGAAAAAGGTAAATAGCTACACAAAACTACCTGCCTTCAATACCCTTGGGGAGGGGGTCCCCACAGACTTTACACATCCTGAGTGACTCTCCTGGGACCGCCTCAGTGGGTCAGTGCTTTGGCCTCTCACAGGTTTTAGCCCCCCTGCTCCCCCAAAACTGGCACAGCACAGCTGGGCTTGCTGCACTTGCTCCTCTCCAGAGGGCTGCAAGCTAAGCTGGCCCAGGTTTCACTATAGGGGACATGGGTATGTATGCTAGTTTGAATTTGCATGGTATAGCTGTAATGCTTTTGTGTGTGTGTGCACGTGTGTTGTGGCTCATGAACTCCCATCAAGGGTGTAGGAAAAGACATGGCAAGTGTTCGGGGGGGGGCTTGGGTGAGATAGTGGAGGGAGAGGGGGAAAAGCAGGGTGCTGCTTACGTTCACAGCAAACCACAGCAAGATTGCAAAGGCGAGAACTGCTCTCTTCCTCAAAACCAGCCTGCCTCCAAGAGGAGCATACCACAAGAAAAGACCAGCTCTACTGGGTCAGTCCAAAGGTCTTGTCCGACCTTCAGTCCTGTTCCCTGCAGGTGCCGGGTGGAGGCCAGCTGGGAGCACATGGCCATCATACTGGCCTGCCTCAGGTGCTTCAGAGTCATCCTGAGCCAGTGGAAGCTGCACTCCTTAACAGACTCATTTTTTTCTTCCACGAACTTGTCCAGTCTCTTCTGGACTGCCTGCAGACTTCCATATCCACAACCTCCCTCGACTTTTAAGGACCGCAGCGGCAGTCAGCTGCCAGCAGTGATATTATGGCCACACAATAAATTTGGGTGTTATGTTCTCCTGTGACTTTAGGACCTTGGCATTAACAGAAAAGCTGGCACACTGCCCGTTACTAATTGCCACCTGAACTGGCTAGATTAAAACTGTCTCAGTCACTCCTTGCTCTGCAGTCTCCTCTGCTGCCTACAGCCAAGCTAAGGAAACTGCTCAGTGTGGGAAGAATTAGCTGGGGTGTGTTCAGATCTGCCTAGGAAAGAGAGAGATGAGCTTTTCATCAAGGAAACTGTTAAGAAAGAAGCTACCCAGTGTCAAGAGACTGGTGTCCTGAATCACAGAGCTGCAAGTCTCCCCACCAAACCTGGGGCACAGCTATTACTGAGTCCTCAGCGGATGCTACCCAGGCGGCTGAAGGGAGCACAGTTCAGATGTGGGAGGGCTTGGTATGATGCCCCCCGAGGCCTAAGCAACCGAGACTCCAGTGGTGCATCCCCCGTGGCACAGGCTCAACCTCCAGAGACAAGGCTAGCTGCAGAAATCACCGAGAAGGGAGCGGACTTCTGAGGTCTGACCTTTGTGGGATGAATAAAAGGGCCGTTTTTCTCCCTGCCTTCAAGCCTGGAATTTAATAATGCTATAAGGCACTGCAACACAGAGCCTCGGCAGCAGTGGCCAAGATCCGAAGGCTCCTCGGTAGCCCTGTATGTGCCCTGCCTCATGGCTGTCGTTCGCCCCTCAAAGCCTATAGCATCCATTTGGGGTTGGGGGCTGCATGAGAAGGTGATAAATATGGGAGGAAGACTGTATCAGGTCAGAGGCATAGGAAAAGGCGGCCGTGATGAGGGATATAAGAAGGGGATAATACGGACCGAGGCGATACGATGAGCCTTACACTTGTACCAACGCAGGGCTACAGCACAGGGAAGGTCTTCAATTGAAATGGCAATACGGGCACGATCGGCTCAGGACACTGAAGAGGGCAAGAGGAGGAGATCTCAGCCAGGGTGAGGATGGGGAAATGTAGGAGCTGATGTGAGCATGCAGGCTGGACAGGTTAAGGAGACCAGGTCCTGGGAGAAGGGGAGCTGAAGAGAGGAAATTAAACCCAGATCAGGCATAGGGAAGCAGGGATGGTGGGAGAGGGGCAGGTACAGGGGAAGGATGGTGTTTATGGGAGGAGGGAGTCAGCACCGGGGACGCAAAGGCAAGGAGCCAGTACCCACCCGGGTCGGAACCAGAGCAGGAAAAAGCGGGGATCCCCCCGAACAGTCGAGGGAGGGATGCGGTGCCGCCGATGACGCCAAATCGCCGCTTCCCCGCGAGGTGGCAGCCGAAAGCCAAGGAAAAACGAGACTCCGGGCGCTCAGCCGGCCCGGCTCGCAAGCCCCCCGGCGGGGAAGTGCGCTGGCTGGCACCTGCCACCCGGCATTAATGGCTACGAACACCTGCGGGGAAACCCTGGGGTCCCGCACCGCAAAGCCCCCGCGGGACCACGCTAAAGGAAGGGTGCCAGCTCCGGCTGCTCGGACCCACTTCTGCCTGAGACAGCCCCATAGGACCACGGTTATGGGGCACAGAATCTGACCCCCGCCGGTCCGCAACCACCACGCAGCAGTATCCTTGGTAAAACTGCCGGGGGGGGGGGCAGATCTGACCCGCTGGAGGTTCATCCCCATCAAAAGCAAGACATTTCCCCACTACGGTAGCAAGAAGCAGAGGTTGCAGGGGGCGGTGGTAAAGTTTCTAGCCCATTCCACTTCCTCCACGCAGATAGTCCCCCTTCTGCCCCCTCACTCCCTCCAGCTCCCTTTCGTTACACCAACAGCACCCCTGAAGGGGCCCATAAGAGAGGGGGATAGAGGCTGTGCCATGACATGTAACCCTTGCTGAACCCACAAACGAGGCCAGACTTGTAAGCAAAGCCACAAGTCTGCTTGGTTGCACAGAGGCATGCCTCCAAATGTTGTAAGCGACATGATCACCGCTGGCAGAAATTGAACGTACGACTTTCAAGACTCCCAACGCAGACCTCAAAAAAGGGTCATCTGAGATGCAAGCAGAAAGCAGATACATACCCAGAGGGAAAAAATCACCCACCCGTCTACACGTTTCACACCCACATTCGCCAATCTAGAATATTCTACTGGGTCCGGGGTCCCATCATCTGAGTAAACCGAAATGGAGATAGGAAACGAGACAGCAGGTGCCAGTTTTTCTCTTGTTTACATTAACAAGACTCCAGGGCTTGACATATCTGCAGTGCTGATGGAGGAGAGCCCACAGAGAAGTTTCAAAGGGCATCAGAATGCTACAGACTCCTTATTTGCTTTCGGGAATCTGCCCCTGGGATCCTGCAAAGAACACGAGGTAAAACCTGGTGCAAGAGGACCATCAGCCCCCAGAAGTTGCTAAATGGAAGCGAGGCCAGGAGGAGGCATGGGACAGGCTAAGAGGACGTGACGGTAAGGACTAGAAGGAGTGACGGTAAACCAAGTAGAGCTGGTTTGTTTTTCCAAGTGCTCTCCACCCTGAGCAGCTCTGGACTCCATGCTGTTGACAGGTTGACTCTACTTACAGTGAAGACTGGAGTCCTGCCTCTTGAGCAAAGAGAACCAAAAATGAGGGAGGAATGAAAAAAAAAAAACAACTCTAAAGGAGAAGGTGCAAGGGGAAGGGGATGTGCACCATATGGGTCTCTCTCTGTCATCTCACTCCCTGGGGCCTGGAAGGGTCTTAGGTTTTACACTTGCCAGCTCCTCTGCAGGAAGTAATTTTTCTAGTCTGTTGACTCTCTTGCCAGGGCTTCAGAAGACGAAATCTTTATTATCATGAAGGCTTAAAAGGGAGGAATACTGTTAATTCCATTTTCAAGGTCATACTTTGAAAGTTATTAATTTCTTTCTTCCAGGGCTTTGCACTCTAGTCTAAGGCTTTAGGGATTACCAGCTTCTACTTACTAGGGTTCATTTGGGGCTTTTTTCTTACTACTTCCCTGTCGTCCCCCCCACCTCCCCTTTGAGAAGAAGACACGATTTTTCACTCCCTGTTCTTAATGTTGAAACTGTTTTGTTCATTACCTGCTCATACCCCATTCTCACTACAAGTTCTGCTCCTGTAATTAAAACTTGACTATGACTGCAGTGGCAATAGGCTGGCTTTTCTAGAGGTGGAAGTACCACTGTGCAAACTAGGGACGATGCCCTCCAGCAACTCTCCAACAAGATTAAGGAAATGTCTCTGGTGTCTATCAATCTTAGCGCACGGTTTAATGTATTTCAGAATTTGCTCATGCTTTTTTAGCACTGAACAGTTCTTCCCCATGTTTTGGAGCTCATTCATGGTGTACTAAGTACTCATCTATCATACCTCACGTCTTAGTGAAGATTCATTCTGTAATGCAGCACACCCATCCTTTCCTGAGGCCTAAAGAATATCCCTGAAATTGTATTTCTCAGTGTCTTTCTGAGAAGGTCGTTGTGTTCAAGAGCTGGCTGCTTATGCCATCTATCCTGGAGCTGGTTTACAATACTTTTAGTCTAGCACTGAACTGTTAACCCTGACCAGTGAGGCTGGTGGTGCCTAGAAGACCACCTACATTGCAGGGTTACACACAGATCTTCCATCACCAGATCTGTCTGGTAGATATCAAAAAGTTCCAAGTTTTCCTCACAGCTGAAAAATAGTTCTCCCCCCCCCCCCCCCCCTTTCCATTCCCCTAGCAACCGGAGGAGATTTTTTTTTTTTAAAAAGCATTTGGCAAACTTCTGATACAAAATCAGTGACTTAAAACTGCTTTGTCTTCAAACCATTCATTGAAGACTCTCCTCCTACAAGCAAAACAACCAAACAATACATAGCACAGACTTTTTCAGGGTCCATCACAGGGAAGATCTGAGGTTTTTCTGCTTTTCACTTTCCTAGGATACAGCAATCCCTCCCCTGCTCACCTCTCAAGCACTTGTGTACGGCACAGCAGACCAAAGGTGATGCCAGCACACAGTTTGGTGTCTCAATAGGGAACAAACAGCATAGCCCCCCCTCACCCAGAGCACATACAGCCCTAGGCAGCAGGTTTGCTAATCGGAGGCTCTGGAACCTCTTGAAAAATTAATATTTTCATCAGCTTTATGTCTGTCTGTTTACCCACTTCATCCCTCCTATGGTTTTCCACAAGCTTTGCTGGATATTTGGCATGAGAAAGATTTGAGTGCCTGTGAGCAGAAATGAAGAAGGAAGGACACACCGAGGGGTGACTGGAAATGAGACTGGATCAGAAGGAGAACTAAATCGGGGTGGAACGTGACCAGCATGCCTGAGGTTGCTCTGGTACTGAAATCCAGTGGTATCGCTGCCTCTGCCCTTCCCATCCCTCTTCTCTACTACATGCAGCACGGTGCACCCCCGCCTGTCCTTGAGGTTTTCTTAGGGCCACCAGTCCTCTCCGGGGACTCCCCTTGCAGTGAGCTTAGTGGAAACCAATCCTTGTCCCCATCCCTCCTTGCCCAGGAGTGGAACGAGCTAGGAGGAGGTTTCAGCTAGCCTTCGTCAAGGGCTGCTTGTGAACAGTGAGAAGTATGGGACCCGTATCATAGGAACACTATAGTGCGCTTTTCAGCATTTCAGTCAATTAGAGATTTCACGGGAGTGGAGTTGGGCCCACAGACTGGTGAATGTCTCTGAAGTGTGTGGTCTAAGTAAATATTACTTTGTGTCACCTGTAGTTCTCATCGAAGTATGGATGCGTGTAGGTGTGTGCAATTCCAGCGTGAGACTCCTGGTCTCCTTATCGCCCTAAGAGTGCAAGCACGCCTTTAATGCCTGCTCCAGGCATGGGAAAAGCCAGAGCGGAAAGCCATAGTGGCTTCCCACAGCCCATTCCTAGATCAGTAATTAAAAAGGCAAAGTTAATACAGCTTACACAGGCAGCTGAGGTGGCCTTCAGCTGGATGAGTTGGGGCAATGGAAAAGATGCCTGCAGCTACTCCGGTTCCTCCTTTAAATGTTCTAGGGTGCCTGGAAATTGCTCAGTGACTGTGGGATGTGCCTCCGAGCACGGGGTGCGTGCATAGGGTGCATAAAGTGATCTGGCTCAGGAATGTACTTGTCCATCAGTGTGCGTGTGTATCTGTAACACCTACCGTAGAGGCTGCCTGACCGGACCTCACTGAAGCTATGCTGGTCACGGCACATCCTTCTCCACGGCCTGACCCCTTGCTCCTGTCCATGCATCCGCTCCCCAGATTGCAGAGGGACATGCAAGCGATGGTAGGGAAGGGCCAAGCGCATTTTTCCTTTGCTCGCCTTGCCACTAGGCCTCTGCCTTTTGCAGGGCAGCTCTGCTGACAGCCCTGCTTGCCCACAGGAGGGAAGTCCTGCCAGGAGCACTCTGCTTTTTCCGCAAGCCTGCTTTCTTTGGAATGGTTGGGTTTTTTTCCCTGTGCACCCCCTCCCTCCCAAATCCCGCACCTCCCTTCTCCCGGTTGTTTTTGTTTTTAGAGAGAGCGCTTAGACAGCTGTATTAATCATGCAAGCCCAGCCATGTGTAATGTGCTTTATCAACAGCAGAGCAGACACTGAATGGCAACCGGTTCACAAGCGGGCCCGGTGCAGTGCCTGAGCTGGGAAGATAAACCTGCCGCTTCCCAAACCGACTTACCGTCATGGGTTAGTGAATGGAGAGACTGTTCACTTGGGACAATAACCAGAGGGGAGGCCAAGTTGTTTGGCAAATTCTTGAGTGGTTTACACTGGAAATGGAAGGGGGAGGAGGAGGATGAAGTTGGGAATTACTCTTTGGTCATTTTTGCTCAGGGGTGGGAAGAATTTTTGTGCGCGTGTAAGGATTAAATCAAGACAGAAATGGCCATTCTTCATCCTCCTCCTTGCTGCCTTCCACACTTTGGTCCCAGTCAGCCCGGCTAGCAGCTCAAAATGGGAAGTAAGGAGAGCCAGAGGGAGAGAGCAAGGATTTAGGTACACCTGCTGTGCAGTGGGTATAAGTTGCCTTCATCGTCTCTGAGGAGAAATGTTCGGCTGATGGCTTCAGAAACTCATCTAACATACAGATGGTATCAGGCTACAAGTATCCTCTGGGCCGAGGAGAACTGTCTCAGGAGGGTTATAGCCCGCTCGAGCTCTGCTCTGCAGGGTAATCTGTCCACGCTACACTGCTGACACTATCAGTGTCCCTACCGGACAACTGATTTTCCACGGCAGTTGCTCTTTAACGGGTTTGTTTCTAATCTCTGCAGTGCAGTTTTGTGTTTTCTCCCCCACTGATTTCACCCAACCTCCACTCTCCCACCTGACTGCTGTGTCCCGACCTCTGTTTTGCAGGGCTGTTCTGGATGCGTGCAAAGCCACGCCAGTGACTAAACAGACATTGAATTGCCTTCCCTATCCCAACGCAAAGGCCCAGCTCAGAGGAATATCTTTCTGGGACTTCCAGTCTCAGTTCCTACCCTCTGCTGCTGCTCTTCCTCACTCACTGGATTCTCCACAGCATTGCTACTGGAGAGGGTTATGCAAATATATGCAACCCAGGGCTCATTCTGGAATAAATAAATCTAAATTAAAATTAATGAACAAAAAGTACAGAAACAGATGAAGCAATAAAGCCATTTCTCTCTCTCCCCCCTGTCTCTCTCTTTTTTCTTTAAGAAAGCTCGTTTCTTCTCTTTACACTTTTTTTGGAGGAAGAAGCAGACTGGGTTTTAAATTTTTTTAAAGCAATCTCCGCAAACAGAAACTGTCTTTTGCTATTCAGAAAAACCCACCAAGCAATGTTAGTAGCTGTAGTAACAAATAATTCTCGGCATTTCTCTTTTCCCTAAGATGCTGTTTCTGCCTGCATCCCTGCTGCCGCTTTTGGAAGACACTATCATCACCTCTGACTTTGATTTTTTTCACTTTAAACCACACAGTCAAAATAAGATACAATGCCATCCCTTGCTCCGCAGGCTTGGCACCCACTACACTCCCAGCCTTCAGTGCCTGCAGACCTGGCAGGGTTGACCCCGAGCAGCAAGAGAAGCTTGGCCTGCCTGAGCATCCACCCTGCAGAGCCAGCTCCTTCTGCACTTACCAAATGGAGATTGAGCTCTTTGGAAAATCTGGCTGGATACCAGCAGCGAGAAGTGATGAGGGCCGCGAGTTGTGCTTCCCGCCCAGGGTCACGGGCGTTATCAGGTGCCGATGCCCGGGGCTCAGCCAACTTTCAGAGAAGAGAGGCATGCTCCAAGTAGTCAGGCAAACGTCACTGTGGGGTGACCACTACAGCTGAACTATGGCCCCTGAATGCCTGAGAATTTATGGAAATACCTTGCACATGGCTCCGAACATGCCCTCCTGCGTTTGGTCCCTGTGGCCATTAATTATCTCTGCTGGTAATGTCTACGTCAGGATCACGATAGGACAAGCTCTGCCTTTTTTGGCAGAGATAAACAAAAAACAATTTGTTTGTTTCAAAGGCTGCGAAGGTTTGGGTTTTCGCTGACCCTTGGAGCCCAGCTGAGAAAAAAGCACCCTCCGGCCTCAGTGAAGGGGACTCCAGAGATGGACGGGTTCTTTAGCTGGCCACACCATACTGGGAGGGCTGGTTTCTGTAGACTGTTCCCACACCACTGCCTAGTCAGCAAACCCCCATAACGTGTTAACCCTTTACAGTCTGTACTCTCTGAAGTATTCCCCCATGCTTCTCTCCTTAGCTCCAAAATAGTCAGATGTTCATCCTTTGGCCAAAGCAGACCCCACTGACACGAGAGCTGCCCGCTCAGCAGAACTGATGGGGCCACGCACTAGAGCAAGCAAAAGGGGAGCGGGGATGGGTGGTGGTGACCACTGCAACAGATGAGCTCTCTTCTCCACAGCTAGGACCTCCACAGGGAGGGAAGAGGACAAAGTGGGTATTGGAAAGAAAGATGTTCTCTGTTTCCCACTCTGGTCATCAGACCCAAATGAACATCTCTTTTCTCCCTTCCCCCAGCTCCCACCCACCTGATGAAGGCATTAGTGACAGTACAGGCTACACGGGCTACAGCTAAATGGAGACTAGCTACGATCTACAGCCATACAGGGTCATTCTCCGATCAGTGCGTGTTTTGGCAGAAAGACAGGACTGCTCATTCTCCTTTTCCCTCCCCTCCGCTAATTATTTACACACTCTTGCTATAAATCTTTTGTCACCCTGTTGATGGCCATGACTTCGTCTGATCGGGTCCCAAAGACCGGCACGCTTGATGCCCCATGGGCACTTCTGGATGTGCTGCTTTCTGGGAAACACAGCATGCCCCTTGCAGAGCTCCCAGGGCATTCAAGCTAACCACGCTGAGAAAGCCCCTGGTTAGTCTGTGGTAAGCCCTCATCACAAAACTCCCGTGAGGAAGACTCGCGGGTTTTGAAGCCCATCGGTCTGGGTCTGGCTAAGCCATTCTAGAATGGACACTAGGTGCTAATCACGGGGGAGGGAGTCTTATGTTCAAAGGGCTGAGGACAAGGAACAAGGGAGGACAGAGATGGAGCTAGTGCCATAATTGTGACAGACCCCTTTGAGGTTCAACAGTGATCCCTGTCGTTGGCAGGTGTGGTGTGGAATGAGCAAATTCTCCTTTTCCAGAAGAAAAACCCTTTTGAAAAGCCTCCTGATGATGCAGTAAGGCCCCCTTTGTGACAGCCAGGCCTTGTGTCATCCCGTTATAACATGATGTTACAATGCAGACAGGAAGATGCGATGATGTGGCATCATCCCAGAAGACATTTCAGGGCATTTTGAGTACCCGGCTGCAAAATCAGGAGGGCTGGAAAATTTACCAAGGACAATTCAGTTATGAGCTGAATCAGCTGGGCTCCACCAGCCTTTGAGGAGACTGCCTCATCAAATTCAAGTCCCATGTGTTTAGCTGAATGGGCTGCTTCTAAGTCTCCAGCCTGTCTGAAAGCAAGATGTTTCCACAGCAGCTAGCTAATGATAGCAATGCTTAGCATGACTACAGTGCTCTTCATCTCAAAACACCTTCCTTTTAAATTAATGCTCAAAACCCCATGGGGCAGGGAAGTGTTACAGAGGCTTAAGAGAAATGGAGATTGAGGGAGAAAGAGGGAGGAGGCTGTGATTCTGGTCATTAAGGAGAGGCTTATTTGAGAGCTGAGGACCGCATCTCAGAACATCAACTCATAGGGAGAAAAAGGTCTAACAAGAAAGTTTTATGCCTGAGGTTTCTTTGAAGGTGAACAGCAAAGTAAAAGCAAATGTTGAGATAAGCGCCAATATCTGTGCTGAACGCCCACATCGGAGAAGCTGGTAGGGACTTTCAGAAAACAGATGAGGTCCAGAGTATTTAAACTCTGCTTTCCCCCTCTGCAAAATCCTCTTTGCGTGTCCTGGGTCACTAGAGATATCCCAGCATTTGGCACCACAAATTCCTGGAGACTCCTCACAGAAGTGAAGTCACACCAGGACGTCCTTCGAGATGATCTCAGGAGACTGGGAAGCAGTAAAAGGAAAAAAATAACTACTTCAAAGACAGAGGGGGAAGTATTTTAATGGATTGACTGAAGCTGTGCAGGATGGCCTTGGCACCTTGATTAGGGGGGTATTCAGTATGGAAATCCTGGCCTTGCTCACTTGCAGTTTTTGCTTTATCATTTAGCTTAATGGGCTACTAATTCAAAACCAGCTGTAAACAGGGCTGGCTATGAAAAAAATTAACACTGCCTGCCTGTGGAATTTAAGGATATATAATAAAAATAATCATAAAAAGAAAGAGCCCTGGGTTTTCCATCAGACAAAAATATTTGTCATTGAAAATTCTGCTTAAAAAAAAGAACACCCAAAACCTTACAACCCAAACAGCCTCAGCAACTTTAATTTCATATCCAAGCACAAGTTTCATTTGCAGTACATACGATAATGGTGTTTAATTGGATTTATTTTTCCACACTAGGTTCCCAATGGCCTACTTTACTCCTTTTCTCAGCTCCTTGAATGTTATTTACAAATCACTCTCTGGGATTTAATTTTAATGGTAGCTTGATTTCTCTCCCCCCCCCCTTTTTTTGTAGGTACTTTTCTTTAATTGTATTTGTGGATTTGCCTTTTAAATAGGCAATTGTGACTACATCCTGAGCCTGAATAAGTTGCCAAGAGCAGAGCTTGATTTGAAAATGGCACAGTAGTTAAATGGAGCTGGTGTAACACCCAGCATTTATTGTTCTTTTCATGGGAGTACCTGCAGGTGCTTTACTTGGGCAGGTACTCTTCTGCAAAACAACATGGGACCTTAATAACACTCTACCCCAAAGCTCTGCGCAGACATTAACTATTTAGGCCTCTGAACATCCCATGAGTTGAGTGCATCTTCATCATATGGCGGTAAAACAAAGATACTAAGAAGCTCTAGGCCAAGATTTTTTTAAGTGAATACGGGGGCTGGCTGCCTTATTGTTGATTTCGTTTCAAACGCTGTAGCCTGCTTTCTGGAAGTGCCCAGTCTCTGCGCTTTTTCAGAATCTCAAGGTCACATCCAAGCCCCAAGTCTCATGCAGATGTTGGGGCCATGCTGCCTGGACCCGAGGCATGCTTGGGCAGCACGGAGACAGGAAAAATACTCAGACCCTGTTTTGCCTTCCTACCTTCTTCCCTTGGAATAAAGCAGACAGTAACACCTCACCATGCACCTCTTTTCGTGCTCTCTGCCTCAAATGCAGCACTACGTGACTGGCACACTTGGGCATATGTGACAGAGGAATGAGAAAACAAAGTGTTTCACCATGGATAGTCTGCACAACTAGAGTGAAAAAAAACCTCCTGGCAGAAATTTAATTTTTAGCTTCTCACTTGTCCCTTCCACCAGCTCTGCAAAATTTTAGGTCTGTTTATGCTTTTGATTCAAATCTGAACGTGTGGGCAAAGACAACTTAGGACAGGAATATATATTAGGAGTAGGTCTGCAGACAACTTGAACCTCACTGAAGACTGTCCAGACCTGGGTGAGGACACAATGTCATGGCTCAAAGCTTGGCTAAAGGTTGTTGCTCTTTACTTGATTGGCTTTTTGAAAAGGGGGGGGGAGGGGGGGGGAAGGATGAGGAAGGTGAGCAGAAGAGACCAAATGGCATGTAGACAAGAAAGGAAAGCCCTTATTTTCCTGTGTTTCTGAGCTGTTTTGCCCATCCCTAGCTCTGAACATTTGTCAAGATGATGGAGAATGACCCGGCTAAAGAGCTACTTCAACATAAAACATATACTGACCTGGAAAAGGATTGGGGAGTGTGGGTAAAACTCGTTCTAAGGGGGGAAAAAAAACAATAAGCAACATGCAGGAGAAAAGGACAAGCCACTTTTCACACCAAGCAAGCAGCAGATACAAACCTGATGGAGCTGTCCATCCCCAAATTAGATGAACTAGAGTAGGTTTCATATACAGAGCATTTTGCTAGTAACACACCTAATACTTATCAACATCCCCCGGGACTGGGAGTCAGAGAGAAGTCATTTGAAAAACTAAACAAATAATATCCACACAGCAAGAGGGATTAAGCACCTGCAGTGAAGGTAATTGGAGCTGATGGGCCGTATCTCCCCTCTGACTTTCAAGACCACTCGTGTCGTCACACTACAGCTCCTTTTAGCTACACCTCTGGCTGGAAGCTAGTCTTGGCAGAGAGGTGAGTTGTGGAAGTCCTCCATGGGTAGTTGCTGCCTCCCCAGAACCTCCTTCACAATGGATTTCTTGCCAGTGACAGGTCCCCTGAGGATCTCAGCATGGGAGCAGTCACCCTGGTGAATCCTCAAGGGCACTGTGGTTGTTTGGAGCTTTTGTCTTCTGAGGGGAACGGAGTTTTTGCAGACTCGTCACCCTCTAGTTTTACGCAGAGCCTGCTGTTTTGTTTACAGGGTTTTTACAATGAGTCCTCGTTATACGTCACAGCAGGACTTTGTTATACGTCACTGCTGGCTTCACGCTTTGCTTCTTCCACACAAGGATCTCAAAAGGATTGCACAGACACTGAGGGAAACTGTTGTCAGAGCCCTCAGTCTGAGGCTAACAGTAGCATTAATTCCATTTTACAGATCGTGCAGCTGATGCACAGAGCAAGGAAGCAATTTGCCCAAGGTCAAATGCCGAACTGTTGGCAGAGCCAGGCACCGAACCAAGAATACAAGCCCCCCAGGCCCGACCCTGATCGCTGGGACTCCTTTCCTTACCTCCAGAGCTCGGTGGATGCCTCGTACTGACTGAGACAAGTTCCTGCTCATGGACTGATCGGGAGGTAGACATTTAGCTGTAGAGATATGCCACTATGCAACAGCTGATAGGCTTGGGGCAATGAGTTGTTTCCTGGCTTACCTGTAAGGACAGTGCTAAGCCCACTGCTGACGGACATAGAGCTTGGCAGGATACATCAGTAGTCCACTACTCTTCTCTGATCAACCCAGGCCCAGCTATTTGGAGGCCAACGCTCTTTAGACAGCACCCTTGGTGCAAAGAGCTAGTTTCTGCCTCGCTGGAGCCCGTGGGGACATAGCAGGTCAGGCCCATCCCTGTGACACTGGCAGATCTCCTGCCCTCGTGGTGGTAATGGAGCTGTTTGAATCCACAGCAGGCACAGGGGAGATTGTCTCTTGCCTAGAAAATACGCAGCTAGCCTGGATCTCTGTGTTTATGTAGCAACAGGGGACTATTGTTCTGTGAAAGCAGGCTGTTATGCTGACATGACTTCCTTGTTATTTAGTTTGGTTAAATAACTCAACTCCCCTTTACCTTCTTCCCGCACAGCAGGCTGCAGACTACACAGCATAAGCAGTTAAAGCAAAGCACTACGGCCTCATTATCATGCTGCTTTCTATTCAAGGACTCTACCTCTGTTCCCCTCACCCGCTGCGTGCTGCCTTTATTGCTCCACCCTGCCTCATTAGCAGTGTCTCAGCCTTGCCCCATCTGGCTGTCACCCTAACCACCTTCCTCCTCTCCTGAGTCTCCCCGTTATTGACAGCCCCTGGGAAAACACAGGGTTTGCGCTAAGAGCCACTAAGAGAGATTTCAGCCACAGTTAGGCTCCAAACCCTAGCAGCAACCACCATAAGCAAATGCTCAGGTGCAACAAGGCGTGAGCAGAGTTAGGAGAAGGGGTGTAAGCGTGTGCAGGCAGCCAGCACTTGTGCCGAGGCTCCAACAAATAATGACAAGTTAGAGGCAAGTGCCAGCTCTTCTTAGGAACATGCCTCTTGCTGCGATCAAAACTGCTGGACTGTAATGATAACTCTACCTGAAGCCTCTCGAGAAGGCAGGGGTGGGATCGCGTCTGCTGCTGCTTCTAAATGGCATGGGCCTTGCCAGCTGCTGCTTCACCACCGTGTTTTCTTACTCCCCGAAGGGTGCGAAGGATGCAAACCGCAGAGGATGCGGCACGGGACCTGCTGAGGTGGCAGTCTCCTATAATTGAGACAATTTAGCCAGCAGGACTGCGTAAGTATGTGCGGCATTGCCCTGTTGTCTCCCGGTTTATCCTCCGGGATGGGCTAGCTCTGCGGGAGGCAGAAGCCAACTCATTTGGCAAAGCTTTCATTTCTTTTCTCTGCCTTGCTAGAATGCACCAGGTGCTGCACCTGCTTCTGTGTGCCTGTGGGGGTGAGTGTGCGCTTGCTTATACGTCGCAGAGCTGCATGTGTATGTATACGTACTCACGTACACATAAACCTATGTATCTATATGCTTGTTCAGCAGATGCATATGTGGCATATATACCCATTTACACTTCTGTGTAGCATGGCTTAAGATACAACTTGTGACTTTTACTCATAGCGCTTTTCATAGCACTCTGGTAGCTGAGTGCAATGAAAAGAAAACACATTCCCTCCCTCCTAGTACACTTAGGAAAAAAACCCTTTCCCTTCAGTTGCGGCACTACTTTTCACCTCTGTTGCTCTGTGACAGCAGCCCTGGCTTGGCCTCTCTGTCAGGTAATTTTCTCAGAGACCTGTGTTACTCCCCCTTTCCTAGGTCTCAGTATTTTGTGCTTGGAGTTTACAAACCCCGTTCCTAGGCTCTGCAGAACTGAATCAACCTACTGGCTCACTGATGCTGCAAAACATGGTCCTGCCTCCCAACTCCTCATATCCACAGATGTGCGATATGGCTTCCCCTCTTGCATGGGCTCTGGTGCTTGCTGAGCCCTTCCATGCACTCATTCAGCTCAGTACAACAAAAGAAAACGTTTGGGGTCCTTTTGGCGGGTGGGCAGTAAAGCTGCGTTACTTTTTCACCGGTTTAGCAGGTTGAACCGGCTCAGCAGGTTGTTCACCTAGTACCAGAATAAGGGAAAAAACAAAAGCGTGTGGCAGAGAGCGGGGTGAGCAAAAGGAGTGGGGAGGAAGGGATGGCAGCAAGCTATTACATCAGTTGTATCATCAAACTGTACCCGAGTACCCTCTCTGCAAACATATTCCATATTGCTGTTGGAGACAGGTTCCTGGGTAAGACAGACCTTTGGTATGGCCATTTTTATGTTGTTGTAAACTCAGTCTCCAGGAGTGAGAGGTATAAATCTCTCCACCTACAGCAGGCAATCCTGCAGCCACGTCCTTTAAGGAAGATCGCTAGCTATCTATTCATACAGCTCAAGGGAGCTGCTTTTGTATTTTAATGCATCTTCTATCTATGGCATTGACAACTAAGGCACTCGGTCTCTCCGAGAGTTTTTCAATGCTGGCTGAGATTTCCTGGAATGGTAGTCACCCATTTTTCTCTATTGCTAAACTGTTCTTTCACATCATTTTGCAAGCTCCCCTTCTGCCCTCCACCTATGGCAAAGCTGCCAGTGCCTCATTATTAACTCTCTGGTTGTTTCTTCACTCCTGGCTGCCATTCTTTTTTGTGCTGCAATGGGACACTGAGGAACCATTGCTGTATCTGCCTCCCTAATGGGATGTTGCCCTACAGTGAGCTTGTTCTCTATTTAAAAAAGAAATAAAATCTCTGATTCTGGGGATGAAAACCACTCCCAAGTATTTGAGTATCTATCTGCTGTACCACACAAAAACTTGGCACTGCTTTATTTTTCTGCCTGGGTGTGTGGCTGGGAGTGTACATTACCTGTTATTTCAGCTACTGTGTGACAACTACAGCATTTTTTTCACCCGGGCTTGTAGGATTTTTCAGCTGCTCTCTTTATCTTTGTGAGTCTGGATACTTTTCACTTATTTCCTCCCTGATTTCTTAACCTTAGAAATACCAGCTGTAGTCTGCCTGACTTTATTTTTTTTCTCTCTCTCTTTCTCTCTTCCACATGAACTAGAAGAAGAACAGAGATTTCCTGAAACAATATGAAGCAATTGCACACTGAAGAAATACAGATTAACTAGGCAACAAAAATGAAAGTTAGAAACAGTCTGCTGAAAATCACCGAATCTCTCTTAGCTCCTGCACCTCCATTCTTCTGGCTCTTGTGAAGCTCTCTAGCATTTTCCAGCATAAATAGGCCTTCAATTTCTAAGGTAAAAATGATAAACAAAATCCAACAACTTGAAAGAAGGAAAGTTTTCTTCATACATAAAAAGGAGGCTAAAATAGGACCCTTGCTGTTGCAAGTCATCTTTAATAGCTGCCACATTTCCTCCTGGAATAGTTAATGGCAACTTCGCAAGATCTCCCCGGGTCTCTTACAGGTTCTGCCACTCATTTTACGACCATGGGTAAACCATTTCTTCACTCTGTACCTTAGTTTCCTGCTGAAAAATGGTGCTAATAACACACACCCATTTCTAAATAACTTGTGATGTTAAAATATTCATTGCTAGCAAGTCCTTTGAGATCCTTTAAGGTGAAGTTCTGAACTCATGCAAAATGCTTTTCTAGCAAAACCAACCCCCCAGCTAAAATCACGTGTGCATACATACATTATTGAATTTCATCTTATATTTTGTTTCAGTGATGCATTCCCGCTCATCTGTGTAACAGGAACCAACAGAGAGGGCCAAATTTAGAATTCAGCCACAAATAATGGATTCTAAACTTAGCATTATATTAATATCAGCAAGAACAAATCTGGAGTATTTGAAAATTGTGTTCCAGATTGCTGCCTGAGGATTTTTTTTTTGAATCTCATGACAGTCACAAGACCAGGGTGGGTGAAAAGACTTTCAAAGTAGAAATTTGCTTTGTGTGCTGCAATGCTACAGGAAATCAAATATATGTTCTTTTACGATAATATCTGTTCTTTAGAAAAAAACTTTAGAAAAAAATGAATACATCCAAATGTTGCAAAAATTCAAACTGCCATGAAATAAATCCAGAGGTGGTGAAGAAAGAATGCCAATGGATTTACCCTTTTGCACTACATCTGTTAAAAAGTAACCAAACCAAAACATTGTTTTTCTGAGGGTTTGATTAATCTGACCACACGTAGCAGAACCTAGACTAAACTCCGTCCCATACTGAGACTGCTTTACACAGCTTATCTTTTTTTCTATTTAAAAGACCATGCAGGTCACAGCCTGAGTGTTTTAATTCAGTTTGGGGCTGTCACAGGAATACAGCCCTAAGTCACTTTTGTGTTTATGTGTCCATTGATGTGAGCGGGTCATTCTGTTGCAGTCTGTTTCTGGTGGCAATAACAACGTGTGGTCCAAGTCGAGCCCAAGTTTTGGACCTGGAATTGGGAACTGCATTTTGAATAAGCCACAGTTTGTACATGTGCGTGGATGGTAGATGAGGGGCAGGGGCTCTGTTCAGGGTCAGGTTTGAATCAACTGCAAAATTTGGAACCAGCAGGTAACTCTGCTCTAGAGTTTGGTCTAGTCCCAACTTCTGTCTGTTTACACTTACTATGACAAATTCAGTAATTGAAAGGTAGCAGAATGAGATCCAAGGAATTTTATTCCATATTTCATCTGCTGATTACCTTTTCCCCCACATTCCCTATGGTATGCCCCTTTAAATCATTCTGTCTTTCCCTACTTCTTTCCCTTCCATTTTCAAACTCATTTCTCTTTTTCTTGACTCTCTCTTGTTCTCCTCAGGCTCGGTGGCTAGTTCTCTCCATCTCTCTGAATTACTTGTCATTTCTCAGCTGTCACGGACCCTCTGAGCCCTGGCCTTCTGTCTCCTTATTAAAAGGGCTGTCATTCTAAAGGGTTTTTTGTTTCCAGCTTTAAAACAAACATGCTTTTATTATTTTAACAAAATCTGACGTCGGCAAAGAAAGTCAATCAAAGGGCTTGACTGTAAACTTTTTAATTTGGCTGTGTTTGTGTTTCACGGGACGTATGAACACGTAGGTATCTGAAGCAGAGTGCTGAAAGCCAGTTTATGGCTGGAGGTTTGGGGGGCGGTGGGGGTGGCAAGTGGATGCTTTCCTGAGTTTTGGTCACTGTGTGCTTCCTACACAGCCTGGTCCTTGTGAGAGCGATCTGGACCTCCCTTTCCCCTCTCCCATACTTACTGTAAAGGTATAGGCTGGCATTTGTGACTCCCAGCTTGTTGGCAGCCACGCAGGTGTAGTTCCCGTAGTGTTCCTCAGTGACGTTGGCCACCATCAGCAGAGACTGGCTTCCCGTGCTCTTTATCTCCAGACCGTTAGCACTGTTTATCCTGGGAAGACAGGAGAAGAGGTGTGTAGTGCAACGGCAGTTGTGTTTTGGGAAGGAAATCACTGCCCAGCAAGCAGTAAACCAAAGTCATTCAGCCCAGCTAGCAGGTGAGGATGGAGGGAGGCACGAAGGAGACGTGAGAAGAAAGAGACCAAAGAAGGCATTGATGGAAAGCAGGAGCAGGGAATGAAAGGAAGAAGGAGCGCAGTGGGGTGAAATGCCACGAGTAAAGCAGTGGAGAAGCAACAAAAGCCAAGGGAAAGGCAGGAAGCCTTCACCCAGCACCGACTAACACTTGGAAATAAACACACCACGGCCAGTTGAGGGCTAGTCCGTACTTGAACAAAAGGGTTTTAGTGAAACACACCAATTCATGTGTTCCAGTATGTGCATATGCCAAAGCTGAGTCACCCATGAGTCTGTGCACATGGGTCAGGTTAAAAACCAGGATAGTAACACAACCTTCTTAATGCCAGGTAAATGCTCAGGTGTAAGGGACAGATCCTTTTTCTCTTCTCATTTTCTCTCTTATGCAAATCTGGGTGGCTCAGGTCACACAGATGGGGGAATCTTACACCTCAGCAACTCCTTCCCCTAGATGAGAGCACCTGGAGTGGCATTACCTACCTGGTGACTAACACTGCCTATTTTTTTTGTCTGTATCATGGGCTATTTAATGCATGAACATCATCAGGAAGAAAGCACTATTGATGTCTTAACTGTGTATTGGCCCGTAATTGACTTAAAGGCAAGAGCTCCATCCTTTGCACTTTCTTCAGCACCCCCAGCGCAGAGAGGGACTGCCTCCTCCAGCCCTGACCGTGCTGGCTCTGCCGAGTCTGATGGGACCATCATGACTTATGTGGATTGTGAAGAGTAATTTGTTTGAGGAGAAGAGTTGGGGAGGACAATAAGTGATTCTCCAAGGATCCTCTATTGAGTGGACTGAAAAGGAAAGGAGGGAAGAGGCGAGCTAAAGGTCTTACCTGGTATCATCTCTGTACCACTCGAAATCAGGCGTGGGGACCGCTGACGCCTCGCACCGGAGTAAGGCTTGTCGTCCCGTGGCCGCTTCATTGCTCTTGGACTCTGTGATGGTGGGAGGGTCTGCAGGAACGAAACACATGGTCACTTCACGCACTTCCAGGTGGAACGATACAGTGAAACTATGTCAGGGCTGGTTTCCTCATGCAAACCATTCGGGTCGGTGGAGGCCCACAACTCCTTCTGGCTGTGGCACACGCTCCCCCCTGCTCCTCTGGAGAATAACACCTGCTCTTTGAACTCTCCCTAATATACCGCGTTAGCATCACGCGTGCTTCTCTTCAGCAACACTGAATAAAGTTCTGTCATAAATGCATAGGCATACACAGGCAGAGCTAAGGTTAATGATGGACTTCTGTAATTTATGAATATTTACCTGTGGATCTCTAGTGCACATGGGCTCATCAGGGAGAAGAAGATGAGAGAAAGACTTCATTAAGGGTAAAGGATGACAGCAAAAGTAAAAGGAATAAAGGAGGAATTTAATACTAGCATGAATTTTTTTTTCCATATAACCTCTGTGTCTAATGTCAAAACTATAATAAGAAAGGAAAGGACTGAGGCAACATGTCTGAAACAGAAATACATTCACGGCTTAAAAGGGAAGAGCTCCAGCAGGAGCTGTGGGTGAAACTTTGAGAGCCAGACCACTTGTTGAGACGCTTCCCTTAGGTGTCTAAGGTGACAAATCCTGCCCAAACCTTCCTGGACATCATGTTTTGTCACAGGCTCCAAGCGGGCTTGCTCGGGATTGCTCTGCATGAAGCTTGCCCTCAGCCCAGCATGGTGCTCCCACCTCTGCTTACTTTGAAGCTTGAGAGTTGTGCCAAGGGCAAAGAAAACTTGGGAACCATATCGGTGTGCTCCGCTGGAGCTAGGTCTTAGTGCTGGCTGGGTGCCGAGTAGGGTAGGCACCGGCATCTTCAATCCCAGCCCCATGTTCAAAATGTGAAGTGACAAGCTTTACATGTTATAAGGCAGAATTATTTCCACCTGGCTGCTGAGAGGGATCAGGGAATAAGTGCCTTGTGTCTCATCACTAATACTTGCATACCCTGAGATTACGGGGCTGCAACTCAGGCAGCTACTTTGCCGAAACTCAAGTTACCACAAAGCACGCTCTGTGTGTACAGAGTACAGCTCCGCCGTCTGTATCCGTCCCAGCACTGAAAGGCCAAAAAAAGAATCAAAATGGATTGTGTCAGTCAAAGAAAAAAATAATTCTGTCTGGAAAATGAATGGAAAGAAGTTTGTTTGTGAACACATTAGCCATCTCAATGTGATCCCTTTCCTGACCTTAATCGGGATTTTATGCAGGGCTTTAGGGATATTGCAGTGCGCCCTCTAACATCATAAATATTAATAAGTGTACATAAATAGGATCCTACATTCAAAGGCTGCGGGTTCACGTAAATATTTTAATTTGGAAAGGAGGAGGGGTAATAAAAGGATAGTGAAGGTGATTTTTTAAGCATCCTTCTTCGATTTTCTGGTTCGAGCAGTATATCTTCTTGCTGCCTGCAGCGAGACAAACTTTTTCCATTTCACTTCATCCAGTACAAGAGGTGAGTCACAAAATGAACAAGCACCTTTCTATGGGCCTAGAAAATGGCCTTGGCAGGCGTGTGCTCCCCGGGCTGCTGCCAGCCCCCCGCTCTGAGCCATCCCTGCCTTAGCCACCCTCCTCTGCTTTTTAAAGGACAGAGCCCAGAGGGGCGGCCAGCCCGCTGTACTCAGAAAGCAGCCGCTTTATGTTTAGCTGTTTTGCTGCTGGGAAAGCCAGGAGTGGGTTCCCTTTAGCTGTTTGCCCCCCCCCACTCTTCCCCAGGCCTCAGTTTCCCTGTCTGTGATGTGCAAGGGCCATTACTCGGGAAGCCTGAAGGTGGTAGTGTGAGACCAAAGCAAGGCGAGGATGCTCTCTCCTGCAGTCCGGGCTGACAAGCTACGTGCTCCACAGCATCAGCGGATGATAAGTGATGGCCAGGAAGCTCCCGAGGTTGGGCAGGTCCCATTTTTCAAACTTACTGTAGTTTTCCCACTTTCTGCTGCTTGTGGTGTAGTTTAAGGAAGCAAGATAAGGAAAGATGTATGCAAATGTCTAGCTGTCATTCCCCAAACAGGACTGATTTTTTTTCCTGTGCATGGCCCTCATAACCTCTTAGATTTTTTCCCTTTGTTTCAAAAAAAAAAAAAAAGATCTGTCCCTAAGGAATTTATAAGTTGCTTGCATTACAAATTAGGCCACATAATAATATTACAGTACTCTTATCACATTACATTTTTATACATTCCGACAGTAAAAATGTTTAAGATCTTACTGTAGCATAGTTATTATGAGTTGAAACTAAGTCAAAACCAAACATTCTGACTTTATACAAACAATCTGTTTCAACCATGTTAAAAGCATCACTGAAATTATGTCTCACAGAAATATTTGAAAATATTAATTGGTTCTTATGGAATGTCTCGGGTTTATAAACTCAGCTGTTTTTGACAGGAAAAAACCCTCAACAGTTTTACTGCAGAAAATCTGCTACTGCAGTTTCACATTAATGCTAAATTTGGCCCATAAAGCAGCTGGTATTAAACCACTGCCACCCAATTTCTCAGAGAATTATAAAGAAGTCTGTGGATTCTGAAGATGCTGCAGGGAGCCTATAACCTTGACTTCTAAGCAAGACAGACAAGTTGATCTGATGTGATGGCCCAAAGGGAAAGAAAGAGACAAAGAGCAAGAATGGTATTAAAAGGTGCTAAAATCACCTGTGGTGGCAAATTAGACTGGGATGGGCTGAAGCACTTGCTGCCGTCAGCTCTCTGCCCTAACCCACTCCTTGAGGGTGCTATCCGTGAATCGAAGCCGTGCGTATGCACCCTGAAACATGTCTGTAACCATCTCCAGTTTCAGGTTAAGTTAATATTCTGGTGCGTAAACTGAAGAAGGTCAGGAGAGGATATACCTCCCATTCATCCATCCCTGCTGCAGAGGTATTAGCTTCCAAGCAAGGAAACAGAGCGGGTAGATGGGGATATTCACTTTAAATCACTCCAGTGCCAAATACGAGCCATACAAATATGGAGGTGGACATATACACATGTCGGATTATAAAAGTAAGAGCAGTCTGAAATATCTTGTGTAACTGTGAGAGGAGCACGCCAGCAGAGCGAAGCGGACATTTGTCTAAGCACGTATGGGCGATGGGATCCATGCCCCACTCATACAGTCGTGGATGTAAGCCCCATGGCCAACTGTGTCTCTCGGTGTTTTTAGGTGGATTGCCGTATCCTTTGGTATGGCCCCTTTCCGTACTGCATTGGTGCACAGAGGGTCTCTTTAAGAGGGCTTTACACTAATGACCTGAAATCAGCATAAAAGTCAAGTTTTTGCACCCTCTCATTAACACGTGCCTCTACCGCACGTCCCCCAGGCCCCTGGGCTGTGATACCCACGTAGGCACTGCTGAGATGGCTGGGTGCAGGCAGGCGTGTGTTTGCTCTGAGCCGGCTGAACCCTCCCTTATCTCTCCTTGCTGCCTTGCTGAAGCTTCTCTTCACGCTACTGTTCTCCCGAATATCAATGAGTGAAAACAAGGCATAGCCAGTGTTTCTGAGGGGAGAGATGGGAGCAACTCACAGCTCCTCTCTTTTCTCTCTCTCTTTCTTTTTTTTTCTCTTTTCTTATGTATTACCAGGTTTAAAGCACAAACTATACCCTATGATAAGTGTCTGATTGCAGATAGTCACCTCAGCGTCTCCCCCCCATTACAGATGACATACTATAAACCAGAAAGGCTTCTCTATTTATCCTAAAGTCACCCCTGCCTGTGGGCAAAACTCTTCCCGTTGACCTGCTCCAGTTGCAATGTACTCACAGTTCACAGTGACCCGGACTTGCTTGACGTCTGCTGAAGCAACCTCGTTGGCAGCTTTGCATTCGTACTTGCCCGATTGCTCTCGCGTGATCCCTAGGATCTCCAGATACTCTTCCTCGCCTTCAAACTCTCTGCCTGGTGGGACAGAAAAATACAGATGGTGGCTCTGTTAGGCATTCAGATTTGGGAAGCATTCCGCTTAATTGCTATGGAGGAACGATCACAACAGGGATTCTGCAAATAAACAACAGTCATGAGCGATTTTAAAGTATTTCAGAAGTCATATCAGCAAGATACTAGCCTTTTATTCAGTTACGGAAAACCTGGGTTCTGAAAATCTGGAAGGAAGCATACAAGCAGTACCAAAGCATTGCATCTCACAGGCTGTCCAGGCCAAGAAGCAGAATCTCTACCACATGAGACCGGAGTAGGTTCACTGGTGTGGTGGCTGAGTACCAGGGCAGGTGAGTCGGCCTGTGGCCGATGGGCTGGTTCAGGGCTAGCCGGGTCCTCAGATGCGGCGGTGTATTGTCAGCACCCTTTTCTCCACTGCAAAACTGTGAAAAATGTCTTTCTGACTCTCAGAGCAACCACCACCCTGAAGTGCCATCGATCAGATCGAGCTACCATTAAACACGGCCAAACTGAGAGAAACAAAGTGTAATTTGATCCGCAGAGACCAATAATCATCACGAATCCCTGATCTACTGTACATACAAAATGACATATTTAAACCGTGCTGCCTCGCTAACACAGTTTTGAAAGCAGTGACTTGAGCGTCGGGGTTACAGCCGGGGGCAGGAATCAGGGGAGGTCTGTGGCCTTGCTTTTAATTCACTGTATGACCTTGGGTGAGTCACTCCCTTGCTCTCCCTCTGTGAACTGCGGCTAATAGCCCCCCTCTTCATCACCTCCTGGTCAGGGAAGGGCGGGGAGGTTAACCCCGGTAAAAAACACATTAGAATCGTTAGATGAAAGGTGCCAGGGAAGCATGAAATATTAGGATCGGTATATCTACCCTATTCCTTCAGAAAGCAAAGTAAGGCTCCTCCTGGAAAGAATCTGAACCGCACTGGCAGCAGTGTAAAGGGAGATGCTTCCCTTCTCCGAGAGGGCTGCAAGCACTGGTCTGCAGCATGCAAAGCCACAAGCCCCAGCTGAGTGCCTGTTTGTGTTTAGAGAAAGCATCCCCCAACCCTCAAAGGGTAAAAGACAGATTTCAAAAAAAAAAAAGGTCAGCCCACAAGGGGTCCCATTCAGGTTCCTCAGAGAGCGGTCAGATTTTCCAAAGCAACTCTCTGCCCAGAAGACATTTTCTGCTCAATAGGTGCCAAGCACTTCTGAAACCCTGCCCACTTCACGTAGAGCGCTTAAGAGTTGTTTGATGGAGTTCAGATAGCGCCTGCGAGGACGGGGCTGTTGTCCTTGGCCCTGCGGCACTGCGTGAAAGCCGTGGGTAAGCCCTGTCTCTGGAGCTAAAGTTCCCGTGGAACGACCTGCGATGGATCCCACCACATGGGCACAGGCTAGCTGCAGCGTGTTGGCCGGGTCGGGCCGGCCGCTCACTCTGGCAATGCCAGCTGCGTGCGTTTCCCTTCTGCATCAGAGACAGGGACTTCAGCGACTTCAAAATCTGCTTAGAACTCTGTCCCTCGCTTGATTATTTTTGCCTTTTCTATTTTTTTTCCCAGGCAATTTTCAGAACCATTCTAGGGAAAAACCACCCCCCGTCATGGAGACTCAGCGTGAAAACAGCAGTGTACCTATTAAACTCATGTAAAGACAAGGTTTCCCCTCTCTTTCAGCGGGGCTAACCAGCAGTCCCTTTTCCAGCTCCTACCAGATGTTCAGGTGAGCCGAAGTCTCATTGCTATGTCTAAAACTTACAACTGCTTTGAGGCAGGTTTTCGCATCCCCTAACAATCTGCTGAAGGGCCTTACCGCCTGGCAGCAGTGTATTTGACAAGGTAGGGAGGCAAAGTTGGCTCCTGCTGCCCACCCAGTGCCCCGGGACGCGGCTTTCAATCCTCTGCTGTGTACTGGGGCTGCTGCTATGGAGAGTCAGTGGAGAAGGAAGCTGGGTGGGATTTTTAAAAGGTACTTTATGGCTGTAACTCACTCATGTTAGGGAACCTTAGCCCCTGTAGGACCAGAGTTAGGTCAGTCATAGTACTGGAAGGGACTTCAGTCGCCACCTAGCCCACTCCACAGCTTCAAGGCAGGACACATGGGTCATGTCAGGGAGACAGCCGTCCTCGGCCCTCCAGCGGCACAGACTCTGCAGCCGCTCCAGATGATCTGTTCCTGTGCTTCGCTGTCCTTACCACTGGAGCAGTTTCCCTGAAGTTTGACCTGAGTCTCCCTTGCTGCAATTTAAAGCTATTATTTTTGTCTTAGCCACTATAGACAAAAAGAACAAATCATTCCTTCCTTCCCTGCAATAGCCTTTTATCAACTTTTAAATCACTTACATTCCTCCTCAGTTGTCATCTTTTTTTTTTTTTTTTTTTTTTCCTGGCTGAACGTTGCCAGGGTCTTTCAACCTTCCTGTGTAGGTGAGGTTTTTTTTTCAGACCCTTGATCATTCTTGTTCTTCCCTTTTAGACCTCTCTGACAAGTTCACATTTTTCTGGAAGTGCAATACCCCAAACCGAACACAGCATTTCAGATGAGGTGTTACCATGGCTGAACACAGATGAAGGATTGCATCGCAACTTCTGCACCGTGCTGCTGTCTGTACAGCCAATACGTTGTTTGTGTTTTTGCCACAGCGTGATTCATTTTTGGTTGGGAACTCTTTTAATTCCCCGATCTTCTTATCACATACTGCTACCTGCTAATAAGGCTCTTTGAAAATCCCACCCTCAATTTGAGCTGACAACCAACACTCCCCTCCTTTCACAGCAGCACTCCCAGTTGGTAGGTCAGCCAGTTGACTGGAAAGTTAATCAGACATCAGGGAAAGACTCACAAAGAAAAGGTTAAAACGTAATTTGCCTCTGCTTTGCAAATCATTTGCTCTGCAATTCTGCCTTGTTTATACACAGGGTTCATTCCAAGTGGGACTTGCTTCTCCTGCAATTTGCCCTTGTCAGAAGACTGTCACCGTAATGAAAAGAGGGTTGAGGGTGACTTAACCAGCTCTAATGGAGTGGCACCCTCATTAAGGGTGCTGTTAAGTCTGTCTGTCAGAGAACCACATCAATGGAGCTCCAAAGTATCCTAAAAGGGTACATACTTTCCCAAGGGAAGATGTTTTTCAGCTTCTCCCCTGCATACATACATGCACTTAAAGTCTAAACCGTGTACCATGTCCAGCAGGAGAGCTTTCACAGCTACACACAACCCCTTCCCAAGACACGATGAGCCGCTGGTTTGCCCAGCCGGAGCTCCCGGGGAATGGCTGAGAGCAGGGACTTCTCTTTTAAAGGGCATGCCAAAGACATCCGTAGGCCTATTCAGCTCCTTGTTCCCCTGCTCCAGGACACAGATACGAGCATAACACTTCAGGGAAAGTTTCTGTGACGGTCTCTTGCTGAAATAGTGGTAGCACTGTTCTTGTCCCTGCACTGGTAACCTGTTTCAACCCTGGGCATCAACATTTTGCTACAAGAACTCAGCTACTCTCACTTGCAAGACAGACCCTTTTGCTTACAGCCCTGTCCCCTCTAAAAGTATGCTAACAATTTCTAACAAAAAGCATTTATATAAAAGTGAGGTGTCATAGTACAGATCAGGGAGAGGAAAGATGTATCACAGTGTGTTAGAAAAATGTCAGGTTGTGATATCTTGCACAGAGCTGTAGAGATGTTTTCACTAATTCACCTTGGCAGCCAGATTAGGTGAGTCATATTAACTCTAACCTCTAAGGCAAAAGGGGGGGAGCAGGAACAAAGCTTTACACACCGAGCCAATTTACAAATGTTTCCGTGCTGGAGCCAGCTTCGGCAGGGAGCTGATGGTTGTCACTATGCAGTTTATTGAAGTGGGGAGGGAGAAGGCTTGGACAGTGCTCTTTGGTACCAATAATGACAAACATATTCTATTAGGTGAAGAGAGGGACTGCCAGCTCCTGGCAAGCAAGCCACTCCATTCCCATTAAGAGAAGACGTTTGCCTTGAGCATGTTATCCAGGGATGAAATCCTGACCCTGCTGCCAAACCTTCCTTGCCGACAAGGGTTATCCCCTGGCTGTTTTGTCTGGTTCAGTACAACCCCTTCCCAGTGAGGGCCCTTCCAGGTTTCCCTGGGGGGGATGACTCCACATGCAGTGCAGCTCTTCTCATCCCAAAGCATCCCTTCCCATGACTCCAGGCAACCGTCTTCCCTGAAGGTTTTTTTTGCCTTTCACACGTTCATAGTTAGCTTGGTTTGTTGCTGCAGCCCCGTTAAACACCGTCGTGCCAAGCTGTAGCTCCTTAACTCTGTCCCAGTAAATGAGAAAGAGGAGCTTTCTGCTCTGGAGGCTGGAGATAGAGAGTATGAGCCTGGGAGGCTTGACAATCAAACCAACAGGGAACGACCCCGAGCAGAGTGAGCCAGGCATCTGCCGCGGCTCGGAGCTGGCAGAGCCCTTTTTGCAGAGGGATCTGCAGCAGGCGGCTTTGATGTGTGCAGGAGGAAGGCTTTGAAGGCCCGCTTGCCTCAGCCACATTTCCTATCCCCTGCCTTCCTAATTGGACCCAGTAAAGTAAATAATGAACCCAAACAGCAAACCTGCTCGGCAATGCTAGCCCGCTGGCGAGAAGCCCCGCTCTCCCCCCACCCTTTGGAGATAGCCTTGTACAACCCCATGGGCTCTGCATATTGTCTCCTGTTGACGTGCACACCTGCCTGTGCCCTCATATATATATATGAGATATCTATATAACACATATATATCATCTTCTGTGTTTTATCTATTATGTATTTTAAATATTTATATACACATAAATCCCACTGCGTGTGCAGAAATGCAGACTTACACCCTCCCCACGTATTTATGGGTCCTTCCCACCTCCACCCAAATGGCCCCTTGCACTGCCACGCACCATCACTCTTTCCTCAAAGGCTAAACTCTTCCTTTCCAGAATTGACGCACGCTCAGAAGAAACCCCACCTGTACTGCGTGCAGACAGCTCTTTCAGGTAGTCAAGGGACCAGCGATGCCTTCAGCCACGTGCTCTACCAGAGAGGTCTTTCCCGTCATGCCCTAGTTCCTTACATCTCCAAAGGAGAAGCTAGTCTGCAGAGGCAGCAGCCACATTTTGCTCCGTCCTCTCCTGTTTGTGCATCCAACACTTGGCTCCTGCTCGTGCAGAATCTTACTTTAGCTGTCTTTTTTTGTTTTTAATACTGTTGTGGTCTTAAACTAAACTGAAATTCAGACCCACTGAAAGTTATCTGTTTGCATTTGGTATGTGGAGAAAGAGCTCAGATATCCTGCTTCTATGTTTGTTTTCCTTCCAAGCCTCTTTGTAGTTGCGAAGAGGGGAGAGCAGAAGGGGTTATGCATCTTTGTTGGGCCCTCCTCTGCCTAAAACAAGATGCAAGGAGATAAAAAAGATTGCAAATCAATAAATGCCATTTGAAGTCTTTTTGTGTGTAGCAACTTCCAATGCTGAACGGCAGTTTTTGTTCTCTCTGCCCTCTCCATTTATTGTTTAAGGTTTTGCTCACCTAACTTTCCTCCTTCCTTCCTGCACCTTACATTCCCTAGGAACAGGCTTCTGAAAGACAAAAATAGCTAAGGGAGCCTTTGACATAACTTTTTTGTTTTACTTCCAGCTGGGATTGTTTTGTTTTGTTTTGTTTTTTAAATTCAGAACTTTGAAGTTTTCGTCTATCAGTCTCTGTCTCCTCAGCCATCAGAGATTCCAATGAGCTTGGCATTTTTTTTCTGTCCCTTAGTTGAAGAGGCTTGTTTTTAGCAAAAAGATCAGTGGAGAGCAGCAGATGGTGGATGAGCAAAGGGACAGCTAGTGCTACAATGCTACAGTGAGGAGGGAAGGCAGAAAAACTAGCGTGGCATGGGAAGTGGTGAAAATGGGGAGAGCTTGAGAGCGAGAGAGAAACAGATGGAGAAAAAACAGAGGGGGAATGAAGAGAGGGACAGTGGCTGAGAGAGAAATGCAAACAAAGTGAGATTCTTTGGTGACTGAGAAAAAGAGAGCATGGTAGTCAGCTACTGACAAAGAGAAACAAACTGAGACAGAGCGAGTGAGGAAGACGGGAGGCGAGACAGTGGCAAACAGAGAGATGTACGGCATGGAGAGAGGCACAGACATCCCTTCTGTAAAGGGAGCCATGAAATAACAACTGCCAGAGGGACGGGAACAGAGGGGTCACATGTAGTAAGGCAGTAATTACTCTGTTTAAGCAGCAAGGCACAGCAGGGTATTTATTGTTTAAGCTGGCCTCATGCCTCCCATGCCCTTAGGTCTGTAGCTATTACACATAAACCAAAAAACTAGTGCAGTGCCAGGGAGGGCTCTGGCCTGGCTCTGGCTTCATGAATGAGAATGAGTCAGATCAGGAGGAAACACTCTGGCATGGCTTCCCCTGGCGTTCACGGGACCTTGCTCGTCAGCAATCGCGTTTTCTCCTTACATGCAAAGCTGGCTGGATGCCTCCTGAGCCAAGGACGGTGCCCGAGGAGCTCCCCGGCTGGGGCAGCAGCAGCACCTGCTGGCACGGCCGGGGTTAAGAAAGCCTGCGGTTTTCATCGGGACTTTCTCCCCACACCCCACGCATCTAGCATGCAAATCAAACCTTCCAGGTTAAGAGCAGCCTCCCCAGACTGAACGATGTCTCCGTGCTCTCTCTCGAGGGACAGCGCTGACCAAACCCAGCGGGAGAGACCACTTGGGATGACTCGCCGTCGCTGACGTCTCTGCTCAGGAGCTGGAAGCCGAGAGCTGACAGCTCGGACGCAGCTTGCATCCCGGCCGTGGGTGCCTGTCAGTGGGGGCTGCCTGCTTGAAGCAGCCGCAGCAGGTCTGCTGCTTCTCTGAATTTCCACTCCCTCTTCACTCCTATTCATACATGACCACTAAAGGTCATCACACAGAACCCGGAGCGTGGGCACGGAGCTGGTGTGCAATATACCACTGCTTCTCAGCAACTGACCAGATTTTCCATTCAAAATCCACACGTGAACACAAGAAAGAAAGGGAACCGCCCCCTGAAAAAAAATCCAGCCCTGCTTCAGGTCAAAGCCTTCTGTTTGACCAGTGGTTTTCTTCTGCTCTTTGCTGAACCAGAAGAAGGAATTAATGTTCTGCCTCAACTTGAGATAGAATTAAAAAAAAAAAAAAAAGATTTCACGTCAAAGAAAATGATTTTTTTTTTTTTACTTTTTTTCAAAATTACTTACTGAATTTTACCCAAATTTGCGAACACTTTTTTAATGAACACAAACAGCATTTTTGGACAGATGAAGTGCTCTTGAGCAAAACTTGGCTGTGATGCCAATGTGCAAAGTAAATTATGAACCATGAGGTAAATTAAGTCATCTAATGTCACAGCTACAATATTATACTCCCTAAATGTTGCATGCTGCAACGTGAGTTGTCATGACTATGCTACCAAACATCAAGCCTTAATTCTACTGCCAAGAAAATGACAGATAAACATGAACAAACCAGTAGTTGCACAGTTTCTGCATCCCCAAATCTCTGCCTGGTGCCTTTTGGAGGTTACTTTACAACAACATTGAGGCAGAAGACGTCAGCAGCTAGATGAATCACTGAGATGACACCAGATCTTTGCGTGTCTTAAGAAGACAGGAGTTGGTAAGTCCTCAGGGCTGAGGGGACCATGCTGGAGCAGCTTATAAAATGGAGTTTGACAACAGGAGGTCCGAGAAGGAATTCTCAGCCTAGGCACAGGGGTTATTCAATGTGCAGACGTCGATGGCGGCGCACCAATCTCTCGCTCCCAGCAGCACAGTCAGCTCTGTGAGGAGCTACAAAAAGAGGATGGGGCAGTGGCTGCCCCTGGAGAGAGGAACAGCGGAGGGGTCAGGAAATCAATTGGTGCTTGTTTCCCACTGTGTTAAGCACAAGAAAGTAATGCAAGCCGAGAGATGATGCAGGGGACTGGGTTTTCTTGCATGTCATGGAAACCTATGAAAGGCAATTAAAATACAACAGCAAGCAGTCAACCGATACAGTCTCTGGTGACTGTCAGCTGGTTTCCCCTCATTTGGCCTCATGTAATCCTTTCCCTGCAAGCTCTCCCATTTTTGACAAAGCACTCGTGCTATCATCGTTATACAGTTTGAAGACAAGTTCTTCCTCACAGACCCAAGACCAAAGAAAAGATCAACAGCAACAAGTCCCATCTGGGGCAAGTTCCACAAGAAGCCTGACTGAACCATATCGTTTCTGTCCTGCCAGTGAAGAGCAGGGATGGACTGCAATGTAGACCCTACTTTAATTCCACAAATACTTACCTCAGTCCCAAACCTTAGGGAAATCTCATGTGATGACACTCAGTGGTACCAACTGTGCCAGTCTGTCAATCTAGGAACTATAGGGTTGGTCTGTGCTCGGTGGCATCTTTAAAAATCCTTGTTATGCTCCTTACAAGAGTCTTGTGTCTCCCGTAGAGCAAGACATGCTCAATATACTATTGTGCAAGAATCAAGAGGCTCATTTTTGTAGGCATCCATGAAAATGTTTCCCTGTTTTGAAATATAATGGCTACGTTCCCTTCTGCTTTATGTCCGCTCATACTTCTTGGGATGAGGGGGTAAGAATGAACCCAGAACTTCAACCTAACTTAAAAATTAAAAAAAAAAAAAAAAAATTAAAAAACCTCCAGAGATTCAACTTAGTCCATAGAATTCCATCCTTTTATGTCCAAAACTTGGAAGCAGGCTTGAGAAATTACAAATTGGCCCAAATTTACTTGAAATGGGAAAGAACATTACCTTAGAAGCTTACACATTGCTGTGGCTCCTTCTCTGCAAGCTGGAGCCAAATATTTCATGGCCAGATCACACAGCACCTGAATCTCCTGTGCTTTTGCAAGATGGCAATTCTTGTAGCTCATCCCCATTTTCAGTGAGGCTACTCTGAACACTGAGTTCACAACTAAAACCTAAAGACCGGGATTTCTGTAGCAGCCTGGATCTTGCCACTGATCTTTTACACAGCTATAGTTTTCAACTGAGGAAATGAGGTCAAAGAGTTAAGCCACCCCTCAGCAAGATTTACCCTTTCAAAAACATGTCAGTGTGTTGTGATGCCTGGCGCCAATATTTGTATAGGTGGATTAGCTCCTTGAAAAATCGTTTTGTTTGCCTTTCTGTTGACCACTCTCCTTGCTGCAATGTTTCTCAATTAGATCCAGCACAGCGACTGCCTGACACCATCCCCCATATCTGCTCCTGGTGGAAGGAGCAAAGGGGATATTCATCAGGGAGCACAACAAGGGATGAGGAGCTGAGGCTAAATGGCTGGATTTAGGATTGAGCAGGCATGAAGCATTGCCAGGTATCAAGGCAAGGATCAGAGAGGTTTTGAGGCAGGGTGGGGTGTGCTGGGAAGATACTGTCTGGGCTCACACGCTGCAGGGACTTTTGATCAATTGGGCTGGCTCCTGTGATATTATCATCTGAGGTATCTGCTGTTGATTCATAGTGATAGTGGTCCAGATAAATGATTGCTTCAGTCCAGGATATTTAATTCCTATGCTGTTAGCCACTCCCTTGCTTTCTAAAAAATAAGGACTCTCTCTCTCTCTCAAACTTGCAAGGCACTGACTGCAAAGGAGGAGGAAGGCATTTGCTCAGTGACGAATATTGCAGCTTTTACAGTCCTACAGGGAAGGCAAGCAGAGAAGAAATACGGACCCTGATTTTGAGCTCTTTTAGCTCCCTGATGCAACTCCTACCATTGCAAGCGCAGCTGTTGGTCATCAGCACTACTGCAAATCATGGCTGTGAGGCAGGGTCTCTTCATCAGAGATATGGGAAAAAGAGCGGGGGGGCACCAGAAAGGGAGAAGGCAGAAAACGATGAGTAGAAGAAACAGTTTCAAAACAACGCCTTTCTGACTTCTTCCAGCTTACCCCTTAAGTTTAGGAAGGGGTCTGAGGACAAACCAAAAAGATATTTCATTGCTTTTCTCCCAATTCCCTAATACTCTTTCTTGTTGTAATGCTTACAGAAAACTTCCAACAATTGTAACACTGCTGGCATGAGAAGACCATGGCCAATCATGTCAACCAAAAGTGTCTCACTAGGCTTCACCTCTCTGTATCCACCTCTTACTGTCATGGACAGGAATCCACTTACTTCTCCCCTCCCGACTCCCCAAACACATTTTTCTCCTCTGGGAAGAGAAATGTCTTGCTCTAACAAGAGCCCCTAGCTCCTACAGGAGCCAGAGGCAGCCCAAAGACACAAGAAAGCATGAAAAGCCATCCATTTTATGTTGAGGACTCGTTGGCTCCTTTCCGCAAAGCTCCTGAAGAGGCAAGGATTTCATTACAGTGCCTTTGCAACTGCACACCGGCGAGAGTTTTACTGTAACTGAAACAGCAGTTGTTCTAATAAAACCAACACAGAGCAGGCCACCTTAATCACTGGCATGTTTTCATCTTCCTTGAGGAGTGAGGGGAAGAGGAATCAGAAGTGATAAGAGAGGGAAGAAGGGGAAATTTGCTGAGTCCATTTGCTCCTGGTTCCTCAATTTAGAGCACTAAGGGATGTCTCTCATCTCTGTAAAGATTAATGTGAGCTTCTGATGGCATGTTTTATTAAGTGGTTATATAATAATTAATGCTTGAAAGCACGGTTTCCAAAAGCCACTAAATGCTTTACCAGGACAAGACCCAGTGGCTTTCAATGGCATTTGTGCTTGCGAGTCACTCAGGTACACCGGAAAACTTCACCTCTACTCCCTTATTCAAATCAGTGCCTCATCTACTCCATCAGCACGACCTTGCCAGGCTGCACGGAAGAAACTAGGGGCAAGGGTGAAAACCACGAGCCCTCTAGGGAGAGGGTCCGTGTCTCCTCAACCTTGGGTGGAGGGAGGAGGTGCCAGCAGCACACGGCCTGAGCGAGAAATCCATCAGCGGAGGAGCAAGTACCCAGACACCAAGGACACCTGAGGAAATAACAGCACGCTAATTCCCGTCCTGACTCTCCCAAAGCCTGCAACAGGGAGGCACATCCGTCCCTGAGACGAGGCACGCCGGCAGGCCAGGTAGAAATGCTGCTGGCAAGCTAGGAGGCCAGTGGGCCAAAGCTTAATAGGAAAACAGCAGTGATTTGTCTCCACTGCTATTTATGTTTCAAGCACATGACAGGCTGTCAGTGGAAGTGAGTGCTGCTAAATTTACTGCTTCTCAGATCTCTGCCACAGTTGCATACTTGACAAGTCACTTCATTTGAAGGGCTAGGTGTTGGGCTGGACTTGCCTCCCCCATGCTCTCCTTCAGTGAAAGCTACAAACCAGCTGTCTTTACACTGCAAACTCTTCCCCTTGCGGGCTATATTATGAGGGTATGAGTTTAGAGAAGAGGGACGTTCCCGGCGTGTTCATTTTTAACCCTGATACACGCCAGTCTTGTTCTGGACCACTTGACTGCAGATGTGTGTCTGACAGGACACCAAACTAATAACAGCTGGGTTACAGGGCTGGGCATTCGGAGACGGAGAACGCGAGAGCGCGGTGAGCACCGGCGAGTACCAGCTGGGCACGTGGGCGAGAGCTGCCGAGCATCGTAAGGAGAGCAGTGCGAAAGCTCGCGGGGATGCGAGAGGAAATGCAGGTGGGTGAAGGAGTACACGGGAATTAAGACTCTGCACGTGTGTGTGCCTGTGTACGAGTGGTGGAAAAAATACACGGGGAAGCACGGGCGTGGGACTGGAAGTATGACAGAGCGTTAACGTGAGGGTGTGCACAGGGGAAGGCTGGCAGGCGGGGAGAGTGGGCGAGAGGACGAGCGCAGGGGTCTGCCTTCGGAGGACTGCAGTTCAGAGCATCCTTTGCCTCTGCTGTCCCGAGTGCTGCGTGGTGCCTGCATCCACGCAGCCTCATGCACGCCTGTGACAAAGTACCTTTTGGCAGGTGGGAGAAGAGAAGAGAAGAGGCCTCATTAATGGCTGAAAACCTATAATAGCTGGTTTCAAACACTCCTGGAAAGCGGCAGAAAGAGAGTGAGGCTGCCGTTTGATGATGTGGGCCATAGGAAACTCCAGACCTTCCCTTTTTTTTTTTTTCCAAGTTGTCCATACTGCACTACAAACACCTTGTTGAAGGGCTCTGGTCTTACCTGCGTGGAAGCTGCTCCCCGCTTTACGCAGCTGTGCTGCTAGGCAGCACCACATCTTCTGAAATGCTCTTACTCTCCTTTTGGCCGCAGATACCAAGACAAGGTTGTCAGGAATACGGTGTTACGAGAGACAGCCAAAGGGGACCGGGTACATCCTCCTGCCCCAACCACTCCTTTCCTTTCTTCTATATGCAGTGGAGCTCTGCTTTCTCCTGCACATTCTCTTGATCTCATGCACAAGATCTTTTCATTTTGTTCTCTCATGTGCACTCAGTAAATTACACACGTGCATGCACACAAACACATAGCCCTACACAGCGTGCCATGCAGAAGCAGGACACATCGGCTTTTTTCCTGTCACAAGGGTGCAGGACGATTGCGATTCTCCACCAGCCCTTTAGGAATCTGCTCCGCTTGCTTTTCCAGCGGTGCAGGCCAGAGGCCCTTGTTCTGCAATTGCGCCGCATAGTTTATATCATTAAATGTAGCATCTGCAGCTACATTAGCTGGGCTAATAGTGACAAGTGCTATCAATCCTCATACTTCAGCGAATAAACTGATCACCAGCTGGGGACAGAAATCTCCCCTTGTCTCTCATCACCATCTCATACAAACTGCATGCTTTATGTGGGTTTCATGCTGCCGTACGCACAAAC
The DNA here is from genome assembly GCF_947461875.1 of Haliaeetus albicilla. Lineage (NCBI taxonomy): Eukaryota > Metazoa > Chordata > Aves > Accipitriformes > Accipitridae > Haliaeetus > Haliaeetus albicilla. The sequence continues at coordinate 42,141,764 of NC_091488.1, forward strand.
CAAGGCTGCAAATGGGCCGCTTCTCTCTCTGTGCTGCAACATTGGACTGTATTGACAGCAGGCATATTGACTGGCACCACAGTACCTAGCATCCAGACATCCCTCCTTTACTGCAGCACCTTCTCCTCTTTATCAGCTTTGCCACTGGAAGCATCTGCAATGGCTTGTCAATACTTTGTCCTCACCCTGCTGATCTGTGGATGCCAGTCACGCTGGCAAAGATTGCCTCTTAAGGAGCCAAGAGCAGACGGAAGGAAACAGAGAGAGGTGGAGTTTGTGAGTTAGTGACTGACAAATAGTTTTGGGTATCTTCTATTCTTTCTTTGATTCAATGCTTTCCAAGCAACATAACAGACATTTTTATGGGCGGCTTATCCAAGGCTGCTCTAAATTTTACTGGGGGTGGGGGAGACACACAACAATCGTGCCCTCCTACCTGGCCTCCAAGGACCAGATATTCATCCACAGTAATCATCCATGCCCCATGGATTGAGGTCCTCTGACACTTTTACTGGATAATAGTCCTGCTTAATAATCCAGCCATCCAATCGAATTCCTTTTTATCACCTCTCCAATACCAATACTCCATCTGAGCACTCTGTATAGGCAAGGACTCAGTGGAAAAAAAAATAATCCTGCAACTTCTGACTATAATGTATAGAAATAATATTAAAAAAAAAGGTTTTCAAACCCCCTCTCCCCAAACACTTATCTCCTTATTTCTCAGCTGCAATCAAAACTGCTATCCTTGTATTTCTAAGTCCAGCATTCCAAATGGGATGCTGGGTTTGATTAAAACAACTTTCTGGCTTACAGGTTATGTCAATATCCTGGTGGGATTTTATGCCACTAATCTCAGCAGTTTGCAATTGCGGAACAGTTGAAGGAGGGGAGGAATGTTAACTACATTAAAATGGCAAATTCACCTGCAGACTGTATTTTTTCACTGCTTCAGGAGCAGAAGGTCCCAAGATAATTTTCAGGCAGTATGAGCTTGCGTATACAGGGGAATGCAACAAGCAGGAAGGAGAGGGAAGAACAGAGAAGGAAGGAGAATGGAGAATAGGGGAAGAATTGGCAAGACAACAAAAAATTTAAAAAAAAATAGCATAAAGAAGATAGTTTGTGAGACACAAGTCTTCAGGACAAGGACAGAAAAGCAACTAGATAAGGAAATGAGTCACAGACCATGAGATATAGATGGAAGGTTGATTAAAAAAAAGTGAGGGGATGCAGAAGGTTAGGGCAAGCAAGCAGAGCTCTGAGCAAGGTGAATCACCAGGGGAAAGCAGCGGGGAACGTAGTTAGTGTTGGCTGGGAATACAACATACAAGGGGGAACTAAGGCCTGAGTCTTTCAGATGTATCACAGTTATATTGATCTGTGCTAAACAATTTCACTGCTCACAGGCAATACAAGGCTGTTGGCAGTATCACTGAGGGTCTCAGACACTTACATGGTGTGTATACGTGCACGAGACATACAAGTAGGAAGAGAGGTAGGTTCCCACGACCTTTGATAGCGAGGGCTTGGGACAGAGTGGGAACGTTTGGTGCTGACTCCTCCTCCTTACTTTCTGCCTGCTTCATCTCATTAAAGGCAGATAAAATACGCCATTAACTACCATCCCATTTCTAGACAAGTGCTTTCACTGCTACCTTCTCAAATACAGACAAGTCCTCTAGAAGGTCTCAGTTAATAAAATGCTCCAAGTCTGCGACTTACGGATCAAAAAGACAAGGAAGAAGGCATAGTCCCAACCCCCAACCAATCCCAGCACTGCAGGAAATCTAGAAGATAATCTCCAGTACTTTCCATGTAGCCCTGGAAGAGCTCCCACGCATTTCTTTCCCTCTTCTTCCCCCAGGCTCTCGCTGTGAACAAGCCCTGGTTTGCATGGAGGGCAGCGTGGCTGCCAAGAGGCTCAGGGAGGAAAGAAACACTGTGAGCTTCTCCAGTTGCTCCTCACTGGGGTCCTTTGAGGTTTCGGTGCCCTCACTTGCAAATCCATTCTGGCGGGCAAAGGCTCCTCACGTCTCCCAGCTGCATCAGCTTGTCACGCAGCATTGCTGGGCCGCCTGATGCATGCACGGGAGGGTGCCCGTAAGCTGGGATGCTGCTGCAAGAGGGGATGGGGATGAAGCCCAGCCTGCTGGAGACCATGGCTCTGCTCCTAACGCAACATGAGAAACGGCCTTGCTGCTCCACGATCACGCAGCTTGCCCGAAGAGGCTCTCATCTGTCAGATATAATGGGAAGGCTGAGGTCTGCTATGAGGGGGAAGAGCTCTCCACTCAGATCTGAAAAATCCCAGCTTTTTCTACACCCCTCTTCTCTTCCAGCTGGAGGCACTTGTGGGGAGTCATGGGAGAGAGCTAGAAGAATGAGAAACTGAGATACCTATTCAGGTACTTCTTTACTTAACCCCAAACCTTCCTGAGCTCTTTCCAAACAGAAATCGGCTGAAGGTGACATATAACCCTCTGAATTTGAACCTCCTCGGGACATCTGTGTGTGCTGGCTATGTTAACTCATGTATCACTTGCTTAATGATTCAGGGATTTGACCACTTTAACTTGGAGCAGATAGCGTGTTGGAGGCAGGAAGGCTTGAATCCCCGTCTGTGTTTCTGTACACTCAGTCATCCACAAAAGTGGTTGATTTCTGCACTAGCCCAAAGGCAAGCTTGGCTCTTTCGATTAAGAAAAAAGAAAAAAATAGATGTTTAGGAGCCCTCAGAGAGACAGAGATGGGTTGATGCTGGCAGAGAGTATCTAGCACTGCTTCGAGCCATAAGGAGGGAGATGGTCTTGCTTCCCTTTCCAGGTGGGAATACCGCTCTCCACCTACACGGTGATGCCCATCACCAGCCCTGTGCAGGAAGGGATGCCTTAAGAGCTGGGGCAGCAACACAGGCTGTCGAGATGCTCACTTATCGTTTCTTCTCTGCTTTCTGCATTGTAGCTATGGAGGTGCTAGCAGCCTTTCCAGTTCCAAGGCTGGAGTCTAGGTAATAGATTAAATCTCAGCTTAGGCAAGAGTCTTTTTAGGGAATGAGGCTGCAGAAATTCCTACTGAGTTTTCTCCGGAGAAATGCACTCTAAGTTAGATTCAGACTAATAGCCTAACACTTGTTCTTCTCTAAAAGCAGAAAATGCCCAAGGCATTTTTCTTGTGCTTGTGCAAAGACACTGATCACAAACCTGTATACAGCACCACATTCTGGGGCCCTTCTGCAGGGAAAAATCATTAAGCAAAATCACACGCATACACCCAGCAAAAATGGCAAAAGATGAAAAAAATTTGTGTGCAGAGGGAACAGTCGCAGCTGTTTCAATTTATGAGACAAGAAATTGTATTTCAAAGAGAATACAGGAGTTTTCCCCTTTGAGAAAGTTATTAACCAGAATTCGCAATAAACCCTACTCAATTTATAGGCCCCTAAACTGAAGGGCCCCAATAGAGATTATACTGCATTCTGCAGGGCTCTGTCCTGCCAAGAGCTGACAAGTCTCAGACCTTGCCATCTCAGAGGTCTGAATCACCTCTCCTGCTTTTCAACCCATCATTCCCCTGCTTCTCATCCTTTTATTTCCCTTCTTCAGTTCACATACCTCTTTTACCTTTTCACTTCTTCCTCTTACCCTCTCTCTCTCCTCCTCTTCCCCTATTATTCTCCTTTTTATCTTCCAACCCTTTTCTCCTTCCACTCGTATATCTGTCTAAAAGACCGAAACCTGACTGCAACTCAGTTGAGCTATTGCAATGACAAAAAACATTCATGGAGGAATAGTGTATTGGAGAAACATCTAGGAGAAGAATTCTTATACTTGCAGCTTTGTTTTGCTTTTATAGTTGTCTGTTACACAGCAAACACATGTGGTGATTGCTCCGAGAGACGATGCCATATTATACCACATAGCTGGAAAAAACTTAATTCTTCTACTTCAAAGCTGTAGGGAATTTAACTGGGGGGGGGGGGGTGAGGGGTGGAGGAGAGAAGAAGAAGAAGGAAAAACCCCACCCTATAACTGATGGGGTATGCTACAGCTAAAGAGAAATCACTGGGATGTGTTGGCAGCAAAAAACTTCACTCATGGAAGCTGGGCTGCTGGAAATTTCCTTGAAGATGACCCACTGAAGATGTGTTTCATTTAAACTGATAAGGGCCTGTGTCTATTTCTACTTGAGGACCCTGGTGGAAAGCTCAAGGCTAATAAAATATCTTTTGCATACACTAGCTTTGCTGCTTAGGGTGTTTATCAAGAAAGCGAGAAAATAACAGAAGATATCATGGTGGTGTAAAAGAGGGAGTAAAAAGTAGAGAGAGAACGTAAATCCAGCAATCCAATGCATACTTGCTCTTAAAAATGGAAAATTTAGTGTGGAACACACATCCATGTTTCACCTGTTAACAAGGAAGCAAGTAAATTCAGGAGGCGATAGGTTACCCATGAAGGAAAAACAATAAATCAAGCCATTATATAAATAAAGGACACTATCTTCTTCTTAAGCCTCTCTCATTGCTGGAGGAAAGACAGTGGCCTGGGTGGACCACTTTCCTTTTTCTGGCAAGGCTGCTCTTAGACATGTCCTCTGTGTCCTGTTGCTTTCCGTTTCTATCTCACAGTGTCTCAACACACACTTTTCTATACGTGTATTTGCGTGTGGCCAACTTTATATAACACAATTTGTATGCAGCAGCCTGGAAATGAAAGTATAACAAGCATTGCAAAACTGATATTCTCCTCATTAAAAAGAGCAAAATTCTCCTTCACCAAGTACGACCTAGTATCTATATCTCCCTTTTGGACAATATATACTGTGCCGTACATACAATAGAAGCAATAAATAAGTCATTATGTAAAACAAGGGAAAGGCTTCCTAATAGGGCAGTGAGTGTTTGGCATGCAGTCATCGATTTAAACATCAGCCAAACAGGTAATGATTAAAAGATGAGAAAACGCCTGGTCTCACTCAAGAGCCCAATCAACACATTACAAAAACCTTCCACAGTTTTTGCACAATAACTCTGGATAACTCCCGCTGAGTTGGGTCCGAGGCGCAGGGGTGGGAAGCGTTTGACCCTGCTGCCCCAAATCTCTCCATTCGGAAAACAAAAGACTTGGGCTTCCAGGATTTTCAGTCTTGTGCTTTCCCTAGCACGCGAGTCATGGTGTAAGTTAAGCAAGAGCTCGGTCTTCTACAGCAAGCAATGGTCAGTACTCGCACCAATAGAGGGAGGGTCTGGGATGAGAGCAGCAGCACAAGCAGCTGCTATTTAGTACTGTAAAAGCAGCCTTTTTCTGTTTCCATTCCATGTTCCTACCTCCACTGGTCAAGGAAGCCTCCTTTGTATCCTGAGATACCTGCGGGTGCTCGTAAGCCTCTCTGTAGCCAACCCGCAACCCAGTGTCAAGCAGGCTTATGCTGAATCACTCTGAGTTTTGAGGGCGAACAAAAACAAATTAGAAGAAATACAGCACACTGGAGACAGTCTTCAGAGTGAGCATTATATGTGCCTGACATGGAAGTAACTGAGCACCTTAATGATTTGCAGAATGCCGCTTCTCTTTCGATTCACCTGCTTTTAACCAGCTGACTGAACCGCCTCTCTCTCCCTGGTTCGGGGTTCACCTCCACGCAGCTCCTCCTGTCCATCTCCTCCTAGTAACCAGCCTTTCTTTTCCAATTGCCTCAGTATGAATAAGAATATCTCTGCAGGGAAAAGTCATCTTTCTCTGCAATCCCCAGTTTAATACTCTGACATGGCATCAATATCCTGCTGCTATCTCTTTCTTTTAATTAAGTTCTACCTCTGCCTTTTATGCCCTTTCTCCTTAAGTTGTTCAGTTTTCCTCTTCTCTCTACCCTGCTTCACGCTTCCTGGTGGGGTTTGTTTTTTTTTTTTTCCTTTCCCTTTCCTTCTCTCCTGGAAACTTGCCAGCAATACAGCAGAAGGGAGCACACTGAGAAAGGTTAGGCAAACACAACATTATTACCAGAATCAGCAACATATTGCTCATTAAACATTTAAAATCAACAGTTGCTGGCTTGATCTGCCAATATTGTGAGAAATGCCAGTTTTAGCTCAAGGTGCCTCTTGTTTCCAAAATGGCTTTATTTATGATGTGGGAGCTGGTGGCTGTGAGAACAAAACCCTACCTCCAGCGGCCAACAACACCCAAGCTACAGGCGGCTCCACAGAAAGTTCCCCAGCGAGCACCAATCGCTTCTGCCTCCCCGTCGCCCCCGCTGCTTTCCAGAAACAAATGGATGTGTAAGAGCACAGAAATGTGTTTGCAGGAGATAAATTATTTATCTGAAATTTACTGTTGTGAAGTCAGCGTAATTCTCAAATCCGCAGACATATTTTATGCACTGATAGGACGTTTCAAACAGGGGCATTTGGACTCATTTCTTCCCTCCTCCTGCAAGTATTAACACAATAATGCCTCACCTGGAAAAGAAAAGAGCTGGTGCTGGAGCTGGAGCGGCAGTAGGATAATATGCTTGTAGTTTCATATTGTGTCCCAGTAAAGTTCTGTTTCTTGATAAACAAACCAGCATAACGCTCCCCCCCCCCCCCCATCTCTGTGATATTTGCCTTTAATTTTTCTCCTTAGTCTACAATGCCGATGCATTTGGTAGTTGGAAAAGACAAGCTTTATACTGTATCGGGTACAAACGTCACTACTGTGGGCAAATCCCACAGCCCTCCAGCTCTGTCAGTGTCCTCCCTCCTGCCCTGCCGCCCTCCTTGCTCTCCCAAACCAGGTCAGACAGATCACTCCTATACCCATGCACACAGCCACATGCCTACTGCTACTTGGGCACTTTCCCTTCTTCTGCTGGCTTCTGGGATGTTTCTGCATTGATCAAGGCCCATCAAATGTCACATTCTTTCAGGAGTCCCTTGGGTAGTACAGGGTATCTAAAACCATGCCACCGACAATCTTATCAGTAGGCATCCAAACCGAGATTCCTTCTTCCCAGAAAATAACTTTGGGGCATTTTTGCCAATTATTCTGAAGGGAAAAGAACTGGGTCCCAGGTCTCGGCGTGAAGATTTATTCACTTGGAATTGTACTTGTTTGAAGCATAAAAAATAAGATTGTCCTCTGCTAAGGCAGGAGTAAAGAGGTCAATTATAAACCACACAGTTCACGTAGCAGATAATCAGCCCAACGTTTCTGACAAGCTCTTGCCCACTGAGCAATAACAAGTCCCACAGATGCTCACAGGCACCCTTCACTTTAAGTCAGTCAGAATGGAAATGAATATGGCCTGGCCATGTCTTTCCCTTTGTTCTGCATGGGTGTATTTAAACCAGTACATGCTCAAAGAGAAGCCAATGGCTTGCTCAAGGCTCTCGTAAATCCAAAAGGCAGCAGTAAAGACTGCTATTTCCAGGCTACAAGTGAGCATTTTTGAGATATCAGGTGGAATGCTTCCAACAATCCAGAGTTCCTGCAGAGAAGTCCCAAAAGCTCCTCATTTTAACAATAATTCTGTAAGTGGATGCACTCCCCCACCTGCCACTTAAGAAGCCTAATCACATACCAGATCCTCCGTTAGAGTTGGCCACTGCACAGCAAAGGAAAAGTTGGCAGTCATTTTCACTGAAACATAGCCTAAGCGTCTTGAAACGCTGCCACTAGAGTTTTCAGAGGGAAAAGAAAAAAGAAGAGTCCTTTTGATTCAAAACCAGTCACTCTCCTCCTTACATCTGGCGTCCCTTTTGTTTGTTAATCCAAACAAACACCTGACCTACGGTCAGATAAAACATGCTGGATTTTCACTGATAGGAGCAAGTCTTCGCTGTGGCTGCAAACGGCTATTTTGGCGTGCTGTTTGATATGCAAACGGGAAAGATGGAGCCCCTCTTCCCACCCTTCCCGAGCTATTTACCAACCACTGCTGCCAACAGGACTGCGGGGCCCTGCTCAGGTCAGCCCAAAAGACCGTACTCTTACATTTACACTCTGTGACAGCAACTGATGGTGAAAAATTGCAGCTGCATTAACCCAGATACTAGGCAGCCACCGGAGATCTCGGACCACAGCCCCATGACAACAGCCCCACGGATCCAGGCAAATCTGGGCCGCAGCCGCCAAGTGATCCTCAAAGAGTGGGGCAGGCTGTGACCCACCTACTCGTCTTAAATAGAAAGCAAAGGGTCAACGTTGACCTAGGTGAGGAAGTGTCTGTGGGTCACGCTCCAGCTTTCTGAGCCAGAACTGAATCAGAACAGCCCTCTCGCTTCATCAGAGGCATCAAAACAGGCAAAGCAGCAGTGGGTTTTGCTAACCAGCCAATGACTCGACTGACCAACGACTGTAAAGAAATGATAGCACACGTGTTATCTCCCGGATCTGAAAAAAGCACAACTTGCAAAAACCCACCTAAACCCGAAAGAACCCCAAACCCCTCTGTAATGAGAGCACAGGTGATCTAAGCTCCAGGTATGCCAGATAATTTAAACAGAAACAAAGCCAAGTCTACGTGTGGTACCATGACCTGAGGACTGAAGAGAGAGCAGCCCCACAAAACAGCAGTATGCCCTTGCTAGAAACCCAGCTGTGGCGAAATAGATTGCTCAACTTGCAATATAGCTGTAGCTTTAGGCAATCTGATGATTTAACCATTTAATTGTCCGGAATCATTGGCCTAAAATGAGTGTGCAATAAATCTGCCCCTTTATTAGGCCAGGAAGGTCCCCCAGTCCCTGCGGGTTACAGCAGCCGGCAGACCCTCGCGCTCCAAAGTGATGCTGCCCTGCAGAACCGTATCAGTTCTCACAACCTCCTCCGGAGAGGGTTTGCTGAGGGCTTGAGCCTTCAGGCCACAGGTCTCCCTAGATGCCTTCTTTATCTGAACAAGGTGCGATAGTTGTGAAGGGGTAACTTTTTATCGGTTTAGTTAAAGTGATGCTACCCGTCCTCTGGTCACTGTTCTTGTATCATTTCGAGAGTGTTGTGTTTCTGTCAGTATAGGCAGATTTATAGTAAAGTAAAAATCAAAATAAGGCAGCCATGTACGCCTCTATAACAAGGTCAATTTTAAAATTACACCTGTGGTTAAATGGGTGCAACTTCCTCATGTAGCCAAGCCCCGAGCTCCCTTTTTAAGAATAGGTAGGCACACCAAAAGCTATTTTCTTATGAGAAACCCCAGAAATAAGTTTCAGGCCTCAGAGAGAAGGATTAATTTGCTAGTAATGAAAGTGACACACAGGGAAAATGTAAAATCAATCTTGTGTTTAAAGGCAGAACAACACTGGCTCCACTTCCATTTTTTTTTTTCTCTTCCTCGCTTTCCTCCCCTCTCCCCACAGTGGCTTGTTACCACCGAGCATACATTATGCACATTACCCACAAGCCTCTGCTCTGTTTAAATTAAAAAAAGAAACAGTGTTTTTAATCAATCTATTTGCACTCTTCTGCCACAACTCACAAAAGCAGTTTGATTTCTTTTCATTGCTCTCAAGAGAGCTGAACACAGATGACTAAAAAAACCACTGCAAACTAGTAATAATCATGGCAATAGTAGTAAAAATAATAGTGAACCCCCCTCCCCTGAAAAAAAAAAAAAGGCAAGGAGAGGCATGGTTAGCCACTCTTTGAGCGAATCACAGACTACATTAAAAATAACAGGTCAAACTTAACCAAACCTCAGTGATCTGGCTTGTTCTGACCTTGGACATCCCTCCCTCATACCGCCAACAGTTAAGATTAACTGCAAAACAACGGAGGGACATTTCAATCCTTTAAAAATCGGATAAAGACTGCATTTTATCTCCAATTCCTGGCAATTCTGCTACATGCGCATTTGGAAATGAAGTTGTTCCCAGGAATTCAGACCCTATCTTGGGTTTCGTATACTCTACGATTCAAATGCAAAATTAAAAATAGCAGAGAAATGTTTAGCTGGTTTTGCCCATAATGCATCACAGCCATAATTAATTCTACCTTTCAGATCTAGGGAGTGCTAATTCTTTCCTTCTTCCTCTAGTAAGGCAACAGGAGGAAAAGAAGACCATCACTTAACAAGACTATATCACGCTGAGAACTCCTGCTGAGTTTCCTAGCCACAAACAATTTTACACAGTCAAAATCTTCCCCCCCCCCTCTTTCTTCCACGGATGAAGGGAAAAGAACAATCTACCCAAGAAGGAACTTGAAACAGAACCAGGATCTCCCCATTGCTGGACCCCTAACGGGAGGAGACCTTGTAGCCACAGAAAATGGTTCCTCGCTGCAGATGCTCTTCTGCCTCCTCCACCCCCCTAAGGCAGCACCCCACTTCTACACCTGAAACACTTCACGTGTTCTATATGCCAATCTAGGGCACCTACTGCTAGATATATGTACATACTTCATGCTTCAGACCTAAATATTCCCCAAGACTCCCGCATATTAGATTCCTGGACTTACTGTTCCAGCGGTAAAGATCCTGCCAACATGGTGATATGTCTCTTTGCTCCAACCCAGATACATAACTTGTCCCTTTCGGCCATATCAAAGACATACACGGTACATTAATGCTAAATTATATTCACAGTTCAAACTGTGAAAAAGATTTACTATTCAAAGAAGTAAAGCTAGGGACCATATCCAAGATACAAATCTAGATGTTAGTTCAAAACTGAAACACGCAAGTATTTTGGGTTGTCAACACCTTAGGGTTTGGTTTATACTTATCTTTAACCAAAATACTGCCATTTTCCCCTGCAGCTTTAAAAATGGTAGAGAGGAAGGGAAGATACTGGTTATCTTCCTAATTGCTTCTTTGTAGCAGCCATCTGCATAGGAAATAATGCTGGGATTTGCCATGGGCTTTGAGAGAATTAGATGCTCTCTACGCGCAGAAAGTCGCTGGCTCTGGATGGCTAACTCCATTAGGCTACCTGGAAAATCCCAGCTAAGTAGCAACTCTCAGCAGTGCTGGGAGAAGGAAATGAGAAAGAGTACGACGGTCTAATGGTACCGCTAAAAAGGAGTGACTGCCCTCAGTATTGGCAGGTACTCTAGAGGAAGCACCGTGTCAGAAGCAGCAAGGGAATGGACGGGCAGGGCGGGCGCAACACGCGCGAGCGCATCGCAGGGTATCTCCCGATTCCTCCTATCAATGTGTGGCATTAGAGGCCACAAACGCACAATTTCTGGCAGACACAGAGAAGAAAAGAAAGTGCCTGGGGAGCTTTCGAGCCTGGGCTGTGTTTGGATACACGGATGAGCGACCACTACCCCAGAGCAAGGGCCACGGTGTTTTCCAGCCCGGGAGCAGAAGGTGCCGTGCCGCAGAGCTCTCCTGCTGAAGAGCCCTAGACAGAAGAACTCCCTGCAGGTAATCAGGAAAAGCATCAGCCTCACCACGTTTGGAGCACGCTGTAAGAGGGGTCTCTTCACATCACCTTTTCTCACCTAATAGAGCTAAAGCACCAGGCTCTGCCAGTACCCACTGGGGAAAGAGCAGCTATCAGCTGGTGTAAGGGAAGTGGGGGAACACCGGGACTGGGGTCAACATTAAGGACTTTTGACCTGATCAGTGTAAACCCCAGGCAGACCACGGGTGGCAAGTCTAGACCACAGTGCAAACCACATGCGGGTCCGAATGATATGAACTTGCCAATGGTGGGGGAAACTATCAGATGAAATGATTGTGTGGGCAAGCTCATATTTTTTGAGGTGGCTAAAACTGCAGCAAAAAGTACTTGGTTTTAAGAGGCTCAGTCCTTGAGCCTCGAGAGTCCACCCCAGCCAACCACTGCGTCTACGTTACCAACACCGCGGCGCAAAAGGAGCAGATTTATAGAGCAAAATGGCGCTGGACACCTGCTGTTTGCATTATATACACTGCAGAGGTTTACTTGGGACTAGATCTATTCAGGCCCCACGGGCTGACCACCATTAGCAACTGGTGAGTCTGAGCATCTCCCGGTTTAGCTTCACGTGGAAGGAAGACAGCATATGCCCAGAGACCGTCCTGCAATAGGAACCAAAGCAAAGAGATGACTGGGAGATACGATTCCAAAGCACGGTCAGGATTCAAACTCAACTGCTAATGTAGACACACACCATACCATATGTTGCACTGCACTTAATAAGCGGTACATTTCTACATATGAAACATGATTCAAAATCAATTCCCTTTGTAATTATTTACGCCCAGGGTGGAGAGTTCATGAGAGCTGTCAATACTTCACTGTGCCAAGTGCAAAAAGAAACCTTATCACCTCTACTTACGAGCAGCAAAATCAGATTGGTTTCCAAGATCCTGACTTTCTCCTGATTCTGGCCATCCTCAATATGACCTCCCTCAGTGATTCACACTTCATATGCCCACTACATTCCAGTGATGCCTGTTACAAGTCTAGAATAAATACTGAGCAGCACAACTCCATTATTCTGTTATTTCCATGCCCCAAAATTTATCAGAGCAGAGATTCCCACCATCCTCTGCCTCAGGAACTTCATTCCCTCTCCTTTAAAAATCCTGATTATAGACAGAAGACTGGTTGTAGAAGTGAGATGGTGGAAGAGATTCCCTCCCTGTGTGATTCACTCATTTTTCAAGGCAAAGGATGCTTTTCTCAGATGCCAGAAACACAGGAGGTTCATCAGAGAAGACTCCATCTGCCTCATCCACCATTCCCAACAGAAACAATCCTGCCATTGGAAACAGGGATATTCCTGTTGATGATGCACAAGGTGAAAGAAAATCTCATTCACCTTTTGTTCCACTGCGTCCGTGAGGCTAAGAGAAATAGGCAGTTGTATACATCTCTAAGGCGAGGAGATGGGACTCAAATACAGAGAGATACATGCTGCTGTGCGAGTGTGCGCTCACACAGTAAAACAGGGATTAATGGATAAAAATCAGACCAGCTACTATTAGGATCTCCTATAAAATAGAAATCCTTTAGGATCTCCTAAGCAGAGACAGAACTCCCACCTCCCACGCAAAGCAGGTTAATCCCTGACTCGCTGCAGTGCAGGACAACCACAGGCCAGCAGGCTCCTGTTTCAGTAGCCTTAATCCATCCCAGCATGCACGACAGGGTCCAGAGGTAGTTGGGAGTTCGCCTGCTCTCCTAGGAGCAGAAAGTAGCCTGGATGCTCCTCTCATCTGGCTCCTGGAAGCTTTGGAAGAAAGGCTTCGGTTAGCAAAGAGCTTCAGCTGTCTCCTCGTGATTTTTGAACAGCAGGTAGTTCAAACAGACTGCTCAAGTCTGAGGCATCTATGGTGTCGGGGTTGAACAAGAGAAGGAGAGAAATGCTCTTTAGTGCATGGACATGTGAAGACTTTTGAAATCTACACAGTATTTTCTCCCCTGCTGGGTTTCATTTCCTAGTGAAGAGCTATCATCATATATATATATATATATATATATATATATATATGTATATATATATACACACACACACATATATAAATACCAGCTCACATTTTCACTCATCATTCACATTTCTAAATTCCCATGCCTACTGCACAGATGCTTTCTGGTGGTGGGACATTTCCCTCCTGAAGTTTTGCTATCTGATCACTATCCTAAACAGATCCAAGAGTGTGCTGCTCAATACATGATGCACAGAATGGGCAAAACCCTTCCCAGATGTTACTGTTAACCTCTGCTACACCCCCTTTGATGAAGTGCAGCTGACAGAGCCTTACTGCCATGCTCTGGAAGGGCAGCCAAGAACTAGGCTTAGGCACAGGAGCCAAAATCTGGCGAGTTTCAGTGCGGAGCTGTCTGATGCTCCTGAAGCTTCTCCGAGTACCACAAAAGAGCTTTGTGTATGTGTATGTATGCATGCGTGTGTGTTTCTGCATGTGATGGAGCACTTGGCTCTACATGGGAAGGTGAGGAATATCCCCTCCTTTTCTTCCCCCTCCACTCAGAACAATTTAAGTAGTTGGATTTGATTTTCTTGTGCATTTCTTCTAGGTTTCCTTGGTTTGTGAAGTCCACAGGGCAACATCCAGAGCTCTAGAGCACAGCAAAGCCCATGGCACAGGGTGCATTGACTTGGACAGCCGGTACATCGTACGCAATACAGCTCAGTCTTGAACTGTATCAGCCTCCATTATCTCAATCCTCAGCTCCGTACAGCTTTGGCAGTTCTCCTCCTCCGTCTATTTACATCTTTGTTTCTAAAGCTGTATCAAGGCACCCGGGGCTTCACGCACAGTGCCCCTGCTCCCTGAGCCCTGGGCTCCCCACCGCCAGCTCTGCCAATAGCCCTAGCAAGCACTAAGGACACAGAGAATGGAGAAACCCCTAATTTTAGTTTAGGTTTTTTTTCCTTTTTTTTTTCTTTCTTTCCTTTTCAGGATCCTCTTTTGGATGAGTGGCTAACTGCCTGGAGCAGCTCTAACTCCTCTACAGGAGCACACCGTGCTGCCGAGCATTATTCACGGAGGACAGAAACAGGATGGGGCAAATACAGAGGGAAGGCAAGTGGAGAAAAAAACCAGAAAGAGTCAGCAAATGACTGCAAACCAATGGGTGCCAACAGACAGGAGAGGAAGGAAGAGCAGGGAGGGCTCTGAGGTGTTTATTTATCCCTTAGTGCAGTCGCAGTTACCATGCAACTGGGATCAGCAGAGTGATGAGGGGGGTGCTCCCCCCCCCGGGAAAGCCGCGAGCAGCGCTCAGCCGGGCAGCCTCAGAGACAGCACACTGCCACCCACACAAAATTCCAGGGCAAGCCCAACCTGCTCCTCCATCTGCCTGGGCACTGGGATGCACTGGGATGCACTGAGCCATCTCCTGCCTTGGCTGGCACCTGGGCTGGGTGGGCACAACTTTGCCAGAGCCCTGCAGAGCTGCCGGGGGCTCGGGGCAGGGAAGCAGAGCCCTTTTGAAGTTCTAAGTGCCACTGTTTGTGGCACCCCAGACAGAGAAAGAAGCTATCAGCTGGGACGGAGGCAGGGGGCTGGTTTCGTTTTCTTCTTGAACAGGCTGCTCCGAGAAAATAATAGGCTGCAGCACGGCAGAGGTAGGAGGCTCTCGCGTTAAGGGCCGTCTGCCCCGTGCTGGAGGATGATGAGGGCATCCCAGCCAGGCGTTGTGTGGCTGGTGGGCTGCAGGACTGCTGTCAGGGGATGCAGGCTGCACCACGCTGGGCTTTCCCAGGCTGGTATCTGGGTCCAGAAACCCAGGGTGGAGGGAAATCGCCACAGCACAGTGGGGTCAGCTAAGCGATGGCATTTGCAGTGATGAGGCTGAAGAAATGGCTCCCTCTGTAGCGCAAGGTAGCCAGCCAGCTGCTGGCCTGACACAGGCCATCATCACAGGCCAAAACCACAGCAACGAGATGCCTGGAGAGGCTAAGCCTGCAGTTGCTGCTGTGAAAACCCTTTCCTTACGTTAAGCAGCGAGATGGGCTGGCACCACCTCCAGTTCACAGGCGCCGTGTGGGGCAGGATGGATTGCCCCACATCCATCCATCCATCCATCCAGGCAGCCTCTCGGTGTTTACGCCGACGTCTCTCTGACACTGGGTGCTGCACTCAAAGCCCTTTTCCCTTTGCGGGACGGGCTTCCAGCCACCAACCTGCCTTCCCTCCCAAAGCTGTACCTCTGTAAGGCTGAGCTGAGCCTGGGTTCATCGGTGCTGCGGGGCACGTGGGCTGGTACGCGCCTCACCCGATGCTCCAGTCTCCCCCCACCCCAGGGCTGACAGACAGTCGGTGCCGAGCCCGAGAGGTGCTCCAGCTGAAAAAATCTAGGACACAGCAGGGGGCTGACAGGCAGGTAGAAGAAGAAACAGATGTGGAGTCGATGTGGTGTGAGGACTGTATTTGACCTGCAATATAGCTAACATCAAAATCAATCTACCCACTGTAGCTGGTCCTCCACCCCTTCGCTACCTCCCCCCTTGGACACCTACAACAACATATTATTCCTTCCTTCTTCTGCCAGACTCATCCAACCTGTCTTTTTGCTGTATCTGTTTACCCATCCTCCTTATTCCTCACTCGTATCTCTCTCCCCCCTTCACTTTCTTACTGTATCTTTCTTTCCCCACTGTGCATTGGGGTTTCCCTGTTTTATTTCTTCCACCCTCTCTGCCCCCTCATCTTTCAGCTGCCTCTGCTGTCCGTCTCTTCCTTCATCGTACCGGTCTAGCTTTCCGAGCCAGCTAAATATCTGCCCGTCCTTCCATCCTTTCACTGCGGCGTGTATCTGTGTGGCGTATCTATTTATTAATTTCCTATATAGCAAATACCGGCAGTTTTGTTGGCTTGCTTCTCCCTCCCTTTTCTCATCATTATGAGAAAATAATGAGCTGGTTGGTCTGTGTTACTGGTCAGGGGGAGGAGGGGAGAGAAAGGAAGGGCATGTGGGAGCAGCAAGCCAGGTGCCCTGGATTGTTTGCCTGGGAAGTTCTCTCCTCTTTCTTCCTTGCCCACTGTGGCCTCATTTATCTATGGATGTGCCTGCTTTTACTGTATATTATTAAAAAGCCTAAGAAAGCAATCATTCTGCAGAAGAGGAGGCAAGAGAAACCATTAGGAACGCAAGGGCTCTCTCTAATCATTACCTGAGACTTGCCCAGGGCTGGCAGCTGGGAAGCAGGTTTATGATTGTCTCCCATGGCCCATAGTGTCTTACACGGGGATTTTTCAAATGCTTCCCTGGTTCTGGACGTTCAGAGGAAAAATAAAAACATTAAGCTAAGGGTTGAAGTAGGACCTTAAAAAAAAAAGAAAAAAAAAAAAAAAAGGTTCTGTATTGGTGAGAAAGCCCTCACTACCTCTTCCAGCCTCGTGGTCCCACCGCATCAGTCACTGGTTTATTACTGCTGCCATCTGCTCGCCATTCTTGTAGCCTCAGACCCTCTCCTGCAGGTCAGTACCACCGTCTCCTCCCTCCCAGTCACAGACGTTGTCCCTGATCCCATATCCTTTTCCTTCAGCCTGTTATGGCTTCGCTGCCTTCCTAATGCCCTTCCTATCTACGTTCCCAAAGTGATGTCTATCACAGCAGTCACCGAGAGCCCACTTGAAGCTCACCCGTGCCATCTGTGCTTTCACAGTCTCCTTTAACCCTCTGCAAGTGCTAGTGAGCACCTGCCAAGGGGAGAAGTGAACAACATCTCTCAACACTCAGCGGTAGCTCAGCAGTTAACTTAAAGTTGACCAGGCAAAAACTTAAGACGTTAAGCAAAATATTTTTAATTCCCTCCCCTTAAAATTGGCCTGAAATATCATGACAAGCATTATTTATCTTATTAAGTACACTACATTAACCTTGCAAATATGCTAATGCACAAAAGGCGCTGCCTTAGCAGCTTTTTAGAATAGGAAATTAACCAGGTTCATCAGAAAGCTTTTAATTATTATTATTTCTTAAATGCTGGCGTAATGCAACAGTGCTCCTTCTGCCACGGGCACCAGAGGAGAAGGATGAGGGACATATGCCACCTTCCTCACAGCTGCCCCTGGAAAGGCAGCGTGGGTATTCCTACGTGTGCCACGCATTAAGGCACGCTGGCACAGGGCAGGGAAGAGCTGGAAGACCAGGCAGGCAGAGGAGGGAAGACGAAGCGAGGTACCTTCACGGAGGTATTGCTCTACCACCGAAGAGGATGTATTTAGAAGTGCCGCGGGTTGGGGAAGGACTGCAGACAGCAGAGGGAAGGGGCCGCGTCCTTCGCCCAGGGCGAGCTTCCAGTAGCTCCCCGAACACCTGGTCCAAGCCCTGATCTAGGAGAGCACAGAGAGCCTGAGGGCCGTCTCGCTTGACGCCAGCTTTCAAAAAAAGCCATGCTTGGCCTCAGCAAGGTGCCTATCTCCCTGTGCAGTCAGTGGTGACGGAGAAGTGCCCCGGGGGGGCCACTCATCCCACTCTTAGGCCGGTAGGATTGCCCTCCCTCCACCAGTGCCTCAGGCTGAGAGCCCTGGGGCAATGCCAGCTTGTTTGAAACAGCCCCTGTGGCGGTCAGGGTGACAGGAGACGCGCTCCTGCACCCTCTCGGCTGCCATCGCAATTTCTTGTCCCGAGGACGAGGCTGCACGACTTGCCCGGTGCGGAGCTGGCCGAGCACATCTCCTCTCTGCCCAACGGCGCTGAGCTGCGGGCTGCCACAGCTCATGAGCAGCGTGGCCGAGCAACGGAGAGCATCACCACTGAATGCCCTCCTGTCTCTCAGTGCACGTACGCTGCGGATTCACAGCCCTTTCCCAAGGCTTGCCCTCAGCACGGTGCTACGGGTTCCCTTTCCCATGGTAACAGACATATTCTGCTCCCTGGCTGCCTACGCCTCCCTCCCAGCGAGGAGCAACGAGAACAACATTTGCAAGCAAGGCTGGCCAAAACCTGCTCCCCAGAACTATTAGCAGGAAAGCTGCGATTCTCCCAGCTCGTCCCGCTCAGGGCCCGATCCAGAGCGACTCGCCACCTCGGCTGGCTGCGCCCACCCTGCTGTGGTAAGGGCTGGGCTGCTTCTTCCTCCACCCCGACAGCCCTTTCCGATGGGTTTCCAGTAAGACACTGGTTCTGCAGCCCTTAACATGCGCTGGCTGCCGTTGCTGCCTGTGGCTCCGCGCAGGGCAAGCTCATCTCAGCTGGCACAGGCAGTGCAGTCACAAACATAATTTCTGGCATTTCTGGGTTTTTTTTTGTTTGGTTGGTTTTTTTAACAGTGGTGTTACTGTTGCAGGCTGAGGGCAGCTGCTCCCACAGCTGCTGCAGCTTGCTAGTACGCTGCAGCCAGCAACACCCAGGAGATAAGGCCAAGGAGCACAGCTCTGCACTGTCTTGCCTACTATCTCTCTAAGCTTTTTAAAAGCTTTCGCATTTTTTTTTTTCCTAAGTAAAATCTTAAGAGGGCAGATTTAGCCCAGTATCCAACGCCTTTCTGGAGTGTGCCCTGATAAAGAAAAAAAATCATCCCCCGAGCAGAGTAGAGGTGAGGGAGCTTATCCCATGCCACTGCGTAGGAAGTGTCACAGCAGGATAAGCCAAGGGAAATCAAAAGCTCAGAGATTTACCCAGACGCAGAGAAAGGGATGATATTATCCAATATGACATTACATGTTCTTTCAGCAACACAAATCAGCTTCCATCGGTCAAATGCTGCTCTCCTCCGACATGATAGCCTTCCTGAACAGACTGTGCAGTGCTGCAGGAGCTCTGAGCATTTCTTTTGGTTTGTTTGTTTTCCTGTTATAATTATTTTCTCTGTAGTCATCACTCCTAGGCTGTCTTTCTGCTTGGAGAGGCTGAGGCAGCACTAACGGGGTGCAGACCCACAGATGGCTCTCTGATAGTGTCTTGGACTGGCATACGGCAAATAAGGAGCTGCGTGCCCTTTTCTCAGTCAGCAACAATGTGCTGCTCCCTGCGGTGCTTTCCGATGGGCGATGCTCGGACAGCACAGCTCTGCTGGCCTTCTCAAAGCCAGCATCTGCACGCTGACTCCTCTTGGGCTGGATCTGCATTAGAGCGAGTGTCTGCTCGGCTTTGGCCAGCTTGAAACACAGCTCCAACATCTCTTGTGATGGAATCTTTAGAGGGTAACTATTCAGCGACAGCCCGGGACATACTGCTTAGACATCTGCCCAGTCCTGGGGTTTCAAAGGCAAAAATCAAATCAGCAAGTAGGAACAACCCTGACTGAGCTAAAGGAAGTCTGAATCCACCCTGCGCTGATTTTTTACCTGCTGTCCTTTGCACGCCTGGCCTTTCCCATGGCCCTTGGACCCCTCTGTCAGCGACCTTGCTGCTCTACAGCCATGGTTAGCAGAAGGTAGAAGGACAGGGAGCCTCCTCCTTCTGAGCACTCCTGTGCTTCTGATGGGGAGCCCCAAAGTGACCCCCGGCACCCAGACACACGTGCGCACGAACTCACGGAACTACATGGATTCCAACCTTGAGGCAACCATTTCCTCAGTCCCCAGTGTGTCCCAGCACACTGGGTTATCTGAGCCCGAAATTGCACTTGGTTGCACTCAGCAGATAATGGCCTTGGAGAGGAGCAGTTGCGCTGCCTGCACTGAGAGACGGAGCTCTAGGGAGGGAAGGAGAGATTTACACGGGGGAGCATGCGGAGACAGAGACTAAAGATGGAGGCACACACACATAAGATAAAAAGTTCCTTGTTCCCAAAGAAAGCACAAAAGGTGACAGCAAGGCCATCTTTGCCAATGACAGCATCTTGTCATCCTCTTGGAAACCTTGCCAGAATTGCCATCGTGGGAGAAAGAGTGAGGGGTGGCGGAGGCAGAGCTGCTGGCATGTCCCCTTTCTGAACAGGATGGCATAGGTCACTCAAGGGAGTAGGTCTGATGCCTAGCCTTTCAAGTAATGAGCCACAAATCACAGCCATATGTTTCTCAGTATGCTCAGGTGATGCTACATAATGGAGCATCAGGCCAACATGGAAGAGGTTTCAGGAGAGATGATGGGAGAAGGAGGGGGAGGCATCTGGCAGGAGGGGGAGGAGGGGGCTGTGGTTGCAGAAAAGGGTAATTTGCTGACAAGAATGCAGCAATTTATTTTGAGCTCCTACGACTGACCAGTGCATTCCCTTTCATCTCCGCCTTATCTCCTCCTTTCTAGTACAAACCGTGGGCAGCACAGGGCCTGCCTCTCTCCTCTGCTTCAGTGGATAGTGCTGACTTGGGAGGCTAGGACAGGCCACTGTTATCAGCAGGGCCTTCATCTCGGCTCCCTTTCCCCTGACGAGCCCAGCAGCATCCCAGCTTGCCGATGGAGAGAACACAATGCAAACCCTGTATCTATAGCCAAGCTTTCAGCAGGAGGTGTGAGGCAGGAAGGTCTCTCTTTTTATCTTGGGGCTTAGTAGCAACAGTTTCATCCCAGTCTGGTGACAGTAAACAGGGGTTTTTTTTCATTCTTAGCTACTGGCTTGGGTTTTTTTCTCTTTTTTTTCTACGATTCCTGACACTCATGGTTAGTACTGCAGGAACATATTTGCCAGGCAGACCTCTGTGCATTGCCATGCACACTCACGTATGGTTATGCATCCCACTCATCCTGTTAAGAAAACTGCTCTAGAGGTGAACACCAGCAGTGCTAAAGGGAATGAATGAATGAACAGACTGGCTCAGCCCCCCTATCCCTTACTTAATACCCTCTCTGCTTGCTCGGGAGAGGGACTGCTCTGGTCGCAGACCAAACAGCAAAAAAGCTGCAAAGAGGTTGTGGGGGGAACTCCCACTGGTTTTGATTTTTCTACTACTCAGTTAAAAGGGTGGTCTGAAAACCTTTAAAAGTAGACCTGAGCACTCAGGGTGGAGGGACTGGCAAAGGACTATTACAGGAGCTGGACAGCAATATTGGAAAAGGGAGAAAAGAAAAAAAAAAACCAGAATTTTGATAAATAAAATATTATACAATTCATTTTTTATGCAGGAGCGTAGAGTGCACTGGCCTAGTCTTTCCTGATGGTGTAGCATGTCAGCTGGCATGGCTTCCCGGGGGGATGCCTGCCGTGCGTGCAGTACCTACCACTTTTCTGCAAGCAGAAGCCATCTGGCTGAAGAAAGGTAATGCAAGAGCGTGAGGGGAGGAAAAAAAGCACCCCTAAACCTGAGGAACCCTTCAGCCAATACGCCATCCAGAATGCTTCCACCTTCAGCCTTGGCAAGGGGGTTCCCAGAAGAAGACAACTCCATGGTAGCAAGCAGGCAAGGGATGGGTAAGACTGAGGTGAGAAACCAGCCTGTTGGAGAAGGAGAGGTCCACGTGGGAATGACCTGCAGGCAGGCTGCGGCTGCTACCTCCCCACGGGCTGGGAGAAGCAAGGCCAGAAAAAATGTTTAATGCTTGGGAAGCTGCTGCTGCCGCCTCTCTGCCTGTCTCTCCATCTCCTAAGCACCTTTTTTGCAGCCCAGGGGAAATGATTTCTGCTCTATTGTTGGTTGATTGGACACTTATCTAGCTGTTTCTATCCGTTTTAGACGCAGAAACTGTTTTTTATTTTGGCTTCCTCTCTCCTAGGTATTTCTGTGCTGACCGTTGCTGGAAGATACAGGCATACACTGGTGGTCCTGCTCTCACACTCCCTCTTCACCTCATTGCCATGACCCTGGGCCAGGGAGGCACACGTAACAGCACTGCCCAGGATTACTCTCCCCCAAATACTGAGGACTGTCACAGTCCTCCTCCCAGGGAGAGGCGGTGGCCGGTGGAGCGCAGGCTGACTCCGCTTTGCTATTCAGGGCATTGCAGCAGCACACTGAAGACCGGCAGACTCCGCTCTGGGCTGCGGTACACTTCCCTCGGTTGACTCTGTTTCTTCAATCCCACCGCTTGGTTTGGCGGCAGGGGCAGGGAGAAGGTTTTGAACGGCCCAGCTCATGCAGGAGGGCACCTTCTCAAGGGCAGCCCACTCTTGCAGTCTCTGCTGCGGTTGGGCTTGAAGGTCAAAAAGAGCAGCACACCTTGGGCTAGAAAAACTACTCCTTCTTTTGGAACCTGAAAGGAAAAGGATCTGGTCTGGAAATCCTGAGCCCCAGCACCTGAGGTCCCTTTAGAAAATGTGTTCAGACTGACTAGCTTCTTCTGCATTTCAGTCTAAGTCCCAAGAAAGTTAGTATGGTACCACTAATTTGCTGTACTGCTGAAGTCTTCAAAAAAATCTCCAAAAGCTAAATTTTCATCCCGTCTATTTATTTTTTTTTAAAATCGCATGTCAGTGCCTGTGCCAAACACGAGCAGTCAATACAGGACTTGGATGATAACAACTGTAATGTTAATTACATGGTTATTGTTACTCATTTTTTAATAAGCTCTTTATATGCAATCCAGCAATAAAGCAAAACTGAGGCTCTTTGCAAAGCATACTGTCCCCAAGGAAGCAGAAAAGAAGCCAGAAAAATCTCCAGAAAGGTCTCCAGACACTGGGGTGAGATTCCTAACATTGATCGCCAGGTCTTCTGACACTGCAGCCACGGTAGCTAATCTAGTAGCCTGGCAAAAGATACTGGCAAAGATAGTTACTGGCGAAGACTGGAGCTATACACAAGGACATCCATAATACCTCAGCCCCATGCTCACAACCAGTCTCAAACCACTAAGGAGAAGCAAAGCAGCTATCTAGAGAAATACCTCTTTGCCCCCCCCACAAAAGCCCCATTGCTTATGGCAGAATTTCCTGTTCTCTGCACGTTAAATCATTACGCTGCAATATTTCACACCTTGGTAGGAACAAAAGCCTTACCCATTAGGAAAGGGAAAGAATTCCTCCTCCCCATTTCATACCAGCCTTGGAAGAGTCTGAGGTAAAATACATCAAAAAGCTGTGATGATTTTATATGCAGGAGGATGACATTATTTTAGAGGATTCCCTCTGCCCTGTAAAGCTGGACTTCAGATTAGTAAGGCGCCTGGATTTGTTGCTGGAGGCATGCAGACAATGCGAGTGGTACAGTGAGCTAAAATGTCCTAAAACATTTCTAAAATACTTCATAATGCCAGACACAATCATATCTTTAATAGTAACACACAACAGCATAAAGGGTTTACCGACACGAATTGCAATATGTTGCCTTACTCCTGCATGACAGGGTTACTATATGGAGCTTGTTCCCAACAACAAAGCTGATAAAGCCAGATGCCGTCCCTGCCAGCACGCATTGTATATCTGGGGCAACTTAGGGACCCGCTGATTGAAGGAAATCCTCCTCCTACCAAACACAGACTGGCAGCAGAAATGCTTCACGGCAGGTTTTTTTTCAGTCTTAACGACTGTAACAGCTTCTGCAATCTTTGTAAGGGAAGCGGACGAAAAGGAGCAGGAGATTGATTGTCGCTCACCCTCTTGCCATATTACGAAAGGAGCCGCGCAGTAAGGGATGCGTAGGAAGCCTCGGGGAAGGGAGATAAGGGAATGGAGGGGAGGAACACGGGCTTTAGAGATACCCCCCCACACACCCAGTCCGCCTATGGGAGTCTGAAAGAAAGTATCTTAATGCTGATCTTTCTTAATATGCCTGAGTGTTAGAAAAGTTTGGCTTTCTCTCTGAGTCTTGCAACGCGAATCCACTCCTCGTCAGCAGGTGGTACTCATAACTAAGCCCCTTTTTCTGGACTGAAACTGGCCGCCAGCAGGAAGGACACAGCTCAAAAGGGACAGCACGGCGATGTCTGCTCTGAGATGCAGACATCAGGCAATGTTAGTGATGGGGACGGGTCGGGGAACCCTCTTGGCCCTGGTCAGTTCAAACCCGTCCCGTTTAAGGACCTAACCCAAAGGTCTCACTTAGGCAATACTGCTGGAGAAGCATTTTAGTGGAGTCCAACTGCAGGTGCAGTCTGTAGGGCTGCCTGTCAGGGGCAGAAATGCTGCTTGGGGAAGGAGATGCAACATCTGTCCTAAACTTTCCTTATATAGGGCTTTTTTGCCCCCATTTTTTAAAGCATCAATTTGGTATTTACCTCAAAACCAGAGCCTTCATGCTCTGCAAACACAGGCCCACAAAATGACTGAAGCAGTTCTGGAACAAGACATCCAGAATATGATGAGAAGGGGAGGGCGAAAAATTAAAGGGAAGAAAAAACCAGCCAGCCCAGCAAACGGCATTTAAGTCTCTCCTTCTCTCATTCCCTTGTTCAGTCATTTCTGTCCTGCTTTGAGTGTGCTGTTTTTATCTTCCTCGCTCTCATATAAAAGCCCAGCTCCCCTAGCGAGCGTGCAGATGATGATTTGGCATTGTCCAGGACCATTATGCTGTCAGCTCTCAAAGAAAAAAAGGCTTGTAAAAATCCTGTAGTCAGACAAAGGCAGAGCATGCGGCTCAGGACAGTTTGTACTGCCGCTTGCTAATAACCTTTCTGAACAATAGCTTACATGGAAAGATCTTCCACAGAACATGAAATTCCTCTTTCAGCTTCACCTTCACTTACTCCTAATTACTGTTCCTCTCAGCTATATGCATGCTACATATGCAAATCTTCTTTCAAGATCTTTTGTACAGAAACAGAGGTGCACCTCCCTCCCCCTGGTCCTGTTCGAGCACCATCTTACACTACCCTTGCACGATCCACCGCACGCTCACTACTACTCCCAGTGCAGCTCTAGCTACGTGCAAATTCATTCACATATGTGGTCTCCACCACTCCCAGCAGTCTGGCTTCTGCTCTGCTCTCAGGTATACGGAACTCAGCTTAACATGCAATTTTTCTTTCTTCACTTATTCAGGAATAGAAATTTGAAAGAAAATGGAGAAGATGCCCAAGAAAGCCATTTCTGTTAAAGACCTAAGATAGGATCAACAGCTTTTTCCAAAGCACAGAAAATCAGCAAGTTTTCTTGAGGCAACTTAAAGAGGGAAGAACTGCCACGTGCATCAGTGGTGCGAGCAGATAATTGACCCAGCTTCCCCTGAGCCCCGGTGGTGTTGGGTCCTTTGCAGCCCACGCTATATAGGCTGGTTCTTCCGCTCACCTTGTACAGACTCGAGCCCTGACAGAAGAACTGAGGTGACCTATCCATCTCAGACAATTTATGACATTATGCTCTCCAGCGTTTGCTCTTTTGCAGATTACCAGCTCCATGACAGTGCCAACAGGAATATGTGCATTATGTGCCAGTGCATCAGTTGTCCCTGTTTACAGCATTGGACCGCTCCTGATGATAGTGGGTTTGGGCTGAGATGCTCGACTGTGAAAGTAAGCTGAAGTGTGGTCATGTCTGTCTTTCTGGCAGCTCAGCTATAGGGGAAGTCACTCACTCTCGCCATCTACGCAGCCAGCTACCAGCATCTCTGCTTTCCTGCCAGAGGAGCCTGCAGCACCATACAGCCAGTTCTGGGGATACCCTAGTTTACAGGAAAGATTGAAATGGCTAAACCTAATGAGTGCAGGCTGCCCCCTCTTTGAGATAATCCTCAAATGAGCGCAAGGATTTGGCAGTACGTAATGAGGCCGTGAAGCTGGTACATGAACAAAACGGCACAGCAGAACCTGGAAAGGAGACTGGAAATGGACTTGGAAGTGACCCTTGCTCTGTACGCACCTAAGCCAAGGTCAATACGCAGCAACTCCAAACACAAAAGCACGGGCAGGCTCTGATCTTTGCTACGCTTGCCTAATGCCAGAGGCACATTACCGCAATCGATGGTGTTAACTCTAGGCTTACACCCATCTCAAAGAGGCCAGGATGTGGCCCAGGGGGTTTACAGTGGGGTGAGCAAGAACAAGCTCCCGGCTTGCGGGCTTTCACCAGTGTATTTGCTGAGCTGGGAGTAGTTCTTGTTCACCGTCTGTCGATTTAATGAAAGTCACGTATCTAAAGCTAGGGACAGGAAAGCTATGTGGAATCCAAGGTTTTGCAAGTACACTGAACAATAACAACATGCACTAGGGACGCACTGGGGTTGAAATCCACCCTGAAAACTAGGGCTGCCAGGAGGAGCAGCCTTCTTTAAGCTCTGGGCTCTTTTCTGAGCAGGGCTGTATCCTGCTGTCTGTTACCAGGATGCCTATTCCAAATAATGCTTCATTTATTTTAGCTGACAAACATTTACCAGAGCTGGTGACATAAAGGCCCATGCCTACTGAGACAAGAACCTAATTCAGGCAATAAAATAAGCTGTATCTAAGATGCACATCAGGCACAAACTGGCTGGGAAAAGGCCACACGAGGTGAAAACCTGAGTCTGTAGGATGAGTTTGGTGTTCTCTGGGTGCACTGAATGAAGATAACTTACACACGGAGCACTGCTCCAGCCCCTTTACCACTGCAAACAGTTTAACCAGCCCTCAGAAACACCCTGAGTCCATGAAGCACTTACAGGGAGTGGACGTGGTGTCAGACGCCTTCGTAACCCGTTCCCTGGAAGGTGGAGTGGGAAGGGACAGGGAAAAAGCTCTCTGGGCTGGAGCAGGTCACAGGGGCTAACACCAGCCCTTTTGGGATGCTCTGTGTATGTTAGCAGCCAGGACAGGCGGCCAAAATCCCCAAGCTGCCTGTAGAGCTCAGGACATGGCCCGATGGCAGAGAGGGACAGGGAACCAACTCCTGTGGGGAACTGCAGTAGCCGATATATTTTGCTTCTCCCCACTACAACTTTCTCTGATCCGTTCCTGCCAGCCTTGAAGTTAAGGTCCACTCATCCTACACATCCACCGAGTCCTGCTTTAGTGAAACAACACCCCATCACTTTCTCAGCACTCATACATGCCTGCGTCAAGGTCACCACTGGATATGTAGCTTCTGGGTTATATTCTCTCTTTATTCATGTTTTTCTTTTTCTCTCTCTTTTTCCACCTTCTTCTTGTGCTAAGGGATCATGAGCAGAATGAAATCCTGACATACTTTCCAGCCCAAGATAGCTGGTGGTTTTACCCTCCCTAGATAAATCATCCCACACTTCTTTGGAAAACATGAATGCATTTCCCTGCGGTCCGCAACATCTGAAGTATCCTGTCATTATCATTAAGTGAAGGAGAGCCTTCAAAAGCTGTGGTGTTGTCCCCAGGTACTTCAGCGCATGGTGTCAGGAGCAGGGCCTAGATCAGCACAATGTTTTGCTCACTCTTAACACCAGACATTCAGGTCTCTCTGATTTCCAGCACAGCAGAGCCCACTTGAAGAAGTTCATGGTCTTACCCAGCAGTGCAAGAAATGGGCTCTTTATGCAGTATGAAATCCATTTTCCCCAAGCCTTCATTTGGATTGTGCTTTATGACATGAGAAGATGCAGTAAGTGAATAAAGCACTACATTCTTGCTGACTGATGGACAGATGATCCCAGCAGACTGTATCTGTATCTCCCCCTTCCTATTGCTGTATATTTGCTGGGCTGTCAGTCTTAAAGCCAAAATGACTTGGGAACCTAGACTTG
Organism: Haliaeetus albicilla; assembly: GCF_947461875.1. Lineage (NCBI taxonomy): Eukaryota > Metazoa > Chordata > Aves > Accipitriformes > Accipitridae > Haliaeetus > Haliaeetus albicilla. The sequence continues at coordinate 42,169,592 of NC_091488.1, forward strand.
CCTGCGATTTTTCCCCCTGAGAAGGAACTGGAGGTTAACATAGGAGTGAAGGCAAGGAGAGGGAGAGGTACCAGCTTTGGCACCTGTAAAGCTTAGATAAGAGGAAAAGTGATGAGCAAGGAGCCTGGACTCAGCTGAACTGCAAATGCAGCACTGCAGCCAATGCAGTGACTGCAAGCGAGCATGTACTAACTTCACAGCAATACCAGACAGCAGGGTTGGGAAATGCTTACTGAAATCATTATCTTGACATCCAGGAAGTTAAAGAAAGGGAAAGTGAGGCAAGCAGGGACTACGGTCGCTTGCCAGAGCCAGAGAGAACCAAGAATAAGACCATACTAAAGCTGTTCCCTTAGTCCCCTGCCCCTAAGCAGAACATCAAGATTTTCTTCATGCAGGAGGGAAACAATCATATAAGAGACAGAAAACCCGTGAGTTACTCAGTTACTGGAGCTATGGCAAGCAGTTCTGGGAACTGCTGCATTTTTTTCCCCCTTCACTCAAACCAGAAGCTAAAACAAAGGCGTTTTCTTTTTTTAACAAGGAGGATAATCTGCTCCGAGAGAGGGAGATCATCTGTACTGAGCACCCCTGTTTCAGAGAAAGTCTAAGGAGGGCAAAGCAGTCCCTTCTGATCTGAAGATAACCTTCCTCTCATGGTCACGCTCCCAGCCGGCATCACCCTGTTTGCTTTGAAGGCAGCCAGAGCACTTCACACTCGTTGGCAATCTCACCTACTGTATTAACAGGTTTCCCTGGAGATGCTGCTTGGTACGTGGTCCCCTAGACCAGCTGCTCTGCTTTGCTTTAGCATGGGATCCCAACAGCCCAGAAATTCTCTCTCTGCTGGTGAATGAGCCGAGGCTCCTGCTCTGCCTGAGCGTCCTGGCTAATTCTGCAGATTGATTTGGGTTCATATTCACTCACTGTACCTCTCAGCCACCAGCTGAAATGGGCTGCTTACATCTCCTAGCCTTTCAGCTGACTGGTTTGCCTGCCTGCCTGCATTTTGTGCTTCCCAGCCACCCCTCTCCTGCATCCAACATTGCTTGCTGCCCAGACGGTGCAGTAGCACAGACAGACAGGCTCCCACCCTTTACCTCCAGCCCCAGCATCTCCCAGCTGCTTTCACCCCGAGCTTTCCTGTACTGAACTGTGAGATCCCACCGATGGGAAGAAATCAGCCTGCCAGACAGGGAATGAATGCCTCTTCCCTCTCACCCCAAGACACAAAAATGACCCATTCTCCAACAGCATCATATATGGGTTCAAAGAGTCAATACTTCCCCAACACAAATGCAAGAAAGAAGGATGAAACGCAAGAGGAAGGAAAAGAAATTAGGGCTATGGAAGGCTTCTTTTAAAAGCAAAGCCCCCAGTCTAACATCTCAGTGGTGCAGTCTCAAAGGCCATTAAAATCAGGCTACAGTGAAGTAGCAGCAGGGGAAATGGTATAAAACTCCCTCTCTTTCTGGAAATAATAGACAATATTTGGCTGAAGTTCAGGGAAGGAAAGTTGAGGGGGAAGGTGGAAAGGGAGGGGGAGAACAAGAGAGCGTGCATGTGAACAAACTCCAGGCAGTTTGTCAGACCTTAGGTCTTTTTTGCCAGCTTAACCTTCAGTCTGCAGACATGCTGACTGGGATGTAGATGGTTCAATATGAGTGTCATGTGGAGCACAGGCAGCAGGGCCAGATCGGTCCCTTGTGTAACTCTGCCAATGTGAGCAGGAACCGATGAGGTGCCCTGACTTCAGTGCAGCTGTGTTGTGGTGAACTTACGAGCTAAGTGCACACACGAAGGTTGCAACTAGATCTGTCTTCCCATGGGAGAGAGCACGTGGGAGTGAGATTCCCCCCTCCCCCTTCTTCCTTCGCCAAGAATATCCTTGAAAGAGATGAATATTTTTTGTAATAAAAAGAGGATAACTGGGCTTGCCATAAATCTCTGTGATGTATTTTCAACAATCCCTGCACCCTGGGTGGCTCAGCTTGGGGGACGCTTTCTAAGTAGTAGTGATAGTGTATGCTATTGATGAAATAGTATTTGGAGCACCATACAGCAAAGGTAAAACTAGGACACCACACAAAATAATTGTTCCAGTTTCAAACAATCACCACTTGCAGCCTAATGGCTCGGCTATCGAGTAGCAGCCAGGAATGACTTCCATAGTTGCCGAAGATGCTGGGGGCAGATGGGAATTGCACTGGCAGTAGCACAAATCCATCTGTGGCCTGGCCAAAAGGCAGACAGCTGGTTTTCATACCTGCTTCCCTTCTACAGCTGCGAACAACTGACTGCCAGGCCAGTTCCAGGTTCAAGCCCCAGGATGGGAAATCAGCAGACAATCAGCTGACATCTGTTGATTTGATGGGATCATGAATGCCTTCCCATATTTGCATTACCTACAATCAGACTGTGAGTTGCAATCAACAGATCGCTAATGTATTTATTTGACAAACTGGAAATCCACTGGAAAGGCTGGAGCAGGACAAATATGGAGGAGTGAGGGCAAGAAGGATGTGGACAAACTGGAGAGTCCGGAAAAGAGCAGGACAACGACCAGATATCTCGGGGACAGGAGCTACAAGGAAAGGCAAAACCAGTGGGACCTGCTTAGCTTAAAAAAGACTGAAGTAGGACACAATAAAAGTGATCAAATCATGGGCAAGACTCCCACAAAATAAAGTGACAGATGATTGCATCTGATTCACGATAGACAGAACAAGAAGGTAGGTCTCAAACTGCACCAGGGAAGATTCAGTTAGACCTCAGGAAGAACAGCAAGGATAACGAAGCACAAGCATAAATTGTCCTGGGAGGGCGTGGAGTCTTTCAAAACAAGCTAGAGAAACAGTTATCAGGAATGACTTGGGAAGAGCTGACCCTGCCATTTTGCGGGGATATGAACTAGCTAGCTTGTGAGATCCCTTCCAGACCTTTGTTCCATTCATCCACTGTAAGATGAGCATTGTGCACCCACGATGTATTCACAACAGCAGAGTCTAGCCAGTAGCCAGTGTTTCACTGAAGGTGAGGGCACAACAGGGAGGAGGAAAGGAGGGGAAAAGCATACAGGACTTCTTACGATTAGAATTGCAATGAAGCATCAATGCACTCGATCAATCTAACTCACACATGAAGAATTTCCTCGTTACCATATTGGCTGCAGCTTAGCATGCATTCACGCTAAGATGCTATGAACCTGCACCAGCGTTTTCCTCGCCCGTGGCTCCTCAAGCCTAGCCTAGCCAGGCAGGGGGACTGGTGCCGTGATGGAGTGCTATGGGACTGCCTCCAGCACCAGCCACGCTAAGTCACAGGACGTCGCCCCAGCTGGCCAATGACTTTGCAAATATGTGGAAACCCTCCTCCCCAGATGGCATTTTACAGGCAGGGAAAGGGAGGAGGAATAACACCATTAGAGGTTGTTGGAACTGGGGTTGTGCGTGACACCTCCAGCTAAAAGGGGAACAGGATCTTACCGAGGAACAGGGCCAGGATGGGCCCTCCCTGCTTTGTCTAGTAGCTTACTGTCAGGTTGTCAGCTGCCACAGGTCAAAGTCTTCTCTTGGATCCCAACCAAGCAGACATACCCATTTTCACCTGTGGTATGACCTGAACTTGATGATCAAGCCATCTCTGATGCATTGTGCATGAAAATAGGGGTGACTTTTAAAGAAAAAAACCCTCTGCCCTTGAAGAACAGGGTGCTGTTTATGAAAGCAGCACCTTTTTTTCAGAGACAGCTGAAGGCTTCTCAGTCTTCAGCACGGCATTAAAAAGCGAAGCTGCTGTCTCTGATGTGGAAAACTCTGCGTTTTCTCATCACCATTTTCTGATCATAAAAGTCACTGCAGTCCGAGTCCTTTCTTGTAAAAGCAAAGGGGTTTTAACTGCAACGCGATGGCCAAGCTCCCAGGCAAGGGTGTAGTTACTTTCTGCCTCTGTTAAATTTACCTCAGCAGTTTAAGATGGGGCACGGTGCACATCGCTGAAGACAAATGGCTGCTGTGTCAAGCTGTGGAAGCAGGCAAAGCAAGTCCTACGCAAACAGCGTCTTTCGTGCCCTGCCACAGAGTCAGCCAGATGCCAGGGCCTAGATTGGAAATTATGAGTCAGATCCTCAAACGGAGCAAAATGACTGTGCTCCAAGTCAGCACTGATTTATATCAGCCAAAATCTGGCCTGCTGATCTCGAACTGGATCAAATTATTGGAGTTTCTGGACTGTCTAACACTCGCCCTGATCTGTGTACGTGAATGAGAAACGGCATGCTCACAAATATGTCAGCTCATGGATACACACAGATTGCAGGGACATCTGGCTGACAGAAACTTCAGGGGATGTAGGACTCGTGGCAATGGGAAAAAATCCATTATCTGATTAAAAGGTTAGATACTGTAGGAGGAAAAGTACTTGCAATGAGCCTGTTGAACAGAGGCCTCCATGGGGAGGATGCGAAAAGCTCACCATTAGCCAGTTTCTGTTAATCAGTTTTGATATAATTCTGCCTGAGCGTGCCTAATTCTTGCCACAGCAGCTTGAGCCATACGTAACAGGAGCAGGTGCCGTGAAAGCTTCTCTAAAACCTCCACTAACGCTACTCCCTCCTGCCCTGCAGTCCCCTGGCTCCCCACACCAGCTCTGCCCCTGCCCCTCAGCCTGACTCCATCACTAGCTGACCACCCACCACACCGAGGCGTTAGATGCTCTACTTGCAGCTACCACATCTACAAGAAACCAAGAACCCATTTTTGGAGCCACAGGCAGAGAGGCCACGTCCAATTCCAGTGGCCCAAACTTTCCCAAGGGATTTTTTCGCTTTGCACAGTTATCACCTTTCTGGTTGGCCTGGCTGCCCGCTTAGTCCTCAGTGCTTATATGCAGTTGGTGTGTATAAAGAAGCAGCTGCTGAAAGAGAAGGAGTTAAGAATCATTTAAATCATTAGGTTTTCATCAGATCTCATTCTGCTGCTGGAGTGCCCTGGAAGCATCTGTTAATAAAGGGGGAGAAGGGGGGGAATAAAACCCCTCTCCCTCACGTTGAGATATCTTTTTCTAGCCAGCTGCACCCAGAATGAAAGAGCTATCAAAGAAAGCTCCCCCATTAGCCATCAATTCAGAGCAACTTCAATCAGTCAGTTCTGCCGGAGCCTGCAGGAATATCTCCCCAGCAGCCTCCTACATGCCGCACTTGAGTGCTCAGAAAGAGCCACATTAAACCCGCCTGCCATCAATCCGGGGGCCTCCTTCTCTGTAACTTAATGAGGTGAGCCGGTTGGCATCATTGACAGGGAGCTGAGGAGTTAAAATGAAAGCGGGAGTGCAAGCCACCCTGGCTGGAAAGGTGTGCACCTACAGGGGAAGCAGCTAAGCCACCCACCGGCCCCCCTTTAAGGGCTTCTCTGCAGGACTGGGGGCTGTTTCCCAGTTGCGGCAGATCCAGGGGAGGTTGACAGGAATGGGGGCAGCAGCTAAACGGGACAACCCCCAGACCTCTCCCCTTACGAGGCTGACAGTCCCTGTCGGCACGGCCCGCGCTCCCTAACCCCGTCTGGGTGGGGAGAGGCGACGTTCTCCCTCGTCCCCATGACGTGACCTCTTCTCAAGGCCGTCCCTTTTGCTACCGACGCGTGGGATGCCCGGTGATCGAGCGTGGCGTGGAGAGGCCATTCCCGTTATCCGCTGCGCTAACAAGGGGGCAGGTGGCTGTCTCTTCGCATATGCTGCTTTCCCAGCCGGCACAAATCCTCTCTGTTTGTCATGCAGCTGGAAAATGGCTGAGCTATACAAAATCAAAGAGAGAACCTGTGTCTTTCCCAGACATTTTTAAAGACCAGAAAAATACATGGCTTGAGACGCAGGGCTTCTCCGAGGCCTCGCCTCCAACCAGATTGAGAGGGACAAAGCTAAAGCAACTTCCAAATATATCCAATACCCAACTAGCATTTGGTCTAGGTCCAATTTATGGATTGGACCTGCCCATCATCCATCCTGGTAGCTCCTAAGGCACCTTTCTTGATCATGTGCTCCTGGCAATAGCCAGCTCCTCAAGAGCAACTTCACTGTTAAGTTTTTTCTTCTCTTCCTTGCCACCTACTAGACAACTTTATTTCCTCTTCCTTTTTCTGGGGAGGAGCTGCTATTGCTCAATGGAGCTTTTCCAAGAGAAGAGTACCTCGCTTCTTGAATGCTACTTGAAAATTGCTCTTCCCATGTACCAAAGTCTATACTACCAAGTGGGAGGAGCGTCCTGATGTGAAGGTGGTAGTTACAGATTGAGTACTGACCAACAAGGTTGCCCAGACCTGCTTTGTGGAGTAGGTCTATTGTTTCAAAAACCCAGAAAAGAACATGAATTATCAGGAAGTCACAAAGCAGCATCTGACGCAATTTATCTTCCCCGCTTGGATCATAAGGTTTTCACCTTCTGGATAAGCTGTTCAAGGCAAGAAGCTGTGTATGGCCACCTCTACAAGCATAGTAGCATATTTTCCTTGACGCTTTTGTGATCTGAGTGCTCAAGAGGATTTAGAAGTTCAGCATGACCAGCAGGAGAGGGCCTGCTTTGACGGTTGGTAGTCAGATGCCTCAAATGATGGTGCGATGTGTTGTATAGTGAGTATGTCCCTGCTGTCACAAACACTTCCATCATCTCTGTGCTTGGCTGGAAGTAGCAGCCCTTCTTCAATCTGCTTCCTTCCTCCAGGCAGGGAAACATCTTGGTGAGGCTGTCAGAGATTGCCTCAGTGGGGAAGGGTATGCAGAACTGAGCCATGTCAATGTGCTATTGGCAGAGCAGCACATTGTGTCTCACATCTCTCAGCGCTCTGGGCTTGTGTGTGCGCAGAAAAGAGCAAAAGGGAGGGGACAGTATTGACCCTGCAATCTGTCCAGCGAACATGAATGGAGCCAGCCCCTCTCGTTGGGTCCTTGACGCTGCTCGAAGAGTTCTTTGATCAATCATGTCAAAGGATATCAACATATCAAGAAGCACCAGCATAGAGCCTTGACCTCCATCCACTCCTAGAAACGGGTCGCCCATGAAGATCACACCTTGGCCATGCCCATGTCCCAAGCCTGATCACGCAGGGAGGAGGTTAAGCACTGCTGTACTTAGCTCATCGCTCACCCTTCTCTAGGCACTCACTCTGGAAGGTCACAGTGGGACTGGGGTGATATTTAATAAAGGAGCAGGCTGACAGCTGACAAAATCCAAAGCCTTCAGCTCAGGCGCTGACAAGGAGCTTTGCTCTTTCATCTCACACCTCCAGCAGGTGGGGCAGGAACACAGTTTAGCTCTGCCCTCCCTAACCAGGAGCAATGGATATCAGGCTTGCTTCATGCGCTGGCTGGAGGATGCAGCTGAATGTGCATCTTTTCACCATCCAGAAAGGAAGGACACTCCACAAACATGCATGCAAGGCCCTTTCTAGAAGGTGCTATTTGTAGCAGTAGTCCCAAACAAGCCAATATGGCTAGCGCATAAGCAGTTTGGTGGGCCAGAGGGTGACTTACTGTGGATGCAGCAACGTGAGAGAGCTTAAGGTACTTTTGCAGAATCCGCTCTGTTCTGCAGCTGGTTCCTGCCTCAGCAAAGTGCCCTGAAACTCTTGCTAAGTTTCTGCTTGGGGTAAATCCTTCCCAGTACCACATCTTGGGGACAGCAGAGTAGGTCTGCCTCTACAAAAGTACTGGCCAGGAGCCTCAGAGACGTCCCTGCCTCATCTAGACCTTCCTTTGCCCACTCAGGGACTGCAAGTGGTCTATTAACCATATTCACACTGCTGTTCTTGCCCTGTTCCCACTGTATCCCTACAGGTGGCAGACTGAAAGGAGGCAAAAAAATTTAAAAAGGAACAATTAGCCGGGAGACCCCAGTACGCAAGTGCAGACGTTTGTTTGTAAGTGGTACATTCTACAGAAGACATTTCCTCTCCTCCCTGGTGGCAGCTTCACCTTGCTGTTTGCTAAAGGGGTTTTATCACTCAAAATGCATCAGATGAATAAGAGGAAAGGGTTAAAAAGTAATTTCACCACTGCCAAAGTCCACAAAGAAAAAATAAATATAACAGATTTCCCCCCTCCCCTAAACATCTTTCACTGTCCATGGGATCTTTAGGGTCTTGTGGACATGTAAATGATTATACCACTGCTACCACCACCAATGCCTTGCTGGTGCATACGGATGCCTGTCAGGGGAGTATCTCCATGCTCCCACATTCATTTACATGCTACAGTCTGTTTTGTTGACGGTTCAAGTGCCCGTTTGTGCACAGGCCTTTCAGTGTGTATAGCTTTCTGTTTAGGATGTATAATACGACTCTTTCAAATGTGCAATAACAGACAGCTTACGCTCATTTCAGGCTGGACAGAAAATACTCATTGATTTCTGTATCATTTGTATCGTTTAGCTTGCAATCAGATGATTCTATTAGGGGTATTAGGCCTGGTCTACAACTTATTTGGGTATCCATACAGTAATAGTCTGATTAAGATTAGGAGGCTGTGGTAAGACAGCTGTCACTCCAGGCCTAACATCTGAAGACACTATCCCTTCCCCATGCTTACTCTTACCTCTTAGCTGGAGATTATTGCTCCCACTGGTCATGCCAGCACCTCTTACTTCACTTAAGGCAAAAAGCCAACAGCAACCTCAGCTGACTTTACACCAAAGCAGACGAAAGAAGTTTGATACTAGCCCCTCCTCTGCCTATATTGAATTGCACTCTTCAGCAGGGAGATGGTTAAAAAAGAAAAAGAAAAAAAGACAGATGAAACAGGGGGCAGTAGTCGTGGACGTGATGTTTATAAAGTTAATGTCTGGAACGTATATGTGTAGGTACTGGGACAGTCTATTCCTGCTCCTGTTCAGCTGTGCTGCTAGTGCCGCTTTAGTGCAATGTGCATTAGGTGGTGATGCACTGCTTTAACTACACCTATGCAGTTAAAGTGGCGCGACTTTATGCGTTCATAAGGCCTCAACTAATGAGGGCATTAATGACAGCTGTAAAGACTCAGTCCATACTGCTTTATCTCTCCATAGTAACTTTAATTCCATGATCTCAAAGCACAAGACAAATGCAACAAATAAACCTTCCCCACATGCACCAATGCACGTGAGGTATTAGAGCTGGTTTAATTTTCACGGCAAAGATCTTACATGAATAATGAATCCTTTTATTATGCTCATGAATTATCTGTGAGCGAGCTGTGAGCTTTATGAACATGTCTGCTGCTCAAAATTTTTTAATGAACAGTTAACGTTAACAAATGTCACCGTACTGGATTACACCAAAAGTCTTTGCCCCAGCAGTTGGAGGTTTGTGACTGGTGACCTGGGTCACAGGACAGCATTTAGCCTCCCTGGTGGAATAAAGGGAACCTCATTAACGAGGACGATTACGAATGGACCATATTTGTTCACACTTGCGCCCTGGCTTCCAATCTCATTTGGACAGGTGAACAAAGAGCAATCACAACACACCAACCTTAATGTGAGCAAAACCTTATATACCATGGGTACTGAGAACAGGGAATAAAAGAGGTCATGAAGAGAAGCAATTAGTAGTTGTTTGAGACACTCTCGACTGTCTTTGGACACCAGTCCAACCGCTATTCCTAATCTTTAGTAAGTATCTTTATCTGTGTTTTACAGACAGAGAAGTGGCACAGGGGGAACAGGAGTAACTTTCCAGGGTCACCTGTTCAGACAAACTATTTAACTCCCTATCTGCTCTATATCATGTCTCCACCAGAAGGGTGAGGGGCCTCAGTTTGCAAAATGGAGCTAGAAATCTGAGCTGAATGAGCTCTCTAAGGGGATGTCTTGCCTGAGATGATGAAGAAATAGCTTGAGGTTGGTCTGTTTCCCTCCAGTCAGGTACTTCCTTCCCCTGCTGAATCTGAAATCAAGAAGCATCTAGGCATGTAAAAAGCAGCGATCATTGTAAGAGAAACTAGCCCCCAAGCCTTCAAATCTCCTAGAAAATTTGTGCCTGAAATCACCAGCTGTGTCCAACTTCTGTGTCAGTTCTTATGTCCACATCGGCTCACTGTATCCAAGGTAGGGATTAAATACATTAGCCTACTGAAACCCAGGAAGAGAAAAAACAACCATACGATCCTCAACTGAAATGCAATGCTGAGTTCAGGAATAACAAGAGCAGCTCCCCTGAAAGCTGGATTTTACCTTGGACAAACAATAACTGCATAGCCTCAGATGTGCTCGCTGTAAGGGAGGAAGAGGGACAGCAGAAGAGAGCTAATTCGAATCATCTTGGTAGAACGGGCTGGAGCCATTTTCTTTAAATCTAGGTCCTTATCTATCTCTGTGTCCTCATGCCATGCCTTCTTGTGGTTCAACTATTGTTAAACCCACCCACCCTCTTCCTGCTCCACTGCAATTAGAACCCAGCATTTCCTTTGAATTAGCACATCAACACTCCCCTGTCCTAACTAGAAACAGTTTTGCCTCAAGGCACTGAAAAATATTCATTGGCAGCAGCACTCTCTGCCGTAGGCATTACCTTGCTATTTCATCCTCATCACACAGCTCTATTTAGTTTTCCCAGGGCAGTAGGCAGGCGCAATGGAAATCAGAACTATCCCTTACCAGGGAAGCCCAGCTTTCCGATCTTTGGGGATAGGCTCCCCGTGCAAAGTTAGCCTTACTCCTAGACAGAAAACAAGAGACACCATGGCACTTGCCTCCTTTCTTTGGTCCCTGGTGGCCAGTTTTTAGTCTTTGCTCACACTGAGAATGCAGATCGTCGTGCCAGGGGCTCATTCATGTAAACAGTCCGCCCTGTACATTTCTTGAAACTCCAGTTTCTCTGGGCTCTCCACCCAGAACCACAGGGCTGTTCGGAACCTAGGCACTCCTCCACCACACCGGACTGCTGGTGGGAACCCATAGGGATGTAAAACTCCAAGGGCAAAATTTCCACCATAAGAGATCCTGCTGCTGGCATGCACTAATGCAACTTCAGACTGTACCTTGCCTGCAGTTGCTTAATTTTTAGCTCACAGTGGATCAAGTCATGTTGATTTTTACGAAAAAGTAACCAATCCACCAAAACAAATGAAAGTGAAAACAAACGGTCGTTCAAACAACTCCTCCCACACGCCAAACCAAAAGACAGAAGCGAGTACTAAAAATCTCACTGTGTGAAGCACAACTTATATTCCCATCATTCACCTGGTACCATTCTGGCCGTTTCTGAGACTGGCCAGCTCTTTCTGCCTGCAAATCATCTGACAGTGTGGACTACCGGAGGCGAGTGTTTTAATGTGGACCAGACTTAGATGGGGAAACTGAAAGGTAGGTTTGTTTGATACTCGAGACGGGAGTATCTCAGTTTAAAGGAAGTGTCCTTTATCATAGTATTTCATCCAAATGCGTACCCTCAGCCTTGCCACCTCATCTGTCCTTGGGTGACCTTGAAATTGCTTCTTCCCAAATCAAGCTCTGATTGAACTTCCAGGTCTCCAAGCTTTCACCCTCACTAAACGAGCACATTCTCAAATGGAACAAGAGCACGAGCAATCTCCCTTGAACACCGAGACTAAGCACATGGAAAATGAATCTCTTCTGTTCTTCAGTAAATTAATCACAGGATATTTTATTTTCCAGTCTCACCGTTTACTCTGGAAGGAATAACTCAAACCCCTTGCATTCAGCAGCCAGGCAAGGCTGTTAGAAACCCAGTTTGATTCAATACATAGTTATGCCAATGTCAGGATACTGTAATTCCAGCGTCGGGACTCCTGGCGAGTGAGTCCCGTAACTAATTCAAAAATGAAAGGATACCTGCTCCTCTGCTTCCTACGCCCTGCCGTCTCTAAGCAATTACTTATGTGCCAGCATCATTGTAAATCTGTGCTTTAGTACACTGTGAAAAGCAATTGAAGTTTTGCAGCAACTTAAACATAGAAACACTTATTAATACCTGCACTTACAGTGCAGGGACTTGAGTCTGCTTTGTTCAAGTGATGAGATCATTTGCAGAGCTTTCTAGTCAACGTGAACCTGACTGACAGGTCACTTAGGCTTTCAAGTCATCCCAGCAGACTACTGATGTGTCTCAACTGTTCCTTGGAACATCGCCATCCTCTGCCAAGCAAAAAGGCATTACCTAACGTTTTATTCTTGCCTTTGTAAGAAAGACTAGTGTTTAGACATGGAGATAAGGCCTTCTCCCTAAAACTCCGGCCAGCTGAAGGAAGACTTCCATATGAGTTATGCTGCAGTTTGGTGAAGATCTGAGATGAACCTTTTATTTGGTTCTAGTTACTCCTCCTAACCGACGTGCAACAGCAAGCTCACGCTTTGAAACAACTCAGAGCATCAGGTAAACTCTTCCTTGGGCACAGGAATAAATATTTTCAGTATCTTATTGACCATATCTTATCCAATATGCCTGTGTGGTTCTTTTCCTGTTGTGGGGACAGGGATAGTCCCTATAGATAGGGACACAGCCACTATCTATACCAAACTTTGTTTCACAGTAAAGTAAGGAGGTGCTTTTATAACGTTTTGTGGGTGAGGAATGGAGGCAGAAAAAGATGAAAAACTATATTCTGACCAACTACCGGGACAGCTGACGTGGACTTGAGGGTATGCTGGGCATCCACGTTCAGGAAAGCAGTGAGCAAGCCAGAACTCCTGTCCTCCAGGGCTGTCACGCCTGGCTCCCTCCACAGTCAATGGGAAATGCCACTGCCACAGCACATACAGTGATTTAACAACACACAGTCAGAGGAATGGAGCACGGGAGCTCATTTTTTTAAGTGACTCATATTTCCTAACAGGTTGAAGTCTCCTCATGACACGAAACACCGTTCAACCTTCCCAAGTTAGTACAATGCTTTCCAAAGTGCTTTATTTTATTATTATAATATTGACAGCGTCCTGCTTTGAAAAGCCTTATATGCTCTGGGGAAGAGCGACTTAGAAGCTGTAGGAACATAGCTATCATCAGTGTATTTGGCCCTTTCCCATGACAGTAACTGGTCAGTTAACCCCCCATCACAATAAGCGCAATTGGAGCTATCTGCTGATAGATATCCTGTGGTCAGGACTCTTGGAGCAATGGGTTAAAGATTCAAAAGGATCTCTCTGAAATGTAAACTTGTAATGGCTGCAGTACTGTGCAGTGATGTAAAATCAATGCAGATGAGAGCTTTAACGCAAAGGTAATGGGGAGGCAAAGACATAAATAAGGAAAACTACGAGTGAAGAAAGGGCTGGTAATAGAGGAAAGTGCAAAGCGAACACAAGGTGCTGTCATTTAGGATAAATAATGCTTAGCTCTTGCACAAGGCTTTTCAGACATGCAGCCTAAAGTGCTCTAAAGATGAACTAATACCATTTTATGCTTGAGGAAACTGAGGCACAAAGAAGGGGTGCTGTTTACACGGGATCACATATTCCACGCCAGGTGCAAAAGCAGACTTCAGGTTTCTCAGCTTCCTATTCCAAGCCCCACCGTGCTCTGCTAAAATGATTTGTTCTGCCATTTCTGCAGTCCTCCTCCAGATACACTTTGTCAGCTAACAATAAACCCAGCTTGCTGCTAAGGTATGGGTTTCCTTAGTCAGGAGGCCTATGTCTGTATTGATGTACTCCTTTTCCACACGCCACTGGCTCTTTATTTTCAACATTTACACAGGTACAATAAGGTTTGTTACCTAGCTCAATACCAGGCACCTTTGCATAAGGCACGTGTCACAGCTGAATGCACACCGGAAGGGCTTAGGTATGTATTCTAAAGAAGAGACATTTAGAAGTAAACCATACTGTCTATTTCTGTCCTTTAACATTTTTAAAGCCATTTCGTTCCCAGAATTACTGCAGCCCTCAGACAGGAAGGCCACACAGAGAGCTCCATTGCCCTTGTTGTCCTCCTCCACAGCCAGACAAAATACTCCAGCTGAAGGGTACTCCTGAAAAACCTGCTTTTTGCAGCTGATGTACTATTCAAACGATCTCTTTCCACAAGGGAAAATACTTCAGGAGAAAACTTTGTTACAAGTTCAAATGTATTTTTTTTTAAAAAAGGAAACATCTCAGTTTTGTATTTCTGTCCTGCCCTTTGTCCTTTCCCCATTCTATTTGATGCTGAATACATATATAGCTATTTTTTTCACCTTTGCTCTTCCCTATAGCTCACTTTTTCTGTTCTAGCTTTCTAACCTTCTTAACTTCTGAAGTTGTTGTACAATAAATGGATAGTTATTAGCTCACTCAAAAATGGAGATGTGCCCAAAAATTAGAAAGTGGAAAGTGTAAACACACACACACAGAGTACCTATGGCGTTATCATTTTACCACATTCGATGATGAGAAATAAAAAAGATGTATAGGAAAATAAATTCTTCAAAGCCCCTTTTTAAGGTATTATAAAACCAAAGAATCCGCTCCATTTTTAATTTAGCAAAACAGAAATAGCTTCCAAGAAAAGAAATTAATCCTCTTTAGAAAAAAAAAAAAATCACCTCTACTGTTTCTCTTAACCTAAAATAAACATAAGCACCACTTATCTGTCATCATGCATTGTTTCTGCTTTCAGCTTGCTGGCAGCCTGCTACAAGCTCCTCCTGGGATTTTGCTTCTCTCTCAAAGCTAGGTAAGTGTAACTCTCCTGCTTCTCTTGGTATATAATCCATTATTTCTGGATTGAAGATTTTATGCTTTTCTCTCAACACCTGTCAAAGGCATTTCCTTCTCCAAAGCCACCATCCTCTCTTCTCCAATTAATCGCTTTCATTCATTACCTAATCAATCAACAAATAAATGCTGATCTCTTTCCTGGGGAGGCAGTGGTAGAAGTCCAACTAGTGAGAATAAAAGTAATCTATTTGAACATAAAATTCCATATCAACTATTAAAACCCCCATTTGCCCAGACTCTCTAGGGTTCAGAGGCCTGCCTAAATAAAAATTGGTTTTCTGGGGATGGTACTGACACTTGTCAGACTTTATAGCCCACTCACGGTTTTAGAAAGTTATTGTTAGTACCTGAAGGGAAGGTGACCATTTAAAAGAAATGCTCCGCTTCAAAGACCCAAAGGGTCTTTCTAATGCTGTCCTATCTTTCCAACAGCTTCTGGTGCCATGGTTAGGGTTTGATAGATTACTCACTTATCTAATTCTCACACAGTGACTCTGCTAACACTGAGAATACTTTTAAATCATCAATTTCTTCCATGGTTCTTGGGACAGGCCCCTATAGGACGCTCCTGAACAGTCTGGAGACTTGTACAAATGGACTCGTAGGTCTCTTCAAAATGCTCTTGCTGGAATATCTGTGGCCATGCAGCAGGGAAAATGTCCTCAGATGGGAATACTGGCAGGCTTCTCCTATCCAAGTTGTTGAGCATTCTCCATCACTATTCAGTTACAGAAAACTATTTGTAGGACACAGATTGTAAATCTCAGTTCTACAAATATTACTCTAAATGAGGGCAGGCATCTCAGCTATTTCCTCCCATCTTACGCGAATGGTATAGTAAGATTATCTGTGGTCCACAAATAATTTATCTTATTTCTTACCACTCAGACATCTCCCTCAATGTCAGAAGAAGGTCTGGGAGACGGGGAATATACACATTCAATAGCTGCTCTCTGGGTTGTTGGTATGGTAACATGCATCTTGCTTTGATCACCCTTTTCCACTTCTAACTTTCAAGATCATTTGTCTAACATGTGACAAGCCTACCCTAAATCCCAAATTTTAATAAGCTTGGAGCCTACAAAATACACTGATTCCCAAATTTGCCAATACCCCGTAAAGACTGCAAATTAGGTAACAGCTTTGTATTAAGTCTATCCACTACATTGCATTGTCACACAGTGGAAAAAAAATCACAAAATAAGACCTGAGATTTGAACCTGCTTAAGCCAACACAGCTTATGTATTAAATGTGCCCGTGTACAACGGGGCCTATTCAGAATCATTTGCTCCAGTGCCTTCATTCTTTGTCCTGTCAGACTACTCCAGAGCTTAAACTGCTTGCATCAGCTCCAGCTCTGCTCCCTCCCACGAGGTCCACAGCCATCGTCAAACCCAGGGAACAACTGTAAGCACAAGCACACCTCCGTGCTGACTACGGGGAGATCGCTCACGTGCTTCAAGTAGAGCAGCTCCTTTGGAGCAGCTCAAGCTCCAAAGGACAGCCATGAGCTTCCACTCATTTCTTTTCAGTTGTTCATATTGCTTCCAAGGCAGCTGGATTTGGATATGGAGAAGACGCAGAATAGGTGGGGCTTCTAAAAGAGCATAGTTTCCAGCTTCTCCTCGCTCTGCACCAGCCGTGCTAGGTAGCAGGAGCATGCCCCCGTCTGAAGGACTCGGTGGGCTGTAGACAGATGCAAGAACACAGTCCCTGTTTGCAGAGGCGCTGACAGGGGAAGAGCCTTGTTGGGCAGACACTCCAAATTTGGATAGAGTTGGAAATAGAAATAATGACTCCCTGTCTGATGGGTTAACAGCCAGACAGCACACTATTGTAAACCACTCTGAGATCCTTGGATGACAAATAAATGGGTAGGCACAAAATATCAGCAGTAAACCCTGACAGTAGCAATTTCTATCCAGTGAGATGATAGAAATCCAGTCAAGCGCTCTGCCTTCTAGTGGTGATCGACCCAAAGATTCAGCAGGAAATGTGCAGAGGTTTTCAGAAGTCAGGACACTTTATAGTTTCAAAGAAGTGTTCCCTTTTACAGGTTACTGTGAGCCAGGGAGATCCATCAGACCTTTCTGTATGTGAGAGGATGCACCTTGCTCTCCACCATCCCACAACAAAAGCAAACAACTGTGGCTCAGGGAGGGCAAACAGTCGGGCAGCTTTGACAGAAAAAGCCAAGAATGGCAACCTAGTCCCCCTTTTGGCTCTGCAGCATCAAATACCTTTCAGTTGCCCCATTTCTTTACGCAAGTCAAAGCAGGTATCAACTGCACCTGGTTGCACACAAAGGCAAGAACCTCTCCTCAGAAGATCTAACATATCAAATTTCTCCCCCGCTTATCCAAAGTCTTCCTTTGTCTGTCCCCTTCTTGATGGGGCTCCTGATTTTTTTTTTGCTTGATACATTTTCCCGTGCACTGCCTGATCACTGGCTCTTCAGGGCACAGCACACATCCAACTGCATTTTCCTTTCCGATTTCTATTTTATTGTTTGTAGCAGATCCCGTTGCTCCAAAGCCGGGATACATAAAGATATAAAGTCAGACCCTCAAAAAATGCCCACATGTTAATGCAGTGGAACAGCCCAAAACACAACCAGATGTTGCAACCCTTTGGAGTGTTCCCTTTCCAGCTCCATTTACTGTTCACTTAAACAGCCTCTGTAATTTGCAAACATTACTCAAACTTTTCTGTTTGCTACATGGGATGCTCCTGAGGGCTAGGATGTCCTGTCCTCACCTATGTGCAGTGCTTTGTCCTCTCTCTCCAGCGTTACATCAGAAATGGTAAAAACAAGCAGCTTCCACGTTGGGGTGTTTGCAGTGGGACAGAAAGCTGTGCATTCCCAGGAATCACCTGCTCATTTCCCCCGCTTCTTACCTTGTTCACATTCTCAAATTGAAACCATTTCCCTGAGCAGGCAAAACGCAAGAGGGTGCTTCGCTCCCCTCCGAGACCACGAGGAGGAAGCTGTCTGCACTTTAGCACTTGCTGAATACACTTTCCTCGGGTGAAGTGGCTCCTCCCCAATCCTTCAATTTGACAATGATGTCCTAAATGCGGCAAAGTTGTTATGCTTCTCTCACCCAAGGCACTCAAATCACGAGTATTTCAGTGGGGGAAAGGTGAGCCAGTTTGAAGAAGTTTGGAAGAAAGACAAGTGACAGCCCATCCCCAGAACCTGATCTGAGCAGCTTGTGAGTTCGAAGGAGCGCTATGATTATATCTTACCTCATTAGCTTTAATTCCCCTGCTTCTGCATACATCCCACAGGCTGTGTAAAGCTCTCCGTGGAAAGGAAACCTGGTTCGGAAGGGGAGGAGGCCATGCCCTTGGGACACTAGGAATAGTGGAACCTCTGGAGAGGGGACGTAGTGCTCGGACGCTCCGGAGGAGCGTGCACAGGCCATGGGGAAGGGCCACAGCGGTGGCACCCGCGTGAAAGATAGGCTGTTGTTCCAATGGACGTTATGGGCTTGACGCTGAAATTGCCATGCCAGGTTCCCTGGACTGTGCTACGCGTGAAATCAAACTAGATGATCCCTTCTAGCCTTAAAATTTAGCTACAGTAAAATCTTATCATACTTCCCTTTTTCCCTTAATGTAAGGAATATTTCTTCGCAAAGCCCAGCTACATTTTTTCTTCAGTTGAAGAGAGCCAGCTTTTTTTGCTGAGAAAATTCAGAGGTCATTTCTCTTCTCTGAGATTTACTACTTTTTGTCACTCACTCTTTGAGCCGTAAGAAAAGAAAGCGTCTGTCTTAAAACCCGCTCTCACCGACTAGAGCACAGCTATTCCGGGTGCCTTGCGAGAATGGCTCCCAGCTTTTTTTGGGCAGCTGTATCCTTTTACAAACCAGAAACCCCTCCATCTGTGTGTGTTGCCTCCCTCTTTTTGAACTTGGTGGTTTGACATGAGCAAGGGTTTGAGTAGCCTGAACAATGCTACCGCTGAGATCATACAGATGATCTCTGAGACAGGGATTGGCATCATAGGCTATTCCTCATACCGGAGATCAGCAGCAGCAGCAGCAGCGCAAATGCCTGGGAAGCCATTTTATAGGTTGATGTTAATGATTTATAGCATTACCACAGCTGCAGTCTCTCTGGAGCAAACAGTTGAGTGTGTTTTGCTAAAACTTTAAATATCACAACTTCAGCCAGTCTTAATAACAGTCTCCAGTCTCATCCTCCCAAATGCGAGGGAGTCAGGTCATCCAGTCAAAGGTCAAGTAAAGGCTGACTCTTCAGAAAATGCGCGTTACTCTGTGAGGCAAAGGTGATTTGTCTCAAACCTTTGGCAGGCTGGTAAGGAAACAGCACGTAGATGCCCAGCAAGAAACCTTCCCTAGGCATGCTAGTGACAGGAGCCAGGACTAATGGACAACCAGTACCTCACCTCCACTCCTGGGAGTCCAAACACGGTGACCGCCAACAGGAGAGTATCTTGTGCTCTCACTAAGGGAAGCCACCATCTCAAAGGGCTAAGAAAAACAGTGGGATTGAACCACGCAATTCCTCTACGTCCCTAACGGCGAAGGGGCCAGAACTTTGCTCTCATTTCATACATGCACACGCAACCCAGACCAAATATGAGCAAGGGTGTCCGCACGCTCAGGTAGCTTCCCTGGGAGCCAGCTGGTCGGCCAGGGAGAAGTGGGAGCCATGTTACATGACATCTATTTATTTTATGTATTTATTTATTCATTTTCTATCGAGGACACACTAATCTTCAAAAAATCATCTTCTCAGAAGCTGCGAAATACATTTTCCAGTCTTGTTGACCCTTTGGCTTTGTGGAATCGCAGTC
Source organism: Haliaeetus albicilla (assembly GCF_947461875.1). Taxonomy (NCBI): domain Eukaryota; kingdom Metazoa; phylum Chordata; class Aves; order Accipitriformes; family Accipitridae; genus Haliaeetus; species Haliaeetus albicilla. Next base: position 42,189,098 of record NC_091488.1, read on the forward strand.
TGATATATTATCTGATAATCATATTACATACCTGAATGCTGCCTTTCATCCATTCCCTGGTGCGGGTTGGTTACGAGTCACACGAAATGAATACCGATTGGGTGGCATTTACACGCCATGCATCCTGACTGGCTACATACACGAGAGCATGAAGGTCACCCACTGAATTGTTTTGTGCTTTAGTCAATATTGTCCCATGTGCTCCAGCAGCCCTGTTTTCAGAGAGCATTATCTAATTGAAAACCAAATCTCTGCATCAGAATGCCAGCCAGGAGGCTCACCCAGGTCCCTCCTTTTCTCTGCGCCACAACCACTTGTATTTGATACTAACAACTCTCATCTTTACCAGGGAAAAAAATAGAACGAGAGCTTATTTGAACACTCCACACGAGATAGGTGGAAGCTGAAATGGCAAAGATGGGAGGGGTAAGCGTGGTTTCTAAGGAGCTGAAAAAAAGCTGGGGAAAAGGCTAGCAATAAAAAATAGGCCCATGAATATTGATGCAGATCTTTAAAAAATATAGGTTTGTGTTTGTGTTCTTTTTGTGGTTGCTTTTCAGACTTATTCTCATGCCTTACCCTCAAGGAGCCCCAGTGACTCAATTTGACAAATGCTGTGGAATATCTGAAGTAAGCAAGCTCTGTATTTGTACATGTATTTGCACCGCAACCCAACCTAAACGATTTTTGTGCTTACCATAAACGTATATCTGTTCCATCCCATCCCATCAAAAAGACCAGAAGTGCCTTAGAAGTACATCAAATCTAAAATTCTCGTGGTCAATGTCATGGAGACATTTCTTTCAGGAAAAAAAAAAAGGAGGCACAGAAAGATCCTTAGCTTATGCAGTGTTAGACAGGAGCACAGGGACAGACGTGAGCACAGAACCCAGGACACGAGTGCTAGCGTTTCAGTGAAGGACCATTGAGGATCTCTTGCAAAACGGCCTTCAATTTATTGAGCACGTGAGCAGCTAAGAAGAGTGATGAACCCTGCCAAAGATCTGCCCACACACCTCAGCCACGGGTCACCCCTGTGCTTTGGCTAACCTCCCCGCGGCACAGCAAAACCGGTCTTGTTCCAACAACTGCCACTCAGTGTCATCCCAGCTACAGACGAGGGACAGAAATTACAGGGAGGAAATTTAACCATCTTCTCTGATTTCCTCTGTGTAGGGGTAACAAATAGTGAGCCAGAAAACGCAGATGATCGCATAATTGGTTATCAATGAGCGCCAAGGGCAGCAGCAACTGTTTGCACTGAGAGAAAAAGCTCTGATGGTGCATGATGTCAACATTGATCTGCTTTACCAACAGAAGGAAACATCCTTCCTGCACAGGGTGAGGTGCTAGAGACAATTATCCAGCAAACACGGAGCGGGGAAGTGGCCGATCTGCCCAACCAAGAGATGCTTGCTGCTTTCCTTGCTGGTGCCATTATATTGCTACGGAGATAATACCTACAACAAACCTGCCTGCTGTATGCTATGGGTGGTGGGGCTGCAGCACAGGGCCAAAAGCTTCTCCGCCAAATCAAACTCTGCTTATTCAAAAATGAAAAGCACTTCCCTGGAATTTACACCAGGATCCCGAGCAGCTGAGGGGGTCTGGGGAAGCCCTAGAGAAGCAGGTGCCATCAGGTGCTCCGTGTTTCCAAACCCTGTTCTTTGTGCCTCTCTGGTGAACTTTAATGGCATAGACCTGGGGCTCTTCAACTTGCTCTTCTTTATCTCCTACCGCTTTGTTCTTACTTCCCTCTTCCTAACCCCAAATACCTTGTTTTCGCTCCTTTCTCTACCCTGATTCAGTTCACCTCTGCTTTTCCTCCCCTGCCAAAGCATAGGTCTCTTCCCCACCTCCCATTCTGCGTCCGTTTTCTCTGGTTAGCTCCACACATACCATCCCCTCCGCTTTTTCCTTTTGCTCTCTGCATCCACATCTTCCTTCCTCCGTGCTCTCTCCCTCTGTCTTTCATCCTCTTCTTTGCCACCTGCCAATTCCAAGCCCGTCTGTGCTTTCCAGTTCTTTTCTTCCCTGATGCCATTTAAATTATTGGTCGATTCTCTGCTCGCTTTCCTCTCTCTCTTTCCCCCTCCTCTCTCCCTCAGGGACTCAAGCTTGTCTCTCCCCATTTGTTTCAGGGATGCGGCTGCTGTGGGTTTTTAGACATTTGCAGGTTTGTTTGTTTTTATCATCACACCCCTCTCTTGCTGTTAGCCGCCTGTCACTTCACTTTCCTCTTTCTGCCTACCCCAGCCAGAGCATCATTATGTCCTTTCTCTGTCTCAGCCCATCATTTCCCACAGAGGCCATTATTATTAACCATGCCGGGAGATGTACGAGCAGCGGTCAGCGGGGTCAGCAGGGCTCCGTTTCAAATTGATGGGAATCAGAAATGGAAGTGGCACAGCAGGCAAAGGGAAGCGCCAAGTGGAAAGGAAGCAATGGCACCTCGTAGGCCACCGCTGCTGCGGAGGGAGAGCTGGCAGCCGAGCCAGAGGGGTCTCCGGCACTCGCACCCTGACAGCCGCACCTTAATCAACGGCCCCCATCGAAAAGCCGGCTGCAGCCAGCGAGTGTGAAGGATTCTCAGTGATCCAGACGCTGCCTGTTGCGCTGTAGATCAAGCCTCGTTTTACAAAAACACGTCTCCGTCAGCCTCCTGACATCTCCAGGCCAGACAGAAATTCCTTTCAATTAAAGAGTTTGCAGGAGGAGCCCATTACTGCGGCAGGCATCTCCAGTGCAGGAAGGGAGTGGAAGAGCAGCTGCCAGCACCAAGCAGGGGAAAAAGGAGGGAAGAGTCTATGAATATTGGTTTCTGATATTGATAAGGGGAGAAGAGTTGATTCCCAGTGCAATGCAGTGGTGGGAAGAGGGGAGAGCATCTCTGACAACTGTATTGTGCCATGGTGGGGGATATGGCCTTGTCACAACCTCCAAAACTGATGGAAACATTCTGTGTTTGCAGACAGAGGAGGGGCTTGCTCTTCCCTGCTCTGGAAAGCGGAGAAGGGCAAAGTGCAGAAGACATTCGGTGGCTGGGAGGCTCAGTCTTCAGGCCTGATCAGCCTTGAGTCCCACAGCAGTGCTTATTTAATGAGCTACAGAGCCAGCAGCAGGGGAAGCCTCAGTCTTGGTGTCCTCAAGGATGCTGTTTGTGAAACACCGGCATGCTGGGTTCCTGCCGGTGACTGGCATCAGGTAGGGCAGACTTCTTCCCCGCCATGGGCATCTGTGCCAACTACCGCTCTTTCACTCTCACAACCCCCAAACTTCCAGCACCGGGCATGAGAAGGGGGTCCAGCAACACTCCTGTCCCGAGCACCACATTTATAGGGGAAACACTTTGGAGATTGCCATACTCCTCTCGGGAACAGCATCTTGAGAGAGCGAATGTTCTTGTCTTCTTGCGCAACACCTCAGTACAAGCTGCACTCTCTTTTAGATACTTACAGGGGCTGCACGGTTCTAATAACCCTGCTCTTTCACACTTTTGCAAGTCCAGGAATTTAAAGTAAAGTTCCCTTTTTAAAATGGCCTTCAGAACACTGAAAAATGCATATGGGAAAGGATTGCTTAAAACTGCTCAAGGAGCTCTGCTGCCTTTCCCCACAGGCATCATTTAGTTATTGCCTGCATATAAATTAGGCAGGCTTTGACAGAAGAGCTATTGACAAGGGTACCTCACTCCATTTTCTTTTCCTGACCCGGGGAATTCTGGAGAGGAAAGAGCCTACGTTACAAATGGTCAGAAAAAGGACAGTCAAGTAACAAAGGGACTGCGCTGGTACGTGGTTATTTGCCGCATCCTCACCTCGACTAGGCTGATGTCTAGTAAACAACAGCTAGCACGTGGTCTGGTCTTCAGGTTTGCAGGCTAGCCAGCTAAATCAGTAGCCTTTGCTAACGTTAGTATTTTGACAGTACTTTTCTATTTAAAGTCACTTTCAGAAAAATCTGTTCTGGACAACTCCCCTGAACAAAGCTGTCTCCTTGTGAACCTATTTCCAGCATCTTAATGATGATGCACACCATTTGCCACAGCAATGTGAAGACGGGTCCAAGTAGATTCTGTTTACAACCTTAAATCTGAATTTCCAAGCTAGGGTTTGAGAGGGGGAAACAGGGAATTTGCAACATTGCCGCCTAGATTTATTGACACTGTATAACCATTAGATTAAAAAAAGAATTGGCAAAGGGAGAGACAACGTTCTGGCAAAATGGAGTGATGTGACAAAGATCAGCAAAACAAGTGAGACCACAGTCACAAGGCAATAGTTGCCACTAGCATTTTCACTTTTAGGCTGGAAACATGCAACCTCCCTGTTTGGGTATAATTCCCTGTCCAATTTCCAGATGCTGACATGCTGGCCATGAAGGCTGTAAACCTTGAGGAAATCTTGATGCTTTTCCAAACTATATGAAAACAACTCTGATTACATAACTGAGCTTCCCCCCGCCCCCACCCCACTTTTTGTCATCAAAGTCATCCTTGTCAAGAGCAACTGATTAAAATGCAGTTGGGGCTTATAAACCAAATTGTAAGATGAGAAATTGCTGGGAAAAGGTTCCACACATGAAACCCAGCTCAGTTTGACTCATTCTCTCCTCCAAGCTCTGTAATACATACTTTCCTGAAAAACTGTTCCCTGAACACAAATTAAGGACTTTGAGGCTTCTGAGCTAATTTTTTTTCTGCAGGGAAGTATTTCATGTGAGAAAGCTTAATCCTTGAGTGATCTGGGTCCTGATACACACACCCGTAGCGTCAAGTCCACAGATAATGGCAACCACAACCCTATTATATTTTAGCATAAGCTAGGCCAATAATATGGGAGGTCTTAGGCAAATATATTCATCATTTTGGAAGAATTTTAAATGTAGACATTTTTTAAATGCCTACAAGCTACTGTGTGGGCAAGGAACTTCATAGTGGTCATAGTGTTTTCTGGAAGAGAGCTGCAATAATGAAATACTTCAGCATCCGCATAACCAGAACTCGTGAAAAACATTCACCCTTACAGAGAATAATCTTTTCCAGTACGGCTGGGGATTTAAGCCAACAACTATGTGCAAATTACAAGAAGCCATGAAAAGAGTTAGAAAAACATCTAAGGAATGAAATCAATCCATTTTCACAAGCTGTCCTCTGTTCAACACCTCAAGAGTGGTCTGAAACTTTTCAGGATGCTTCTAACTCGGTTTAAATTAACACAGGTAGTTTTTCAGACAGATCAGGTTTGACTGAGTAGCCTAGATTTGGAGGCACAGGTAGGTGGCAAGAGGTGTGTTACAACTTTACTCTGTGAAGAGTGCGGTCTCTTCAAAAGGCAGAGATACTTGGTTTTCTGTTTAACACACGGCACATTTTATTTTGACTACAGCAGCTACAGGAGTACTGGGGAAAAGACAATTTTATATGGCAAATCAGCTGACTAGGTGGCTCACACACTCTCACATACATATGCAGATGACATTACTTGTCTTCTGGGATATTGATAACTCCATAAAAGACATACACACACGGAGTATTTTCTTAAAAGTGACTAATGCCTTAAATGACATACTCTGATACCAAGCAGCGTCTGATCATTTTTTAAAGGCATTTGATTTACAAACAAATCAAGTTTCTGAAAAATACGCAACGTCAGCTGTCACACGAGGAAGGAAGGAGAGCAAAGACAGATAGATAGATGAGGGAGATGGTCAGCCGAGTTTTGGGTAGGATCTGCTGCTTATCAGATACAGGAATAAGGGAACGTAAATACCAGCAAATCATAGAAAGTTTTGGGTTGGAAGGGACCTTAAAGATCATCTAGTTCCAAGCCCCCTGCCACGGGCAGGGACACCTTCCACTAGACCAGGCTGCTCAAAGCCCCATCTAGCCTGACCTTGAACGCTTCCTGAGCTTGACACTCTGAGGACATAAATCCTTCCCTCCCAGATAAGGCAGAAGTGCCTGATGTGCCAGGAGGAGCAAGGAAAACCACGTGCTGGACCTCACCTTAACGAACAGGAGGAAGAGACAGGCAGAGCTGAGTTTGCTTGGCACTGGTAGCATCTCAAGGCTTCCCACAGCAGTTCCCTGCTGAAAAACCCTCAATACTCAGTTCTGACCCCCCAGTCTGCTAACTATGCCAACGCGTTACTGCTTTAACACTGATTTGCTGGAGCTGCCCCTGCCTGCTGCAACCTCCCGTGACTACCCACGCTGCCGTACGCTGCTCTGCTGTGGCTTCGGTAGAGCTGGCTGCGCTCTCCCTCTTGACACGACCCAACGTGTTCACACCTCATCGCTCCACGCAGCTGGGCGGATTAGATATATCCTGTGGCGTTACCAAAAAACAGATGATTTCACTCTGAGTACTAGACCAAGCGAGGGATAGCAGGGAGTCAAAGCCTTCCTGACGAGGGAGAAACACAATCTTACGCAGAGAGGAGGACGTGGGACATTCAGTCTCCAGCTCATATAGCAGCCTCGAGACTGGAGAAACACCTTCACTTCCAAACACATTCATGATTCCCAGACTGTCAGGAGAAAACCAGACAAGGGGCAACCCTGGGCTGCTTTTAAAACATTTCTACATTGATTCCTCCTTGAGATACAAAGCAGTGAGTGAGATGAAATCTCCTCTTACTCAAGCCTTATTTTTCATAATTATGCATCTTTAGTGTTTCATAACGACCAATTTAATCACTTTTGCCGTTTAGAGGGCTATAACAGCCAATCATGGTAATGGGCTTGGTATTTGGTAGGAACCATTTAACGCCCAAGAGCCCTTGTTCTGAGCCACTTGATGCCACTTAAGTTTGACAGACAGACTCTCATTAGCACAAGTTGCAAAACCTCTCAGATGAAGCTCATTTCTTTTAAACAAACTCTGCTCAGTGATCCCCAAAGTCTCCAAGTGAGGAAATTTTTAGCTCACTTCAGATCCATGCAGGTCTGTGGAAATTAATCAGCATATTTTGCCGTGCTGGGGGCTTTCTATGAAATTCTCAACCTTTCCTCCTCGCAGTTGTTCTCTCGTACCTTGCACAGAAGCTCTGCTCCCCTGTGGCCAGCCAGTGCCTGTCTCCTGGAGGACCACCGAGGGTTATGGGACCTTTCCTTTTCACACATAACCCTCTTGATGAGCTTCTGCTCCATGCTGACCAGCCTGCACCTGCCTCTAAGGGACAGCTCTTGCAACACCATTGTTTCTTGCTGGGGATAACCAAATACACATTGGAAACCTTTAAAAATATCTACAGGTTTCTGGCTGCTGCTAAAAATGCTGCCCTTGCCTTTGCCGTTCCTGCCACCCCGTCCATTCTTTGGAGAGTGATCCACAATGCAAAAAATAAAGCTCGGGGCATCCAAACTCCTTTAGACGCTCTCAAACACGCATGCAAGTCTGCACCCCAAAACTCACATGATGCCCAACAGATCTGATGACACTCATAGTCCAACAATGCTGAATATTTGCTTCAAATGCAACCAAAGCAGGCCTCCCTACGTAGCTGCAAGGACGAGCAGTGGGATAGCAGGGGGTGCTGCAGGTCCTGTTTGCCAGACACGTGGACGGAGGCTTGTGAGAAATCTAAGACTACTGCAGTAAGGGTATGTAGGGAAGGACAGAGGTTTTTACTCAAGGACTTACGCAGCAGAAGGGATGGTTTCCCCTCAAAGCACTTTGTGTTCAATGGGCGGGCTAACGACTCAGCATTACAATCAAGGAAGGATGTCAGATCTACGATGTGTGGTTTAAACCCCTTGAATCTGTTCACTTCTGCAATGTTCCCCAAGAACAGATTTGCCCTTTACATTTTCTCTCTTTCCCATTATATCGCAACCATTGTACGTGCAATGAGACTGAAAGTTGTAAATGTAGGAGTGCTAAAAGGGAAATACATTGATATGTGAACAGTTACCTCCTGGGTGACAAAAGGCAGGCATATTTTATGGCACAGTCTGATGGGACAGAGTAACATCTCACCCTGTGCGCAGTCAGGAATGCTTCAGAAAGGCAACTAGGCAAAAAACACAGTATGTTGAGCTAAAGGAGTTGAAATCAGTCCTTAGAAAGGAAAACCCCATACTCAACACTACTTGCAGCTAACGTCAACATCTTCCACGCCTATTGCCTTCTGGCACGTGAAACGGTGACCTGAGAGAACAGATGGTGGGTTGCCCTGTATCTAAACAGTCTAAATGGACCCTGTGCCTAAACCACCGTGTTTGGTTCAAGTACAACTAATACGGTATTCTCAGTGCCATAATTAAAATGGACTCTGTGTTTCACCAGGCACACACAGACAAAACCACAATATTACAAGACAGTGTGTGTACCTGTCCAAAGCTGAAGAGAGCATTAACCAATGTTCTGATATATTACTTGAGAAATAGCCTGATGCCCCTTAATTAGAGGCTGCCTGCTAAGGTACACTCAGCAGGAGAAGAGTTAAGGTTGCATTTGTAACCTTAAATCTCACCTTACCTGACTTGCGAGTGCTTAACTGTGCAACTTTAATGTGTTCTTATCAGAGCATTTTTATCGAGCCATTATTAACATCGGTTAGATACAATCTAGCATCTCCAGATCCCCTCCTCCCCAGCCGTTACCTGAGCCACACATAACATGCAATTCAAAGGAAGCATTTAACTCAACCTCTGCTATCGTTCTCCAGACACCCAGTGCCACTAATTCCCTGGCAGCTTCCTTAGACAGGACTGGAGTTTTGGTTACTATCTTGCATGCCCTCGGCCAGCCTGCGCATTCAAGGAAATCCTCTACTGATAATTAATAAGTTCCCCTGACACTGGCTGCTCATTAATCTATTATTTTACTCCTCTAATTACTTTTGTCTGTTCGAGTTAACAGTCTCCTTCCCTCATCCTTCCTGGGTCTCACACAGGGGATGCTGGATGGCAAATGTGACTTTTCTTTGTCCCCAAGTCCCTTACAGCCTCTGCTCTGCTCATGGACTCCGAGACCCCATCCCGGCATTTCCTGAGGCACAAGGTGGCCTTTCGTTTGGAGTGACTTGCCTCTCCATGTGCCTGTATTTCACCCAAGTTCTGGTACGCGCAGCTCCAGGCTTTTGAGCTGGGGCTTGCTGAAGGAACATCTAGGGAACGTGGGCTTCCCATCTCCACCTGTATCATCCCCTTGGCAAGCTCCCAAGGGCAACAAGGAATCCTCCTCACAGCAGTCAAGTGGTTGTAGATCTCCCCGCAGGAAATGGGGGCACTTACAATTTCACAGCGCAAGGGCCATCTATCTATATATGCCCCGACTTCCTTTTACAATAGAAGCCTCTACCCAAAGACTAACAGTCAGCACAAATTAACTTTAAGTCCCTTGGGCAGAAGGGGAGACAGAAGCAGGAACCAATTATTTATTTGCTTGGAAGATGCCCAAGTACAGCAGAGATAAATGCAGTAGATTCAAGGGAGCATGTCAGACAGAGGCTGGAGTTGCAAAGTTTGGAGCCTGATCTGAGCTTCTGCAGTTCAGGGGATTTCTGAAATTTTGTCTCTTATCACGATTGACACCAAAAATACTTATTCTCCGTCTCCTTCATGCAGCTGTAGTTCAGGCTGTACAGACAGGCTTTCGACAGCTGTACAGATCCATGCCCCACAGTCAAAGGATGGCAGGTACAATATGACTCGGGATACTGTCTGACTTCTCCTCTAATTTTATTTTTCATGCTTATTGCTATGTTTCACAATTCTACCATTAAGGAAATGCAAGCGTTTGAGGTTGGTGCATAATGCTGGTAAACATCAAAAAGCTTACCTGTGCAGCAAAATACATGCACAGACACCAGCATGGTGAACATACAAATGAACACATAGTAAAACGCTCACAAATAATGCATACAGCAGCGTGCACCTGCATACGTATATGGCTCTTACAGATCTACAAGCTGCACAGCAGGTAAGGATGGTGGTAATGACATATCCTGACCGTTACCGTACATGTACTAAGACGACCCTGCCAGCAGTTCTCAGCCAGGTACATGCAACAGGGCAGCGACCCGCAGGCACCCTTCTGAGGAGCCCAGGGACCCCCTGACGGGCTGCATTGCTCTTCCCTCTGCCTACCCCAGACTGCAGCTGGGTCATCTCCCACTAGTGCCTTTCCTGAGACACAAGACATGGGCTCTAGGAGGTGCCCAGTAAAGTGTGCCATGGATAAGGTCGTGTCCTCCCTCCATGACCCTTCCAATCTGCCACAGCCCTCAGTTAACATGACAACAACTGAAATCTCTCACGATCATTGCCTTTCCCAGACCACCATTAACTGCATTACACTTTTCTCCCTTGCAGCTTGCGCCGATCCTTCGGCAGGATACGCTCATCCTTCAAATGGCTCAAGTCACCCCAAACTGGGTGTGAACTTCGAAGGCTGTATCAGACAGCAGTTCTCGATTCCCTGGATGGGCTCGCACTTGGCACCCCCTCCCAGCCTCTCTGCTGCTGCCTGCTTTGCTCCCGTGCCGCAGTAACACTGCGGTGGGCACTCAGTGCGAGTTTACGAGAAAGGATGATTTGTTCAGCCAGTGCATGAAAAAAATACAGAGTACATGAGAAGAGTCATATTTTTTAGGTGCTGTTCAGAAGGAAGAAGTAACTGAAGAAGAAATAAGAACAACACTTTTGTACATGCACTTCCCCCCCCCAAAACCCCCCCTGGTGTTTTCAGTCTCTCATGTTTTTCTTCAGACAAGAAAGGGAGGGATGTTCTGAAGACGCATTTCTGAAATGCTCAGAAGCAAGTCTGAGGAAGGAAGACAAGCACAAGTGTTCACAACGCCAGGGCCTGTTGCAGCCTTGCATTACCAAAATAGCTCACTGCCTTCAGCTGGGAGACTCCCACTTCCACTACAACTGTATTCAAACCTGGGAGAAAAGCTCCACGCTGCAGGAGGCTGAGCGACACCCGACCCTGCTGTGGTTGTCATGGCAAGCAGGTTCAGGATGTCTTGCCCCCAAAGCTGGCTTTTTCTTTGCCCTAGGTCTATCTCTGTACAGGAGATTCTTGCAAATAATCCTGCTTCTCCTGGCAACCCTCCTTTTTCTCTCTCTCTCTCACTATTTTCCAGCTATCACTACAGCTGGGATAGATAAGCCAAGCGGCTTCATCAGGGGGATTGGCACAGGGGTGGAGGCAGAGGCAAGAGACAGTCAGATGATTGTGCGGGAGAAGCTAGAAGGGGTGATGGCTTTGGGGCTGTGCGGGAAACTCCCTCTAGACATCACTGTCGTGGCAGGACCCGTGTGCTGCAGTAGATGCTGTCATCCACCCTCACTGGGGTCCTCAGACAAGAGGAGACAGTAGCTCTGGCTCCAGTGCAGAATATATCAGGCACTAAAGTCAGTGAGGCCATTGAGATCAGCTGAAGCCACATAACAGCATAATAACAAAAATGGTGAAGTCTCTCTCTTTAAATGAAAAAAAAAAGCAGGAAACAGCTATAAGCTACTACCTTAACTTTCCCCTTTTATTAGTGTATCTCTCTCCTACTGTGAAGAGAGAGTGAGAAATATGCTTGCCTAAAGTGAAAGTACTTATAGATTACAGCTACAAGGGGAAAAAAAAATGCAGCCTCTCCATTTTCTTCTTAAGGATGTTTGAATTGAAAGTATTAAATTTAAAATGCTGTGAATTTTTTCTCTCTTTAATTCACACTCAACCTCTCTGTATCTTTACAAGCACATTTACATTTTCAGATGCAAGCTACAGCTGTAAACACGGAGGTGCCAGTGAGGAATATGAATGACCTCCAGATGGCAGGGGAAATGGGACCCAGTCCTAAAATATCAGCCCTTTGCCCCTGTGACCCCAGAGAAGCTCTGTCACCAAACGAGTAGCTCCAAGCACAAGAGACCCAAAGCAGACTTGTGAGTTCAGATCACTAGAGGGAGACACGATAACACACACACACACCGTCAGTGTCTTGCACTCAATAACATTCTCTCCAGACAATATGTTTTGCTGTGGTTGCCTACTTATAGGTAGGATATAAGAGTGCTCGATGGCAGGTTTGGAGCACAAGGCAGGCTGGTATGGAAGGAGGGCAAGTTGGACAGCATCTACCACGCTAGGCAGGGTAGGCAGCAGACCTTTCCTCTTTTTGTCCTAGTTGTGACAGAGAAGTCCCTTGATTTCAGTGGGTTTGTGCCGGTAAGAATGATGGAGAATTTAGTAAGGTTCAGTAACCTTACCAAAGGTTGGTCTGAGATCCTACTTGTGGTAGTGTACAGCAAGTCCTTTTCCTGTCATCATTAATTACAGAAGATTTTGAATCTTCATCTTCTGGGGTGCTCAGTTTTCACTCCTGCCCCCAGCCTTCTGGGATCCTTCAAGACTAGCTCACGGAAGGAGGGGAGAGAAAGCAGCTAGTTATTCCTGAATGTCCCTGCTAAACAAGAATGTGCCCATTGAGAAGCACTAGCCTTGAGGGCAGAGGTAGTGACTGTACAGCACTACACAGACAGCAATATTACAGCATGCAGTGAACTAGAAAAATGCTGCTCTTCTGTAGGTGGATGAAAGTTTTCATATGGACACAAACCAGCTCAGCCTTTAAAATGCCATGGAAAAGCCTCTTAACACCATGGCTGACTAAAAGTGGTGCCCATCTGGGAAAAGGAAAAACGGAGGCAACTCTGCCAGACTCCAACTTGCCGTAAAAAGCAGCATTTCTGTGTGGCAGGAAGGCCACTAACTTGGTACGCAAGTGCCCCATCTTCCCAGCAACAGCACAGAAAATCTTGCCAGAGGGGGAGCAGCCAAGCACTGACCAGAAGACTCCAGATGTTCCCCTCCAACCACTGCTGAAGGCAGCAGGGCAAATTCCCTCCTCGCAGCAGCCTTATTTGCCTGTTCCCCTGAAATGCCAAAATACTTGTGAGGCCTCGCTCTCCCTCTCTACCATGGGACAAAGCTGTTAAGAAAACAAATGTTTCATGCATCAACAGTGTTTGTACTGAAACAGCATCGGACCACAGCAACCGAATGGGGCACTATTAGAATAGGAGGGATCACTGTGTAGTGTACGTGTCTCTGGGCACAGAAGGATGAAATCAAAGCCCTCCAGTGTGCTGGGGAGAGAGCACGTTCAGGACTTAAGTTTATTATAGGCGAGGAAGGGGGCAGGGGGGCTCCTGCTTGTGGGCCATGCACTAAGAAGAAGGGACTTCCAAAAAAGCAAAAAATGCAGAGCCAGCGGAAGTGGGAAGCAAATAGAGGTTGAAACAACTTTGGATGCCTTATGGAGAAGCCCTGAAAAAGTTCAAACTTTGGCTTGTTTCCCAGGCTCTTTGTGAGCCAGCATCCTTTTCTTTTTCTTTTTTTTTTTTCCCCTGTAATGTTGGGTAAGATGAAGACTAGACCAAAAGAGAAAAAGATATCTCAGAGAGTCCTAAAACAAACTGGGACTGTGTAAGAGTCAAAGCGAGAGGTCTCTGTGGAAGACGAGACCACATTTTTGCCAGAGAGTATTTTGAGGATGCAAGAAAAAAAAAGAAAAAGGAGGAAAAAAGACACCTGGTTAAAAAATCATCAGTTGCCCCCAACATCCTAAAATGCAGGGTCAAACAAGTACCTTGTAAGTCTTAAATTTCCTGATCAGGCAAAGGCAGTTAGAGGGGGAGAAGGTTGTGACATGAGAAGAGCTGGCACAAGAACATCACAAAAACCCCACCAAACACACACACCCCCCCAGCCCCCCTAAAACAACACTCCTCCTTCTCTTTGCAACTGTTTTACTGAGGTTTTAAAGAGTGCAGCAGAGAGGTGGGCTAAATCCAAATGGTTTAGATAACCAGAAAATCCCCTTCCCACTCATCACTACTTACTGCCTACAAGGTTGACTTGTGGTGACTCTGGCTGAGGGTTTTCTGTTTGTTATCTTTGTTGGGCATAAACTGGCTTCTCCTGTGCAACACAAAGTGCAGTAGCAAGGCTTTAGACTGAGCAATGAGAAGCAAACAAACACGGGACAATGACCAAAGTTGCCCACGTGAAGGATACGGCCTTCTTAAATCTCATGCCTTCAGAGAGCTCTCTGCTTCCCTCATGTTCAGCGTTCAGCCCTACAAGGGGACCAGCGTGCACTGAAGGGAGACGGGCGAGTGAGCGGGGGTGTGAGATAATCTGTCTCTTTCAGTTTAGGTCTCATCGCGATCTCTAGTAACTGAGCCCCAAAGCATTAAGCTTAACATCCTTTTCAATATTTTTGTTGTGAATAACAAGAATAACCAGATTTGCTCACATTATCCTCAAGAACACACAAACTGTTTGAGTCTTGCCAAGTTCTCGTCTTTAAATAACTTTCCATGGCAATGAGTTCTACAGCTGTTTATAAACATATTATATGTACACCATCTCAATTACACAGAGCATACAGGCACTCTTCTGTATTCTCTATCCCTTCTAAACTTCCCAGGCTATGGTAAATTCTCTAAGACTCAATGAGAATTTCTAGCACCCTCTAGGGAGAATCAGACTGGCATATTTGACAAGCCATCCCATCTCCTTTCATTTTACGCTGTGACATGAAACTTGGGCGTTGCAATCAATACTTATCTGCTTTGCTCTAGACTGGTTTTTATGCTGTGATTACCACTGTAACAACGAAGCTCCTTTTCTGAGACAAAGTGGGTATCTTTAGAATGTCAGGTGGAATTTGGGAGAATCCAGACTGTTCTCTTCTCTATCAAACGGCATTGCTGGGCTGAGGCTGGGGAAGTTGGATCAGGAACGAGATACCTGGTGGTTTTATACAGGTTTCACACTCCGCAGCTGCTCTGGGAAAACTGAACTGTCTGCTCCTCAGCTGGTTATGCACAACCAGTAAATGCCTCAATTGTTCAACCTTGAGCTGAGCCCCATAGAGCTCAATATAGCTTTGTCTCCCTGCCACCACCTCCGAGGCTGCCACCACACACAGGTACCAAACTCACGGCACTTGCCACAGCACCCACAAGCGAGGCCCTCAGGAAGGTTTCAACCACCGATGCCATGCAGGAAAGGAGCAGAAACATGAATAGGACTGTTCCTGTTACCTTGAGTATAAGCTCCTCAGCACAGGAGCTGCCTTTTTCTTCTGCGTTCGTCTGCCCATCCAGGACAAAAGGATTGGCAGCGAGATCTCTGGTAAGGCAAAGACCTTGCGATAACTGTCCATGTTCATATGGCTGCTAACCCAATTCACAAGAGGCCACTCTCTAGGGTTTCCATTGAGAGGGAGTTTATTGGTAAGATTATGAACATACATGAATCTTTATTTTTCCCAGGAAGCTCTTTTTCAGTCAAGCAGGCACCTAACATGGCTCTGAATAAGATGGAGAGATGAAGAATGATAAATGATAAAGCCTCTGGACTGTGATCTCAGCAGCTTATAGGTAGGGAGAAGTCGCATTAGCCTGAATAAACAGGAAAGATGTGAAGTAAAACTAAGATGAGCTCAAAAGCAGGCATTGCCTACCATCTCTAAACTATCTTACTGGATTCTTTTCTTGGCTGTGTTTCTTGTTATCTTGGTGCACGGTACAGGGAAAACAGAGCGCCTCCTAATCTAACTGGCCATAGACGGGTAGGCTGCCTGTGGTAGCCCACACAGAATGTGTCAGCGTGATGAATGATACGTGGCCCTGTGCTAGGACCTTGTCCAGGCTGCGGTGCAACTGCTGGAAATTTGATGTCACTGCATTCAGTGAGGAAAAAATAATCTATACCTTTGTGGGCCATGGATCATGTTGGTTATGAGTTAATATTAAGGAGAAGAAAACAACAGGATAACACCCACTCTTTGTGCAAAGTCACAGAGGGGAGAATCTGGGGTTTGTCCCTTTCAAGAGATGAAAGCCTATAGCATATCCCCTAGTGAAATATTTCTAATGCTGACAACTACTAACTCGTGTAGTCTGTATACAAAATCATCAATACTCATCCCCACTTAACTGGAGAAATCAGAGTTTCCTGACAAATCCAGTTCAGAGGGCTGCTACGGTCTTTTCCATGGCTTACCATCACAAACTGGGATGGCATAAGTCATAGGGCAAGGCAGGCTTAATAAGCCTGCAGCTGTGTCCTGAATCACAGGAGAAGAATCTGACTATGACCAGGGAGGTGCTGGCCTGCTGCTGGAAGCTGCAGGTCAGTGAACCCAGAAGAGAGCTCTGCTGGCTGGAGGAGAAGACCTAATGAAGCTGTTTGTGCTCCCAGGCAATGCCTATTAACTATCCACAACTAGTTAGACCAGGTTGCCTACAGCATAACGGCCTGTCAGATAAAAAAAGAACAGGGTCTGGCTGACTCTCTTCACCTGCTCTGTCAAAACCCAATCAGTGAGTCACCTGAATAGGAATAGAGGTGGAGAGCAAGGACTTGCATCATTCCAAGGAACATCATTCCTGCTTTCATTAAATTAAAGCTGATCTATATTGTCATCGGCTACAGGAATTATTAAAGTATTTTTCCCCTTACCTGCCTTCCTCCCAGGTGTCAGTGGTACAGTCAACAACCACAGCCACACTCTAGCTATCTCACAGGGTAAGGAGAGGGTTTTTTTCTGTGGGTCGCTTCAGGGCTTGGGGACTTATAGTTGATGTGAGAAAAACGCCTAGTTCAACTACTCAGTGTAGGACCAGCAAAGGAAGTGATACAGCATTTTATAAAGCAATTTTTTTTAACATCCCAGATAGACAGATGAGTGGGCTATGATCACTCCTGAGGCCCAGCAGCATTTAAATGAACTATCACATGCATCCCTGCCTTCTCTACATAAGTAGCAACACTGCTTTCCCTTTGCATTTGTACCTTCCGCTTCCCAGCGAACAAGAACTAAATCATTTCTGTGGTCCTAACTCAGGTAATTAGCCAACAAACACTACTGATGAAGTCAATGACTGAGAGTGTGCTGGATTTGGCTGGGATAGAGTTAATTTTCTTCACAGTAGCTGGTATGGGGCTGTGTTTTGGATTTGTGCTGAAAACAGTGTTGATAACACAGGGATGTTTTTGTCACCGCTGAGCGGTGCTTACCCAGCGTCAAGTTCTTTTCTGCTTCTCTCACCCCACCCCACCAGTGAGGAGGCTTGAGGGAAGCACAAGATATTGGGAGGGGACACAGCCGGGACAGCTAACCCCAACTGACCCAAGGAATATTCCAGACCATAGGACATCATGCTCAGCATGTAAAGCTGGGGGAAGAAGGAGGAAAGGGGGGGATGTTCGGAGTTGTGTCATTTGTCTTCCCAAGTCACCGTTACACGTGATGGAGCCCTGCTTTCCTGGAGATGGCTGAACATCTGCCTGCCCATGGGGAGTGGTGAATGAATTCCTTGTTTTGCTTTGCTTGCATGTGTGGCTTTTGCTTTACCTATTAAACTGTCTTTATCTCAGCCCATGAGATTTTTCACTTTTGCTCTTCCGATTCTCTCCCCCATCCCACTGTGGGGAGTGAGCGAGTGGCTGTGTGGGGCTCAGTTGCCGGCTGGGGTTAAACCATGACAGAAAGAAACAGCAGACAAATTCGCTAATGAACTCCTTGAGGAGAGTGCACAAAGAAAAAGCAATTTGGCCCTCTCGCCCCCCAATGCTGGTTTAATTTCAAAACCTGTCCATTCAAAACCTCCTACACAAGCTCAGTAATGTTCATTCTTCCAGTTCTGCAGTCACGAGTTTAATCGCAAAAAAAAAATCCAAGGAGAGAGACATATTTTAGAAACTTTTACAATGATCTAAAATAGCTCTTTGATGCATAACAGATGTCTTCAAAACTAGCATAAATAGAGCCAAAATGCCTTACAGTTCTGGAAAAGGGAGATTCCAAGACAAGACGTGTTTCTAACTGCAGCAGCTCTGGAATAGATTTGGAACTTATATTAATTGTCAACCTCAAGGAAAACATTTAAAAGAAGCCCTTCTGTCCCCCATTTTGGGACAAGCGTCTTATTGGGCTACATGCTGCACAAAGACCTGATGTCTGCCTGAAAGCAGTTCCTCTGTATGCATAAAAGGTACCAGATGGATTGAGATGAGGCAAAAGAGAGAGAACAACAAGCAGCGAGACATGGAGGTGACAGACTGGGATGGAGCCTGCCCTCCATCCCTGGCTCTAGTCATTTAGGAAGGGGGTGCTTGGCAGGTTTCACTGTAGAGGGGAGGACTGAGGATGGATTGGAAGGGGGTCGGCGAGATGGCACGGATGGATGCTAACGAGGCAACACCTCTGAGACACAAGGCATGGGAGAAAAAGTGTGAAGGAGCATGCTGGAAACCTGAAAAACAGATCCAGGAAAACTGACCCTAGAATCAAAGCAGGGATGGGATTCCCCAGTCCTGTTGCTCACCAGAGGGGATAGCCAGAATGAAGATTTGCTCTGAGGAGCCTTTTTAAAAGGAGAAAAGAAGTCTGTGTCTGATACAATGGAGTCGGTGGTACAAGTGGAAAAAAACCCACAAAGCACGAACATGCAGCCAAAGTGATGAGTCAGTACAAGAATCTTCTTATTACTGCTCTGAACAATGCATCTCATATACCAGGACTTAGTTTTCATGAAGATTTAAGCTTGCCTCCTTGTAATGCCCTTAACTTGGAAAGGTTAGGCTGTGCTCACGGAATAGCTAGGGAGTATCTCCTACTTGTATACAAGAAAGAGTTAGATGGAGGACCGAAAGACTGATGCAGCAGCAAGATGGAAGATTTGATATGAAATACATCTTAAGAGCAGAAATGCCAGAGCTATAAGATCCTACGTACATAACTAAAAGTGAAAAAAATAGGATCTATTTCCCTATATATGCTAATGGCGCAGTCATGCTCAATACTGAATATAGCGAAAGAGGAGAGTCAGGTAGTGAAGATGATACCACAGAGGAGTAGTGTTCCCCTCATCAACTCTGCTCCTCCCACCTCTTTCTGGCAGTCTTTCCCCATCTTCCTTCTTTTAGCATTGCAAGAAATGGGCCAGAAATACAAGCTGCATATCTGGCTTTCATATACAGCGAAGCTCAGGAGGACTTTGGTTTGGCTGAAGGGATGAGACAGGAAATCTGAGTAACCCAATCTGAACCGCAGGCCCCAAATCCAGGGGCTTCTGAATGCAGCCTTTGGATTGAGCTCTCTTTCAATGTGCCACTCTACCTTTCTCTCTCCAACTTTCTTTTCTGCAATGCCCTCCCTTTTTCTGGCTGCTGAATTGCAGTAGACAGCTTGACTGTTTGTAGCACAGGCAGAAAGCTTGTACTCTGCCTACCTCAAGCCCTCTTTAACCTTTTACATATATGGGAATATCACAGAATACTATTCATATGGAGCTAATCAATGCCTTCCCCATGCATTTTAGATGAAAGAATGTCTGACGGCAAAAGAAATCAGGTAAAGAGTTCTTCTCTCCTCAAAGGACATGATACAGAGGAAGAGAAACCTACCTCTTGTTCCCATCCTACTGATAAATCTTTAGGGGGTGAAGGTTTCCTTGCAATCCAAGCTGCTAACCCCGTGGAGTCTGACTACTGAAAGGATACTCCCCTTCCAAGCTTGCCATGTCCTCAAGCGTGGAAGGCACAGTTAGATAGCAGAACAAAGCTGGTGAGTTCTCCTTTATTCTGCCTCCACCCTGCTCTTCACTCATCTTGCAGACAAAATGCCTTCTTTACTCACTTCACAAGACACAGGAAGACTGTCTACCAAAGTGGAGAATAATATGAAATCACCTGTGCCACTGTTTGCCCCTCCCTTTTAAGGCAAATCAGTGGGAACCAAATTCCATGGTTTTTGGAAAGAACCTCTTCTATGTAATATCTAAACAGAAATCCTTTCCCCTCTCTCTGGCACGAGCAGTGTTTTGTCTCCACCACTGTGCTGTGTGTGACCAGCAGTAGAGATTGGGACAACTAGATGAAGACCAAAGCTAAATAGAATTACAGGTCCAATTCTGTAGAGCATCTACTGAGCATTACTGAAGTAATTTCATTTGTTTCCTCAGACAACCTGGTTATCGTGCCTGGGAAATCACACTGCAAAACAAGTTTGCAGTGCATTTAAGATTCTTGCCACTTTTTTTACAGCTGCCTGTATTGCTACTGAAATTTTCTGCTGACGTTGGAAGAGAAGGAAACTACTGTACAGTTCACAAATCAACAGCACAGTCAAGTCCAGTTGGGTCTCTTACCTGTTGGGGTGAGGTGTCTCCAGGTGATGACAGGCTCAGGACGCCCATTTGCCATGCAAACCAGGGTCACGTTGCTGCCCTCGTTCACGGTGATGTCCGAGGAGATATTGGAGATCTTTGGTGGAACTGGGAAGACAAAAGAAAGTTGGACCTCGTTACGCAGATTTCTGGAGGGTAGCCTGTCTGACTCCTACCTATTAACCTACCTATTAACCAGAGGCAGCCACAGACTCCTCTCACAGGCTGGGCTCCTCATTACCACCTGGGTTTCTGAAATTATATCAGAATAATATGTACTGCTGCTTCAAGGATCTGCAGGTAGAAATGGCCTTTGCTACAACTACGATGCTTTGTGTTTGGACAGGTTTGAGGGACTTCATAAAATAACCTCTAAGAACTTGCCTCACTGCCCCAAGGCTGCACGGAGGGAGTCGGCAGGTTCCAAGCACTGTCCCAGCTAATTTTTACACTCCAAACAGCCCCAGATGCAGTTCTACAGCCTCCTGCAGGGTGCCAGGCCTCAAGGCACTGACTCAGAGGGTATATCAGTTATTGCTACCTCCCATGGGCAGACAGAACCCATGCTGCTAGCCAGGACCCTGCTCTGCTGCTCCCGTAACCAAATGCTCACCGGGAACTGAACCAGAGAGCTGTTACGCTCATTTCTGTTGTGACTGCCGTGACGAGGCGAGAAGTGGGGACATGCACCGTGGCTAATGGGAAGGTTTTTGCAACATCTTCCAGCCAAGAGGGATCCACCATGGGCTGCCCACAATATGTAGCTTCTGGCTGACTGCACCTAACATGGCACAGCACCAAAAACATGGTAGGGTCTTTAAAGATTCACAAGACCAGCCATGGCTCGGGCGTTCAGGATCCTTAAAGGCCTTCCAAGCTAACTGAGTTTGTGTCACAGGACCAAAGTGACCACGCTGGGACCTGAACAGGTACCTCCAGGTGAGGAACGTGCCAGTGTATCAGCCTCCAAGCAGACCAGGCTGTTGCAATCTCTCCTCTCTCACATCCAAGTCTTGCTTCCATGCTTCACACCCCGGAGGTGGGGAGGGAGTTTTACTAAAAAGGAATCTTCTAATTTTTTTTTTTATATATATTTTCAGCTTCTGAATTTGTGTGTAGCGAGGAATGAAACAACATCATTTTCTGCTTTGCTTACCACAGAGTAAACAGACAGCCTCCCCTTCCCCCTCCTTGGCAGGAGTGGCTGATGGTCCTTTTGAGGCAAAGCTGCCTACGAGCTAGGTGGGGAAAAGGGAAATGAAGCCTGACGAGAGCAACTCACCACTTCCAGCTGCGTTGCTGGATTCACAGGAATATTGTTTACAACCCACAGCTCATTAGCCCCTCTCCGCAGGCCCCAAATTCACGGGCAACGTTTCAGCATCTATGACCGTGGGACCCCCTTGGAGGGACAGGGGCTGGCAGTGCTGTGCGGGATGGATACAGGCTTTTTGGGAAAGATAGGCTGAAAAGGCGAGGGAATGAGGTGTGCTCTCTGCAAAGGAGTGGCTGGAGTGCACCCAGCTCTGGGCAGTGAACTACCTGGGAGCTTAGGCATAAGGATCAGAGGATATCACAGTGTCACCCCTGTTGGTTGGTATCTGCTACCAACTGTTTGATTAAGAAGCAGCAGTGGACAAAGACTGCTTTAGACAGATAGAAATAGTCTCACAATCACAGTCCCTGGTGAGGGATTTCAACCACCCTGATATTTGCTGGAAGGGTGAAAGTGCCAGGCTCAAGAAGTCCAGGAGATGTGGGGGCCCAACAGGTTCAGCGTGAGTTAGCAGTATGCCCTTGTGGCAAAGACCAAGCATCCCGGGTTGTATTAGCAAGAGTGTAGCCCCATAAACGGAAGGAAATTATTATATCCCTTTAAATGGTGCCTGTTAGCATCTGAAGCACTACATGGGTTTTGGGCTCCCCAGTACAAGAAGGCCATTGACATACTGGAGCAAGTCCACTGGAGGGCTCCCAAGAAGAACAGAGGGCTATAGCACCTGACGTACAAGGAGAACCTTGGCGAGCTGGGTCTGTTCAGCCTGAAGGGAGATCTTATTGTTGTCTACAAATAACTAGTGGGAGGGTGCAGAGAAGAGAGGCAGGCTTTTCTCAGAGGTGCAGAGCGAACAGCAAAAAGCAGAAGACATGAGCTGCAATTTGGGGAAAATTCTGACTCAAAATGAGAGAAAAGCTTTTACTTTGGGGAGGTCAGAGTCAGGAACAGGTTCCCCAGAGAGTTGGTGGAAACTCCATCCCTGAAGATATACAAAACTCACCAGGATGAGGCCTGCTCTAACTGGCAACGGGAAGGAAGAAGGGACCTTGGAAGCTGGTTTGCTGCTCAAGAGCTAGAGCTGATGGCTCGTCAGCTCATGGCAAAGAAACCAAAGCAAGGCATGTTGGGGGAATGGTTGACTGCAGCAGGGTCCCCTTCCCTGGAGAGAAGGAATTTCGGAGTAGGGACACCGCCCTAGCAGCACAATACTGGGTAAAGAAAAGCATAGCAGAAAATCAGCCTCTCAAATTCAACTTCCTCTGAAAGCAAAATCCCCTGACAAACACAAGCCCTGCTACATTTTACGTTGGTGATTCACTGCGAGCCATTGGCAGTGTGTCTGCGCGTGTAGGAAGACGTAGGAGGCAACAGAACAAAACAAAATAAACATTGTTGGAGAACGCTGACGTTGTCAAAGAATTTAATCCCACCATATTGAGGGGTACGTGAGAGTTTCACTGACTGTAGATCCATTTTGTGCCTCCTCCCCCTTTATCACACACCCATTCTGCACAGCAAATGCCTGCCAGTACAAAACAACAATCACACGGTGGTCTTGGAAAGTAAGCAAGTGCCTTTGCCAACCAATACCCCAAGACTGCATAAAGGGCAGCAGAAAGGAAATGCTCCAGTTGGGAAATTAAATACCCTGCCTCGTCCAAGAGATGCTTGTGGCTTCGTTGTTTCACGGCACACCAAAGCAGAGAGGCGGCTTGCAGCACCACGCCGAGATCTGGCTCGGCACGGAGTCAGCAGGACTCAGAAGCGCTTTCTCCTTCTCCTTTCTGTCCCAGCAGATGAGGGGAGTCCCCTGTCTCACAGCTCAGGACAGACAGACCCATCACTCCTGCCAGCTGAGCTGCAGGTTGGGAGAGCCCTGCAAGTTCTGGTGCAGAAATCCAAGCCGCCACTTTTACTACAGGGAACAAAGCAGTGTGGAGGGCCACCTCAGTCCTGTAGCAGCACAGCTACCTGTAGTACATACTGCGTTGCAGGTCCGAGACCAACACGCACTGGAGAGGACAGAGGGGCTTAGTCTGGGAAAGAAGAAGGGAGGCTGCTATTTCTGCAAGAGTTGTGTCCCAGCGGCTCTGGGATACAAGGACGGTGACTTCGGAGCCTCCTCAGCACAGCTTCTCCATGGTGTGCTGGCAAACATGGATAAGCAGAGCCCGGGAGTAAAACCAGTGGCTAGACCACATTTTGGGATTTTATCTTAACCTCAAGGGGTTAACATTTGCATCAGGAAAAAAGCCATACGAACAAACCAAAAAGGACTAAGCTCAAGCAGGACTAGCAGATAGAGCCGTAGGCCAGTTTGAGCTCCTAGCAGAATGGTGCTATGCCAGCCAAAATGGTCGAGGAGAGAGCAGCAAAAGCCACTACGGGGCACCAGCAACAGAGCTGCGGTTAGGACATGCGTACCCTGCCACTTTCCAAAGCCATCAAGTCATTTTAGTTTGCAGAGGATCAAGTAAACTCAGCAAATACAAACAGATCTGACCATGCCGACCAAATGCCCAAGAGGAGAAGCATGTGTCCAGATGGTCATATCTGGCATGCCACTTTTTCAGATGAGGGAGAAAAGGGCATCCAAAGGCTGAAATCCTGCTAGAAGTATAATGGCTGGTTCCTTTCAGCTGCCACCTTGGTCGGAGGGCAAGGAAAGGCTGAGAAGAGGGGAAACGGGGCAGGAAATAATTTCCCTGTGAATTTAAAACCTGATTTGGCTTCATCTGCTTAGAATCCAAAGCCAGCTGCATTAAAAATGACTGGATCTTAGTGGACAGTAATTTCACTCAGATAAAAAGTCAGAGACTTTTAATTTTCAGGGTGTCAAGCCAGCATGTTAAAATGCCAAAACTGTCAGCACCAGCAACAGTTAGCATTGCCTCCTTGGCGCTTGTCATTACTTTGCACAGACCTTTTTAGGACAGTCTTAAAATGAGAAGCTTTGACCTTATTATTTTTTCCCATGTGTGAGTTGTGTTATGTTTTCACAGTTCCCAGACTGCTGGAAGAAGGATTGCTGAGAATAAAACCTCCTGGGACCAGGATCTTCTGGGTGTCACAGCGTCCTTTTGCCCAGCCATCTCTCGTTGACCCTCAACTGGAAAACTCTTTTGCGTCTGGCCTCTCTGAACCTTTAGCACAGGCAAAACCAAAGCCTGCAGACCTACAGTAGGGGAAGCACTACAGCTAAACAGTGCTTGCGGGCGTTTTCATACTCAGCCTAACAACTTGTCGCTCCAGGAGAGACCAGGCTGCTGCTGGACCCTTCTGGCTCCAGGGACCATGGGAAAGCACTGCCAGGCTCTCTGGTACTGTTGAAAAAGAGAAAATGGCCAGATTTTTTCCTCCCTTTCAGCATAAATGTAATATGGGGTACCCATTACCCTGTGCTTAGGATCCCCCTGGATGGGGCGGGGAGCAGAGACCGATATGAAAGGAATCACAGTGTAACAGCCCACTGTTCCATCCCTGGAAAGGTAGGATGCCCTATCCATGCCAGGGACAGATTCTGGAGAGATGGAAATGAGCTCCGAGAAGAATGGCTTGAAACTCACTTATTTGTTTCTTCTACATTTCACACCTACAGGACAAGCCTGATGCCAGCTCAGCGTCTCATCTTACATGTCACTGACAGTAAATAACAAACCCCGAAGTAACCAGTAGCCATTCTCCTCGAGAAGCTCCCATTGGAAGAGCAGGGTGCCCGCAAGGCAGGAGCGGGACAAGGGCAGAGATGCTGTAGGGCACCCTGGGCTGGGAGAGCTGGGGGGGATGACTGCAGGGCAGGAGGGATGCGAGGGCAGAGCTGGCGCGGGAATTCAAGACCAAGGCAAGGCGCAGTGACAGAGCTAGGCAGGACAGGCTTTGTGCAGTACCTGCTTACACCAAGCCCGTTCTAGTTAATTGCCGTCAATCCTTCACTTTCATGACAACTGCAACTCACATTAATTTAAATAATAAGAAAGCCTGAGACATGAAAAATAGAGCGCGCTCCCCCAGTGCAATCACTGTTGCTCTCAAGATGAAAGCAAGTGATTTGTTTCCACAAAACATTACCGTGTCTCAAAAACACCCGCTATAGCAGTCATTACAAACTAGGGGCCGCATACGGGAGGTAGCAAGGAAACCACAAACAAGAGAACACGCAAACATCAGATGTTGTTATCCTTGCCTTTTATGACCAAAACCCTTCAGAGCTCAAAACTCCTCCTGAGATATTACCTGGGATTGTGTGGGCGGGCTGGATCAGCTTTAGCATTCAAGGCTATGGAGGAAGTAGGCAAGGAGCGGTGCTACACCCCTAATCTCCTAGTAAACGAGTCAGCCCAGTGGCTACGAGATGCGAGTTCCCATCCAGAAGGCCAGCTCCTGAGTACCTTTCCAGGAATGCAATGGGGAATGGAACAAGAAAGCATCAAGGCCACCCTTGCTGAAGGCTATAACCGGCAATGCTTCTAGAGGTCTTTTCCTAACTTAGTTTATACTGGAACTGGCCATGCCACAGCTCCCAAACAGTTCAAATACCTGCCTTTTGATCAGAGCATCTAGACACAGCACAGGCATAAAGTGACAGGAACGGCAACCACCGCTTGGCATAAGCTGTACTTATATGCAAGGGATACTTACAGGCATGGGACGGCGGTTTCTGGCTCCTGCACCGGTTGCCCTCTGCTTCCATGATGCTTCACACAAGACCTCAGTGCAGGAGGAGGGCAGGTTTGCAAGACAAGGGCAGGAAGCACGGGACTAGGAACTCGAATCGGGTACGGTAGGATGAAAAAACGGGAACAGAGGGACGCGGAGATCTAGTTGGAAGATGGCTCTGAGCCCTGTAAACACACTCACACGAAGTTCACGGTCAGATGGTCCGACTGCTCCCTTTGGGCAAACAGAGCTTTGCATAAGACCCTTAGATGCAGTCTTATACCATGGGGCAGCTACTCCCCAGTCTGAAGGTACAAGACTGCTTAACAGTCAGGTATTTTGTAAGTCACAAAATACGTTAAAAAAAAATAAAGCTCTTACTCCTACTCTACGGACCTAAGATACAGCAAAAGCTATGTAATCCCTCCAAGACACAGAAGCAAACAGTACTGAAAATTCCTAAGAAAGCCCGTAAGCTCAATTTAAGCACTCTAACTGCTTGTCCCGAGAAGGGCACCTTCAACACAAACGGAGAAAGTCACCACAACCCCTTCCACGTATCCTCATTAATTAGTTGCTTCCTCCAGCCTGTTTACCTTCCTCTCTATTGGCAAGTAGGACCCACACCTGTTGCAGAAAATTAAGACTTCCACCCACTAATCCACAGGAGCCCCTGGCTTTCAGGGCAAAAAGAAAACATCAGGACTTCTCTCCAAAGTCAAAGGAACTTTGCAGCCACTAAAGCCCTCCGCAGGTGCCTATCAATTAGCCTCGAGAGTTCTCACTTCCTCGTTCCCAGCTCCCAATTAACAGCACTTTGCAACAAACACAAAGATGCTAATAAGCCCCAAGGCAGAGGTAGGGGGGACGCTGACCATCATATGGCCCTCGAACGCTTTAGAGCTGCCACCTTGCTCACCACAATTACAGGTCCTTTCCTGGGGCAATTAATTGACAGCAAATTGGCCTCATTAGTCATTGTTTAGTTGAAGTGTTTAGTGGGGAGAGAGGGCCTGAAGAAGGGGCTGAGCTGCTAAACACAACTAAATGGTTTAATTTCCCTCTTATGTGTGCAGCAGGCTAATCACAGCTCTTTACAGCAATAACAAGAAACAGCTTGTTGCTGCTTAGGTCCGCAAAGGGAGCAAGCTGAGGGCTGGAAAGTAAAATCCAGACACCCTTTGGGATGCGGCATGCTAATGTTTCTGAAGCACTTTGCAGACAAAATGCGACATGAGACCCAAGATGTGTTTTTTACGGTCTGATTCATGCCGCAGCCTCAGCCAGAGGGAAACGAAGCTGTCGCCAGGGCGGGAGGGCAGAGAGTGAGGTTGTTGAACTTCATTAAAGAGAGTGGACTCTGAAACATCCTTCTGACCTTCTGCTCTGCTCGGCTTTTTTCACCCTGCCAGTGCCTCTCTCGGCATTAAAGCTTCTGGTGAAGTAGCGGCAAACGTTGAAGGCTTAGTTTTGTTTTTTAATCCCCTGAGAACCAAAAACCTCTCAAAATACACTACGGTGTTTTTACAAGGTGTAAAAATTGCTTCTTTCTACTGTCTGACAGGGGGTGCCTTGCTATGTCCACCCCTGGTGGCCTTAAGGGAAGGGTCCATCCCAGCCAGAGCATGGAAACCACTTAAGAGATCTGCAGTTCCCAACCCACGCGTGTCCCCACACTGCTCTGCCCCAGGGTGGCCGATCTCCATCCAAGCACCGTTGCTGGGCCGAAGGAGGCAGAGGGGCTGCTAGCTTGGGCCTTGCATCTTGGCGAGCTTCCCCCACCGTGCAGCTGAGCCTCACCCACTGAGACATCACGCAGGAAATTCTTTAAATCCAGCTGGGGGCTGCGTGGATTGCATCGACTGGGAGCAGAGAAGCAGATGGGATGCTGTAAATCAAAGCCATGTGGAAAGCCCTCCCAGTTTGCTGAGCTGGGTAGCGTGTCAGAGCTCACCGCATTTGAGAGTAAGAGCTGAGAAACCAAACCATTTTCTCCGAAAGAAGGCGCTGCCTCATCCAATATACAGTTAAGTGTCTGGACTATTTTTCCACATAAAATTGCATGGGAAACACGTCCACTACATAGTTTCTTAGCAGAGAGCAGCACAGAGAGTAAACCTGTTGGACTGTCCCATCCCTGAGCTGTTGGAAAGTCAGCACAGAACTGGGCTCTATTGCTTATATTCATTCCCACTGATTTTATTTTTTTAAAAACTTGTCTCCATGAAATTTTCAGGAGAGAAATTATTTCACTTCCTGACTGAGAGACAGAGAAAACAGAATAGCTTACGTCGCACGGCAGCCTTGTTTTTCAGTGCACTAAGGTGACACCATGGGACAGGGATAAAAGCAGTCTCAGTCCTGCTCCTAGCCCAGAACCTCAGCTTTAAACCCAGATGCCAGCTTTTCACCCTAAAGCAGTTCCAGCTCCAAGCCTGGAACTCCAGGCTTCACCCAATGCTGATAGCATTTCACCCACGCCTGGCTTTTTGGTGTCTCCCCACCAAGCACAAGGTCGTGAACCCGCATTTGTGGATCCTGATGCAGCCCAGGAGAGCAGGTTCTGAGTTGCATGCTTAGCATGTAAATGAAAGCACAAAGCACAAGCCAAGGCATATGCCTGATATCCCCTTATCACCGTATTTGGACCTCTGGATATGAAGTGTTGGTTCTTTGCTACAAAACTTTTTTTTTTCTTTTCTATTAACATAGCAAATTTATGCCAGGACTTCTGTGATCCACTTATCTGCGGTTCATCTCTTTAAAGGACAACTCTGTGCATTTGCCATTCGTGTTGCTCTGGTTCTTTCCGCTTGTAAAACTGACTGCAAGCGCTTTATGGCTAACCCTCCTAGAGAGGCCTGCTGTGAAAACAGGGCCTTCTTCACAGGACATGTGTAAACAACAACACAAGTGTTTGCCACACTCATCCCCAGGGATTAACCCTTGGAATGCCGCCTAATCCCAAACACTTTAAGGACTACAGATGTACACAGCTTTTGGCCTTTGTTTCAGGTGTGTTTATATATTCCCTTAGACCATTTTTAAAATCTGGGAAGCATTTACTTGTGGGACTGAAACAATACAAAATCTTTCCTTCTGCAGATATAATCAGCCATCCTGGAAGATAAAGTCTGTGACAAAAGTTGTCCTTAGTGTCCAGGTCCTCCAAAGACATCGCTGAGAATTTTGTTAAGAAAAGCTTTTTCACAGAAACATTAAGCATGTCGGATGTACATGGTATGCAGCTGAGTCCTAATACGCAGCCTTTCTAGGGTTTGATTCAGAGCCCAGGGAGCTCCTCCTTTGATGTTAATAGCCTTCGGACAAATTCTTAGACACCAAGAATGGGCGATGGCTTGAAGGAAGTGTTGCAGCCAGAACAGGGATGCTTTATTAGCCAATTGAGAGCAAAAAGCAAGATTATGGTTTTTTAACCGAGTCCCAGCAGTCCTTGGCTCCTACCTGTTAACTCTTTCTTTGGGAAGTAGACTAGGGAGCACAGGCCAGGTATGAGAAGAAAGAACAGAGAAAAGCCTATGTCATTGCAGGGCAAGAGGTACAGGTTCAGAGAGGGTTTCTATGCGTTAGGAAGACAACTGGGATTTTCCTGCTTAGGCAAGTGGAGGAGGAAGTTAATTTCAGCTAACACCCCACTCTGCATGAAGATGAGGTTGTCCATCGTAGCTTTACATGCAGGAGAAACAGAGCCAAAGTTTTTGTTTGTTTGTTTTCAGATCTTATGCTGTTGCTTATGTTCAGCTCATTAGGGACAGAGAGTAGAACCAACAGAACAGCCTTCGTGAACCACCTCACGGACATCCACATACAGGCTGAAAAGAAAAGGCAGCTCTCTCCAAACCCTGTTCTCGGATTCCTTTGGCTGCCCGTGGTTTATCCCACAGCCTCTGCGATAAGCCACAGGGTGGCAAATACAACGCTCTAAGCGTCTTGTGCATACCACATACCCAAGGATCTGGCTCAGTTTCAACTGAGACAGACAGCTTCTCAGCGACAAGCCTCTCACTCAACTCAAATGCATGCGGTACATGTAAACCATCTTTTATTAGCAGGGTTTCCTTCCTTATGCATTGAATCTAGCAAAATGGAGCGGGACAGCTTGCTGTAACCACCTTTCAAGATTGCTTTCAGGTTTCTAGGGGAGCAGAAAGCTGGAGTAGAATTTTGGAAATCCTGGTTTTGCTTCCAGTCAAAAGTATAAAGAACAAAGCTAATAGTCCCATACCCAGACCTTTATATGCTTTGGATAAAATTCACTCTTGCGTTAAGTGCACAGACTTGGAGAAGAGGGTAAAGTACTGTACGCTGCCTTTGATCTATAACTCTCCAACTCATGGCCTAGGACATCCGTCTGGTAAAAAACCACTGCTGTTTCCCCAGCAAGAGGATTCACTTTGTCCAGTTCAGCAAGCGCTGGACAATCTCTAGCACAAGCCACCAGAGCTGCTTCACCGAGTAGTCAGATCAGCAATCAGAAGACTAATGTCCCAGCAGAGAGCAGCTGCCTCTTCTGATGCCAAAAGCCCAACCAAAAACATTTCAAGCAACAATGAACCTGAAACAAATGCCCATCTCCAAAAAATCGCAAATTTGGAGTGTGAAAAAGACTGAAAGTGCAACTCCACATTTTTTCAGCTTGGGCTGCTCAGCACATTCCTGTATTGTCACTATTGCTGGATCCACAGATGGTGGCCTTCCCCAGCACACGCAGTTGTGAAATGCCAGCTGTGAGACCTTCAACTGTTAGCTATTGTTGAGCTTGGTGATAGCTGCAGCAGCATATTTTCTAAAGGCCAGGGTGTTATCATCAGCCATCTGAGAAGGCAAAGTCAAAGAGTTCAAGGCAAAGAAGCCTTTCTGTCAGAAACGCTCATCTACCCAAGTCTGATCCAGGAGAAAAGAGGTAAAACCAAAGACAGTACTCCTGAAGTAAAGGCGTCCTTGAACAAAGTAAGAAGCTGGCTAGAGCTGAGATGTGATTGCGGCGATCTTCCCACAAACCAACCCAGAGCCAAGGTTTGTTGGGGACGAGAGTTTCTGCTGCCCAAGGTTTCCTGCCAAAAGAGAACGCTCTGTTTTGGTTCAGCCACGCGCAGCAGCACCTTGACGTCCTGGAATTTTCCCGCTGTTTCCTTTTCCAAGCTTTGTTGTGTGGTAAAGATGTGCTGTATAGGTGCAGACAACCGCAAGGCAGGGGAGGGATGGAGTCCAAGAACTTTGCTCTGTAAACACATTACCGGTGCCATTTCAATTAAAGGAGAATCTCTCCCAGACTGCCAGGCATGAGGCTTATTCCTTATAGCCTGCAGCTTTAGCAAGACACATCAAAACACTGGCTGTCCCTCTTCCCCTAGTGGAGTTCATGTCTGCCCTCTTCAAAATTGACAATTTTTTTGTGCTGGTCTCAGTGTTAGCAAACTGAGATAATTAGCACATTATAGGCTAGGATTGCAGAGAAATGCAGGGGACAAGAGCCTCGGGTACTCAATTTCCACTGGAGCCAAACAGGATTACCCACCCAAATTATTCCGAGAGGCCGGGAGGAGGCTGGCTGTCAGATGCCCAGGGTTAGCTATAAATGCGGGTGCCTACAAGAAAGAAGCAGCAAAATTTGCTAAGAAGTTTCGGAATAGCAAGTATCAAACAGAGGAGAAATAGGTAGACATTGTCCGTTCTGGAGGATGAGGTTACACCTGGAAAAGGTCACCAGCACCTTTACGTTGACTGGGACAAGAGGTTTACAGACAACTTTTGTCTAAGGTTCTGCAAGCAAATACTCCCCACCCCAGAAATCCAGTGCTACTGGCCAGACAGCAGGAATGAGGTGATCTCCCCTGCTGTTCAACAAAGAACACTAATAAAAAACGGCAAATACTTCCACTACAGCAGGGGATCAAAAACTAAGTCCCATGGAAAACATAAGCCACGTCTCTCTGCTGTAACAGCACATCCATGTCTGAGCACTTGTAATATCACAGTTAGCAGCAGGGTCAGCAACACTACCGAAAAATGAAGGGAGGAATGACTTTGTGAAGGACTCAGTAGATCTGGTGCTCCAGGTTCAGTGATTGTTCTGCTACACACTTGTGCTACAACCTTGAGTAAGTCACTCTGCCTTTCTAAGGCTCAGTTCCCCTTCTCGCTCTTAGGGAACTACTGTTTACAAGACGTACGGCATCCCCAGGAACTGGTACCCGACTGGTGTCACGAGAGGTATGACGCCTTACCACCTACAGCTCCAACAGGTGAGTGGAAGGAGCAGGGGAGGAATATCTGCAAAGCCTCAGACTGTTAAAGGGAGTTCCTTATGAGGAATTATCGTGCTGCAAAGTTCCTTGGTACAGCAAAAAGGGCAAATCCAAGGCAGATCTATCCACAGGCAGATGAAACAGGCCTGATTCTTCACTGCTGGTATAAAGTAAAGATAAAATACTCTTTTACATGAATGGGAATGCAAAGGAGGAGCAAATCAGCCCTGTGGTTCATAAGCCCAAGGGAAAAAGCAGGACCCACAAAACATCGTGCAAACTGAAAAGGAACAGAAGTATAATCAATATAGTTAGGGATACTGATGGATGATAGGGATACACTCACACACTTTCCATTCTGATGGTCATGATATACTGGAGTCTGCAAAAATTATTTCCTTAAAGTACAAAGAGTGATAAAAAAAATAAAGAAACTTTGCATCAGAACGCAATGATGAAAACTCTGCCGAAGCCTGAGGAAAAGCAGAGATATAACCGAGATGGCATCACACTATGGATCAACCTGCCACTGGATTGGGCGCAGACACTCATGACAAATAGGCACGAGGGATGCAGCGCAAATACAGTGTGACACTATATCCTGGGCATACGCTTGATGTATGGAGGATTAAATGCCACACACACACTGTCCTGGGTAGATTGTATCTAGTGCTGACAGATACCTGAGGGATCTGTCTCTTTCTTTATATACTTTGGCAATTGCCATGCCAACAAAGGATTATGGGATTGGGGGGGCGAGAAGGAGAGATCATTTGCTACTCTGTTTAACAGAGACTTTATCCTCTGGGGGGATTTTGTCAAGATGTTGGATTTCTTCTTAAATGATATTTCTACCTGCCTATCCACATTTGGGGTTGATGGGCTTTTCTCCTTTCCTGTGTCCCTGTGACACAACCGCTCGCTCTTCTGGAGTCCCCAACCAACCTTAAAGCAAACATGGCTTCTGTAAGTCAGTTTGAAGACTGTTGCCCTCAACCCCCACCCCTGTGCACGCTGCAAAGGCAAGAAACAGCCAACATGCTGTAAAGACCAATTCCTTTCCCTCTCTGGTGCGCCCTCTGATTGACGGCTCCGTTTGTCAAGAGAGACAGACTGTCTTGAGTGTGAGATAGCTAACTATCACCTGGGGAGACTGTTAGAGGGAGAAGGAGGGAGAGAGGGAGAGACAGACAGAAAGACAGACAGACAGACAGAAAGGAGAGCTGAGGAGGGGGGAAGAGGAAAGGAGCGACAGAATAGTGCCGATGAGAGAAAGACAGTAGCACTTGATGAATTAAGTTGTCAACTTCGGCATCACCTGTGTACCTTGTCATGCCAATAAATTCATTGAAGCTGAAGCTGCACTGCGAGTCAAGAGTGAGAGAGTGCTGATGGAAGGAAGAAATAACAGCCCATTTAAAGACTCAGAGCAATTTATTAGTTACCTCGGGAAGGAAGTAGTGACAATGGGGAAGGAGAGGTGCTTCCCCATCACGCTGGGCAGGAAAGCTCGTTTTGGATTCAAGCTGTCCACCCAGCAGCGCTGCAGAATGTAAAGAGATTGACAGAGACCTGGTTCAAGAAGGAGAAATACACGGGAGAGGCTTGCCGGAGTCCAAGGGGAACAGCGCAGACACTTGCCTTTGCATAGTGCTGTTTGCCTTGGGCCATCCCTTGACACGTTGAGGGAAGATGTTGAGAACAAGTAGCCAAATACCCCTGGTGTGAGAGGAGGCAAAGGGCACTGAGCACAGTCAGCATTGCAGGACCGAGGGAACGTGATGGAAAGCAGAAATGGAAACTGCATCTCCGGCACAGAGGGGGTGCTGTGATGGAAAGCTGGGAGGGTGATAAAGCCTTCTGCTGACTTTGAAGTCGGAAGCACGGCACTGAGATGCAGAGCTTTGGCTGGCTGTACCAGGGAAGCATTGCGCTAAGGTGCCTTCCTGCAGAGCTAAGGAGATTGTCACTAACTCGGTAAAGGATCCTGCACGTTTCTTACAGGAGGAGCTCACGGGCTCCTGCCATTCCCTAGAACTCCAGTGAAGTCTGTTGGATGTGACTGAGGAATGGGAAAACTAAGGGTACAATGTCCTCACCTGCTGCCCAGGCAGCAGAATGTAGAGCCCAGAGCAACCCAGACAAGGGGTAAGTATATGCTTTCTCTCCCCCTGCTATCCAAACCCCCCAAACTGAACAGCATCTGCGCCAGCTATTTGAGAAGTGCGTCTATCTACCTCTTCACTCCCTTTCCTTCCTCTCCCCAGCTCACCAGTCCCCACACAGGAGCTTGCACAACCCCTGTGCTTATATGGAAGATGGTCAACTCCTGTCCAAACCTCCCTCCTACCAGCCACGGAGTCTAGGAGTTCCGGAGGCTGATTTCCAAAGCAACCCGAGACCCCCTGTAACCTCATTTGTAGCCATCCAAAGACGTTTACGTTTATGTGATGAGACGTGTCCGCTGACCCTTCCTTGCAATGAGCTGATCTCAACCAACTGCCAGGCTTTGCACCAAGAAAGAGAAGGACACCACCTGCTCTGAGATTCATTCCTCCCATGGCCTCTGCTGCCGTGTGCTCCACTGATGCCCCGAGCTTGGACAGAAGGAAGGGAAGGAAGGAGGAAGGAAAAACCCCACATTCCTCCCTCGAGCAGAAGCACCAGAGGTATCTCCTTCGAACAGGGAGAAATTCTGACTCAGCCACACAAGTGGAGAAGCTAGTCTTTTCAGCTTGAGTGAAACACTGAAGACTTAAAACTGTCCAGAGTATTTGGAGAATATGGGTAGAAGTGTGTGTGCACATGCATAGCATTTGACAGCTCCATGCGGAGAAATAACACGTATGGCATAAAATTATCATAGGTGGATATCTCTGGGTGTGTATATACATATAAAATATATACATACTTAGAATATGTATATATGTATAGATAGATACATACTCGTATATGCACATATACACATACTGCCACTTGCTCCTGAACCTGTCGGCCTCTTCGAGAGCTCTCATTTGGCTGGTGGTTTGTAAGCTGCAGAACAGCCACGACAAAGCTGTCCTGACTGGGGTCCCCTGAGCTGCGCGGTGTAGCTCTGTTGGCTGCCTTCAATTTGATATCAAATGAGAACAGGGATCTCGCTGAGCCGAGCTCCATTCTGATCTGGCTGGTCCCCAAATCAGATCAGATGCAGTGCCCTCAGGCTGAGGCACTGTATTAAA
The DNA here is from genome assembly GCF_947461875.1 of Haliaeetus albicilla. Classification (NCBI taxonomy): domain Eukaryota; kingdom Metazoa; phylum Chordata; class Aves; order Accipitriformes; family Accipitridae; genus Haliaeetus; species Haliaeetus albicilla. The sequence continues at coordinate 42,224,720 of NC_091488.1, forward strand.
GTTGAGGGCAGCTTTAATCTGCTTCACCATTTGCACAGTGGAAGCTGTGCTTGGCCTACTGGGAAATTACTGGTATGTTCCTCATTCAAGTAAAGTGGACATTTCTTTTCCAGGAGTTGTGATCTTTGGGTTCGTATAACTTAGTTTAAATGATCTAAACTGGTGGCTTCCAACCTTTCTCATTCTGAGGGCACCTTGCAATCTCCCAGGAAAGGTACACGCACCGTATAGTGAACTCTCCTGACAATAGGTTTGGGTTTTTCTGAAGTCCACAGACTTCCCGGGAGTCACAGACTGAAGGGGGAAGATGACTCAGTGAAGGAACTAGGAGTGAGAAGGTAGCCTGGTGCTCAGCTCAGCCTGCAAGCAGCCTGCAGCACAGCTGGACATCCATCCGCATCCATCACACTCCCTCCAGGGAAATACCACATTTTCCCCATGACATCACCGCAAACTGCATCCCGGGGTGCATCAAACACAGCATAACCAGCCAGGCAAAAGAGGTGATTATCCCACCGTATTCAGCACTGGTGAGGCCTTGAATACTGTGTGCAGTTCTGGGCCCCACAGTTTAAGAAGGAGGTGAAGGTCCCTGAATAAGCCAAGAGCAGGGCAACAAAGCTGGTGAAAAGGGCTGGAAAGCACGTCCTGCGAGGAGCAGCTGGGGACTCTGGGCTCGTCTGGTTTGGAGAAGAGGAGGCTGAGGCGCAGCTTCGTCGCTCTCTACAGCTTCCTGAGGTGGGGGAGTGGAGAGGGAGGTGCTGAGCTCTTCTCCCTGGGATCCAGGGGTAGGACGCGTGGGAATGGTTCAAAGCTGCGCCAGGAGAGGTTTGGACTGGACATCAGGAAGCATTTCTGTACCGAGAGGGTGGTCAGACACTGGAACAGGCTTCCTAGAGAGGTGGTCGATGCCCCGGGCCTGTCAGTGTTTGGGAGGCATTTGGACAATGCCCTTAATAACACGCTTTAACTCTTGGTCAGCCCTGAAGTGGTCAGGCAGTTGGACTAGATGATCTCTGTAGGTTCCTTCCAACTGAAATTATTCTATTCTATCAGGCACCCGACATCTCAGTTTCTTTTTCTCTGTCCTGACAGTACCTGTTGGGCCATCTCTTCTGCTCTTCAGGTTTCCCCACAAAGGTGAGTGGGGGTTTTTAGGTTGCTTGTTTTATAGTCTGGGGTTTTTTTGTTTGTTTTGTTTGTTTGGTTGTTTTTTTTAAGTGGAGAGGAGTTGGGAGAAGGACAAAGCCAGAGTTAGGTGCCTGCTAGGATGCCATTGGCAGCCAGAGAGAATGGGGAACTAGAAGGGTGGGTTGAGGAGCAAGGCTGCCTACAGAAAAAAAGTTTGTACTGAGATGAGCTAAGAGAAGCCATAAAAACTGATGGCAAGCTGCCCTGTGCCCTGTCACACCCAGAGATCCTAATCTGCACAGTGCAGCACTATCTTAGCTGAGGGACACAGAGAGCTTCGAGCAGGTCCATTTACCTAGAGAAAAGGCTGGAAAGTGAGGAATTCCCAGGAATCAGTACTTGCTATTACATGCCAGAGTTGTACACACAGATTTGACAGACAAATGACAGGAATAAGGAATATTTGATGAAGAGACAGGTAGTGACAGCTGCAGAAGATATTGGGGGTTGGCAGAAGGGGAAAAGGGATGAGGAAGGCAGAAACGAATAGGTGACTGGGAAGTACTTGTGTAATTCATCTTGAAAGGATCTTCGTGAAAAACACAGCAAGAGGGGGACGGATGAGAAGGGCCACGGAAGAGGCACAAGCCTGCAAAAGCATGCCCACGCACGCTGCCTCACTGCCAGCAACCTTTGGCGCTTGGATGTCCCCGTGGCAGTCTGATGGATTTTCACTTACTATGGGGGAGAAAGGAAGAAGTCTCACAGTTCTTAGTCATCTTCTGTCAGGGGTATTGAGTTGATTATCAGCCCTTTAGCAACAGGAGTAGAAACACGAAGCCGCGGGCGTGGGGGTCTTTTGCCACATGTAGGGGCTTGTGATACACTTAAGCATCCCTGTCTCCCTGAAAGGTTACTGGGCATGTCTTGCCCAAAACAAGAAGTCGCTTCTAACCACACACATGCCCTAATGGGCATCGTTGCTCCTGAAGTCGCCCCACTGACTCTTTGCGGTGCCTAGCACTAGCTCCCTTCCCCAGAAGAAAGGCATTGGGACGCACATGTAAATCCCTGAGCACCAGGACGCTAGAGTGGGTACAACAGCACCTACACCATTAATAGTGTCCTGTCACCTGGGTGCTGGCCCTGGTGGCAGTGCTCACGGCTGTAAGAGGGCTATGTCACTCGCTAGCTAAGCAGGGCTTTGGGTAGTGCAAAGTTGAGAAGCAAGCAGCAAAATTTCACTTCAGACAGCCTCTCCGTCCAGCTAGAGGTACATGTGTATGGAAGGTACACCCATTAATGATTTCCACTCGAGCCCACCAGGCTGAGGAAGCACTGACTTCAGGACCGTGCCCAGAGAGCCACTCTCAGGGAATGCGGGATCCTCTGTCACACATTAAAAGTTCACGAGAGGGGCTGGCGTCATGATCCCAGCGTCACAGGAAAGGAACACGAAGCACCTTAGAGGTGACGCGACTTGCCCAAGGGAACAGAGGGGACCACAGTTGAGGCAGGTGGCTGTGAGGTCCATCGGTGGGACACTGGGTTGGGGGTGCAGAAGGCCAGCTTCTTACTCTGCCATGAGCATCGTGTGGCTCTGAGCCACTTGTTCCACCCCTCTTGACCCTCCTTCTTCCTCCCTTCCCTGCCCCTTCTCTTTTCCAAGCCTTTTGACCAAGGACTGACCCAGCTGTGTATGTGTGCGTACACACCAGTAGCCTGGGTCTCACTTGAGCCTTTTGGTTATTGTATAGTGTACAAATGTAACAGCCCTTATTTGGTTATTGTATAGCGTACAAATGTAATACCCTTATTTGGTTATTGTATATAGTGTACAAATATAACAGCCCGGAATTTCAGACTCACCGCCCTACAGTTTGACCAGGGTTGTGCTTTTGCAAAGACCAGTCCTGTATTCTGGGCCTATTTATAAAAAACCCTAATTTGTAGGCATGATACCTTGCAGAGGAAAGAGTATTAGCCAGAAAAATTCCCTTCCTCGAAAAGCCGTTTAAAACCAACCATGACCAACTTGCTCTCCGGGAACTGCTGAGGAGCCCAGGACACCTCAAAGGTGGTTTGCCTTTATCTGTGTCTAGCCAAGGAACAGATAAAAGTATTGTAAAGCAGTGATGGGATCATGCTAGAGCCTACAGAAAGGAAGAAGGACTTTTATTTGGAAAGACTGTTCAATAGTAGGTATGCCAATTAATAAATAAATGAAAAGAGGTGACATTCATGATGACATTTAAATGACTGAGGTGCCAACTGCTTGTTAAAATACCACATGGTCTGGAAGGAGGCAAACAAAGAAACAGGGCTTGAACAAGCAGTGAGTAATGGTGACCCAATCAATTTAACTATTGATAAAACACAGGTGAGGAAATGTTCAGGAGAAAAATCTCTGCAAATTATCAGCTAATGGATTAAATGCATCTGAGTGCGAGAGAGAAATTAACTGATCAATTCACTCAACAGCTGCTAATTATATGTGACAAGGCACACAGAACTCCAAAAGTATATGGAGCTCAGAGGAAAGAAGCACTGGTAGAAATATTTGAAAACTGCCTCTTGCCACTGTGGGGTAGGACACTTGCCCCAGTGAGAGAATGTCACTGTTGCTGATGAAAACTTAACTCTGCAAATGTTTGAAGTCTGTATTTCAAAAACATGGGAAGGGGGGTTCTTTCCCACTGCTTTGTAACAATTTGCAACATTAGGTATAAATATACGGTATCAAAATTAACGTGCCAATCTAAACAAAATTAAATGTAATGGTACAGTCAAAAGGAAACCTTTTTGCCTCACTGCAGTTAAACGTTTTGACATCAGTGAAATGAAACTATAAAGTTAAAATGATTTGTTGTGACACTCATCTGTCAAAAAAATTTGTTGCATCACCAAGTTCCTGCAAAACACTTTGACGCCAACAGAACTGATCTTCCAATAGGAAGCTATCTCACGTTTTCTGATCACTACTTTCCCAATTTTATTTTGACTCATCATTCACAGTAATACATTCCTGACCACTTCCATTTTGGCTTGCACCTTTTAGGAAATAGTCATAGAAATATCAGCTAGCTCTTCTCTCTCCTTTGGCTTAATCTTCTCACATATTGACCCTTTGGGACTCCTTCAAAGTCATGCCCTCAGAGAGTCAGCAGATTGTAGGAAATATAGAAAATCAATAAATAGTAATGATCAATTAATTGATCACCAGGGAAAATTTAGTACCAAAGTGTGATTTTTCCCTGAACCAGACCAGAACGGGAACCTCACTGGTGCAATTCTCACCCTGCACTGTAGCGCCAAGTTTGGAGTCCACTTTTGGAGCAAGGATAAGTGCTAAGCACAGATTTAACTTACTGCTTATACCAGCAATTAAATTATTAATTCAAAGGGGAAAACCAGTGTGGCTTCTAAACGAGATGAAACTTCCAAATCAGGTAGCTCAGGCCTGACATTATGACACAAGCAATGTCAATCCTGGAGATGATGAGACCTGAGCCAGGGCAGTCTTCCAGATTCATCACGCTAACTATATTTATTATCTGTTCTCAAGCCCCAACTCTATAACTTGTGAGGGTCCAGTATGTTCTATGCATGGCCTATGATGCTATTTTTAGACTGTTTTTAAAATTCATGGTTGAAAGGAATTCAGAGGATGCAATGTTTAATACAGTGCTTCATGAACTCCTGCTAGCAAATTTAATTCAATCTGTCTTGGGTTAGGAGCACTGTCACGGATTGGCAATTGCCTGAAGAGCCATAAACAAGGGATAATGACAAGGGGCATGTAAGAGCAAAGTTGTAAGCAGGTGTGTAAGTGAGGTGCTGTAGGAATCCATGTGAGGTCTGCTTTCACTTAACATCTTCATTAACAAGCCTGAAGAAGTAGCTTACTAATAAAAGTGGTGGATGATGCTCAACTGGGAGGAGCTGCAAACATCCATCAGGGCAGATGACCATACAGGGGTACAGAGGGATTAGGCACAGGGGCAGAAAGAAAAGAATGGAAGAAGTTAATTAGCTCTACTGGTGAAAAAAGTCAGCTCGTGGTTAGGAAAGATCATGAGGAGTGAAGAGATCACTTTTCAGACAGAATGGGTGTGCAACTTTGGATCAGATTTCTCAAAGCACTGAAGAATGTAAAACTGCGGGTTGTCTAAACTCAAGACAAGAGTAATGGTAAAGCAGCCTGGCACGCTATTAACTAGATGGCAATGTTATCTACGGCCCAATCTAGAATGCACCTGTACTGGGGATGGCACATCAGCCCATATCTATCTTCATAGGTGGATTAAAGTATATCAACTTAAATAATGCTTCAAGTATAATGCTTTCCTCATTTGAGGCCCAAGAAACCACACTGAAGAAGAGGAAAGGAGCACATTGAAATTCATGCATTCAATATGCTTAACAGCAATGCTGAAGAAGTAAAAGGTGACAGCAAACTCCCTAGGACCTAGACAAGTTACATGGCAGAAGAGTAAAATCTCAGACGAATTATGAAGGCACCATGTGGTGGAAGAATAGCTCTCCTTAGCGGCGCCAAGATTACATATTCAGTGGAACAAGTCATTCGGGTCTGCTGCAGCACCTCAAAGGTGCGGAAAAAAAGCAGGAGGGGCATTCCTCACCTTGCTAAATCTGAACATAAAAGAGGACAATACAGCAGCTCCTGCACAACATCTCACTTCAACACCAAGACCAGACTAGATCAACGCTTATTCCACTGTATTCCACAACATGCCCGAGAAGAGCTTGATGTTTAAGTCCCCAGCTAACCCAGCGCTGAAGTGTCCCCCCTGTGCTCCCAAAAACTTGGCCAGAATTGGCCCTCCTTACTGTAAATGCAGGAAGCCATGGGACTGCATTTGAAAGTGTTAACTGTTTCATGGTTGTGAATCCTTGCAATTTTGCATTCCCATTACAAGACTACAATACTTGAAAGACTAGCTCATCCCCTATGGCAGCTGTGTTCCCTTATATTTAGTAGTCGTATATTCAAAAAAATTTTAAGGGAAGACAAAACAGAATAAGCAATCCAAAGAGAATAACTTATCAGGAATAAAAAGAAGTAATTTTGTCTGTCCCTTCTTCCCATCATCTGTGGTCCATTTGTGCCTACTCCAACTCCTTAATTTAAGGTATTTAAAACTTAACTGGGCAAAAAGAAGCAGAAAATGTATGTACACTAAAAAATGTATGCTTATGTATGCTAAAAAATTCTGAATGGACAGGGGTGTCAAGGGACAGAGAAGACAAGGAAGTTATCAAAAATAGAATATTCTACTGATTACAGCAGTTCAGAGCCAGGCCCTGCCACTCATTTGCTCTTATTTTGGGCAATTTTCCATATGCCTCAGCTCACTGGGAGTAGCAACGCTTTTTTTTGTACCACTTCTTTTTTTATCTGGTCCATTTTAACTGTAGACTCTGCAGGGCAGAGGCTATCTCTCAGCCTTTGTTTGCAACTTTATAAGGACTTACTAGATCCTGCAGACAGTACACTAGTTTTAATTGGAATAAGCGAAATGAAATTCTGTTCCTTAGTCTGTACCATACAAATGCCAAATGTAAAGTTAGAAAAGAAGTCTATTTTTTAGTTAGCTAAGAGCTAAATAAGGAATCTGAAGTATTAGCTCACTTGCAAAGGTTTTAATTCTGCATGGTGTTCGTTGCAAAATGGCAAAATTAAATATTAAACCCTTGCTAAAAAAAAATTGCCACTGGGCTTCGGTAAAACATGGCAACTCAGCCTGAAATGTATTTTTTTCCCTCAGAAAATGATAAGCAGGGTGCTTAAAATAACATTTTTTGAGGTAGGTTAGTACAGTTTCCTTTTTAAAGGCGATGAGGTGAAGAAGGGAGAAGCAATGGGGCCCAGAGAATTTAAGGGGCTTGCTGAAAACCACAAAGGACCTGAGTGCTTTTGTCAGGAGGCCTCATATTTTCAATTTTGGACTTAGATCCCAGGGTCACAGGGTCTGAGAAGAAATACATTTTGCACATTAAAAGTGCGACGCTGTGAACCGAGTGCTCTAACGCACGCACGCACAGAATATCCAATAACAAATTCAGAACCTAACCCCAGGGGCTAGATTTCAGGTACACAGGCACTCCATGGGGCATCTGGCTGCCACAGGTGGACTGCTAGTTTTGATTCCTGAGGTTTCCTTCTCCTCTTTTTCAAGCTAGACTTCCAATTTAGCAGAACAGCTCTCCTCGTCCTGACAGGCAAACACGTATTGTCCCCGTTTCCATCGCCAGCTGAGGGTGGGAGGAGGAGAGAGAGGGTTCAGATGGCTTCCTGGACAAAGGAGGTTTGTAGCTACAGCCCGATGAACATCCGAGATAAGAGCAGCAACAGCAAATTGGCCCCAGTGGGAATGGCAGCAGCACTCTTTTCACCTAAAGGCAAGCCAGCAATTACGCTAGCGGTGCCCAGCGTCCGTCTGTCTGTTCCTGCCCTGCCCTCCCACCGCTACCCCCGTGCCCCCCATCCATGGACCGGGTGTGCTCAAGGCTACTGCTACGTTGTGCGCAGCTTGAAAAAAAAAATCTTCCTGTCCTTTCCTTCTCCTGCTCAGGTATCTGAAGCTGGAGGTCTGAGCCTTACCACGCTGGGCAACAAAATGGAGAGGGGGGTTTGGGGAGGGAGGAAGGAAAAAGCATGTACTGCTATGTGCGTGGTTCTGTTCCGCCTGGGTAGGCTCAGCCCACAGGAGAAGGCTGTCTCAGCCCTCAGTATCTCAGGGAATGCTCTCCTGTCTCCCCAGACCAGGAGCAGAGCCTTTGGAACTCCCACCCCGGAGGGCAGCGCCTGCCACCAATATTACAACCGCTCCAGAAGCATGTCGGATCCACTGTGCGTGGGCATGCAGGGGGCTGGAAGCACTGCGCTGGTCTCCAAAGCCAACAGGAGCATGGGCGTCTCTCCAGCCTAAGGAGTTCAGTTTGCCATCAGCCATGGGGAACTGGGAGGAAGAAAATGGGAAGGATGGTGTCATTCTGAAAGCCCAGCTTCCCTGTCCACAAATGACCTGGAGAACAGCAATGCGCGTTACCTGGCTTCCTAAGTTGCAGTGCAACCACCCAAGATCTCTGACAGCAAAACTACAGCAGAAGTAGCCGAGGACCACTCTCTCCCCTCCAGGCAGCAGGACTGCAGAGTCTGCTGACAGAGGGCTCTGAGATACTCAGGTCCCAGCATCAGCTCCAAGGCCGGCTGAGTGTCCGTAGTGTCTCCTCCTGGCACACAAGAAGTCAATAAAGAGATTCTCAAAATGCTCCGCATGCTGCGAACCTCCTCTCTGAGCTCCTCCTTTTGTCCCAGCTCCCTTCCTTATCCTGAGTCAGCATGGCTCATAGCACCCAGCTACAGGAAAAAGGCTTAATAGGCTAGCTGGACAAAATTAAAGGGGTGTTATTAATTTGACAGGTGCTGCTGCCTGGTGTCATGTCCCAGGTTTGTCCTATAGCTGTGCTGATTATTTTCTCTCCTTGGATCAGGGACATTTCATTTATTAGCACTGAACTTCCCCCTCACTGCCTGCAGCCACTGCTGCTCTGATCTCCCCAATTCACTTTGCAATTAAATTTTGTCCTCTTGTGAAACGACTATGCAGGAAAGGTCTTGTCATTTGTTTTGTTTGTTCTCCCCTGCCCCCACCCCCCAAAAAAAAACCCCAGACCAGTTCTACTTGGTCAAAACAGCCTCTGGAAATCCTAGCAGAACCCCAAACAGAGTAAAACTGGCTGGAAACAATAGTATATGAAAAGGAGTCTAAAAGCCATAGGTTTATGTACCTAAACTGCTCATCTCAACAGGGAAGAGGGAGCAGGGGCACAGGAGGCCACTAAGTCTTAGCTGTAGAGGTATAAATCTGACGTAACCATGGAGCTGATGGAGATTTACATGAAGGTGGCATGGAAGGAGACACAGGGGGTTTCGTGTTGGGAAAGCTTGTGAGCATCAAAATCGTCACATTCTTCCCTTTACCAACACTGGCAGTCAAACCAACTGAGGGGCAGGAAGACTGGAGAGCACGATTGCTACCATTTAAGTGATTTACTTTATTATCCCTGCTGCTAACGCCCTTCTCTTTTTTTCCCCAGGAATCACATTAACAACTATAAAACTGCAAATTTAAATGAACTCTGCTCAGGATCTGGTTTTGCTCCATAAAACTCCAGAAGTCACAAGGCTTTTTGTTTGTTTCTTCTCATCCCACTCCTCCTCTACGTACACATCCCCAGAAACCTTCATATTGGTAATAAATGACCCCTTTGCTGTTTTGGCTTGCGAAGCCTAATATTCACGCCTCCCTTCTCTTCCTCTTGTGCTCCCCAGAAATAAATACCATCTTCCCTTGAAGTACTCCTGCCAACCCTTTCATTCATTCCTAGGACTACCCACTAGCACGTATCGGTCTGACATTCCTGGTTTTGTGGGACTGGACAACCTCTCATAAGCTCTGGCTGTCTCACAATCTTTAATTAAATGCAAACACTTTTCTCTAGGCTTCCTTGGCATTCCCTAAGTCCCTGTTCCCTTTCCTATCGCTGAATATGTCAAAGGCTGGAGATAGCAGAAGTCACATTACCCTTCCCTAGGAATGAACACTTTTTTCCAGGACTGAGCTGGCCTGCATTAATGCCAGTTGCACCAGCTTTTTTATGACTTCATTACTGCTAGAGCCACTATAAAGCGTAGCATCGAAAGACCGGACCAGCCTTTTTAATTGCACAGAAGTACCGATCATTGTGCTTTTATGTGCTTGAGATGTTCTTTCTGATCCTCCACTTCCCCAAGCCAAGGATAGCTCCCCAGGCTAGGCAGAACAGAACGAGGAAAACCTGAGTAAAGCAGCTGGCATAAGTTGCCTCTCTCTGGAGATCTCCATGTGAAAACCACAAAGCACTTTGGGCTGTTTTAAGCATGACAGCTGGCTGAGCAGTAAAGGTCAATACAGGCAGGAAAAAAGGGAGGAGAGAGCTCAGCATGAAGGATTCACAGAGCATCACAGGATCTCTCTCCAGCACAGCAATCTGGCCATTCCCAAAAAGCAGGGGGTCAAACTCTGCTCCTACCCACAGCAGCATGAACAGAGTTAAGTTCCCTGACTGCTGCATATCGCAACACTAAATAAATGCATTTGGAGGTGAACCAAAGGAACAGTAAGGCACTGCTTTATGAACTGCTTGAGCGTTGTTGATCCCTGGACGAGGGAAGGTAAGAGAAAAAATCCAGGGTGTCTGACACCAGCTTCCTTGGAGAAGCTAAGGGCACCAAAGGGCTGAGATGTTTCTCAAACTGGGGGGTATCCCTAGGACACAAGGTTATGCGTCCTCCTGACTTGGGAGGGCACATGAGAAGCAGGTGCCTCCTAGAAGCCATAGAAGATGCTGCTGCTTCTTCAACTGACTGGGGCTGCTGGAGCTGAGTGTGGCCAACCATAGCGGAGGTTGAACCGAGTGAGGCGAGTTGCTGAAACCAAGCTCTCACGGGGAGCGAAGAGCAGCCTGGTCTGTGACATGGGGTGTTGGGACAGAAAGCAGGGCTGGATGAGCTCTCACTGGTGTGGGCAATTCTCAGCATTGCCACGGAGGTGCAGCTTTTTCCTCTCTCTTTCTCCCTCTCCCCGCAAAGGGCACCGACGGCTGCCTGCTATCCACCTCTCGCTGGTGGCAAGATAACGCAGCACCTCTCGGTCTGATGGCAGTGTGGCACATACCCATGGGGACTCGTGAGAACGTGTTAAATCTTTTCCAGCACAGCGTGCGATCCTGGGTACTTTCTCTATTACAAACCCATTGGAGGTTCAGTTTTGATTCGGTCATGGGAACTGAGCTGGGGCGTTTGGGAAGAGCCTGTTCTGGCTGCTGGGCTACGGTGGTGAGCAGTAGGATGCAGGATCCGACAGGTAGGATCTTGCAACCAGAAAAAGGAGGAGGATTTCAGCACCTTTGTGGCTGGACTTGTGAGTGGGGAATGGCAAAAGGTTGTAGTAGCTCTGAATAAAGAGAGACCTTCTGACAAAGGGGTGAATGGCATGGGGGGCATCTTTTTTGCTCTTGCACCCTGCCTAACTAACCTTCCAGCTTCCCTTCTCATCCCCACCTTGAGTTCACCTCCAATTTTCTCCCCTCAGCCTTTATAGCAAAGGGAGCACCGGGTTTCCCTCGGCTTTGAAGCAGAGCTGCACCAGATCGGAAGAAACACGGAGCCTTGGCACCGGGGGGGGCACCCCACCAGCCTTGCCACCAGGTCTGGGGGAAAAAATGACTGGGGTGCTCGGCACACGTCTGTGCTGCTGCTTCTGTTCTATGTCCTCTCTGCCAACAACTTCACTTCCCTCATTAACTATTCCCAACAGTCCCACTTTCTGTGTGCGTGCTTGTTTGGGTAATTCTTGTTTCCTCCCATTTAGCGCATAGGAAAAAGAGCATTAGCAACACTCTTGGTTTTAAATGAACCCTATTAATATTCGACTCTGCAAGGAACTGTGGGATAATTTTGATAAATGTGGCTGGGAAGCCTAGCTGACAGAACCAAGCGCAACACTAGCGTGTGTTCCCAGCCCATCGCTGCACACACAGAAGGGGGCAAGAGGTGGGCACAGCGTGGGGCTGGGGGTGAGCCAGGCAGGAGGGAGAGCAGAGGCAGGGGGGCTGCTGAACAGGAAAGATGCAGTGCTGTAGGACAGACTCCTCAAAAGACTGAGAGCAAAACAGGCTTAGTGAGATATGAATGGGGAGAGGAAAAGAAAAGCAAAATGCAGTTTGGAGAAAAGCAGGCTAGAGTGACTAGAGAAACATCATTTGAAACACAGACGCTTAACGGCGGAGGGGAGAGAGAGAAGGAGAAGCCAGCAAACCGTGATAGCAAAATGGAGTTAAAGGTGACAGCAGGTAGGAAATCAGACGCAAGCTTGCAGAGAAATGAAAAAGAGGTTTGAACAGGACCAAATGCACCTAGGCCACAGTTCAGCAAAGCACACAAATTATTTGAAGGCATTTCCTTTGGTCAATGTACTTGCACACTTGAAGTAAATGCTTCTGCGGTTCACTGATTGGCAACCTCATGCAGCACCATCTTACAAGAAACATACTGAAAAACTAGAGGTAGGAGCGAACAGAAATGCACTCGAGGGGTATCAGCAGCTGAGATGAAGAATTACCTGTGACAAAACTTTTCTGTAGACCCCTAAGCACTATTTGTTCTCAAAAAGTAGGTGCAGCTAAAGGAAAGGTGGCTGAAACTAGAAACGAATTCAGAAGGACTTCTGTGAAGGAGTTGTTAAGCATATGATTATTCCTGATGGTACATGCTTTTAGACAAATCTCCCAAAGGGAATCGCTGGAGTCCACTGTTTATTTCTACAGGTGACTGCAAGTCATGCGTTTCCACTTCATGCATGAGGTAAGTTCAGCCTGGAAAGAAACTGCTGGGCATCCTCATAAATGCAGTTTAGCCTTCAGGAGCACACAGCAGCAGCTGGGATATCCCACAGTCTTTGGAGCTGTGCAAGAATGCTACACTGCTACTGAACTGCCTTCAAATTAATACAAGTAGCTTCTTATTTTTTTGTTGGCTTTTTGTTTTTTTCTTTCACCAGATGCATTCCTTCAGTCCTGTGGAATTACAGATTTACGGCCAGAAGATTTAACTTTTATGGAAATTAGACTTTCCTGGCCAACTCTATGCATTATGGCTAGATCTGGTCTTCAAAGCTGTGGCCAGTGCCCAGGGTAGACCAATCCAGCAATAGCTACGAGGAAGATGGTCCAGATGGGACAGAGAATGCTGGGAAAGACCAATAGTCATTCCTACATACCTCGAAACCAATCTCTCTGAGCACCTCGGTATTTCACTTGCAAACAACATTGCTGATTTTGGGCCTGTGACTCTGAATTTCTTTGACAAGCAACATGCGAAACCTGTTTAATTAAAAACAAAGGTAAAAGGTCTATGGGGCATCCGTAACAATCTATCATGAGCTTTATTGCAAGGTCCTTGAAAAGAAGGACACAATAAAGCTACAAAGCAGCACGCCTCCCAGCAGCAGATCTTCTGTTGCCCAAGAAGTGTGGGAACTACATTTCAGGATTCATGTCCTCTGCTTCCCAACCCCTCCAAGAACCTTTCCTACACCGCCTGAGTCCCAGCCATGGTTTCAAGCACTTCTGAGCCAACACGTCTATGTGTGCCATAGCCTGTTTTGAACTCTCTGCAAGATGCCGCTCCACAAGTGGTTGATCCTGTAAAACTAATTTGCTTTTCCTGCGAAGCAGGCAAACACACGAAAAATGCCAGGATCGTTTAGCTGCCTCTGACGTGCCGGCTGTACCCATGCTGCGAGGTTCTGGAGAAGCGTGTACCTCTCCTTCCGGAGAGCAGCTGCTGTTCGCCTGCAGCTGGTGGAGCCAGCTCCATCTGGAGACCAGATCAGAACCCATTAAGCACAGAGGTAGACCGCTTGGAAGTGGAATTTGCGAGGCAGGGAGGCAGGCAAAGGCTTGGCTGCAAAATTTCACCTCTTGTAAAGAAAGGAAAGGGAAAAGGGAAAAAAAAAAAAAAAAAGCAACCCACACAGCCTATTGAGCAATTGTTCCTGCATAGCCTCTCCAGTCTAATTGATTTGGACACCACAGCTAATTTTCGCTCAGACATCTGTTAGCACACATTAGCGCATGTCATTAGACAGGGAAGCACAGATTAGATGGAGGGGCAGAGCTCAAAGGCCCTAGTTTGGGATGCTGCAACAAGCGAGAGGAAGGACGAGAGGGAGAAGATATTTGTGCATGGCTGGAATAGTTGGAAGGAGCCTGGAGTAAAGGGGAAGGATTTGGCTGGCTCAGAGCATTCCGACCAAAGAGTCACATATGTTCCACCCGCTTACCCATGCCACAAGCACGCCCCTTTCATTTACAGGCATACCACAAAGGTTCTCATCCTCAGAAGCACAGAGGCAATAAAGCCAGAGTTCCCATGAGGAACCCTAAAGTGTATTCTTCCATGTTCTTGCAGTTTGCAGCTGCTTTGGTTATGATTAGAGGTCTCAGAGATAAAGGAAAGGGACAAGAGAAAAAGAAAATGACCTTTCTCCCCTCACCTCACTCTAGCACTGTGTCAGATTGCTCTGGAAATATTCTATATTTAAAGCTTTACAGATATGATGAGTCTTTCCTCTAGAGAAGCAGAACTATATGAAAGGTACTGGCTGGGAGCATGGGACAGAAAGGAGATAGTAGGACATCAGCAAACCCAATAACCAACAGTCACGACCTTCCTCAGGGCTGTTTTGCAGCCTGTGAGTGGCTGCAGTTCATTCTTACCACCCCTGACACTAACAGGTCAGGGAGTTGATAATTTCAGCCTGGCTAGGACTGGGTGCACACCAGAACCACCACCCGACACAGCCTAATTTGTCTGCTCGTGAGAAAACATCTATTCCTCCTCCTACCCAACCATTTCTTTTTCAGGAACAATGTAAACCCTCTGCCTTCTGGCACCGCAGCAAGATGGAGGCATGCGCTCAAATCCAAATCCAGCCTGCCTAAGCAGTTCCCCAGCTGAAATCCCACAACACAATGTTCCCGTCAGGAGTGGCTGCCGCCGCAGTCAGCACGGGTTCTGCAGCCTACGAGGTGCTGCGACTCTGCTGGCAGCATGCCGTGGCTACACCAGGGCTCTACGTAATTTGGAAAGGAGTTATTTGGAGTTATATCTGTCCACGTACGGGGAAGCAAAGGTAAAGATGAAGCGCGTAACAAAGTTTCTCTGAGCACATTTCTGGTTTCCCGCAGCTTTCCCATGAAAGGTGGAGTTACTGTATTGATTTGCTGATGTCTGAAAAAGGGTTGAGCTCATTCTTTTGTGTTTTTGCTCCATGAAGGTAATAAAAGAGCCTTTCTTTCCTTTTGGGTCATACTTTGCAGAAAACACATGGGAGCTCTAATAGCCTTGAGGCTTTTACTCCTCCACCAATTGTGGTGGAAATTAGCCAACAGGCTTTTGAGTTCAGAGGACTGACAGTCACCATGACCATGCAATATTAATTTCCTTTGAAACAACAGGCCAAAAGTTGATGAAACGGCCTTGTTTTGCTCTAACAGACTGCTTGGGAAGGAGGGAGAGTCAGGATTTGTCAGCTGAAACTCCATTGCTGGAGCGAAGAGGTCAACATCTATTATAGGGATGATGGAGATGAAGATAAGTCTGTCAGTCACAGGGTGAAAAATGAAGCCCCACCTCCCATCAAGTGTACAGCACCTCTGCTTGGTCACAGTGAGTCTCATCCTCCATTCCCTTGCACTGTTTTTGCTTTGGCGTAGCTCAGCTGACTTTAGCAGAGTTGCTCCCACACCTTCCCAGGGATCGTGCTCTGCCCGACTTCAGCAGGCATGTCACTTCCAATTTAGAGAAGGACTGACGCATAAACATCTGCACAGCCCTCTGCAAAACCACCCCTCTCGTACAAGCATCTGCCAGCTGAGAAACTCCAGCTCACTAGCAAAGCACTGACCAGGGTGGTGGCAAGAGGGGAAAATAAAAGCCAATATCCCCACCCCAAAGGGGTGACTCCCTGGAAAATACCAGGCAAACGGCTCTCAGGCCAGCAGACTGCTGCAAAAGCATCCTGGGTTTGATTCCTTGATGAGACAGAAAGCACATGGGAAGAGCTGAACGTGGAATCGTAAAAATAAGCAATTAGCCAGTGACCCACTCAGATCTGCTTTGCTTGCCCAGCAGCTGTGCAACACACGCAGATATCTGCACCATCAGGGGGAAGTGCTGGGCTGGCACCTTGCAGAACTGCCCTTCTTTTTGCTTGTAGACCCCTTTTTGGGCATAGCTGTCAGGTTTTAGTTGCGGAGGGAGGGGCACAGGGTGCCCCGTGTGAAAGACGTCAGGGGCTGACCCGTACTGGTCCCAGTCGGTCCCGTTGGCTCTGCAACAGCCAGCACTGACCCACTGCACTCCAACGCCACGGCCGGTCAGAGGGGTCCCAGTCCCACCACCCCAGCGGGGGTAGGGGAGGGTGGCACCACTGAGGCAGGGGGCTCCGGAGGGGACAGGTGGGGAAACGTGAGAAGAGAAACAAGAGGAGACACGGGAGGAGGCACGAGGATGCACAAAAGGAGACACAGGAGGGGACGGAGAAGCAGATACAGGAGGATGGATGTGGAAGGGGACGGTTGCTGGGGACAGGGCTGGGAACGGCTCTTGGGGGAAGGCATGCTGTGCTGGGGGTACCTCGGAGGGACTCTGGTTGTGGAGGGGGACACACGGGAGCAGGGACACCCCCAAAGGGACGGCAGCCCATGGAGGACCCAGGCTGGAGCACCAAAAGAGTAAGAAGGAAGGACCAGGGGAAGAAAAGAGTAAGAAACCAGGAGCAGCAGCAAGAAACCATCGTGCACCGAGCCAATTTCTTGCGCTGCCTGTCGTCTCATCCAAGGGACTGGCAGGGACTGAGCATAACGTGGTCAAAACAGGGAGAGAGGGGACTCGGGGCAGGGAGAAGTGTCGGAGTGAGGCTGAGCCTGGGGAAGCAGTTGGAAAGGGGTTTCACTTGGTTGTTTCACTGTTTCTCATCCTCGTTTCCCAATAGCCAAACAAGTAATTACAAGTTTGTGTTAATGAGCAGTAAATTAAGTGAATTTCCTGAGTTTAGACAGTTTTGCCCACACCAACCCCCCAGGCTGGTCTCCAAGAGCAGTCGGTACTGACAAAAAGAAGCTTTCTGCGGCTGCTCGAAGAACAGTAAGGTGAGGAAAAGTCTGGGGTTTGTTCCTCCACCTTATGTTATCTACTTGGACACCACGGCTACCAAAGTCTATGAAATCCATCATGAAAGGGAACGGAAAAGGGGGTTTGTTTCAGTCTGTGCCACGGGCAGTGTTAATTCTGTGTGTCTTCCCACAGCCTGACTGCATGGGCTTCATTATCAGTGTGTATCAAGGACCTCAAAGCACGCTGAAAACATCATCTGTTCAAGCCCTCTAATTCCTGCACTGGTGAAACACCTAATTATCATCCTAAATATACCCAGGGAGAAATTGAGGCATTAATGAGGTAGGGTGGGGGAAGTGACTGACTTACCATGGGCAACATGAATGACTGACACACCAGAAAGGCTACCCAGCAGCAACCCCCCCGGGCTTGTACTCCAGCAGAAAGGGGCGGTGGGTGGGCAGGGGGAGAGATGGACAACGGGAAAAGAGGGAAGGAAAAGGAAGAAATAAGTGCAAGACAGAGAAGGAGAGAGCACACAGAGTGAGGAAAGCTGTCAGTGGAAAAAAGGGCTGTTTCAGTGCATGCCAAGCAAGAAATGGAAGTGACAGCCTGAGCTGCAGAGCGAAAATGCCCCAAACTAAATGGGAAATAGCCAGAGTGGCCTACCGTGACTTCCACAGTAGAAAACACTTTGTATTTCGGATGCCTGTAAAGGAGGCAGGAATCCCTCTGACATTTGCATGCCTCAGGGCTTCCCTGAAGGGCACGTTTCCATTGGCAAGGAGAGCCGTTTGGGACAGTTGGATAAGATGCTGTGAACAAGGCTTGCAGCATTTAACCTCCATTAGGAAGTAACGATTTACTCACTTGCTACCAGTTACCAGGCGCCAGGGCTCAATTACACGGGAGACTTTAAAGGAAGGAGCGTCCATACATTATCACAGCAAACAAGTCAGTGTGACTTCGTTCAAGGGTATCATCCACCCTGGAACCTATTTCACATCTCGTTGGCTAGCTGAGTGAGAACTGATTGCACATGCTCCCTTGTTTCTCTGTCTGGGTGTACGGTGGAGGAAGACCCCAATTCATTAAAGGAAACAGAGCGAGGTAAAGAGCTGAGCCTCTCCTTGTTAACCTCCTCCGGAAAAGCAGATTCCTGCATAGCCAGGAGTCTCCTGGGGAGCGTTTGCATCAGCAGGAGAGGGAAAAGCACGTCACTTTTCCCCAGTCTCTCCAGCATTACGGCACAGCAGTGACATCACAGGATCTCTTATGTAATCTCCCTGCTGCTTAATTAAACTCAGTGAAATGCAGAGGTTTCCTCCACTGACCTGCTGCACTCAAGGGGATTCTTCTGCCTCTTGCCCCCGCACCCTCCCCATGACAGGGACTCTGGCTGGGTCTTCCGAGTGCACAAAGCAGACTAGCCTCCCACATCTTCTTTAGCTACACCGTCACACAGCTTCTCCTTCCCTGTCTCCACCACCCAAGTAACAGCCTTAGTACCACCAGCACCGCTTCCTTGGGACATTCCTCCAATGTGATTCTCTCTGGAGATAAAAGATAGGATGGGTCAAGAACAAGAGGGTGGAATTTAGGCTGAAATCAGGAGGAGATTGGCCATCAGAACCCTTGGTTTCTGCTACAGCCTTCCAGTTAGGGCAGAAAACCCCATCTGCTTGTGCACTGGAGCTCTGTATATTCATTACAGTTGCCTGTGATAACACGGGATCGCTTCTGAGAACCTGCAAGGCCCATACCCTGAGTCTACAAGCCTTCTGCACGCAGCCTTACAATTAAAGAGTTGAGGCTCAGAGAAAACACCCCCAAAGCTACTTGGGAGGCCTGATGCCCAGCTGCCTTGTACCAGGAGCGGCCACTGCAGATCCCCGCTGAGTATTTTAGCAGGAAAGAGCGCTGCCTCTTTGCCAGCTGCCCGTCACACACATTTTGTTTGCTCTGCTCCTGTAATACTCCCTCAGTGATGAGGCGAAGCTTGCCCACAGCTGGCATAGTGGGACGAGCCAGGGATGGCCCAGCTGCCAGAGGAGCCCTACCTCACCTTCACACTCGACGAGAAGGCAGTGCCAGGTAAGAGGAAGGTAATGGCAGCTGGGAGCCAGCTGTGTGTGCTGCTCTCCTGGCCAGCCTGGGTTGCTCTTCTCCAAATCCCACAGCTCACAGCAGGCGGCGTGCAGCCATTATGAGACACGTTATATTGTGATGCCTCCAGGCACAGAAACTCTGCCAACAACTAGCTACTTGCGCTGGAGGAACAGGGAGAAGGCAACTTTTTTCCTTTTCTTTTTTTTTTTCCCCCTTGTGGATGAGGTGCAACCTATTTTTTTAACCTATTTAAAGGCTTTGAATCTGCTGTCTGTCACGGTATTTGACTATCTTCCACAAGAGTCAACAGTAACGTGGAAGTCCCCAACGGTCTTCTTGGGGCACTAGACGGAGCAAGGCAAGCCTAACACAAGGAGAGATTTAATTCCTTCTTTTCTTTGCGTTGGTTGTCAGTCTGCAATGGTTATGAGAGCAAACCCAAATACGTGTGTGCCCTTTGCACCCCAAACAAGGAAGAAGTCAAGCCTCTCAGGCAGTCCAGCTCCAAAGAATTAGGGAACAGGACCGGGAGTGTCGTATTGTCAAACCTCAGAAGATCTGGCCTTACCAGACCAAATCTCCTAGGGATGGGGAAACATGCTATAGTAGCTGCTCAGGGAAGCTATCTTCCCGATTGTTCCTGAGACTTACTGCCGACACTATACTACCGTAAGTAGGGAGCTCCAGTTAAGGGTTTGGCTGAACGTTTGAGATGCATCTCCTTCTTTTGAACTGCTCTGTTGGCTCAAGCAAGGGGATCCTTCTTCTTATCTATAAAGCCCAAACCCTTTTAAACTCAAAAGACAGAATTACAGTCCTAATTTCCACCCTGGCCTTCAGTAATGTCATGGTCAAACATTGAGTCAAGTTCCAACAGTACGCTACACTCCCTTCCCTGTTGTGAATGTGCAGTGGGAGAGTTGAGAAACCCTTGGGGACTGACAGCAAGACAGAGGAAAATGCTTCTAAGAATTCCTAATAATACATGATGCAAGCTGCACCTCTATACAAGGTTCCCTCTGATGTATAAACCAGAACAGATGTTTTTAATGTTGAGCCAAAGAAGGACTGGGAGGCCTACAAGCACCTCGTTAGTGATAGGCTGTGATGAGGAAGAAGCTGTTTTGTCTCAGGTTATTGGGAACCTTTAATGCTGATCCAGTTCTCCTCCCGCTTACACAAACATCACCTTATTTGCCATCCTAGGGACAGTCAGAATCAGGCTGTCGGTAGAGGCGTAAACTCAATTTTCTTAAGAAAACAAACTGGAGTATAACTTATACATCAATTTTAAGCTGGTAAGGGTGGTAGTCGTAATTCACCTCAGTTAATTTACTCTCCCAAAATAAGACGTTTAACGTTAAGTGCATTTTTTAACCTAACCCTACAGTCAATGAAGAGAGAGGGAGAGCTTTTGAGAGGTCCATTCATTCCAAGCATTTCCAAGAATACCTTAGGTTAGATACCTATTAGAAGGACACAGTTCAGTGAGGTAAGTCCCACCCAAAATTTGCAGAGTCCCATAGGATCTGAATAGGGTGGATAAAGCCAGGTGCTGGTATCACAATTCATCAACAGGCCCAGACATGGTGCGATGGTGAACCAGATCCAGGGTCCACGCAGGGAGACAAGGCCAGAGACAAGGCTAGACATAAGCTACCTACCACAGAGGTCCAAGGTCCATCCAAGAGATGGTACCAGAGACACAGCTGGAGACAGGTACACCTAACACGCAGATCCAGGCCTGAGCTTACATGGAGCCTCAGGTCAGAAGGTAGATGGATACGCCTGGGGAGACTGGTCAAGGTCTAATTAGTGCACTCGGGGCCCCGGCAGACAATGCATTTCCTGAAGGAGTAAAAGTCCTTCCTCCCCTTCCAGTAGGGAGGAAGATGATGGAGCTGTCCAGAAAACTAACTGGGGCACATGACATCTCCAACACTAACCCAGCACCAACTTCTGTGTTAATAAAAATATCCAGTGGGGATGTATTTAGTTATACTAATATCTCTCCCCACTAAAAGTAGAGTCACCGCGAGCATTTTATATGCAGAATGACTAATTGGAATAAGCTGTGCAATTTTCAGCTTAAACCAGCTGCTTTATGCTCAACATCCGCCCAACATCTAATGACACAGTTTACATTTTCATTGAGGATTCAGCATCCGGGCGAAAAAGAGAAAGCTTTACGAGTCTTCACTCTAAGTCAATTAGAATTTAAATGTAGGTCGAATGCCAGGGAGAAGAATGGGACCTGCAGCAATTCAGATCTCAGATGTTCACGTACTCTAGAGACAGAAGAATCATTTGCACACTTATTCTATCTGCCAGAGCTGGGGGCATTTGGAAAGGCAGGTTTGTTCTCTGCCGCATATCTAATAGCGTTTTGGCCAACTAGTCTTTAAAGTTTCTGGGAAATGACTCTTCTACCTTTGCCCTTGGGAGGCTATTTCACAGCTGAATACATCCCATTCCTGATCTGCCCTTGTTAGTCCTAGCTATGACCTCCACAGAGAAGTACACACCTTCTTTAAATACTTGGTGAGTCTGATAGTTGTTTGCAGGGTGTTTTTGCACCTCGATCCAATCCAGCACACCCCAGCACTAGCCTGGAATATCATCAGGAGCAACTTCTGCGAAGTCAGTGAAGTTGCATTGATATAAACCACCTCTCAAATACTACGCCTTCCACTGAATTATCATTTAACCAGGATTTGCAGATCTCCGCCTTTTAAATTTTAGCATATTTGTGCTTGTAGCTTGCTACAATTCTACTTGTATTGATCGATGTCGCTGGAGAACAGAGAGGAGGAAGCCACGGAAGAAAGAAGGGCCAGGACGCAATCACTGGCGTGACGAGGTTCCTGGGGAGGCCTGGCAAGCCACACGGATATTGCTCACTTCATTTCGATACTTCTGTACACTAGCATGGACACACGCGTGCACACACATATGTCATCCACTACCAAAAGTATCGCTTCCAGTCTAAACGGCTTTCTTTTTTTTTTCCCCTCTCCACTCCCTCTGCTGCTCATTAAAACTCAGCTCTCCTACCTACAATGGTGAAGAGTCAGCAGGCTGCCCAGGTAGCATTAGCTAATGGGAACTGACAGCCTGCCACCATTTTCCAAAGGCTTATGTTTTTGATATCTGCCTGTCTTCCAGCCTGACTAATTCTATGGAAGACTTTTATCCCAGGAAGACTGACCTCAGGCAGGAGACATTTTGTGTCACCGAACAAGTGAAATGAAGACACGATGGGGATGGCAAGAACTCACTTGCAGCAAAAGGGAAGGAGAAGAAAACTGATGTATGACAAGAATACCTGCTTCACCACGGCAGGCAACTCGGTGATTGGTCCTCTAATGAACAAATTCACTGAAGACTCTGAACTGTGGCATGCTTTGAGACCCTGTAAGAGGCAACCTTAATTGATGATAAACTAAAATACCAGTCAAGTTATGAGAAGCATTCTCCCACTGATTTACAACACTCTGGATCCAATTAAAGAGTTCCTCCTTCCCGCTGCCAGCTAGTGCCTCATGAGGTTTGTAGGCTGCCTCGCAATGACTTACGGGGACACAGCCTGGAATACCTCTGTACTTGGGTTTTGGCACAGGCATTTTTACTACAATTTATTGCAGAGATGCGGAAGTAAAAAAATGTAAAAATGTTCACAGCATGGATACCTGTTCGTACTTACAGAAAGTAAACAATGCTGTTAGTGCGTATGCCTGCTGGGGTGCTGTGTCCCACAGGAGCTTTAGTCTGGAGGACTAGCTATCCTCTTTATTTCCCAAGCTCAACATCCCTGGCTGAACTATGTTCCTCAAGATCCACTTCAACCTCCTCTCCAAGTGAATGGCAGATCCATCCCAAGAATCACAATGTCTTCCCATTCAAGGCTTCTGAGGCTGCCATAAAAAGAAAAAGCTATTCATCCAAAAAAACCTACATTCCTTCTCTCCCTGCATGGTGTCAAGTGTGCCCCAGTTATGCCTTTCAAAAAAATCAGGTCACTCTGCTGTTAGGTCTATAGTACTGGGTTGGAAAGCTCCTGGGAAGGCATGACCGTACAACTCCTAAGAGCTCAGGACAGCTCTTTCTGTCAGTGGTCTGAGCTTCCCCTTCCAGAACAGGCCAATAGGTGAGTGTACCAGACCAAGGAGGAACAGAAACTACAAAAAACTAGGAGGATTAGCATCCACGACAATTTCCTATTTCGTGTGTTCCCTTCTGTCAGGCACCATGGGTGCATTTTGCCTCTGAGTCCCCTCTAGATCCTAAAGAAGCCTTCACACACCTAAAGCTTATGTGTAGCCAAGCAACTGCCCCTTGTGCGGAGCTCCAGATCAAAAATATCAACGAGGATGGATACAAGGCTTTCATCTCCCCCGACTTCTCCGCAGACAGATGAACGCTATCGCCACTTCCCTCCCACCTACCTGAATGTGCCTGCATTGTACTTAACCCGTCTGTTAAGAGAGAGAAGGATCTCTACATCAGTTATTCTGCTTTCGCCTATCTGTTGGATTTACTGCATTCCCGAGGAGACGTGATGCCTCCTAGATGAGCTTCTGGCAGATACATACAAGACGTTTACCCTTACAGATCCTTTCCCTCAGGCTGGGTGGCACAGTCAGCAGTCTCAGTTTGCCCTCATTAGCAGCTACTGTGCAGTAGAAACCGTCTGAGTTTGCAACCTTTCATCAAGATTAGGTGTTCACTACTTCATTAGTAGGCCAGCAGACACATAGCAACATATATGGTGCATCAAAAGCTGGAATTTGCTTCCTTAAAGAGGGCTATCACTCAGAACGGGCTGTAACGATCTTTGAAGAGGCCAAGTGCCCTGTAGCAGCGACGAATAAGGAATAACCAAGTGGTTGGGTAGAGCTGCAAAGCTGCAATTCAAATTCATGCAATGCTGAGGGAGGCCTATCTCTGGGACAGTGGTTTAAGCTCATCTTCAGATAGGGGAATTGGGGCTAGAGTAGAAGAGAAATTGTATTTTTTGTATATTACCCAACACTGTTCACTCATCCCTGCAATCATCCAACATGCCCTAATTGCTTCAGTATGTCCCTGCAAAACAGAAACTGAGAGTGACTTGGTAAGAGACATACAAAGACACAGATCTAAGATGTACACAGAAGCAGTCGTCCAATATCGATGACCAGCTGTCACAGGCAGCAAAAACCTCCTGGCAGTTGGCACCGGTGAATTTTCAAATACCCGTTGGTCACTGCTACCCCATTAATCGTGGGCACTTTGCCCAGTCTACATTCCTGAACAGCTTTTTTCTTTCTCTCCCCCCTCTCTCTTCCTCACAGACTTCTAACACAGTTAATAAAAAATTTATCAGGGCAATGAAATAAACAGCAATTTGATTTGATCTGGGAGCCAAAGAGAGAAGAGTTTCTGCTGTTCAGGTGCAGACTCGGGAGTTTCTGCAACTGCTGGCAGGAACGTGCCCACAAAACCAATAGGATTAGAAAAATGGAGATGTAGGGGGTTTGGGGGTTTTTTAGGGGGTTTGTTCGTTGGTTGGTTGGTTGGTTTGTTTTAAGGGACTGGAAAGGGCTGGCAGGGACACTAGTCAGCAGCGTGCTCCTGAACCCCAGGAAGAAGAGGGTAACACTGTGAAATCCATAAGGAATGATGGACTTTGCAGCACCAGAGATGGAAACAAGCATGGCAGCACCCAGCACTGATACGCGATGGTCGCTGCAGCTCCCAAGAACTGCAGATGCAAATGACTAAATAACTGGAGTTTCTTTTTGAAATTTTATATAGCTCTCCCTTCAGGGAGAAGAAAGAAGAGAGGAAGAAGCACTTGGGTCTAACACTAGTGATGTCTCAAAGGAGTACAAGGACTAGAGAGACAGGGGCAGCATGAAATCCAGGACAAAAATGGAGTACCCTGGAATAGTTTGGGCTAGAACAGCATTACTCATCTAGTGAAAAATCTAGGCTGTGCCTCAGGGCTTTGCTGGGCTGGTGGCTCTGGCAGCGGTAAGTGCAGAAATCTCTTCAGGGGAGTCCCTTACCCTGTGGCTCAGTGGGAAATGGCAGGCAAGAGTATCCAGGCAAGGAGATGGCAACCTTCCACTGGGAGAGCTTGCACGAATTTATGTCAGGCTTAAAGCAAGAGATATGGAAGCGAATGCAGCTGGCCATTGCGAGGACGCGTAAATTTATCAGGGCTTATAACCAAAAGTGTTATCCAGTATAGAACTGATTACACACTAAAAGAAAAGGTATTGTTATACTATTTAAAGTCACACAGTCCAGCTTATGGCAAGAGGAAGAGTCAAGGCCAGTCAATGCTGCCGAGAAGACAGTATTAGATTGTGGGTAATGCCGGAGTCTCTAGAACTAGTCTCTTAACACAGTTTATTCTTTCCTGCATAGACATACAAGGTGGGTTCACGTCACCAAATTCTAGACATTGAAAAGTTTGCTGTGTAAATCTGAGGTAGTCATTCACATTCCTCCTGTAGTCCAAACAGAGAAACAGGGACTTCCAGAGGATGATCCATCACATTATCTCAAGGCAGACAGCAGAAAGAGTAAGATGCCAACTTCTCCCAACAGACTACAGATGCGGGCCAGACGACTAGCTTAGATTTGTGCTACGAACACTTAGGTGTCTAAGATTAAGTGTGATGAATCTCACCTGTAGTATACGACTTCTGTTTGCATGACTAAGTGTCCGTACAGACAAGAGATGCAACACCTTAAGAGAGTTACACTTAAAAGACTAAGTGACAGAGATGTATATCTCTGGACTTGGATTTTAGTCCTGCCTCTGATAGGACACCTGTGCAATTTATCTAGCAGAACCATGTACACACCCTAGATTCATTAAATTGTGGTGAACCTTTTATGACCTTGGATGGCTACGTCTCTACTGTCAATGTGGTTCGTTCTCTTTTGCTCCGGAGAGCAAACCACAGTCTCTCAGTTTTGCTCCAGTCCTTTGGACAGCCGTGCACACAAACGTGAGATCAGTCCCAGGCTCTTTCCTGGAATGAACTAGTGCATCCCCTCTCAGAGGAGGAGCAGGCACAGCTGACACGGACAGCCCGCTCCAGACACGCAGACAATGCCAAGTTCGGCTTCCTCGACCTGCGAAAGTCCGCCAACACCAACACCACAGGCCCTGGGCTTTCAAATTCCTCCATGCGCTCTTGTGCCATGTAACACACACTCTTGGCATTGAGTTATAAAAACACCAGTCTGCCAGACTGTGTCCCAGCCTTCTCATTATTCCAGGCACTTTTAACCAGAAAACATAAACTAATCAACCAAAAAAGAAGCATGTCTCAGGGCCACAGGGGCACCACAGGGAGCATGGAGGAGACCAGGCCCTCCGTCAGTGCCCAAGGCAGCGTGGACATGATCTATCCATTCCAAAAGGTAGTACCGTCAACTAGCACGAACACAAGCCAGTCTATGCCATCTGGCCTGGAGTCCAGGGCTTTCTCTGATACTGTCCACAGAGGGAGTATATGTGTAACCACGGTGTCAACCTCAATTGCAAAGATGGTCCACAGGCTTTGCACAGCTCTAAATATTCCCCTGGAAGACGGTCATGCCACGAATTTTGTGAAACATATTCACAATAGTTAAAACACAGTAGGAGAAGCAGTTGCTGGCACCCTGTTAACGCTAACATGTTAAAGAGGGGTGGTCTCCTTATGAACTTCTGTTCTTAACCTCTCTCCTGTAGGCCAACAACTGGATTAATCTTTCAGGTAAAATCATGAATTGGGAGCTCTATGCATTCATAATCCCCAAGATCATCGCTGGATTTGTACAGTCAAGGTCATAAGGCTTCTACCTTGCAAAGTCTGTTCTGTGATTATTTGGGGAGATTTATCCTACTTCTCTGCAAAGAACTTTTTTTTTTTTTTTTTGCATTCAAAACAGGAACATACCCAAAGGTCACATTCCCATCAGTCTAACGAGGGGATGATCATTTTGAAGAGACTCTCCAGACTACAGCTGCTGCTGCGGCACCTGCATGAGGGCCATGTGGAATTCAGGTTTAGGATCTTGCTTCTTGGCTTGTCTTTGCTCTGTGTGTTTTACTTTGCCCGCACATTCAAAGGGAGTGTCTCCTTACCTTATTAAAGGCAAACGGCTTTTCTTGTAATGCTTACAGAGAAGACTCAGAAAGAAATAAAGAAGATAATAGGCTGCCAGAGGCCCAGTTTATGCACCCCAAAAGTAATGAGTCATTCCAATTAAATTATTTGCCATAAATTAAAACTTATCACCAAAATCCAATTCTCATTTCATTAAAGAGGACTTCCCTAGTTATCTTTTTCTTTTTTTTTCCCACAGATTTTTTTTTTAGAGGTAACCTTCATGGAATGGGAAGAAAAAATGTAGTTGTAGTCTACTTTTCTGTTTAAGGAGCCATAAAAGTTTTATTTTTTAAGAGCTGTTCCTCATTCTTATATGTGTCTACATAACAAATGCAGATGTTCCTAGAAGATTCTATGGAAGACCAGAGAAGTACAAGCTCATGCCATCAAATAGACGGTGTAAGGGAAATCTGACACATGAAGAAGGAGGGAATTTTAAAAGTAGCGTTGCCCAAGCCTCAGCAGCCTCAGCCTTTTGATACCAGGACCGAGAAAGCTCACAACCTCCATCTGGGGATCTCCAAAGGGTCTTTCAGAAAAAGGCAGGCAGACAAACGATGGTACTCCCAATGGGTCTTTGAGAAACAAGCTGATCTTTTTATCATAATCTCAGACTTTCACACACCACTACGAGTTCTGAAGCAGGGCTCGGTTCCCTCTACCACAGGTCTGCCCGCTGACAGCCTGAGCTGTGACAGGCAGAGATCCAGCGCCGCCGATGAGAGCAGCCACGTGCTCCCGCTCCCTCCGACTGCCCACGCCAACCTTTGTTGCCTTCCCAGGAACAACCTTTCTCCTGTTTTCTGTTGGAGATTAACACTTTTTAACCTAATACTTGGTTTTTTTAAAAGACATTTTCAAAAGCTGTGGTTGGATTTTGAGAAAGTGCTCCCTGTCTGAATACTCCGTAAATGGAAGCCATATGTCTAAGTATCTGTTTCTTTTTTGTCTATTTTGTTGTGTGCACATTTGGCAAGTTATTTTTTCCCCTTAACTATCACATCTCAGGCTTTATTAAACCAAGCTGCTATTCTGTTATTTTGGAGGGTTTTTTTCCCAAGCAACTGACTACTGACATTTTAGCAGCTATGCAGGAAATGTGATATTAAGTCATTATTTTCTCAGAATGTTTCTTCACTTTCTGGTGAGTACGGAGCTGCTACTCGGGTAGCAATTCCAATGTTTCTAAAGATAAAAAGAAGAGCTGGAGCTCTGAAAAAAACATCAAAATCCAAACCCTGAAAACCTATTACTTAATGCAATTTATCATTCATTGTTCTTGCGGAAAGCAGCCGGAGGCTTATCCCACAAGACGTAGCATGCATACACACCAAAAAGACAGACTACGCATCCGTTCAGGAGTGATGAGGGCCAGCAACTGGATAGAGACAAATGGTGGGAGCACACGGTTACCACCGGTCGGCTGGGCTCAATACGCACCATGCAGACATAAGGATGCGGTATGAAGGCACAGCACAGACACCATGCCTACCTGCTTTCCTTGCTCTTCAAATCCTCAAGCGACTTTTAAAAGTGACTTGAAATGAAAAGTGACTTGAAAGTGACGTACTACCTCCCTGTTCCCTGCCCCGAAATGCCAATTTCCTCCTTTCTGTAATTAATTCATATTAAATAGTGAAATGGAAAGCTCTTAAAGTAGGAAATAAATTTGCTTTTTTCTACAAGTCTTGATGTTGTTTTTGAACTGCTGGCTCAATTTAGGTTGATTTTACAATCTGTTTCTAGCCAATTCCAATTTCAGATGAAATCTTGGCTCCAATGAAGCAAAATTCCCTTTAATTTCAGTGGAATCAAGATTTTGATCCAGGTTCTCATCCACTAACACAAAGCTGCGATGAGTGTAGACAGTAACACAGCAGCCAAAAACACAGAACATGAGCTGGTGGACCCCAGGAATCTGGAATTTCATCCCATATGGAGTTTTGAGCATGGCAGATTTGCAGTATCGACTCCACTGGCACCAGTGAAACAAGAAAAACAGACAAAAGGAACACACTGTTCCACGAATGCTGGAATTAGCAAGGCCTGGCTTACCGCAGCTACGTGTCCTAGGTCCTGATGCCTCATACCTCGGAAAACCTTCAAAGCTCTTGACCAGTTTTAGTCAGGGTGGCACCCGGCAGCTGGCATGTGCTTGGCTCCAAACCACCCTGCACCCACACAGCCTTTATGCACCCCACGGGTGAGGGATGCAGGAGGAGACTGGGGGTCCCCCAGCGGGAATTTGAGGGGCAGGAGCTCTACTGGGGCAAGGGCACGGCAGGTATGAGGGCTGCTGGAGCGAGCTGAGTGGAGGACCGCCAAGAGCAGGCAAACAGCATGACCACACAAATAAACCCATACACACTTTGTTTCCTTAGGAAGCCAAGCTACTCCCAGTATCTCTAGGGTTCGGATATAATAAAAGCTCAACTGAACAAACCTCAACCTGGCAGTAAAGCTATGGAAAAGGTTGATCTGAGACAGAGAAATGTGGAGCGTGATTAACCTTAGCTTTTATCTGTATCGCAAGTAAAAAGAGAAGCTGATCCTTTACGTTTCTAGTGGAGACTAGCTATATATCTTTCCTCATTATTTTGGGTTAGAAATCCAAAGCTTCAGATCAGACCTCTTTGAGAAATTTTTTTAAAACACATTTTTGCTCTTTTTCAAGCTACTAAGCAGTTACAGGCCTGCTATGTAAAATGAATGAGATATTTATTCCTGGTTATACTAGCACTTTTTTCCTGCAAAAAGATCTTAAGAGGATGTGGCAAATAAATTGTTTGCTCACTACTGACAAGATGCTGGCCATCATGGAGGGAGCAAGCAATGGGCACCTATGACTTAGGATGTCCAAGGGGCTATACCCTGTTGTGGGCAAATTCGGTCAAATTTCAAGGCTCGCAACAGGTCAAGGCAACTCTGTTGTGCTACCACGGCCACTGCTTTTTCAGCAGTGGGAGCAGGAACACACTTGGCTTTACAGTTAACGGTTCTTTGCACTTTCTCAAGAGTTAGCAGACTCAGTGGTGGGACTAAGGTTCTTGCTGTGGTTGGAGTTGAGAGCAAAATATTGTCCCCACTCCACTGTCTTACAGTCCAGGCTAAGACTTGGGACAGCAGACGGAGACAATCAGGCCGAGAAATAACAAGGCAAAATCTTTCACAGCACTGGTCTGAATCTAGAATCAGCTGATCAGACAAAATAACACAAAATCAGCTGATACTGCTCTAAAGAGACCACTCAAGCTAAGCTGATTTATATCACTAAGGAGCTGGATTATCATATCAAGATCCTTCCTCCCAGCCATAGGAAAGCATTCCATGTATTTTATGCAATACTTCTTTCTCCGAAATGAGTAAACATTTTTTGAAGTATTCTGTTTTTGTCTCCTGCCTGCACCTGCAAAGCAAGCACCAAAATATTTCCAGAAAAACCTCCTGATTTATGCGCTAAGAAGTGCTGAGATCCAGCCTATATAACAGAGCCAAACCCTATGCTGCATAGTAACATTCCAGCCATGCCTGGAGATAGGAAAACAGAAGTTGAGAGGCATCAGGACACTATGGGGAGGCCATAAAAATACTGGATGGGGAGCGGCAGGAAGTTCCTTGGTAACCTATGAAACACCAGCTGCAGTTTTCTGCAATTTATGAGTTTGGGCAAAACAAACCAGCACAGAAAACCTAGAAAGATTGCCACCAATACTACTGTGTGCCTGAAATTCTGGAATTATTTTGCTGGTAGGAAATTACGGTCCATGGTAACAGTGGAAGGGGGGCAGCAAGATCTACCGTGCTGCAATTCCCCAAGATGACTCTCTGCTCTCTCAGCTTATTTTCCCCATCAAACTGATCCGCTGTCACTTCCTTCTGAGCACACTGGTCCTGTCTCTCCCAGTCCCCATAGTAATCTGAATTTATCTCCTTCCTCCAATCTTTTCTTCTTCTCCCCCACCGCTCCCAGTAAAATGATCTTTTTTCTTCCTCCCAGAAAATTCATACTCCCATGTTATCTCATTATTCTTTGCAACAGCATGCCAAATTCGCTGTCATTTTCCCACTGGGGCTATGTCCTGAAAAAGACAAAGTGGTCTGTGCTCATTCTTACCTACTGCAGACTCCCTGGAATTGAAAACACTACAGCGTTAGTGCTCAGAAAGATCCCTCCGAATTCTGGGCTCTGCGCCCACAAAGCAGGGAAGCAAACATCTCTCGGAGAACAGCATCTGACTCCAACATCCTTATTGTCTGGCTAGCAAAGGAAAAATAGCTTCAGCTCTCTTCAAACCGCTCTGCTTCCAGTGCTGGCCGAAGAGGTGGGAAGGCCAGGCATGCCAGGGAAAGGCAGGATCCCACCACAGCTCCGCTGAGCTCAACAGCAGCCCGGCTCTGGCCTCCCAGCAACCCGCCGCAAGCACTGACAGCCACCAAGCCCATATTCTGGCAGGGAGTAAACTCCGGCGGAGAATGACAGAAAGGGGTCTGGAAAGACTAAAAGGATGCGTGGCACCATATGGAGTGCTCACCCTGGGCTCCCCTCTGCAGCCAGCAGAGGGACACTGACAAGTCCACTGGTCAATTCGTCTGATGAATTTTGGACGGCTACTTTAGGATGAGCTGGGCTGTGTCTGAGAAGAGCCTGCTTCTCCTCAGTAACGTCAAAGGAAGTCCAAGGTGACCCACTCCTGCAGTAACATCTACATTTGGTTGGATGATGCCACTCTGGCTCGTTGCCTCAGGTCCCAGGCTGGTGAGAAGCAGAAGTTACCTCCACCTGATATCCGACTTCAGGCTCCTCTAAAACATGCTCACGTGCCTTGTTCCAGTTCTGCTCAGAAACCCTTCTCACAGTCCCAAAGCCTAAAGCAGCATCTTTCCCTATCGTTGTCCCCAGCAATGAGGGCAAGGGCTGAGCGGACGGTGGACAACACCCTCCATCCCCAGCCCTCGACCCAGCTCTTACCGAGGGGCTCGCTGGCAGAGCGGTGCTTACGCAGGGAAAGAAGCCTGGCTGGCTCCAGCTGCCTTTCTGGGTAAAGGATTTCTCTCTGCAGTGCTTTCACCTGCACAAAGTCCTTGAATTTCAGGGGAGTGGCCTCAGAGGGGGCACAGCTAATCTACCACGTAGAGTTAGTAATAAATTTTTTATGGTTAAATCCCAGCAACAACAAATACATCCTTATACCCCTTTGAAACAACTAATGGTCAGTCTGTATCTTTGCAAGCAAGGAGCTTTACAAAGGCTGTGCATAATGGAGAAAGGCTACGCCCCGTGGTTCTTTTCACACACTAATGCCTATCAGTTTGAAAGAAAACTGTAGGATTTGGCCTTTAGCTGCTATACTTTTGACTTTGAGTTTGTGATTAGGGCTGGGCAGTAAACAAGAACTCCTCTTTGTGAAAATTTGCTGCTGACGTTTCCAAATTTGTTTTTGTTTTGCCAAAATGACAAAGCCCTTTTGATCTTTTTTTCATGAAATAAACATTAAAACAAGGGAGAGCCCACATTCTTTGAACAGCCAATAAGTGGGAATTGCAAGAAATGTTAGTAAGCCTGCAGGAGCCCCGGGCTCTGAGAAAAAATGTGAACGTGAGTTCTCCATACCTCAGCTGAATGCTCTAGCTTTTAGATAGGCTGTGGCAACGCTACATCTTTTTCCCTTCCCAATTTTGACCAAAAAAAGCACCTCAGACCTGTAAAACCTTCCTCATTAAATTTTAATCAAAGCCAAAACCGGTGAAATGTTTTCGTTTCACTGAAAAGTTCCCAACCATCACAGCGATGCCTTGCTGTAAAGGCTCTGGACAGCAAATACAGCAACCATCTGCTTGCTCCTAGTTGAAAGTTATTCCTTTAGCCTGACTTGGACAGGCCTAAGTCTTTATTGCAGAAACTTTTAAACCCCATGCCTGCTAAGATCTCTATGCCTTTGTGCCTGTGACCCTGATGAGACAAGTAAGGACTACAGGGATTTCTCCACTGCTATGCAATGCCTGAAGAGGGCTTGAGGATTTAGCTCTACAAGAACGAGAACCAAAGGTAATGCTGGGAAAGGGGCAACCACCGCATCCCCGTTACGACTCATTCTCCTGGAACAACTCACTCAACATACTGGAACAAACAATTAAATGTCCCATTTATAAGCACCTAGAGGATAATAATACAGTAAAGGAAAAAATAAGCAATGTACTTTTGGCAAGCACACATCAAGTCATGCCAGCCTCATTCCCTTTTTTTGTAAGATATCGAGCATCACAGATAATGCAGGAGCAGTATGAGTGATGATGTGATATATCTTGACTTCAGAAGGCCCGACGGTCTCTTGAACAAGCTAAGAGAATATGGCGGATGTTAAATCACCATCAGGATGCTTCGAAGAGCGGCAATCAACAGATCGCTATCCACCAGGGATGGAGGTTTTAGTGGGTTGCTGCCACAGTCGGCTTTTGTGCCCTGATCTCTTCAACACTTTAATTAACACCTTCATGATGGAACAGAAAAAAGGCACCTGACTTTTGTCGATGACACCAAGTTGGGGGCAGTTGCAAGCGCTTTGGAGACCAGGATCGTAAGTAAACTGAAGAAGCGATCTCCGTGGAGAAACCAACCAGATGGCATCCAACAACAGCGAGCACAAAGCGCTACGCTCAGGAAGGGGGGAAAAACAATTAAAGCTCAAATACAGGTAGGGGATGAGCTGCAGACTGTGCTGCAGCCCAGTAACAGAGGGTTAGAAAGCAGCGGAGAGACTGAATAAGCGAAAGCAATGAGGCGCTCTTATTAAAAAAAAGGTAAATCTCATCTCATTCTGGGGTTAGGTAAGTGAAGCGTGATATGCAAAACACGGCTGGTACTTTTATCTGCACGACTGAATCCTGAACTGGAACTCTTGC
Organism: Haliaeetus albicilla; assembly: GCF_947461875.1. Lineage (NCBI taxonomy): Eukaryota > Metazoa > Chordata > Aves > Accipitriformes > Accipitridae > Haliaeetus > Haliaeetus albicilla. The sequence continues at coordinate 42,258,764 of NC_091488.1, forward strand.
TTTGGTTTTGGACAGTACACTTAAGGAAACACGTAGACAAATCAGACGGCAGTGAAATACGTATGACATAAGAGTTGGAAAACATGACCTGCGAGAAGCAGTGAGCCTGTTAAGCTGGGCTAGAGACGTCTGAGACACAGGCATTAATGGGCTTCTAGCAGATAAAAGGTAGTTTTGAGGAAGAGGAGGAGAAATTACCACCATGTGTCTTGGAAGGACCAGAAATAATTGGCAGCAAAATCAATTTGGATCATATATTCATAAAAGCTTTCTGAGTGCAAGGAGAGTGAAATAATGGCCACGCACTGGCTACGCGGGCACAGGGTGTCTTCAAAAAACACGTGTTAAGGGCAGCCGCCGTATAGCTGATCTTGTCTCACTGCAGGGAGAAGGACCAGACCACCTCTTGTGGGTCCTGCCAGCTCTTTGCTCCTCTGATCAGATACCAACAGAAATATCTGGGGTAGTAAACAGAAAGATGCGCTAGCAGGCATGACACCCCAGCTGAAGCAGCACAAAATGCTTTGAGTGTGGTGGCGGTTCAGAGCGGTCTCTTCGTGGGGTCACCCCAGTGCAGAGAGCGCAGTACCAGCATCTGGGAACAGCTGAGCTGGGCAGAGACAGCTGCCCCCGCTCCAACCCACCCTGCAAGCAGCGCTGCCCACCCGGGGCAGAAAGACAGAAGAGATGCCCAGGGTTATACGAATGAATCTTTTGACAGTGAATGCCTACTTCTACCTACCAGCAGAGTTGGCTTTAAGTTTGAAAAGGAGGAAAGACTTAGGAAGAGGGCTTTTTCTACTTGTAGCTGTCTATCAAGTTGTGATTTTTTTTCTTAAGTGTCGTTTCATTACCCCCTTTTTAGACCTGAGAGCAATCCCATCAGCGCACGTACAAACTTAAGAGAAGAAAAGGAGCAGACCGAGCAGGCTGTCTATGCAGAGACTGGCGCTGGCTGACAAGGCAGAATTGGCTCTTCCCTTGGAAATACTAAAGGACATGGGCACACACATCGGAGAGGGGATGTCCCTCTTTCTGCGATACGCTCCTGCAGCTCTGGCCAGCAGAGCTCACCCCAGGGAAAGGTGATTTTCTCAAGGGAGGAAAGGACCTGCTCCTAGAATGCAACTCCATTAGCCTGCAGTGATCGAAACACAGTGAATCCTTCGGATACACCAAAGCCCATCTATTTCAGGCGGCACTGTGGACACAGAAGCGGTCTTCTCTAGTTATTAGGGCTCCAGCACCACTCCAGTATCTGCCTACCTGTCTGTTAGCCTCTGATATAGCTATCCCATTTGTTTCTGGGGGTAAGAGGGGCTGGGTTTTCACAGTGGCTATACAGGATGAGGGAGTTGAACCAAGCTAGCAGGAGTCTCCGACCCTGGCTTGTTTCGGTTTCCCTGGGCTCGTGCGAAGGGAATCACTGACCGTCAGTCCAGAAATCTTCCTGCCAGATTACCGTGCAGATCAGTTGACCGCCCTGTTACTTAATTTTTCAGGAGCTGTATTTTTCTTTTCTTTATTTATTTTTACATTTGGGACGCCCGGAGCTTTGCATAGCCGATATTTTTAAGCTTATGAACACAAAAGCAAGAGAAGTAAATAAACTACATTAAATAAATAAAACCAAAAAATCTTAGCATGACTCGCTATGCAAACTCCTTTCATTTGTACTAGCGGCAGACTATTTTTCAGGCAGACAACCTGCAAATCTGAGAATAATAATAATCAATATGAGAAAATGATACTCGGAGAGGAAAGGGATTATTTTCTAACGTGTACTATCTTCTAATAAATTAGTTTTATTAGTTAAGAGTATTTCAAATTAATTATTTATTAGTTTTAAACTAATAAAAATATGATTTAAAATGATGAATGAGTCAAACTATTCTAAACTGTAAAGGATTTTTCATTTATATTTTGCTTGGGTTTTTTTTACCAGATGAAATTTAATTTTAGAAAAATCAAAGCTATGAGTTTCACCTAATTACAGGACTACAGGACCCGGGGCTTTAAAAGTAAGCACGATATCACAATGGGTCTTTTCCCAAATCTGTGGCAGGCATTTAGAACAAGGATTATCCACAGATACGTTGTTTACAAGCGTGCAGAGTTTAGGTGTGCCAAAACCTGAATTTTCTCATCCTCAGAAAGGTGGCAGTAGTTCAGATCTGGACACCTGCACATTTAGGTGAAAGCTAAGCTAGAGAACTCAATTTCGCTGCTTAGGCCCGTATCTAATAGGCACAAATAAAATTAATAATACATGTGCGTGGCTCTAAAATTCATTCGTACCTATATTTTTCTTGACAGGTAAATGGAAATTGTATGCTGTGAGCTTTTACCAGCAATAAACCACCTACAGCCGGTTAGCTATGCGCCGCTATAGCGAGCGACGAGGCAGGGGACATCTCCAGGGCTGGCGAGTGCATTTCACGCCGGGCGCGCTCCAGCGAAGACTCAGACAAGCCGGGAGAGCTGCTGTGCGGGTTGGCGTGTGCTGCTCGGGGAGGATTTTGCACGAGAAGACAAACCAGGAGCCTTCTGTCTCACTGCTCTCACCTATAAACCATCACCTCTGACCGTAGGTCTGGACTTCACCTCGCAAATAAACACGCGGTGCGTTCGTTAGCCCCCAGTTTGCCAAGTAATACCAGCAAGAGGAAGAGTCCCTTCAGGCATGCATTTATATCCAGAACGATTCAAACACTTGCTGGGGGAAATAAAATCCGCAGCCTTTTGGGTTACTAGACAAACCAGGAGAAATAACAAACTCCTGCCTGAATGATAATGTAGAAGCTGAACATATCTGTAATATGTATCGAACACATTCATACGTACCTATCTATCTAAGCTGCTCTATAAATATTTTAGATAAATAGGCAGATAGACAGAATGGCATGAAGATTAAAAGCAAAACAAAACAAAACTGAGTACACTTGCTCATTTGGTATTCTGGTCTGGACAGGATGGAACAAGTAAATTCCATAATGCCCTTACCAGTAATTGGTGAACTCCTTAATGTGTTTACTCTCTGTTATACCACAAATGCGGGCAGACAGATAGGATGACGCCGGTTCAGATCGCCAAGTTTCCAGTTCCCTATAACGCACACAGGAGGAGGGTAGCTAAAAAAGGAGAGGGCAACATAAGGTACGCGGCAGCTATCTCAGGTACCAGGTTTCACACATGCCTAGTGACAGCACACCCTGCAAACCGATGACCCAGCACAGAAAAACACCCAGGAAAATTAATTCCCCAGCCTTGCAAAGAGTTGACAATGGAAGGCCAAAAACCACAGCACAGTAGCTTGTTGACACAAGAAAAAAGAAAGGAAATCTGAGGAAGGAGGAGGCGAAGAAACCAAAGGACTGTCTGGGAAGAGATGAGGCAAGCACGATGTTCTGACAAGTGTCATTATAAACAAATGCTTTCCCCTCAGCGCCAGAACAACTAGAGCCAGGAGCCAGGTCTGCATTATACTAGAATATGTCTTGGCATCATTGGTGTCCCCTGCTCTGTCACCGCTTTTGAAAGGACAGACTGACGGCAGAGTAAAGCCACGCTGCGCTGCAGCGGAAGGGGACGATCCTGCTGGCTGCTTTTGTAAATGTAAGCGATACACAGGCTACGGACACCGGGGTTTCTCTAAGAAAGATATAGATCCCTCCACCCACTGTGTCTTTTGCTCTTTACTCTCTTCTCAGGCATGTTGCTTACCTTGCACAATCAAGTAAACCTGGGAAGTCTTGGGGTGATGCTGTGTCTGCACTGAACACGTATAGGACCCCTCATCGTAGACATCCACTTTCTGGATCCGCAGGCTGTACTCCAGGGGGTTTCTCTTCTCCAGCTCTACTCGAGGGTCCAGGGACCACTTGTCTTCTCCAGCAAAAATGATGCCGGAACGGTTTAACCAGGCCACCTTGGAGCTTCTGTCTTCTACATAACACCTGCAGAGGATGAGAAAGGTGAGGGGAAGATTAACAAGCCTCTCCATCATCTCCATTTTGTCCCTTCCCTTTACTACTTTGCTCAGAAACTCCGTAGCACGCTCCCACCTTGCCAGTGAACCGCAGCATCTCCTCACCATTGCTGCCCCATGGCCATGTATTTCACAATGATTTTTTTGAAGGGTTTCAGGAACCTTTGGTTCATGAAACCATAGGATTTGGGGCGGCCGTGCATCCTGTTCTCTATTCCTTTTGTCTGTGGCCTACACCTGCACCAAAAATGACTTTGGAAGGCCACAAGAGATCCTGGTCACCAAATCCCTTCTAACCCTGCCAATGGGAAAGGTCTGAAGGAGTTCTTCCCGTGCTTCTCCCTCACCTTCAAAAGTTCAGTATACAAAAGATTTACATTCCCAGCCCCCTGCCAGCCTGGAGGGCAAAGGCTCAGGGTTCCAGCTTTGTCAGCTCAGGGTACAGCTGCTGCATCCCTCAGCTTCAGCAGCACAAGGGGAGGGAGCCATAGTGTATCTTCCCTCTCCGTCCCTCTGACAAAAAATGGCTTTGTGGGAAGAGGGGTTCACTCCTCAACCACCACCTTCCTAACACCCCCCCCCCCCCGCCCGGCTGATGCACATCTGCCCGCAGGGAGGTGCAGGTTTCAGGCTGGGAAGGAGAGGGTGTCACCACCATCCCAGTGACACACGCAGCACGTCCTGTGAACATCCCAGGTGACACGGGAGAGGAGGAATGATGGCTAAAGCTGGGAAGCAGAGGAGCATCAGCAGGACCAGCAAGTCCCATAGCCCTGACTGCCAACCGTTGCAAGGCAGAGGACGGACTAACCCTGTTGCAACTGCAGGACAAGCATTTTTGCTCCTTGACAGAGAGCACAGAAGATGCTGCGAAGACAAACACGTTTTTGGCCAAGGCACCTGCTCTGTACCACTTCCCATCTCCAGAAGGTGGCTTGCACAGGTGAGATGAGGAGATGCCAACGAGGAGGCACATCCTGCTCGCTCTCAGCTGTGTCTCATTCGAGAGGTCCAGGGCTGAAGAAGACAGGGGGACAGAACTCCTCTTTCACGCTGGCAGCCGTACCCACCAGGGCCCGGCTCAGAGAGGCTGCGAGGCTTTGCCCTGCAGCAGCTCACACTGTGTTTGCTCTGCGGATAAATAGGGAAGCTCAGTCTCCAGAGCTGTTGCTCCTTCACCTCTCAGAGCTCCGCACGCAGCCTCCTGACATCCAAATAACCCAGCACCTCTCCCCACCACTATTCATGCATATGTTGTATTTGAAAGAGAAAAGAGAGAGGATAAAGAGTATTGCTTCAAGATAAGACAAATATTTGATGGTAGGCTTTCATACAGCCTCTTAGCACGGGTCAGACGTTTTCCAAGTCCCTCTATTTGAATACATTTCATTCATGCTGCGCTGCAGCTGCGGTCCCTTGCGACGTGACCCTACCCTTATGGCCGGCACCTCTCACCTCCTCCCTTTTGCACGCCCATGGATGCTCTCCGGCTTGTTCTGGGGTTACTGGTGGGCAGGAGGAAAGCCAGGCTGCGTGGGCATGGATGGGAGGCACGCCACGCTGCTGGCCAAGCTGGAAGCAGCTCTGTCTGATCCGAGAAACATTTATTTTAGAGAGCAACCCAACAGACCCCGGCCAGCACTGCCACCGTCCAGCCAAGGGAGGAGAGCGAGGGTTTGCTCCTCAGGCCAGAGCCCACCCTCCCGGCCAGGCAGACACTTCCCTGAGGTGAGCTGAGCTGTGACCTGCGTTGTTTTTAAAAAGCTGCTCTTTGTAAAAAAAAGAAAGGTGCAGGGGAATCCACGAGCAGCCACTTAAACGTAGAAACCAGCACCACCGCGACGTGGCGGTGCCCCAGTTCAGTTGCCCACCCCGGGCCACCACCAGCAATGGGAGCTGGAAGCAAGGACCTGGAGAGGGCTCTGTGCCCCAGGGCTGGGAGCAATGGCCCTGCAGGGACACCCAGACTGTCTCCAGAGCCGGCTGCCTTCGGGTCACCAGGCTTCTTGCAGACATATTTCTGCGTAGAGTCGTAACGGCACCGAGAATCAGGGGTTAGGTCTTTTCCAAAGCCCCTCTCTGCACATTTTGGATTTGCAAAAATCCCGAGGGGGACGGCGGAGAGAAGCTAAGCAGATTAACAGCAGAAGCTGAAGTCAGTGGGAGCTGAAGTTTCTCGGTCACTTCTGGAAAATCCCTCGGCACACCTATCAGTGCTGCTGGGCACCAGCAGATCCAGCGCGCCGCACCAGCCCCGCTGGGCTGCTTTCCGGACCTACGCTGCAGTGCTACGTGATACAGCGTGGCACCCCGTGGCTCTGCCCTGCACCCAGTCATTATGGAGGTAGCAAAGACGCCCCTGAGATGTCCCTCGGGTCAGTAACAGCTCAGCGGCGCGGTCGGAGCAAAGCCTCGTCCTCAGGGGACACTCACCCGGGGATCCTCCCTCCTCTCTGCTGAAAGGAAAATCTCTGCTGAAGGGAAAATGTGTGTCATAACCTGTCCTACACCCCCCGAGGTCAGCCCTAGGACGGTGGTCAATAGCTACGGTCAGACAACCTTGCAAGTCCCCCTGAAATAAGTTGGCAGGTGCTACGAAAATAAAGCGAGGAGGAGAGAGAAGGAGAGGGAAAGGAGGAAAATAGGAAGAGTAAATGAAATGGCGTTGAGCTGCTCCGTTCAGCATACCTATTCCTCTCCAACTGTCAGGGAAAATCAATGTACAAATGTGGAATTTCCAAGTCCTGGCGCGCTCTGAACATGCATCCATGTGGATGATGCATCTCAGTATGTCCGTCTGCACACACGCACCCTCTTAGTCTGCCAGAGACGCCACCCAGCTGTATGGATCATGCTTTAATAAGGATTTATGGTGATGATTTTCACAGTGTAATAAGTGCTAATTCAATACTAATAGAATATTAAATGGCACGTTAACTGACACTTTAACTGCAATGCAATAGGAGCATGGCATCAGCAAGATATCAAATGACTCTTATCGTTCACTAATAATCAATAATCAAGTTCACAGAGACAGTCAAACGCTTTTCATTAGGCTTATTGAAAGCATTACCATCAGCATCAGCGAACGCTAATAAATGATCTGCGATCCATCCATTTTGCTTTTCCTTACGGTTTCAGGTGTCATTTCTTGACATCTCTGATGCTGCTAATGAGAGGACCAGCTAGCAGTGGTGGTCATGTCCTGCACGATCACTGCAGGGACCCAGGAACAGGATTTCAGCACCAATTCGAACCACAGACACAGAAGGACAAAAAAAATCTTACTGCTGTGCCCCTTTAGCCCTTCTTGCCCTCGCGTAAACAAACATAGCAAAGTTTGGCACCTGAGTTTTTTTTTAGTGACGGCACCATTTTTAGCTGCTACGGATGCGTTTCCAGTTCTCACACAGTGACTAACAACCACGTAACAACCAGCCAGGAGAGGATGGTTGGAAACTGGACGTGGAGAAAGGAACCTGGGCTATCCTCGCGTGTCTCCCTCAGCCTCAGTTTCCCCACGTGCAAATGCGGACGACGGGGCTCAGCCGTGCCACAGGAGAGAGGGGGGGTGACGCTTTCGCCATAGGAGAACACTTTGGGACCTCCAATAGGAGCCATCGCCTCGAATGGGAGGGAGGGCTGCCCACCACCGTTCCTGGTCCCTGGATTTCAGACCGGGGGGGCACATGTGGTTGGAAAACCCTAGCACAGGCTCCAACAGCCAGGGTGGGGCCTGCAAGGGGTGAGGAGGAGGAGGAGGATGCACGAGAGCTGGGGGCTCACCAGAGCGCTTCTTGTTCTGCCTCGGGGAAGGCAGCACAGCAGCTACGGCCCTGGGCTACAGAGATGGAGTGGGGGTATTTTATTGCCTTCCTGGGGGGGGTCTTTTAGGGGTAAGTTTGGTGTTTAGAAGGGGTGGCTGATATTTAGAGCCTACAGTGATGAAGGGGCAGGAAGGAAACCCTGTAGGACCTGGTGAAGCTGCAGTTTAAATGATTACTTTAACATGGTGGGGATTTTACAGCATTATCCATGATGTATTGGGTCGCCTTGAACTCGCGATAATTGTTGGGGGGGCGGGGTTACTGTTGTTGGAATTCCAAATAAATAATTTTTTTTACAGCAGACCCAATCCCACAGTTCTCTGCCAGAGCCCTGCTAGTGAGAAGAGGCGAGCTGCTAGGATTAATGCAACGCCGCGTGCTGTTTTACCAGCAAGCCACAGCTTTTACCTCATTTGGGGGAAAAATAAATAAATAGCGTGGTTTCGGACTGCATTTTCTGCCCTCCTTCTCCAAAGCACGTCGTGGCGACAGCTCTGTGTCATAATTCCCATGCTGCTCTTTAATCATCTTGTCTCTGTTAACCCTTTGATCATCTCTTCTGTAGGACAATCTCTGTGCAGCAGGCCACAGCTCGGCGGCCTGCTGCACACGCAATTAAGCACCTGAAACCCACCCCATCGCACTCGCCGAGGGACACGGCCCCCTTTCGCCAGAGGATGCCACAACCCACCCCGGATCAGATCTCCTGCCTCCCCCTTGGGTCTGTGATGAGCCTGCTCTAATCTTCTCACTTCACACACGCTCGCAGGATCCAGCTAACAACTTCCCCTGCTGTCCTCTACCCCCGGCAGCAAAATAGCAAGAGGGAAAAAGAGAGAGGGATCAAACACGGCTTGTTCGGCACAAAGCAACGTCAGCTCCCGGCTGTCAGCTCTGAACGTGCAAGACAAATTCTCCGTTGTGTTGCGAAGTATGATCCCGGAAAGCTAATGCGGTGGTTAAACACAATACCGCTCGCAGCCTTGTGAGGAAAGCTCAAGAGCAAATCACGCTCGCGCTGATTCGTCTAGTCTTCTTGTGCTCTTCAGTCCTTCCCCGAGCGGCGAGCAAGGACCCGAACACAGCCATGGTCAACCCGGGGAGGGGGCAAAAAGAGCCCAGCCCCTCCGCTACGCCCCAGCAGGGACGTGGGCAGCAAGGGCTAAGGACCGACCACGGTCCTACCAGCCCTGACCCTCCCAGGCGGGGTGCTCGGGGAAAGAGCCCAGCCGGACCCCACAACGCCACTGCGGTGCTGGACCCCGCCAGAATTTCAAGAACAACGCAGCGCTGCCGCTGCAGCAACCAGCTCCCTTTCCCCGGTGTACGGTCCCCACCAGAGGAGTACACTGGTGGAGCACGTAGTCCAGAGGAGTAACATAGGAGCTGTCGGCCCTGGGGGGTTCCCGCTATTCCGGATCAGGCTCTCCTCAGCCGGAGATGCTGCAGGAGGCGGCTACGGCTGAACGTATCTTCAACTCTGCGAAGGCACGGGCCCCCCGAGTGGATGGCAGCGGGAGACTGCATCAAGCGAGCGTCTGAAACCTCCTTTCAGCCAAGCACCCAAAGCCTCATTTTACCAAATTTGAATACGCATGGGCGTGAGGCGTTGCTCAAACTTCTCCTTCTCCTCCCTGCTGCCACTGCTCCTCTCTTTCCTCAGCCTGGTCCTGCTGCTGCTCCCCTCCTGATGGGTCACTGCGAGAGAACGCTGCACCAAAGCGGGACGGATTCCCAAAATGCGGCATAAATAGCTCCTGAGCCACCACCGCCAGCATGATAACACAGGCCCTCGGAGGGATTTAGAAAACTACTGCTCAAAGCCAGTCCTGCGCTGGAAAACTGGCAGGAGGGGAAACTGCCGCATCTGTTCAGCCCACGCTTTCTTTCAGCCATATTATGCTGTGACCTTGGTCGTCACACCTCTCTGCAGCTCCCTGTGCATCTCGGCACTCGGGTGGCAATTTGGGGCCATCCTCCTGTTGGGGCGGTGCAGGGCTGATAGGATGCCCGCACTTCTGCTCATCCTCTTTAGTAAATTGCCACTTTGGGAGCGCGAGGCTAGGATGGGCTTCCCAGGTCAGGGAGCCCCAGCCTCCGTCGGCACGGCCAGCTGTACCTTATCATCTTTTTCAGAGACGTACTTCATTCCTACTTAAGCCTACTGCATTTTGGGGGGGGTACCCTCCCCCTGCTTCGTACGGCAGGCTGTTCAAAGTCTTTCTGCTCTGCTGATTAGAAACTTTTTTTTTCTAATTCTAAGTCTAGATTTATTCACGGCTGGTTTATATCCATTCCCTCTCACACCACCACCATCCTTTAGCTTAAATAGCTCTTCTCTCTCCCGGGTGCTTATCTTCCAGCATGTTCACAGAGAGCAATCATATTCCCTCTCAGCCTTCATTTTGCCGGGCTCAACAAGCCAAACTCTCCTAGTTTCTTCTTGTATGATAGACTCTCCATTGCCCTAAACATCCCAGTAGCCCTTCTCAGCACCTGCTCCAGTCTGAATTCCTCTTTCGTGACCAGAATTCGTACCCAGCTTTCTAGATGAGGACTCCCCAGTGCCTTGTAGAGAAATGTTCCTATCTCACTCTCTCTCCCATCAACTCTTTTTAATGAAAGCAAAAAGAATTGCAACCAGTGAATATGACTATCAGTGCAGAACTGCTCATGTGCTGTGAGCATCCTCGTCTCTCAGTCCATGTGATACGCATGGAAAATGAAACCCAAGGGAATTCATCAAAAATACACCAGCCTAAAAAGACAGCTAGCTGCACAGGCTCTCACTAGCAGACACACAGCTGGTCTCACATGGGTTTTCTTTCTGTTAAAATGACTATTTAAGAGTATAAGTTCCTGTTTGCAGAGGAAAAAAAACAGAAATCAAGCCCCAAATTATAGTAATTGTTATGCCAGTACTCTCCCGGGGTGGATGTAACTATATCAGAATAAGAGAACTTGCACTGGCATGATTTATTGCTCTTCCCATCTTCTGGGGATCAGTATACCTGCATAAACAACTTCAGTCCACATCCATTCCAGCAGAGGTACCTTCTTAACAGTATCAATACGAGTTGCTACGAACAAAGTTAACTCCATCCCAGCCACATCCCAGCACGGGTTAAAACTTCAAAATACAGAAAAAGACTCAGGCTGAGGCTAACCCACCACGGTGCCGGGTTTTCCCATATCCCACCAGACCTAGGAAAAACCCTCCATTTCTTTACAGTGTAGTCAGGAAACCCTTGGATGGCTCTTTGCCCACTCCGAGGCGCGTATCTGGAGCGACTTGTCTCCAGTTACAGGGCTCCTGCCAGAGGAGACGTGCTCCTCACGTGCGTGCAGAGGGCCTGAACCGCTTCTCTAGCTGACGCTCGCAGAAATGCCAAACGCTCTGACAGCTTGCATCAGGGTCTTGCACTGCGATCAGTCGGGAGGATGAGATTGCTGAGGAAACAGACCCCCCGCTCCCTCTTTGCCTTCGGAGTTAGCTGAGGACTCGACAGTGTTCCTTTTTGGTCCAGCCAGAAACCTGGCTCTGGTCTTGATCCAGCGTGATTAGGTGATGCTCATCAGCTATCGATCACACAGCCTTAGTGAAACGCCCAAGCAGGAGCGTATGCCTCGCTCTGCTGTCCGCGGCTTCCTGCAGCGCCACGGGGGTCCTGCACCGTCAAAAGGGGAAACCAGGGAATAGCAGAGGTGATGAGAATAGCAAGAGGGAACGCCGCCAGATAATTTGCCTTTTGGCTGCACTGCCCTTACGCTAAGGGCTCTGGGCTTTTGCCATCGCTAAGGCAGGGGCTGACGTTTAAAAAGTACCTGCGGTCACTTAGGAACTGAAGTTCACTGAAAGACAATAGTAATTAGTCACTTATGTGAACGGGATATTGGCTTTTATGCCAAATTTGTAAAAGGACTGGAAACCAAACAGTTATTGATGAGTTTCTGCACCCTTAGGACTTTTTTCCGGTTGGGAGATACACCAAGAAGGAGAACAGGAGCACTAATAAGGCACCCATACAGACTACCATCCCTTTTGTTTTACTTCACAAACTTCAGTACTGGAAATCGCCTATTTCTTCCACCTGAACCCCCAGTGCCTGGTAGGTAACCTTCATGTGGTCACCACTCGGTAACTCCAGAAAAGCTACTTCCAAACTTTTCCCTTGGATTTCTTCTTAAAAAAAAGAAAAAGTGCATTTCAGAGATGTGATCTCCTCCTCTGACAGGCAGAGAGGGAGGGTTTGGCTGGGAAGTCCACGTGACTCTGTATCTGGTAATTATCCAGCCGCAGAAGCAATCTGAAACGTTCTGTGCTGTCGCGGAGAATGACAGCACCTGGAGCTCCAGCACCCAGATAAAAAGCGGAGAGACAATCGGGCAGATGGAGAAAGGCAATGCTACATCATGGGGCGACAAGCGGGGGGAGAGAAAGAGCGGGGGGGAGAGGCAAAAGCTGGCGAGAAACACCAAGGCAGCCGGCACAGCTACTGGAGAATGAGATAATGCCACAGATTAGTAATGCAAAGGGCAGCTCTGAAAGAGGGGGAAACAGAGAAAGAAGGAGTGAGGGCAGGTCAGGAGAGAACGGGTGCAGAAGAAGGACAGTGCAAACAGAAGAGGGAATGGGACAGTGATGCTAGACGGAGCTTCAGAGCATTTTGTGTGGTCCTGGGTCCCTTCCTCCCACCCCAGTCACAGGCTAAAAATGCAGGAGCTCTCACCAGAGGCTGTCACAGAGCAAGGGGGAGATTTGCAAATCAGCTCCTCGCAGCTGAAGAGAGACGTGGCACTGCAAATAGCACTTTCCAGCTTGTGGATTTCAGTGGTTTGCTCAGGGAAGGGGACTACAAAACTTAAGATCGAAATAATTACAACTGGAACTTTGGGGCATCACCTCATGTATTTTGTACGGCGGAGAGGCGAGAGGGAGGTTCCCCGACTCTCCTTCTCACAGGCGCACACGCAGAGGCACGTGTGAGCCTGCAAAACACCCCGTGTGATTGACGCCGTGGTGCCACGGCCCAATTCCAAAAAGCAAGGTGCCGCACGTGCCATCCCATGCGGCAACGTGACAGCATCAGCACGCGCTCTCGGGGCTGCTGCAAACGAGGGGCATGGCCCCAGGACTGGCAGCAGCCTTCGACGGGTCTGGAAGAGCTGGCTGCCAGGCGGCCCGAAGCCACGTACCACCTCTGGGAAGGTTTCTGATGCCGGAAAATACAGCCAAACAGGCAATCAGATTAGGGGCAAAGGCTTGTCGGGGACTGGTGTTGGCCACCAGCCTCAACGCCTGCTGGGGTAGTGAGCGAGGCACTGGCCGTGACCGATAGACCTGCAGTGGCATCCCCTCTCCACAGAGGCAGGAGGAACTGAGTGCCCAGATGTCCACACCTGAACATCTGGGGAAGGAAACGGGAACGGTGGTAGCAGCAGCGAACGGGTATCACAAGGTCTGAGCACTGGGCCGCGTGGTCCAGTGACCACCCTCCCATGATTAGTGACAGACGTTTCAAAGAAAGGCGGAACGCCTCCTAAAAGGACAATGTAAATCACCATCTACATAATTTCATGATCCTTCCCAGCCATAAAAACCTATTAATCTAGCCCCAAGCAAACGTAAGTTGGCCTGCTCTCCGAATGACAGCTTGCATTCCACCTTGTAAGTTTGTACTCTGCCTTTCTTATCCCCAGGCATTTCTCAACCCCTTGCCCCCTTTTTCTTTTTTTAAACTCATTAACATGCTCATCTTGGTGATACTTTCTGGCTGAGAATTTCGACAGTTAACCATTAATTGGTACAAGGCTGTGAAAGAATATCAGATTTAGGTGCTATGTGAAACTGGCAGGTGTCTCCTGTGTTTTGCACTACATGAAATAGTTCCTTCCAACACCTGAGGAGCATGCTACCTCACGTGGTATGTGCTACTTTCTTGACCTTAACATCCATTTCGTCTCATACTGCTTCTTCTCCAAAACGGAAAAGAGAATATCGCACCTGAAGCATTAGCCTTTGACCTGGGGGGGTGAGGGAGAAGGATCTGCGCCCAAGGAGAAATCCGTCTTGAAACTCTTTGGAGGGGCAGATCAGAGTGGGAATGGGAGCAACATTAGGGAAAATAACACTTAACTTTCCTTCTTTTCTGATGCCATGAAAGTATCAGAGGTGGCTCAACCAAGTCATCGTCCTCCCTTCCTCAGGCTGCCAGCAGCTGACGGTGAAGGGTGGTATTTCGCGATGAATGAGAAAGTGGGCCCATCCTGCCTGCTCACTCCCAGCTGCTGCATTTCAGCGAAGGACACCTCCTTGATGTGCAAACATTCTAGTTATTATTTACAGCTGACCTTTTCCCTCTCCAGCTCCCGCTGCTGCAGCACTGCTGGTGGAGTCAGAGCTTGTAGAGATTGCAGAGACGATGTGTAGCGAAACATGTTAGCTTCCCTGTCTGTGCCAGAGCTGTCAGCAGTGCCACTGTGGATTGAGCTGCACCCGTGCAAGCAACGGTGGGAAATGTGAAGAAAAAAGCCTAACGTAGACAAAGCCTTTGAGGAGCTTAACCCCTCTTCCCCTTTTCCATCTCTCTCCCGCTTGAAAGCGGAGAACAGCTTCTGAGCAAGACACACGCTCTCATTTCCATATCTAAAGCCAGTCCTGAAATACCGTTGTGAAATAATGCTCTCGGAGAGGAGACCACGAAGCAGATTCCCTTTGAGAGATTCTGCTGCTTCTCTTTTTAATTCCACCCCAAAAACAACTGCCACCAAATACCGAGCGCACCTGGACTGGTGCAGTCAATCCAAGGCACCTTGTTACCAGAACGATACGGAGAAATTGGAGGGAATTCAGAGGCAAGCAACAACAAAATCCATCAAGGGCTGGAAAGGGATCAGCATCTAAGGGAAGCTTAAAAATATTAAATATGTATAACTTGACTAAGGGAGGACTTAAAAGGGACATGTTGACAAGCTATACCTCTTTGAAAGCTGAAAGCACCAAGGGAAAAGGGGAATTATTTAGCAAGATGCATAGGGGTCTAGAAAGGAGTAACAGGTCAGAAAAAGAAGAGAACTAAGTCTGCTCAAACTTGAGGAAAAACTTCCTGTCATCTACAAGTGCTAGTCTTGTGAAGAGTCTCCCAAGGAAAGCAAGGAAGCCCCTATCGTTTCAGACATTTAAAACAAAGCTGGGCTGAGGACGAGAGGATGTTTAAGCTGTGCGGGGAGCAGCTGCACAGGGGCTGCAGGGAGAACAAACTACAATGACCCCGTCTTATTACTTTTACCGCCTACCTGGCAGAGTTCAGCAGTATGTCAGGAAAAGACGACTTCTCTCACAAGTTTCTTTCAGATGAAGCCGTGTTTTTAGCGAATTTCACTTCACATACAGCTAAATATTTCTCGGCAAGACCTTAGACCTCTATATACTGTACCGGAGTTAACTGGCACAGGTATGGTTTGGTTTTCCGAAACTGGACCTGTTAGAAGTCATCCATGGACAGGTAAAAAACTACTGATACGAAGAACCAAAGTGTTCTTATTTCTGAAAGCCATTGGCATATGGTTGTATTCCCAAATGTGCTGTGAGTAAAGTCGTCAGGCACTTAGAAGTCACACGTGAAGCTTGATTTTTCAAAGTGCTTAGCATCGAAATTAAGAGCAGATTTGTCAAACTGCTTTTGGGCCTACCAGCTCGCAAACTAACACACAAGAACCAAATTTTCAAAACAGCGTTTGGCACAGTGAGCTCCTTCACCAATACAGCCACTTCTCTTGCTGCCTAAAATGACATACTTTTGAAAATCTGTCCCACGGGTGTTTTACAATCGTAGAACAAAGTGCTGCAAACTTCAGACTCGCATGCTGTCTTTATCTTGTGTGTTGAAGAACTCCTGTAAGTGGAAACCACAGCAAAGCTGTGGCAGCTAGGCAATGCTCAACTCCACTTTCTTTCCTTTATTTGCAGCCTTGCTAAATTTTGGCCCTCCCTAATGCCCCACTTTTGTCCACCATCAGGCCTTGCGAAGGGAGGCATCTGAAAAAGACTTGCAGGGAAAGTAGAGAAGAGAAGCTGCTGGGAGGGAGAACTCCCAAGAGCTTTGATCTGAGCTTACCTTTATCCCCACACGCACAATATGCCTTGCAGAGGAGGACATGTTTATAAATAAATAAATAGCAGAGGAGAGGGGGAAGAGTGGAAGAAAAGAAATGTCAAGATATATTTGATGGAGTTTCTGCTGTTGGCATGAAAGCCGGGAGCTGCCTTAAAACCTCATGGTCAGAAATAGAATAGGAGGAAGGTACAACTCCTTGAGAAAGCGGGGCAGGAACAATTCCCACCGCTAGATCTCCTTGCTATCCTACTAATCATCATAATAGCTTGTGCTGTCCTTCCTCGGAGACCCTTGCAGGACTTGGTCTTGCAAGGCAACTCAGCACATGCTGCACATCAAGCAGAGCTTTTGTCAGTTGGACTAAGCTCTTGCGCTTTGTGGAGAAGTATTACGATGCCTGTTCTACGCATATGGGGAGACATTGGAGAAGGAAAGAAGTAGGTTGTGCAAAGTCATACAATGAAATGATTTCATAGCCGGAACCAAAACCCGCCAGACCTGACCTGTCTCTTATAAATCTCTGGAGTGTATTGGTTGCATGAGGGTAGCGAGAGGGGGGCAGTGACAGCTTCTAAACAGCCTTCGCAAACCCAGGTGCCGCCTCCAGGCACGCCTACCTTAGCTCTACTGCGAGAGATCACGCTTTTCTTTCTCTCTAATTGGGAGCTGCCCGGGGACATGCAACCAGGGCAGAAAGAACTGGCTGAAGCACAAGCTTCTCCTCCCCACGGTTTGAAGGCAACCGGCTTGGGTCACTTGGCTCTGTGCTCTGGAGCCTGAACTCCAGCCTGACTGCCGACAGCAGTGCAGGCATAACCACAGGGACCGCTCTGACTGCTTCTGCACCTTCTGACCTGCAGTCTTCTGGCACTGGCAAAACAAGCTGCGCAAATTGGCTGGAACACAGAACATAAACCCTTTTCGTTTCTTAGTGAAGACAATGTTGCTTAATCCTACTGGAAGCATTTACCCAGGGATATCTTATCAGGATCCACTGACATCCCTGCCTCTTCTCCCAAGAGCCTGCTGCGAAACGCAACCTCTCCCCTGCGCACAGCTAATCCGCAGCACAGATAAACCATTTCCCCACAGAGTTCCCTCCTGTACAGCTGTCTGACTGGTAGTTTAGTTTCTGACACCGCTGGGTCTAAGGCTGCTCACGTGGGCCTTGGCTGGTCTGAGGCTGGATTCCTATTTCTGTTCTTCTGGCAGGTCGCTTGCTCTAAATAATTTCCAGAAGTCCAGTACTGTACAGAGAGATGCCAAACTGCGGCTTCAGCTGGCATAAATCAAGGGTCAACAAGGCGCCACTAAAGTAAATGGGGAAGCCTAGATTTACACTAGATGAGGATCAGCCCTGCTTCCTTGCACCAGACTCTAAATGAATTCATTAAATACAGCACTTCAGTCTGCTCAGCTAAAAGCAGCTCCAGCTGGCAGGAGGTTTCAGATCCAGGGAATGTTTAAAAGATGAGGATTTGTAGCCTGCTCTGAGTTTACACTTGGCTAGAGGTAGGCTCTCATCAGCCGTGCAGGGGAGATGACATCATGCCCACCCGATGGGTGCCTGTGCATCCCCAGCGTCCGCGCACAGCACGATGTTTACACAGGACCTCGCAGCCTTGGGAGCACAACCTAGACCTAAGTTCTCCTGGGAAGATGCTCAGTTGAGAGTCCTCCAGGGTAGCAGAAGAGAGGCCCTGCTGTACCTCCACCAGACTGAAGGGCTTGGTTTGGGTTTTTTCATTTTTGTAAGTTTTCACTTGGGGGCTGGGGGTCTACATCAAATTTGAATCTGCAGCAAGGTAAGCAGCAGCACCGGGGGCACGGAGAGCAGTTTGGGATTTGTGAGACAGGAGCGAAACAGTTAATGTTGACATTAAACCCTAAATGAGAGGATGTTAAAAGTTATTCTTAGCTTATGAAAAAAGAAGCTGTGCTGTGATCGTCTGGCCTGCTCTCATGTATTGTACAGATCTCATGATTCCTGCAGTTTAATCCCTTATCCGCTCACTAAAACAGATGGTGTTGCAGGCTCTTTGCAGACTCTGACAAATACGACTGCACTGGGAACACTGTTCATATATCCACACTTGCCGTACAACCCTCAGGATGAGATAACACTGGCTTGAGATGAAAGTTCACATCCAAAGCACAATCTGCAGCAAAGAAGAGAACCTATTCTCTTTCAGCGTTGCTGCTGAGGTCTCTAATATGCACAGTCACACGTAAAATAGCGTCCTATTGACATATATAAAGGTCAAACCAATGGGACCCTCCAAAACCTTTGTCCTGAGCTCCCAGTCAAGCCCTCTCCCTTTGGCCAGGACCAGAGCGCATGTTGTTTTTCCTTAAGGAACAGATCTGCCCACTGAACAATGATACCGCCAATAAGCTGGGAAGTAAGAGACCCCGAACTCAAATGGACCCGACACCGACCCCTCTCTGGCTTTACACTTACTGTTCCTTCCTTAGGCTGGGAAAAAAGGGTCAGTCCTGGCCAGCCACTGAGAGGTATGGAGAGCACGCAAAATTATTCATTGATGCTAGACTATTACATGTCTTCTCTCCGTGATGCTACCGTGTGTGTGTGTGTGTGTGTGTTGTGTGCCATCAGCCAGTGCTCGGAAAGACAAGTGAGGTTAACCGAGCTACATGCATTGCTCCCACTAGAGCAGTATAAAATGGTGATAAACCACAACTGGAACCGCTCTGCAGTAAGATCTGGCCAGAGGTGAAGCATGAGGTTACAGCAGCAGCTCCACTCCTCTGTCCCCCTCCGCCTGATGGATCTTTGGTAATAAACCACCCTTCAGCCTTTCCTGTCTGAAACCCAAACTGCTGGGATTCAGGGAAGATAAAGATTTCAACCACCTTTCAGAAGAGCCTTCACAAGAACTAAAAGCCCCTGTTGGCATAAAAGCAGACATGTAATGGGCTTTCTCTGTCCCTGAAAGTAGTTTAGCACCGCAGGAACGTGCAGTCCTTTTATCTCTCTTCTTTATTTAACTGGAGTCGTTAAAATAAACTGATTTCCCAGCCAATTAATTATCAAATATCTGTAACAGCTTTCAAGCCCTGCCATTACTCAGTCTCAGAGGCCCCCACAGGCAATGTTAAGCTACACTCTCCTTACCTGAGTAACCACTGCTCCTGCAAGCCTGCTCCCTTGTGCTGAGCTGACAGCAGAAAAGCAGCGCAGGGGCTGGCAAAATCCTGGAGGAGAGCTGCGAACGCCACCACCCCTGCGCCTGCCTAAGCAGCGACTCCAGCTACGTGCGAGCCCCAAGCCGGGAAGCTTTACCGCACCGCTTGAGCAAGACGTGCTCACCAGCTCTCGGACACGGGCGCGCGGACCCCAGCCCCGCCGCGGGAGCAGCTAAACCCTTTCGAGGCACCTGATGCTGCCAGCGGGATCGGCTGGTACCCGACGGCAGGCGCTGCCAGCCGAGGTGAACCGCAGATGCCGAGTGCCCCCAGCTCAGCTCAGCGGGAGGCGTAGGCTTCGGTTCAAAGCACGCGCCAGGAACCAGCTGCTCGCCCAGACGTGGACAGGGACAGCTCCCGCCACGGCCGCGTTACCTACTGAAAAACCAGTCTCTACCTCTCTGTTAACTGGATGGTTGGACTTGCCATGGGTACATTAGCAATGCCCCTGCCATCTATTTTATAAGCAATAAACTCCACTCATATGTGGTTTCAATTAGGAGATTTCAAATGAGATTGAAGATAATGCATCCCATAATTACTCACCCTTCTCCTTTCTAGAAACTCAAGCAGAATCATTTCCAGGCCAAAATGCAGTCTCTCTTGATTGATGACGCTAATAAAATGGCTTTATTGTGATATAAATAGCCTTAAAAACGTCCTGGAGAGTCAATATCAGTGCTTGATGACCTTACACAAGCAAGGTCCTTATCTTATGGTGTACTAAAGCTTAATGAGTTATGCTTCTGAGAAGTTTGCCATTGGATTTGGGCACTGGTTTGGGCAACTACAGAAAGGTAGCTCCCGAATCAGACATGCAAAGTGGGAACTGTTTAAACACCTTTCCTCTTCCTTGCGTTCCCTATTAATAATCTCTTCGCTTCCTAGCTTGCCTGGTGCCAGTTCAAACACAAGCACCGGCTGAGCCCAGCAGGAGCCACGGGAACACTGTGCTCCAGCGTCTCTTTGCTGGAAGGTTACCAGCTACTGCTACAGTAATTGGAAAACCTGAAATTTCTTCCGAATCGTGCACACTCCGAGCCGCTCACAGCCCCTATGGAGGCGTGCGGCCGTTTCCCAGACAAAAGGCCTAAAACCGGCTTGCTCTGGAGCACATTCGTGGCCCACATCATGGTGGCCGATATGTTTTCATTACCCCCTCGTCAGGAGAGGCCACACGCGGCCTTCCCCGCCATGCAGCTGGGAACGAAGAGCTTGGTGCCTTGGGCTGCACTGGAAGCTTGGGGGTAGCAGAAATTTGAAGTCATTTTTTAAATGAGCACCCTCTGTGCAGTTGCCTGCTCCAGCAGGCCAAATACAGAGCCTGCCTCAGAGGAAGAGGGAGAAGACCTTTGGGCGTTCACGAGAGAAATGCCCAGAGCTTTCTTCTTTTTCTCTGAATAGCAGCGTACCTCAGTCCTCATAAGGACAAAATGCTGGGTTTAAGGCCTTATTTGAAAGTGGGATATCCTGAAAACACGCAGTCAGGTCTAGTAGGACCGTAATCTTCTGCATGCAGAAATATGAGATACCATTGACCGTGCTTTCCAGTAGTGCTACCTTGGCTCAGATCCGGAGGCAGACTGGGTGCTAAAGAGCTTTGCTGGGAGTGACAGAAGCATGTACACCTGTCAGAAAACGCTGATATCATAGCAGCCGTGACAGTGATGTGATCAGGACCTGGCAGACGGGCGAAAAAGGAGAAGGAAGGATGCACGAGAAAGGGCGACTGAGAAACTTTAAGGGAGAGCGGTAAGAGTCTGCACGCGAGGGGACGCGAATGAGTGACGCGCGGTGCTTGTCTGTGCGTGGCAGAGGGGATGAGGACTCTGGGGCTGTGTTCTCCCCTCCACCGGAGCAGTGCTTCATGTCACCAAAGGGCCAGGACACTACACAGTTTCCTAGCCCTGTCTCCCTCCCCGTCACCGCCGTAGTTCTATCCAGTCCCATATATTTGAGAGCAATTTTCCTCTCGGCAATAAAGCCTCTGCGAGCACGTAGGTGGCCGTGCACGCGTCCACGTGTCGTCTGCGAGAGCGCGCAGGAGCCGGGGTCTGCTGAGGTAAGAAGGTGGTTCTGCGTACCCGACAGAGCAGGAGTGAGGATGAGACTCCTGAACATGCATGCGAGGGTACGAGAGAGGCTGTGCTTCGCAGAGAATCAGACGGCAAGAGTGAGAATGAGAAGGTGCTCGTATGAGACAGGGTGTGCGTGTCAGAGAGGAAGAAAGAGAAAGGTCTTAGTCACAGCCTTCCTGTACGTGTTTGATGAGTATCACCAAGAAAAATATGTATGTATTCAAATCAAACACAAAACACCCCTTTTGCCTGGAGCGCTCCTGCCTTGCTTGTTTGTTCTGTTGCAAGCTGCTTGTTAGAGGAACACAGGAAACAAGAAGAGGGAAAAAAAACCCCAGGTTGACATATTTAAACACAGCCAGCTACCAAGGCAGTAACAAACAGTGAGAAGGGGAAAAGCAGGTGGGATAGTCGGAGGGCTGCTGCGACGATGCTAGAATGAGACATGCCTGTGAGAGTTTCTGAAGACCATCCCTCAAGTGGATTATGATCACTTTTACTGTACACATACTGAGTTGATCCTGCAGCTACCGACAAGGAAACACACTCAAAAGCATATTCCTTGGAGCCATTTTGCAGCAAAGAGTCAAAAGACAATGCAAGGAGTGCTGGTGTCCTGGCTCAATCTCCTGCAAAGCTCTCTACACTTGAGTCTAGACAGCCGCAGTCGTCAAAATGTGAACGGAGGGACAAAAGGACCTGAGCTGGATTTATCAACGGGGAGAAAAATAGTAACAACAGATCGAGTCCCAAACCTCCTGGGGCTAAAGGCCTTTCTAGGACCGCAGGTCAGACAGACAGGGGTATAGAGACAGGGATGGCTTTGAAAGTATTTTTCCCTGTTCAGTTACACTTTGTTCTTGCTGGTAACTTTAAACACCGTTACACTTTGTTCTTGCTGGTAACTTTAAACACCGTTACACTTTGTTCTTGCTGGTAACTTTAAACACCGTTACATGTCTATGGCTCTTCAGCGCTATCATAATCCACAGGCCTACGCTGCCCACAGGGAAAATCCACCAATACCCACAACAAGTCAGACTCGCTAAGTAGCTTACGATGCCACAGGCAACGCATGGGAAGAGCAGGAGCCTGCCAAGAACTGACTGTAGGAGTGGTGAAGCCACCAGATCGGAGACAGCGTGTTCAAGAGAGCCAGGGAAAGGGTCAGAAGCGCAGGTGAGGCTGTACCCTTAGGCAGCTCACCCAAGCTTCGCCCAGAGCACTGGGGATAACAGAAAGACTCTTCCAGGACATGGGCAGCTGTGGTCTTTCTGTCCCTCCCTCCCCCTTCTAAAATCAGAGTGAAGGGCTCTGGTTTACAGCTGGAAAGCAGAGCTCTCGTGACACCAAGGGCAGGGAACCACTATCTTGATGTTGAGGCTACAGAGCCGGTGCAGGAGAAGGAAAAGAAAGGTGCAATACAGAGGGCTTGAGCTCGGGTGCGGCTTTTTCACCATCCCCTCTCCAGCACCTCACCAAACCACCACCACCTTTCTTTGGCTACTGAGACTAAAGCAGCCGGGGCCAGCGCTGGCTCCTGCTTTGGGCAGGCACCGCGCTATACGCAGCGGGTCCCTCCTGACCGGGGTCCCCGGACTGCTACTGCATCCTCAGCAATATTATTGTTCAAAAAATTACCCAGAAACTTGACAAATCCTTCTGCAGCGTTTGACTCTCTGACCTCCGGAGGCAGTGTGGATTTCACAGACTGACTACCTGCTGTGTGAAAAAGTGTCTCCTTTCCTGTGATCTAAATTAAGCCACCATTAGCATCTCCAAGTGACCTCTTGTTCTAGTATTACAGGAGGACAGAAAAAGGAGGGACTGATCAGTTTTCACCGCACCCTTCATTAGTGTAAATAACTCAATTATAAGCCTTTAGCGTGTCTCTTCTGGGAGGCTGCGGATGGCCGGTGCTTGGCATCTCCCGTTGGAGCAGGCCGGGAGCGAGCGGAGGCAGTGCGAGCTCGGGGACGGTAGAGGGCACGGCGGCAAGACAGGCGACGGGAGAGAAATGGCGCTTGCACGTTTTTGCCAGCTCGCTACAGCGAAAGAAGAAAACCCTGTTCAGTCCAACTGACTGCCTCCTTGTAGGTAAATCTCGCAAGATTACTAACCAAGCTTCACGGCCCTCTGGTAATTCTACACGCTGTCTTAAATGAGGGTGTAGCCAGCGTTCAAGATAATGTCATTTTTTATAACATATTCCCTATTGTTTTCCTGTCCCTTAAAGGCAACCAAGCATCCTTTACGCTTTTGGAATTGACGCTGCCCACTGAAGAAGCTTTTATCGAGTTACTCACCATGACTCCCAATCTCTTCCCTCCAAGGAGCCCGGGAGCTCAGCGCTCATCACCGTACAGCTGAAGTGGAGACTATTTTTGCAGTCCGCATTACCATACGCTCATCCACGTTATAGCTCATCCATCATCCTGCTGCCCTGTCCCCACAGTGCCTTTAAATCCTGCTGACTCACGGAGGTGGCAGCCCGCGCCCGCCTTTGATCGGCAAGATGGGGGGGGGGGGAGCTCCCGTGGAGGCGAGGGGTGCTGGGGCAGGGAGAGGACCCGGTCCCGGGGAGAAGATCCCTGGGATCCCAAGCCCTGGGAGCGGGTCCCGCTGCCTCTCTACGGCCCGTGCAGCGAGCACACGGAGGATGTGATGGAGCCGGCCCGCTCTCAACATCTCCTTCGGCTTTTGACAACCCGCTGCATTTCTCACCGGTCAAACCAGGAGTCGCCGCCAAAGTACCAACATAACACAGGGAAGACTAAACACCTCCACAGTGTCTACTGACTCCCACCATTGACTTCTCTCCACGCGAAGGACCCACTATTCTTTGCTTACTAAAGCTTGACTGGGTTTTAATCCATGACAAGACCTTGCCCCTTCTCCCACAGCTATTTATTTCCCTTCATAATTTTTGGTGAAAGGCCTTATCAAAGGCTTTATGAAAATCAAAGTACGTTATGTCTGCCGGGGATCACCTTTATCTTATTTTATTAAACTTTAAAAAAAAAAAACAAAAAAACACTTGCAGCTCAAAAAAGCACAATTTTCTTTTCCAGAAGCCATACTGGATTGACCCTGTCATGTTATACATACCCAAACGTTGTACTAGTCTGTCTTTAATTAGCTTCACAATCAGTTTGGCTGGAACTGAAAGAGAGCTCATAGATCTCTAATTCCCAGGATGTCTTTCGATTATTAAAAAAATAATAACAGTACTTGGCGTGCCTGGAGTGCTCTTTCTCTGAAGACCTCAAAGCGCTCCGCACCAGGGTGAAGGCAGAGCAGGCTGGAGACAGCCCTTCACCACCTTCACACCTCACGAGCGGGGAAGGAGAAGGGAGAGCAACTTGGCCACGAAGTCCGCGGCACAGCTGGATATGGAGCTGCCACCCTGTTCTTGACCCTCTCGACTGTCATCCGTCTTCTAAAATCACTCACTGGTCCTTGGGGGCGAGGAAGGGGTGGCGTTTGCCCATCTGCATCATCTCGCCTGAGCACCGAGAGATTTCAGCGTTTTTCTCGCCGAATCCGGCCCTGCTATTAGCAGCTCTGCACTCGTTAGAGAGATGCTGTTTATAAGGATCCGTCAGACACTGCTGTCAGTATATTTCATGCATTATTTACTTCAGAGCCCTGAGACTAATGCTACCCCAGTCCCAGTGATTTACTGCATTTGAGTTTCTCAACCTGATCCATAACTTTGGGTAATAATAACAATAACAAAATACTTTGTATGCATATATCATACCCGTCAGCAAAAACCCGCACAGAGATGAGCACATGATGCCGGAAAGAGCTGCCGCTCCGAGGTACTGGAGCGTCAGCCATTTGCAGGTACAGCTGCCTCCTCACATAGATGCGTCCCCCACGCTCCAATTTTAGAATACTTTGCCTTAAGACTGGTACGTGTGGACCCTTCGAAGTGAGGGTCCGCACCCGGGGGGTTTCCCCCCTGCCAGTGAAAGGTCAGCGAGCCCCACGGCACATCTCCTGGCAAGGACAGCCCTGCTCGGGCAGAGGAGCCTCATGAGCCCGTCCCAGCCCACGGATGGGGTCCCTCTGCTTTGGTAAATTAAAAATCCCAGAGGGACGCTCGGCGCCTGGGATGGGGACTCTGCAAGCAGCTTGGCGCGAGCCAGAGACGCGCTTCGTTGGCTTTGGCTCAGCTCTTTAATTGCATCCCTCGCCTGCGGCTCCCCTCATCCTGCTCCTGGCACTGCACGGCCACAGTCCCCTCGCCATCCCTCTCGCTCCCCCCAGCTTCTTTCTCCCTTTACACCTTGCCTACCATTTCATCTGAGCCCCGGTAGTTCGGCTGTTCTTTAAAAGGTGCTTGATGAGCCCTAATAAAAGCCAACACTCTGCCGTGCGGCTGGGGATCCTCCCTGTCCCCTTTCCACACCGTGCTCCCACGTCCACCTCGCACACCGAGGCAGGGATGACCTCCAAGCTGAGTCCAGTGCTTTTAAAGATTGTTTTCCTGGTGTGTTTGCTTTAATTTATCTTGCCCTTCAGCCTAGCATTCGCTATTGTCTTTCTCCTCAAGAGTTTTCCTGCCGCCCTGTTTGAAGTTCACCTATCCTGCGTATGCCTTGCGGGCGGGCACCCCTAATGAGGAGCAAACCCCCCCTGCCCTCGCCCACGCGATGCCACCGAGTCCTCGGCGCTCACGCCTCCGCGCCTCGATGCTACCGCCTGCGGCACCCCACCAGCTCCCCGCCGTCTCCCCTGACACGGCTGAAGCCTCGAGGAAGGGAGCGCTGCGTCCTGGCAGGCTCTTAACATGCCACGGGCCCTATAATAACAATATTAATAAAACCCACTGAGAGACGTCCGCTCGGCCAGGCAAGGCTGTAGCGCGGAGGCCAAGTCCTACCGCGGCGCTGACACAAAATCACTGAGATCAATGAGAACGTCAACTAAGTGCTGCAAAGGACGCTCTTCTCCCTTGCCTTTCCCATTTCACCCCTGCAAAACCAGCTTGTTTCGAGGAGCAGAAGTAACCCTTCCCAGCGGTTTGACCCAGCTTCGGCCAGATCTGAGCCGGGGCCACACACGCCCTCCTGCTGCCGGCGCCGGAGAGATGGAGGGCTGCGGAATTGTGCGGCCGCCTTTGAGAGACACCGGCCCCACACGCGGCACTAAAGCAAGGGGGACGCTTCCCCGATGCCGTCTGTGTCTTCGGTGGCTGTAAGAGACCACACAGGGACCGCACAGACCCGCGTGCGTGCCCCGTGTCTCAGCAACGCGTGGGCTCGCGACAGCCCAGCCCCGGCTCTTCTCTGCCGTGAGGGATGCCCCCGGAGTAAGTACTGCTGAACAGAGCCCTAAATCAGGAGTTACATCTTCCCGCATAGGCACCAAAACAAGCTGCTCGAAAAAGCCGTCATTTATGGTGTCGATAAATCGCCTCTCCAAATCATGCCCAGATGTGCACTTTAGGGCCCAGTCACCTTGCCTTTTTATTCTCGCCTGCAAAGTGCTCTGCTCTCCTACAGCACTCCCTGCCTACTAAATCATGCCAAAATACATTAAAAGCACCCATTATTGTTATTAATTACTATTATTGCATTAGCAGATTTTACTACTTCCTTAATCTCTCCAACAGCTGAAACCCCGTGCTCTCCGAGGAGGGGGCTGGCGGGTCGGGACAGGGAGCTCCTCGGGACTCAGCCTTGCGTCACGCCACGCACTAACACACACCCATAACCCCTCCACGGAGCGGGGTTGACGGTGGCTGACAAACCTCCATCCCACACATTTCCCTGACACCTGTATTTGGGGCTAGTGCTTTCTGGGTCCAAAAAGTCAGGTGAGGGAAAAGGGAGAAAAGCAAGTTTCCCAGCTTAACTGCAGGCTGGATAATATCATAGTACAGTGAGCTGGGCAGCCCAGGGCATGTTTATCATGTTGTCCTAATACTCAGCAAACACACTTCTACTCTCAGCACTGAAACTGCCTAAAATGTCAACTCAAGCAGGCCAAAACATCCCTCGGTCTCAACTTTTTTTCCTGCCCTTTCTCTGCTGTGTCTATTTAACTTGTATCCTCTTCGAGGTAGAAGGAATTTCCTGCTGTTTTCATACCTCAGAGGCTGCAGAGGGCCTCTGGCTTTCCACACTGTAAATCACAGTAGCAGAAGCATCGTGAAGTTCTCTGTTTCTTCTGCTCAATCGACCAGAAAGAAGGGTGCATCTGATCATCAGTAATCTGGACCCTCACCAGCTTCAGGAATGAAACCAAATTCAGCGGAGTGGCTGACTCACCGGAGGGCAGGGCCTGCCAGTCAAAGGCCCTCAAGGACCCGGAGAAATTGGATGACAGGAACGTCATGAAGATCAACAAGCATAAAAGTACAAAGTCTTCCACCAGTTGAAATGACCCCCATGCAACACTACAGGATGAGGACTAGCCGGCTGGGGAGTAGCTTTGAAGAAGACCAGAGATTCCTGGTGGGCAAAAGTTGAAAATCAGTCTGCCAGCATGTCCTTGCAGCAAGGAAGGCTAAATACGTAGCCGGCTGCGATGATGAGAGTGTAGCCAGCAGGCCAAAGCAAATTATTTTTCCCTCTACTCGGCACTTCTGAGGCTGTATCTGGAGCAATTTTGGGCTCCCAGAATGTTTGGTTGGACATAAAAGAAAAATATTTTCATAATGAGGGTGGACCAGCAGTGGAACATGTGCCAAGACAGTTTGAAGAATCACTGTCCTGGGAGATTTCCAAAATTTGACTGAGCAAGGTCCTGAGCAACCTGATCTAATGTTGAAGTCAGGAGAGACCTCCAAAGCTCCTTTCCCACTGAAACTATTCTGTGATTTCAAGCAGGATGTCGTAGCTCTTTCTTCTATCTGGGATAGCTGTGGTTTGAAAGCTGAATCCGGAAGGGTTCCCTGAGAGATTTGCCCCACGTCAGTCCCTGAAAGCCTCTCGGCTGAACTCTGCCATCTGCCAGCAGTAAATGTGCAGGGGGCCAGTGCGCAGCCCGAGCAGAGCTGGCTCTTTCCACCCTGCTGCTTGCCTTCCCCTCCGCCACACAACCCCACCGAGGCAGCTGATGTGAACGGGCTGGAAACTTCCAGGCACGCATCTGTTTATGCAACCAGAGGATTTCTGTGTACCTCTGGAGGTACACGTTGTTCTCAAAATGTGGAGGGAGCCCCCTCTAACACGCAGGGGATTTTCCTGGGAAGGAACTGGGATGGGCGTATAGAAACTCCAGTAGGCGTACCCATACCCAAACGCAGAGACGCTTATGTCACGGTCGTTTCACTTAGCACGGAGAAGCAGCCGCTTCTGGGTTAGATCAACAACAGCCATATAACACATTTTGGTTCAGAAAGTGAGACCCTAAACCACCAGAATGGGATCGACAAGTAGGTCAGGCTGCAATTAGCCACTCTGAATTTAGACCTGACTCCTGGGATAACAATCTGGGATTTAAAACAAACGCGGAGAGATATTTAATAGCTGAGAGGCAAGAATGTTGATTTTACATCTCCTTCAAAACACAGCTGTCCGTTATTTCTTCCTTCAAGTCATCACTCTCCTTTTATTCCCTTTCTCTTCCATTCACAAACCTGAACTCCTCCTCCCTCCTCAATTTCCTCTGTACTGTCCCCTCTTCCAGCTGATTTCCGCAAGTCGATTCCTTTTTGCTTCATCCCTTGCCAACTTTTTGGCACTACCCGCGCATCTCAGCATCGCCTGCAAACGACCACGAAGCCGCTTGTGGACAGACAGATTAGGAGGACCACTTGACAGAAGCAGGGCCAGCACTTTCCCCTGGCTGCAGGAGGGACATGTGGCTGGACTCTCTAATGTGATGAATAACATATGAAGTGTGGAGTGTTGGCCATATGTTGTGGTAATTCCTTTATACACAACGCCCTCTGCAGAACAAACAGCCATGATGGAGGGCACGGACAGAAGTGCAGACTCACAGAGAGCTTGCACGTGGGCACCCGCTCTTCAGTGCTAGACGGTAGAGAAGGAGGAAGGGTAAAACGGGCTCTTAGGAGTGATTTACAGTCACCTCTGTAGGTGGCATCTGCATAAGCAGATGCATATGCTTAGTAAAAAAAACAGAAGAGTAACTTCCAGGGAACGTTCACTGATAGGGGCAGATAGGGAAGACCAGGTGACCTTCCAAAAGCCCTGAACAACCACATACCGTGACATTTCAAGGGCTCCTGAAAGCTCCCAGGTCCATGCCCATATTTTGGCACAAGTGCTGTGAGTGACAATTACCTCTGCTGATATTGCCTTGTGAATGGCAGGGACCCAAAATTCTCCTGAGTCACCTTCCCCAGCAATTCAACAAGCCAAGGACCAGAATAAGCACTTGATGTAGCTGGGATTTCTCTTGTGACAGCAGGCAAGGAGAGGAAAATAGAGATTCTAGGCAGATTTCATGGGCTGGACCAGCTCCAGTTCTGCTTGGAAGTGAAGGGTATTAGGGTACATTTTCTGTGCTGCACAAAAGAGGAGAGTCAGCACTTCCATCCAGATGCTCAGACCCCTGGGCCAGGCAGAGAGAAGACAGCTGCTCTGCTTCATACTTGGGCTTGCACAGAGAAGGAGAAAGGTAGAAAAATCCCTTGCTGAAGAACAGGCAAGGAAGGAGGGGAAGATGTGTCATATGAAAGAGAAAAGTAGAGACTGAGTGACTAATGGCACCATAGCTTAGTTGTCTCTTGTTAGAGTCTTAAATTGCCCACAGTGGGCGGAAAGTCACTTTAACCTCTCAATATGGCACGTAAAACTACTATTGAAAGAAAAAAACCCGAGTAGTGTTGAAGGAGTGATGGAAATGAGATTGTTACAAAGCTGGCTGTACCAAGCTGGGGGTTGGAACTAGATGATCTTTAAGGTCCCTTCCAACCCAAACCGTTCTATGATTCTAAGCTGGAGTCTTCTGGCAAGAGGTAGGCGAGAGCCTCCGTATTAGCTGATATACTGGGGTGGGGACTGAAGATCCCAGAGCTGAAAAGCACCCACTGCTGTCGCTTGAATGCCTCACCAAGGACTGAAAGAAGCTCACATCCTCTATGGGGAGAAGACACAGAAGCACAAAAGCCCTTACAGCAAGCCCATGGTCCTTAGGCAGCTCTAGAAGAGGTATCGCAAGGCAGCACAGCATATGGAGTGCACCTGGGTAGGTTTTATTTGATCAGATAGTTTTTGATGGCCCTAGGAAATCCACAATATCAAGGGAGGCAGGAGAATGGGCATGGCAGATTCTCACAGAATCAAGAAAACAGGAGTGGAGAGGACTGTAGGACGCCATCAAATGCACTCCCCAACTCTACAGCAAAATCAACTATGCGTAAACGATCCCAGGGAAGAGCTTTTCCTAACCTGTTCTTAAACATCACCACTAAAGAAAACTCCACACCCACAGGAGTACCACGCTCCCCTTCCACTACGTGACCCGGTATGCGAAGAGCTGATGTGCTCACTTCATGAGGTCTGGGGTAGGTGAGGCTGCTGTAGCAGTGGGTAATTTTAGTAAGATGTTTCAGAGTGCACGAGACCATTCTGAAAATGAACAGGAGAGACTCTGCAAATAAAGATGTCTTCAATTTTTTAAATGTTTTGAGTCTTCTCATTTTATGTGCTAGTAAGGATTCTGTGGTGAGTTGGCAAATAGCAGATAAAGTTGTTGACAACAAAGCCTTCGGCTCAAAATTAAAGCTCATTCTGTAGTTGTAAAAAAAGAAAAAAAGTAAAATAAAAAGATGGCAGGTTAATTGTGATAACATCATTAAATTCGTACCCAGTCCTCAAAGCACATCATAGTTATTTAGAGGCAAGTGATCTGGGGAATCAGAAATGCAAGTGATTACGGCATTTCACCTCTTGGGGTCTGTTTTGCAATGAGACACAAATAAACTGAGTTTGGCAGTCAGAAATATTCTCTGACAAAATATTCTCCTACATCCCCAAGCTGATTAAAGGAACAAGCTGGAAGAGAGGGGTCAGTGGGTAGGCACACAGTTAAGCGATAGATAAGATGAAAGAAGACAGTGCTTGAGTGTATGTAGTCAATATCCTGGAGCTAATAAAAGTTCCTTACTGCAAACAGCTTCCTCCGCACGGCTTTTCACATCAGATCTCAGCAGCCAGTGCTTATCTGTGACCACTTGTTAGATTAGGTCCCATAGCAGGTAGTATGCAGAATCTTGCATCTAATTCTCCATGTGGACCCAGACAGATTCCCTACAGCTCAGAGAAGGCACAGGTAGGCAAGACCTCTCCACCCAGATCTTTCCACCTTTCTGGCAGGTGTCAGAGAGCAGTGACAAGATTTCTGGTGTAGAGAGGTGCTGTGGACAACACACAGGTTTTATCCCTTGGCAGCAGCCGTATTAATCTTGCCAGGGTACACCTTAACCAGAGCTGGCCCCAGAAAAGAATGGGAAGAGGAAAATGGTTTATGTAGTTGCAGCCTTTGACTCTCTCATGCAGGCTGGGGGTATAAGCAATGCACCTACGCTAATATAACAAGTTGCTCCTCAATAGATTTCAACAGTGACTGCATCTAGGTCCAATTAACTGGTAATGACAACCGGCTGCCAGCACAGGAGGGACTAAATTCTTCTCTAACATCATTAAACATGTAATAGATGACGTTTCACCAAGCATTAAGTTCATGTTTGGCCCTCTGCCTGCTCCTGCCATTCAAACCATTCCCAGCAGCAGGGGAGGGGGCACAGCGTGGGGTCTGCTGTTGACAACCACTACCATGAAGAGGACGTTTCTCTTGTGTGAATGGACTATATGTCTCTTCCTGGCTTCCTACCGCATGAGTGCTTCCAGCCTAGTTGAGATGATATGAAAAGGGAAGAGGGCACAGAGCCCAACGCCGTGCTTTAGCAACTTGCCAGTTGCTAGGGCTCACTCTAGCTGAGCACTACAAAGGCACTCTTTGGTTTGGTGGAGTTTCCAGCCATTAGCTCCAATCTTCGGCACAGCATACAGGGCAAGCACCGACACCAAGCTCAATGTGTGGTTCTAGAATCCCTTCCTTCCCTTGTTACTGGGAGTGGGGTACCCACATGGGGTCCCTAAAGAGGTCCTCATCATGCTAGGCTTTGCATGTATGGGAATAACGATCCCTCCCACAAGCAAATAATGAGATGGGGGAAAAAGTACGAGGCTTAACAGGGGCAAAATGCCAGGTCCAATACGGCAAAGGAAGCCTAGGCAGAGCTGGAGTGGTACTCGAAACATCTGAAGATGCCATTTCTAAAACCCCTAAAATGAGCAGGGCAAGCTGAGCGTGGACAATATGTGGGATAAGGAAAGGTAGGTTTTGAACGCAGTCCCTATCCACGGAATATAATGGTGCCAAAAGGAGGTCTTTAAGATCTAGAGCCAAGAAGAGAGCCCTAAATAACCCAAACCTACCAAACAAACTACACCTAACCTTTCCCTCTGCCTTTCCATCGCCGTGCATGTCCCCTGGGGGACCAGCCACTCCTTGCTAGCAAGCCACAGAGGGACTGGCAGCAAGCACCCCTGGCAAAACACAAGGAGAACAACGCAAGATAGCCAATATGCTGGCTCTACTGCTGTGTCCCCTCTTGTTTTAAATCAATAGTTTATGACATCTACAAGGGGAAACTGTAAATTTAATTTTGTCCCCTGCAGTGCGATTCATATCTTGTTTGCTGGCAACATAATGAATGTGTTTGCCCTCCAGACCCCCTGCCCAGTAGACCAATTTACGGATAAAGGGAGAGAAAATAGCAAAGTACAATTAGGGAGGTCGATTAATGCTGGATTAACCAGTAGCTCAGCTAAAGATAGCTTTACAACATTTATACATAAGGGGCAAAGGAGAGAAGGAGACAACAAGCCTGCAGAAGGAATAGAGAATCAGATCATTTCTCTTAGCAATAAAAACCTTACAGATGACTTGAAGGTGCACATTGCTTGCTAAACAACTGATAGAGCCTTGCATCACCTGCCAGCGTAAAGCCACAAGACTGCAGATGCCTTGCCCTGCTCGATGCTCATCAGGGGTGGTCTAGAGTATGAACCCAAACTGCCCCAAAGGCTGGAGATACACAAGTTAAACCTTGCTGAAACTCATAGGCTTAATTGCTCCTGCAGAAGCTACTTGAGACTGTCACCGCAGTAGTTAGAGTGAGCGTGAGCTCGGAATTGCTAAGGAAACCTTGCTGAATATGCAAATGGGAACCAAACAGCGAGGGTAGAAAACGTGACAGCACGCTGAAGCTAACAGAGAGGGGAGCACTGAAGAGCAATAAAGATGACCCAGCAGATGGGAGCCCAGGGAGAGGGTTTCTCGCATCAGGGTGCTTGCGGCAACCAAGTTGGAGAGCTGGATGAAGAAACCAGCTCTGACTGCGTGCTCCCTGCTGCTCAACAGAAAGCAAGACTTGATACGTTCTTGTGAACAAACAGACCTTGCCAAAGAAACCTGACTTCATTGCCAATTTCTTTTTCCAGCTGGCATAACCAACAAAACTCCAAATTAGTTTGGCTAGGTAGATAGGGCAAAAGGAATAATATTATTTTTGGCCAAAATCTAGTGCCAAACTTTGCAGATAGGCCTTAGCTTCACAAAGAGGTGAAGCAAAAATACCCAAAAACCCAACCCCAAAGAAACCAAAAAAGTGCCAACCCACTAACCTGCACACAGGAGATCCAAACGCCAAGGGCTTTGGATCTGCAAAGGCATAGGCTAGAGCTTCCAGTTCGTGCCTTTCTACCTTGTGGTTACAAAGGAGCTGCTAATACAGTGTGTCTAGCAGGACTTCAGTGCTTCTGCTCTTTGAGTTAAAACCAAGCAGTGCAAAATTTTATGGAAATAAAAAAAAAATTAGTCAAACTCTCAGCTCTCAGAGAAGGCTTAGGTGAGGGGCTGAGGACAGCCTTGCTGTTTCTGAATTGATCTGCCCCTCTCTACTTTAAAACAGCTTCTTTTCTTGCTTTAGCTACCTCTTTAAAACACTCTCCTACATTCAGCTTCAGAGGCAGCTCCCTATGGATAGGCATTTTTAGATGGATACAGCGTGATCTTTACCAGTTGCTGCAAATTGGCTCTGAGGGCACCTTTACATGTCAGTTCTGCCTATTTTCTCTACAAACAGAGAGACACAGATGGAGAGGATGAGGGAAAAGGGCTTTAAATAAAACAAACAATAGGAGAGCGGAAAGCAAAGTCACAGCAGAGTCATGCATTCAGACCTGAAAGCGGGGCTCCTCAGCCCAGCACCATAAACAATCTCCCTGACATCAATTACAGATGCTGATCAGACACGCATGCGGGGAGCTACATTCATACACAAATTTGCAGTTTGCACCGTTTGGGAGTGACCAGTTTGTGACACTCCCCCCAGATCATAACTGACAGCTAACAAGCTGTGGGGAGGCAGCACATAATTGAGCGTGCAAAAAACACGGGCATAGCTCGGATTTACTTGCATGTAAACCAGCCACGGGCAAAGCAGCTCAGGTTCAGCCCCCTCCCCTTCAATTCATCCTGGTATCCTCAGATTCACCAAACTTTAAAGGCATCATATAAAACAGGGCGGAATGAGGGAAAACCACCTCCACGTTCGGACCCCGTAACACCATGATATTCTGGGCACAGGGATCTTAATCTGTGCTCTACTCTATTGCTTGAGGCAAGACTGAAGGGAAACATTAGGGTTAAGATCAGAGAGAACAGAGACGGAAAAACCTTGTAAGTGCACAGGGTTTGTAATGGCAAAACACAGCTCATCTCTACAGAGAAACCGCTTGGTTTCAGCTCACTGAAAATGTTGCGCGTCGTATTACGACAGCAGATGCAATCGCTGTCTCTGGGTCTGGAGCAAACATTACCGTACAAGACGGTGCTACAGGAAAGCTTGGACGAACGATACGCCTGTAGCCTGCGCAGGGGTATTGCTGGGATCAGGGACAACAACAATGAAGGAAAGCCCCCAAATTCTGCGTTCAATAACAACGCGGAGTCAGGGCGTACATTAGTACTGAAATAAAGACAGTGAGCTAATGGTTGTCCGTGTGAGGAAATTTAATAGTGTAATGTCGCTGCTGCCCTTGCACCCCGTGTTGGTGCTCTCATTCCCTTGTCCACACAAGGAACTATGTGACTATGCATTTACAGTGCAGACGTTGTTAATGTTGCCTGAATTGGCAGCTTCTGCCCTGTCCCTGAAGTTACGGGTTTGGTTTAACGACGATTGTGCGGAAAGGATTTAGGGGGAGCACGACTTTTCTCTCCTGCGTATATTACCAGGTGGAAAAAGCAAACTCTTTTTTTTCTCCTCTGCCCTCC
Source organism: Haliaeetus albicilla (assembly GCF_947461875.1). NCBI lineage: Eukaryota > Metazoa > Chordata > Aves > Accipitriformes > Accipitridae > Haliaeetus > Haliaeetus albicilla. Next base: position 42,294,312 of record NC_091488.1, read on the forward strand.
ATCTGTCTGTCCAGCTCTTGTCCCTCATGCACCCACCTTCCTCCGTCCTTACACTGCAATTACATTTTGTAGGGGTTTGTCCTTCCAGGGCAATCTGTTTCCTGCCCCTTCTGAGAACGAGCCTAACAGACTGATTAAACACTTCTTGGTCTTCACAGTCCCATACTTTCCAGCGCTGACAGTTTAATTTCCAGACTCCAAGTTTTTCTGATTCAAAAAATGCCAGATTGTGCATTGTCATGGCTAAAATCAAATTGTTCCCATTTATTTCCCAGAATTGGACAGCTGTCTGAAGACTTTTTTTTTTTATTAAGACCCAAAAGATAATTTCCTAGTATCTGAGGCTGCAGTTTGTAACTACACTTGACATCAACAAATTCTCCAGAATTAGCCATTAAAAAAATAAAAATTATTAAATTTTTTTTAGTTTAATTTTTTTTTTTTCCTCTTAAGAAGTGTTCAAAATTGCTACCAGAGGTATCCACCTCACCTATGACTGACACACAGGGACTTCTTCTGCAGAACGTGACCATCAGCCAAATAGCACATAATTAACAACATAATTACCAATGGTGATTCCGGTTAAGAACTAAAAGTACGAAAGAGAAGACACAAAGAGAACATAAGCAGAAGACTAACAGTACTCTGACATTGTCGTCCTTTTTGGAAGGTTTCTGAGGTCTGGTTAACAGCTGCAATTGGCAGGGGTTCCTATTTTACTTCTCTTTTGGTGGATAATATTTTATCTGCTAGTATTAGGTGAACAGAACAGTAGAAGAAATTTGTTAGCAATTTCAAAAATAAAAGAGCTGAGTTTGAATAGCTGTGATTCATGCTCTCGCGACACTTGCTCCTCGTGAGCGTTTGACAACTTGCTGGGTGTCAGTGAAAATTTGTGAACTGCCCAAGTTTCATGCTTTGTAACACGAAGGCTGATTCATACCAGACAACAAGCTATTTGTTATTCATAGGAATGATCCAAAAAATTAAAATAAATTAATCCCAGTGCATGCTAAATTTTGAAGTTCTGGAATTTGTTCCTATGTTTTACTACAGTCTTTTAAATTTTTTTCTTTTTTTTTTTTTTTTGCAAGAAAGAGCCACTCCTGAGCAGATAACAGTCTTGTCATTAAGTTGTTTGGTACATGCAAGATACAGGTACAAGTCTCTGCCTGATTTCCATACAATGGTTTGGCCAGAGTTTTCTAAATCTCCAAGATCCCCACCCGTTAAGTTACTGGCCATTTTGACCATGGCGCTCTCTTGCCTTTTGACCAGAAATTGAAATACCGAGCCCAAAAAGCTGAAGATAGCTGCATATAAAAACACCCGTTTCTGTAAAATGTTTTCATTTTGACATATCAGTATTTCAGATGGAAAAAATATCCCGACAACTTAATTAAAAAAAAAAAATCTGACCAATATTTTAGTTACCCAGTTGAGAAAGACAACAATTAGCATGACATTCAGTTAACCAATAAAAGAGCGCAAATACTGAGCAAGCAATGATTCACTGAAGCAAACATTTTGTGAAGAACAGCTGGAGGCCTAAAAATTACTCTTTTTTTTAGTGAGTACTTATCAAGCCCTAAAACACTGGAAGAAAATCTGAAGCCTCTTGCAAACAAATTGCTTACCACACAGTGACAACGCTCTGACAGCCCTCTGTTTTTCTCATCTCCTTATTCTTCCCACCATCACCTCTCGGTGAAAACTTCCCCTGGTATCAGGTGCCGTGCGCTGTAACAACAGCAGAACCTGGCCCTGACAAATCAGATTTGTAACTAATATTTCAGGCTTCTTTATCGCTGGGCTAGAGGGTCAGTCGCAGCTTGTAAGGACGCAGTGACACAACTGAATTGGTCCGTGCGTTAAGCAGACTCCAGTGATCAAGTCCCGCAAGGAGCGTTGCTCCCGCCGGAGTCTGCTGCAACAAACGTCCCCAATCTTTGAAGGGAAAGAGACAAAGCGGCGCACGCTAAAATGGAGCTGCCAGTGAGCCTGCAGGCATGGGCCAAGGGATTTGATCATCCTGCTGAGAGAAGACTGTTACCCCAGGCCGTGCTTGCAAAGCTGGGAGTTCTTATTTTCAGAGCGCGTACTGAAAGATCACGCCTCGTGCCGTAACCCCCCACCCCAAACAAGACATCAAATGCCAGGTAGGGTTTGTAGCGCTTTGCACCTGAATTGGAGAAAGTAAAGCCGGCCAACTACAGAACGGCGGATAATTAATTAATGCTCATGCAACACGTTGGAAGAACGGGAAACGCTCTCGCCATACGAAGAGGCTGCTCCGGGGTGCCGAAGCAAAGGGACTGCGCTCAGGTCCCTGCTGCCCGCACGCACCAGGCGTGCTGCTTCATCCCAGCCGAAGGGACTGAGGTCACTTGTTATCTAAGGCCGGCAAAGCTGGATTCTTTACTGAGTCGGAGGAGAGAAGAGGCTGTCCCCAGAGCACAATGAGACGGCCTAAGTGAAACTCTTAATTCTCTGTGATGACTGTGTAGGAAGCCAGGGTCTGGTATAAATCCTTCCCTGGCTAAGCGCGACTCAGACGCCTGGGCAGGCGGGCACCTGAGCAAGGCCCCAGCTCACACAGGATGCTTGTAAGAGCATGGAAATTAATTCAGATGTCCCAGGTCTCAGGCTAGCAGTATAATCACCACCCTTGAGAATGTCTTCTCAAGGATGTGCGTTCTGTACTGCAAGGCACAAAACAGGTTTTGGGACACAGCACCTGCTCTTTAACTTCAAAAACTGCTTTGGAGGCTCAGTCTTCTCCATACAGTTTGAGCTAGGCAACTGCCCTGCCACCAAGAGGCCGAACCACCCCTATGGCACCGTATATACAAGCACTGGTTCTCCAGAGGTACCCGGACAGAGAAGAATTACAGTGGTTGAAACCCTGGATGGCTGCTACTCCAGCGACCGCATGAGACCTGCCCACCGACTCCGAGGAAATACCCTGAGAGTAGGAGCCAGTGCCTAAATGGAGAAGTGCCCATCCTGGAGACCCAGGATGGTCAGACAGGCAGTTTCAGCAGGGAAGCCAGTAGTCAGGCTATTGAGTCTAGACCCTCTTCTCATGTCAAAGCAGAGTAGTTTAGGCAAAGTAGCAGAGGGAAGGTGCCAGCTGGCTGCTGTCTTCGTGAACAGTGAAATGAGCTCTCTCTTTGGCATTACTGGTCTGTTTCTGGTCAGGATGAAACGCATTTACATGGGATGTGGGGATCGCTGAGCACGCCACTTGGAGTTACATGTGCCACTGCTGCCTCAGACTGATGCTTCGTCTCCTGCCCAGCCAAAGGTTTGAGAAACAAATGATACCTGCTCAGAAGCCAACCTCCAACAGCAGGGGAAACGAGAAAGATCACAAACCTCAGTGCAGAAGCTGCAGGAAGACAACAGTTTGTTGTGTTTCCACAGCCAGAAGAATTCAAGAGAAGAATCTTATTCTTATGTTTGCCTGTGGTTCCTCCTTGAGTCGGCGATTTATAGCACTCTGCAAGCACATCTGTCTTACTCTTTATTCCCGTCTTGCTTTTCTGGTGTTTCACTGCTTCTTCTCTGGCCTTGGAGGCTACTAAGCTTCACCTGCTCTGGTCAGCAAATGAGTCATCTCCGCACTTTCACAGCTAGTGACTGAACCCAGAGCTTTGATGGGCCCATTCTGGGGACAGAACAGCGTGGGAGAGGGAGGAGACTGCACTTGAGGTCCAGAAGGAGAAGAAAATGCCACTGAAGCTGATAATCCTGGGGTAGTGAGCAAATCAGATTTGTTCCACTTACTGCAGGTTCAGGGCAATTTTGGTGTCAAACACAAGAACAACTGGTGTTCGTCTCTCAGAGCCTTTCTCCTTGTTTAAGCCTGTGTTCCAGCCACCTAGCTCATCATCCCCACTAACTGAGTAAGCAGGGGTGGGAGCTAGCTGGGTTTCATCTCCGAGGCCTCAAACACAAGCCCTTGCCCAGCATCTCCAATACCGGAGTGGACCAGCAAGTCCTCACGTGTGAACAAAAGCTCTGCCTGGGCAGCAGCCCCCTCCTCTTTCCTGCAGCATGACCTCTGCGAACGGCTCACGGCTCTGTGTGTCTCCTCGGGGGGCTTTTCAGAAAGGTGAGAGAGAGGACATCAGAACCACCTCTCTCTGCAGCTGCTGCCATGCAGAGCCTTGCAGGAACAGCTCGTTTTAATAGCTGTGGGTTAATATTTGTCATATCCTCCTCAATTTGCCTGTGATCACTGCAAAGGCAAATACAGAAGCAAGTCCCCAGGGACGGCCATCTCGTGTGCACAGAAATAAATACTGGGGAAGGGGAGAGGACAGCGCGTGTGACTTTGTGTCGCAGATGGAGGTATGGGGGAATGGCAGCAATATAAGCATGCTGAGCTGTGCTGGGTGTGCTCAGGGGTAGTGATGGGAAGATGCACACAGACAGGTCCAGAGGGTCACTAAATTCGGGTAAGGGTGTTCCCCTGACCAGCAGCAGGAATGAGAGCAGATGACAGTAACGTGTGGAGGGTGGTGGCTGCATGGGGTAAGCTGCAGAATGAGGAATGGCAAGTGCTTGTGGTGGTGTGACAGGGGAAACTATGGACATGCGGAAGGATTTCCTTCTGATCCTTTCCCCATAAAATGCTGCGGTGAAGCACAGATTAACCTGTTCGCTTGTAGGCGTAAGTTCTGAAAACGTCCTTTCCCTTGAATATTTCCAGCACACAAAAGCTGATTCTTTAGCCTGTGTGGGGAGGAAGAGGAAGGAGGATGGGGAAGAGTGACAGCGCTCCAAAACGTGCAAATTCTGAGAGCAATGCAGAACATCAGGACTAAATTGTTATTTGCAGAATGGTACTCAGAATGCTTTGCACTGCATCTTTGCTCTTAAATGCTATATTTCTAGAGGTCACCCTAACCTAATTAAGTCTCTGGATCTGGTTAAGGCAACAGCTGCACAGTACATGTGAGTTTGGGGGTGGCTGAAACCAAGAGACGTGTCCTACATTTGTTTTTCTAGCCATGACTGAGCTGCTGACCATGGGGAGACTCAGTCTGGACAATTGCTGGGAAACCAGATTTGTGTTTTGGTACAGCTGTGCAGCCGCTGTGGCTGGCAACATGACGTTTGCTGTTAAATCCCAGCATGCCAAATGGATACGTAGAACTTGCTTGTCTTGTTGGCTGGAACAGGCAACACATGGTGGAGAGCCACAGACAGCTGCACTGCGTCATTCGGTTCTGGCCCTTCAGGAGGTAACCTTGAATACACGCCTTGCCTTTGAGTTCCTGTTGTATGAAGCTCCTTCCATGTCAACACACTTGCTAAGAGGTCCCTACAAGAGGAATTTAATTGTCCTCCAGAGAGACAGACCAAGTGCATACAAGACAGAGTTGACTGTAGTGCATTGCGTGACATGATTAGCATTCGTGGGACACGCACAGAGCCTTCTGCGTGGAGCACAACAGTCACGTCAGCGTGTCCCATATGTCTCACTTGCACCAGTTAGCTTGGAGCAGATCTCAACACCCTTTTTGTCTCATCTGGTGCTGCCTTCTGCCCAGGACAAACAAGAAACTACCAGAACTATAATACAGGGGTTTATGTTGGGATATAGCTCAAGAAACCCACTCAGTAACATTGCATACCAACTGTGGGGCAGCATTGCTGAGAAAACAATGATATGACCACAGCTGTAAGAGGCTCTGCATTAGGATGTACCAAAATTGTCCTGTCAGAAACATACAGATGATGCACTGAACCATCCTGGAGAAAGGAAACGGAGGGAATGGACAATTTCATGTAATCAGCTTCCTTGCAGCAGTTTCCTTCTCCTTATTTATAGCCACTCTGTGATTCAGTCAGGCTGGAACTGAGAGCGCAAACACGTTTTCTTTGCTCCAGGCTCTCCTTGGACTTCGTTTGCACAGCAAAGCATCACCCAGTGCCAGAGATTTATGATACGCTCAGAGCCCAAACAAGGCTGGATCTGAACAGCCACATATCCTCCAATTTCATGGTGGGAAATGTGCCCCTAGTGGGTTCCCGAACAGTCCATGGCAGGTTCACTGATCCCGACTGCAGTTGTGCACGTGGAGCTGCAGCTCAGTCTGCTCCAAAGAGGCAAAGGCTCGGCAAACTTGAGTTTAACTTCAATCCTAGGAAAAGCTCCTGGATGGATATAACCTTTTGTCAGGAAAACTGCCAGGCCTGGAGTCTTCTAAACTTGCATAGACTCAGATCCAGTGCCAAATTTTGCGCATCAACTCTCCACGCTTCATGCTTGTAACAGTGGGTTGAGCCAAAAATCACAAGGGCTGTCCTGCCTCCTCCTGAAGGCTTGTGAAATTCTTGCCTTGGACTCAAAGCTTCACAGCTGAGGTTGCTCTTCATCACAATGGTCCCAGTCTTCATTGTTACTATATGGTAGCACCCTCTAAGCTTCAGCCCGGACCATGAAGTTGTTGTCCTGGGCCTTGTATGAACAACTCAGCCAAAAGACATTTCCTGCCCAGAACTAGATTTGGTACTACCTTGCTCTAAGCTTACAGTCATTCACAGTTCCCTATACGGCAAACACAAATCTCTCTTTCCTCAACTTCTCCCCACACCTACCACAGCCCACAAGCAATAAATGAATTTATAAGAAGAGGAGTCTGTCCATCTCTCTTTTTCAAAGCTGGAGTGAAAAGTAATGATCTTGTTCTGGAAGAAAATCAAAGGCTGCCAACAACAGCATGAAATGTCAGCTCTTTTAATTTCATTTATTTATTTATTTTATGCAGTTGCTTTAATCCTTGGAGTTTAAAGGCAAAGAATGAATGCAACGTGCTGGAAAATGAAGAACATGTGACAGTATCAAAGAAGGAAACCAAAGGAAAGGGGGTGTGTGTTGGAGGAGCCTTGTTAGGAAACACATTAAGGCAATCCAGCTGATAGATGAAGCCTTTTATAAATGAAGAGTAAAGTCTTCATGTCACTCTTTATCTTTCCTTCCCCCCCCCCGCCCCCCCTTTTTAACTGTTGTCTCTCTCTCTTTCACCTCTCCTTGTTTTCCTATCATGCCTCTCCTGTTGTGGTCTCTTCCCACAGGTCCCACCTCACATTTGAACTGGGGGGCTGCCGCGGCCATGGTGTTATAAAGTCTCCCTCTGCCCCGTTAAGTGTAGCAGAGTCTGTGTTTCAGCAAGCCATGCTGGTACCTGCCACTGTGAGACCCTCCAAAGAGACTAAAATGCACCTTATTCCAGTCAGGCTAGGATGTTGGTTCATCTTGGTCTCTTGGAGCTATAAACAAGGCATGGAAACTCAATCACAGGCAACGGGAGCCTGGCCTCCAGAGGATTTTGGCACCGAGGCGGGAAAAATGCAGCACAGAAAAGTTGCTGTGCTGTATGTAGAAGTTGCAATAGGGAGGCAGCGAGAGGGAAAGCAACCCAGAACTGCCTTTTATCCTTGAGAGAAGAGCAGAAAGACAAGGAAACCAAATCACCACATTCTCCTCTGTCAGTTCTGACAGCCCCAAGAAACAACTGCAGTGAAGAAACTGCTGTTGGGTACTGTTTATGGTGAAATTCAGCAGGAGTGACTCAGTTCTCATTGTCTCACACACACAGAGAGCTTATTATCTGTGATCTTTCTACCTAGTGCATGTCAATGTCAGGCCTGCTTCCTTTGAAGCCTCTTGGGCTTGGTCAAACAGAAGAGTTTTACATAGACCCAATTTCCACCAGTAGCCTTCGTGCCTCGCTGCGGCTGCTCTCTCCTAGGAAAGGTCGCACAGCCTCACACACCAGCACACGCCTCTGGCTCTGGTAGTGTCCAAACAAGGAGTTCAGACCCCAGCAGAGACCAAGCCACGATGTCTCACTGCTCGTTGGCAAGCAGACTCAGAGAGGAGTTGGAGGAGAACCCTTCAAGATCACAAGACAGACTCCAAATTTCACCCTCTGCCAGCCTGAGACTTTTTTGAGCCCTATCCCCAGCGACAATCCTGTGAGGTCTCAAAGCCACAGACCCATTCTACGGAGAGAGATACGGAGCCGAGTCTGTTGAGTGACTGAGCGAGCGCAGGACGCGTGGCTGGCGGTGGCCGAGGTGGCCACGTTGCCACAAGACCCACGGGCAACCCCAGCTCCTCCCTCTCCAGTGGAGCTCTTGTGATGGGGACTGGCAAAAGTAAAACGGTTAGCACACACAAGGCAGGTACTTTACTTCTGTCAACATCGGGCCCCTGGGTGAATCACTTCTAACCGCACTTCTGTCTCTCCGGTAGCATGGGGAAACAGGAATCTCTCTAGCAGCACAGATGGGAACGACTGGGGCGCAACCAATGGATCGGCAGATTCCGCGCTGAGGCTGCTGGGCTCTGACCAACCTCTCTGGTTTTTCACTTCCTGAGCTGTGTTGCTTAGGATCTGTATGCAAGGCCTCCCAGTCCTAAAGTAGATTAAGTAGACTTCAAAGGGTAGTAGACTACAACAATAATAAAGCTGGTCAGCCTCACAGAGGGAGAGCAAGCCTTATATTATTAATTCTCGCAAGGTGCAAGAGATCTGAGATCTTTGGATGAAAGGAGGTGTAAGAAAAGCCCAGAACATTTACTATTCCAAGGTGCAGTTTGCCCTTCTTTCCCCAGTCCTAAAGGAACAGGCAAAAAGAAAGAGGAGAGACCCGACTACAAACGCCACAGAGCAGGCACAAGTCAGGTTGCACTTAAGGTGACAGAAAGGGCCACTGGGAACAGAATGGAGAGAGGGACTTGTCTCCCCGAGATTGGAATGGAAAGGCAGAGCGCACCAGAGGCGTGCAAATGCACGCCAGCAGGACCTGGGGACTGGTCCTGAATCTCAGGTCACTCCAAGGCGCAGAGGGAGACACGGGATGGACACCATTTACACGTCAGACATTTTTTATCTTTTCAATTCCAATTTTTAAAAAAAAGATGGGAGACAACATTTTCAAAACTCGGCAACTGTCAAGCAGGAGTCTGGAACAATTAAATGTGATATTTAATTAAACATCTATACTCCCATGGAATGCAAGATTTACCTCCTTTCTCCTTTTTAGTACAGGAAGCCCAGAGATAAAACCTTCAAGTTATGAGTAATTATACCCTGCTGAGAAAAGTGATGGAGTGCTATGCTCCAGAGAACTTAACCAGGCCCCAGAAAATGTGGAGTTGACACTTAGGGGGTTTTCTTATTATTATTGTTGTTGTTGTTATTATTATTACTATTACTATTTTCCCTGACACTAAAACTCTTCTTGGCTTGTTCCCAGAGGGAGATAAACAGCGTGTGCCTGCATTTTAATGGAAATAAATGGGGCCACTCTACTTTCCTGATGCATGGGTTCAAACGCTTTGTGCTAGGGGAACTGCTGAAAGCCGGCATACTTCAGCGGATGCTGGGGAAGGCTGCAGGGCCCACGGATTTTGTTCGGGAGACAAACACAAATATAGGCCTTGGGGCCTATATGATCAGGGCTCGGCTCTGCTACGGACTTTTTATACAAGCTTGGACAGGTTACTTAGGTTCCCGTGCTCTGGCTGCTTCCTTCCAAAACAGGAGTAATAGCATGTCCCGTGCTATTCCAAGGACACGGTAAGAACAAAGGCCTAAAAGTTTTCGGGCATGGCGATAAAATGCATCAGAGGGTGATGTAAATACTTCATACAAGGTGAGAAATGGGCTAGAGAGGAGATTCCTATATTGCCTGATTAGATGAAGCTGCAGTCAGAGACTAGGTGCAAAAATCAAAGGCGAGGAATCAAAATCTTAAGTCTTTCAGTTAGTATCATCATTTACTGTGGCCAAGTGAAAAAGGCTACCAAAAGAGTACAAGAAAGCTATGTTTTCCTCAGCTGTATTTTACTGCCTTAATCTGGATAAAATGATTGTGCATGGAATGGGACATTGGAGTAGAGAAAGATGTCAGGCATGGCCCAGGTCATAAGAGAGCCAAAACTCAGGCTGTGGATTTCAAGCTGCAATGGTTTCAAATGTGACTGGAAGTTACTTTATCCTTGGGGGGGGAAAAAAAAAAAAAGGGCATTGATGACCTCCCTGCTGATGTGAACAGGGATCAAAGATCCATTTGCTTCCCAGGAGGCCATGGAGAAAAAGCGTGACATAGCACAGAACAGAAAAGCTCTTGTACAGGTTAAATAAATAGTCTGTGTCACCTTGTGTCTTGCCTCCCACAGTGACCAAAAGCTGATGCCAAGGGAAGCCTAGAAAAAAGGGGAAGCATGCATGATACCCTCCTTGAGTATTTACCCACCTGCCAGACACTTTCAAGCTCAATAAGATTTAGATGCATTTAGCTGTAGATAGATCATGTTGCCTGTACCAGGGATTTTTGTGGGTGTGCTGCAGACGGACAGCAGCGTAAACAGTCTCCTCCTGCTTGCAGTGGGGTCAAGTGCTCGATAGTTTGGGGCAGTTGTGATAAAACAGTTTCCTGAAGTTGTAGGTCAAGGTTTGTTCTCAACTTGCTTTGTGCTGAGGTTTAATACAAAGGTAGCATGAAGCACCCTTCTCATCTTACGGTGCTTCTCTCGTATTTTCGGTACCATCTCCTTTACCGAAGATATCTCTTGCAGCTTAACTGACTTCCCTGCCACTCCAACCCTTTCCAATACACAGAACTTCGTAAAACACCTTGCGCAGGGAATACCTCTGTACGTGCACCTTATCCTTATCGCAGCCCTCAAGTCCCTGTGAGTTCTCTGAAAGCACTGCCCGTGACATACTAAAAAGGCAGAGGATAAACTTGGTAGACTTTGTTGCCCTCCTCCCCTCAGCTACTTGATTCGCTGTCACTTTGCAGGCTGCGGCAGCCGTAAGCTGCAGGTTCGGCTGTGGGACTTGGGGCATAGGGTGAAGGAGAAGAAATCTCTCCTTTAGGTTGCAGCACAACATCCTAATCATCCTCTGCTCTTTGGAACTCACAGGGTCCATTGGGCTTATCCTTGGGCCCTGCCAGGACAACAGGGGTACTTGGGAGCATTCCCTGATGCTGCCTTCTCCCAAAGCAGTTTGCTGGACTGAATTCTGGTGTACACCAGGAGCACACGCTATGCCCAAAGTCACCTTTGTGAGCGCCCAGGTGCTGTGGCTGTGGAAATTGCAGAAGGACCGGATTGAGTCTCCCTGTCTTCTGAGACAGAAAAAGTCCCACCCGTTCACTAGGTTCCCCTGTCACATCCCATCATAGCCAGTGACTTGTCTTCAGTTGTTGTGAAAGGAGAGCTCGCTCTCTCCTCTTGGAGACCTTCTCTGCTACCAGGACTCGAGCCAATCTCATCATCAGGGCACTTTAGCATATCTTCTTTCTGTAATGACACCTCATGTCTTCCAATTACACAGCCTAGCACCCCCCATAAGAAACTCATGTCCTTCATGGTGTTTACCCTCTGAATGCTTACAGTCCACGGTGGGAAGCACAGCATTCAGAGAAGGCCTGCCAGGCGTACAGAACGTGGAAAACGCTTTTCAGGAGAGTACAAAATGCAACTTTTGTTAGATAAATATATTAATAAGGGAGGGGGAATACCTAGCAAACCAGCAGAAACAACAAGAACAATAAAAAAGCCTTTGGGGACTGCAACTGGGGTCACGTTCTTCCCAGCGTGCTTGTCTAATCTCTGCTGATGCTAGTTCAAAACACACAGAAGGCCCAATCCTCAACGGTGCTGAGCAGACCCTGAGAGCATCCTTTGCTCCCAAGGAACACGAAAGGTACTCAGCTCTTAACAGAAATTGCTCATAATGACTTGAGCCTCTGAAGTACACAAGCTGCTCCGATGGGAGGCAAAGCCATTTTCTTGCTGAGTTTGAAACTAAAAGCTCTGTCTGTTTGGCAGCTGCCATTCAAGTCACGATCAGATCTGGCTTTTCATGAAAATGCAAGCTCATTAAAACATCCGGCAGAGTGTCCGGAGCTTCTCTGAGAAGGGAGGGAGGGAAAGGAATGTGGCGCAACCCTCAGCTAGCGGGATGAAAAGAGCAATCGCAGTCAAAAACGGGGCTTGGTAGGCTGGTTAAACGGCAAATCGATGTGGAATAGCCACTAAGTGTGGCCGTAGGGAGCAGTTAAAGGCAAGCAAGGGGAAGGGATGAAGGGGACCAAGGCTAGACAGCAGCCACAAAACGCTTCGTCTAACTGTCCTGAGTAAAAGCAGAAATGGGCATTTACCTTTAGTTGTTCGGGACTTTTTTTCCTTTTTGTTTGTTTTTCCTGCCTCCACAAACACAGCTTGGCTGCTGAACTCCACAGCAGAGAGATGATGTAGAGCTGGTGAGAACTTGTGGCCTTATTTAAACAAAGGCTAGATAGAGTTATCTGGATCGATTGAGCCAGTGCTTCCTTGAGCAGTAATTCAGGCCAAACAACTGCCACCGAGAATAGGCTCAGCTGACCTCGCTGGGAAGTGACCAGGCGAGATGAAGACATAAAGAGCAGCTTTGGACACGGGTGTTGATGGGGACAACTTTGTTCCCACATGAATGCTACTTTACGTAAGCAAAGAGTGGTCTCAGACGGGCAGAATTATCTCATTACAGCCCTACCTAGCAATTTAGCTTAAGCTCAGCCCTGCCAGCTTGGAACAAGGGCCTCCCTAATCCTTTTTCTGAAAATGGGCAGTGAATTATGCTGAGGGTAAAGGGGTCATCCATCCCCACAACATCCTCTCAGCTTCCAGCAATCTGCTCTGAGCAGGCCTGCCTTCATTTTAGCTCATACAACTTGGGAAAGGGTTTAAGCTGAACCGAATCCTCCCATGCACTCCCATATATCAGCGTATGAGACCGCTCCGTTACACAGCCAGATCACCCAATTATCTCTATCCGGTAATGCTTCCCTGTGTGCCCGTGTGAGCTGGGAATACACCCCATTAAGCCACACACTTTTTAAACTCCCTTTCAGTCATTAGTGCCACTTGGGACTTGGCTTGCCACTTCTGCTGACTATTTAGAGCGCCGGAGCCTGAGTCACCGCCTCTGATTCATCCTTTCATGCCGGTGTGGCTCTCTGGGTGTAATGGAGCAGCGGTGAATCAGGCCCTCTGTATCTCAGCTGGCAAGAACTCAGTAACTCCCCACCCTCCGCTCCTTTCCCTCCTGGGGCCTGTAGGAAATACAGAAAACGCTAAGCTTGTGTCAAGAGCTAAGCAAGTTCAAAGCAGGGGTGACCAATCCCATCCCAAGGAAAGAAAGCGTGACTTGTGAAAAAACACAGGGTGAAGCTCATTTCAAATGATGCCATCTAGCAGAATCCTACATTCGTACCCCAGGGTCCGATCCTTAGCATAACTACTGGTTCAAAGCAAATGTTATATCTTATCAAGGGCTTTCAAAGGCACTACCTCACCTGCCGAACAGAGGGAACGTGCAGAGGCACCACCAGCGTGTATCTCCAAACATCAGACCAGCTTCCCAGCACCTTGGTTTCCAAGACAATTGAGATCTGCAACCTCGGTTTAGCCCGTCTTTGATTGTGATGTAAAAATCACTGCCATGGCAAAACAGTTCAATAGCATAACCCCCTCCTCTTTCACAAACCCACTGCAAGTCTAAATGAAGGAAGATTAGAAAGTCCTCTTTTAGAACAAGAGGACCTTTAACTGTGGACAAAATGGGAAGAACTCACACAAAATGCCGGCAAAGTCACGAAGTCAAAAATCTCCCGACAGAGCAGCACTGAACTTTCGTCCCCCAGCAACTGACGGCAACTTCGCTCCTCTCCTCATCCCCACACACCAGCGTTGCAAAGCTCTGAAAGCGCAATCGCTGGGTCCGTGACAAAAGCCCTTGTTCCTAAGCACAGTATAGCGCTGAGCTACACCTTTAAACATCTGTTGAAGATGCAAATTCAACACAGGGCTGTGGCAGCCCCTTCCTCTGAGTCCCCTGTGCTGGGGGGGACAAGCGAGCAGCCCCTCTGCCCCATCACCTCAGTGGTGTTATGGGACAAGTAAGAAGGAGGGATGTATGGGGAGGGAAGGGTGGCTTGGTCCCAAAGCGGGTGTGTGCACGCGTGTGTGTGTGACTGTCCATCTTTTTGCTTTTGTTTTTAGGTAAATATGCAACCAAAAGCTTGTCTGAAAAGGCAGTCTGTGTTCCTTCTGCCTCGTCAAACTCTTCAAGGGAAACATTATCGCCTTAATTGCTTAATTCCAATTTGCATAATACGGCGCTCTGACAACTGCAAAAACAGGGATGCAAAAAGAAGATTAAGAGCGACATTGCACGCTGCCAGCCCTTTGCAGTTGGGAAAGCAAAGCTGAGGACCAGTGCTGGGACAAGCAGCCCTGCAGGCTCACCCACTCCCACCTCCCCGCTCCCTCCCAGGGAGCCTTTCCCACCCCTGTGGCCCCCAGCCACCCGCACACGCAGGGTTTTCGCTGGCCTCTCGTGGGGTTTCCAACCGTACTTCTCCGCCCAGGAGATATTTTTTTATCCAGGGACTGGCTGGTCCAGAACCTTTCAGAGGATCCTGGATGGACAAGCTGCCACTCAAAAACCGAGAAAGCAAACAGGTAGGATATGCTGCATACCTCGGGTGCGGAGACTTGCCCTTTACCTTGCATCACAACCGATCGAGGGGAGAGCATGGCAAAATCTAAGCCTGGACAAACCAAAATGTCTTAGATTTCCTGTTCTACAGACCAGTCCTGATTTTTATTTCTCATGTCAGTGCCTTTCTGAATCCATGAGTGAGTATTAGATGCTGAACTTCCTAGATACTCTCAAGAAAGTCTGTTCTCCCGACATTTCTATCTTGGCTGGGGGTAGATGTAGAGAATCTCATGGCAGAGCAACCCATTTCAGAAGGCCTCCAGAACCACAAGGTTCCCACAATTACAAGCACAGGACGTCTCCTGTGAGCCAAACTCACTCCCACTTCTGAAATAAAAAAAAAGTGCCTCACTTGCAGAAGGCAATGAAACCATTTTCCTACTTCAAAAAGCCAACAACCCCAAAGACTTCCAGCTGTGGCAAACACGCAACAGCTGACAGGGAGGTCTGAATTTTCAGCGCTGATTCTGGCCATTTCTTATTTTACCTACAATATCTTCACACTCTGTTCCAACACGCAGCGCAATCCTACGGAAGTTCTGTGCAGATCACGAGCTGTGTTTTGTGTCTCGTGGTTTTATTATTCCCTCTCTTCCCCCAAACAGCAGGCCAAGTTAAAGCTGAAGATTTATGTTGACGTTAACAGAAACGGCACTGATTTCATGGGAAGGAAATGTGGGATTGATACCTCTGCGGATACAAATGGGATAAAAACCATAAGTTGGACTTTGGCTGTGGGCATGCGTGCCTGCACCGGAGGCTGAATTTCATAGCACTTAGGTTTACACACTAACTTTGGAGGCAGCCTGCTTCTAGATTTGGCACTACTAAAGCACCTTTGAATGGTATGGACTAACCCTCAAATGTGGGCAAAGTGATACTCCTACAGAGGTATTTGTCGTTTATCCCTCATATATTTATATAGTTGTCGTGGTACAAAAAAATCGAGGCAGGCAAGCCCTTGGGATACAAACATCCGTGAATTTCTGATCTGAATTTGCAGCTTGTTCCTGTCTATACGTAATTGAGACACTAACCAAGACTGTAACAATACAGAATAAAACTAAGAAAGGGAACATGTTCCCGGAGGCAGGATTTTGCTGCTTCTTGACACAGTTTGTTGAAAAGCTATGTAACAGCCAGAGGCTATTCCTGGTCTGGGGCACCTGGGGAAAATGAGCCATGTATGCTAACTGATAAATTGGGCTCGAAGTTAGGGAAACATTTCCAGTAAGAGTCAGCAGTGGTGCGACCTCTCGACTGAAATAAAACAACCAGCACACAGACAGAAGTAAGAAAAATCGGAAGCCTGCTGGCTTTGCTGTTTGTAATGAGAAGCTACGCTGTTTTAGTTGCAGTACAGAGGAATTTGCAGTAGCAAAGCAGAAGATGCTTGTGGAAGAGGTGCAAACAGCGCTCATTTAGCAGCTGGGTATGAAAAATCAATGAACGGAGACGTGAACCAAGCAGATAAGTCAAGATATACAGAGCAGGTAAGCGGAGGAGTTTTAACAACAGCCAGTCTCAGAGGAAGGGAGAGGATCAGCAGACACTTGAGAATGAGCAGAAACAAATGGGAGGGAGATAATGAAAAGACCAAGCAGACAAATGTGAATGTCAAATGGCAGCAATCACTCTGCATCACAGCAAGGAGACTTCTTTTCTCTCTTTCACTCTAAAAGGCATGGGAAATAGAAGGGAAAATTGGACCCTTAATATGTGTGGGCAGAAGGGGAGAGCTACCCTCGGTGGGTTATAAAAGCTGCAGCATCAATCCCTGCCACGCTGGAGTAGGAAGCAGCCGTCTGTCTTTGCCACTAAGCCCCTTCCAGGAGAGATCCTTGAAGATTCAGACAGCGTGCGGACGAGTCAGGATCGGGAACTTGGGTGGGATGGCTATTTAGGACGGAAGCTTTCCCAGGCACCATTCAAACTGCCCATGAAGCGCAAACCTCAATAGCTGGCCCCAGCGCCCTCCTCCCCTCGTCCAGCCAAGGCCCAGAAGTGCAGGAACAGCAGTAAAACGGGGCCTCCCGTGGACACTGCAATGTGCACGCTAGCGGCCAAAGCGAGAAAAGGAGGGCTTGGGTTTTGCATCAGCTTGGAGAGCAAGCTCCTCAGTCCCTGCAGCGGGCAGCAATGGCCCTGAGAAAGAGCTGCTAGGGACTCGCCTTTCCCTGACTGCAGTGGGCCAGGCCTGCGGCTTGTATAAACGCCACCGGTTCAAAAATGAAATTCATGTGGTGTCCCACGGGCACGAGTAATGAAGAGGCTTTGGCAGGCTGGAGCCAAGGTAGGGCACGAGTGGGGATGTGGTCTTTCAAAGGCTGTGTTTAATTACAAAAACAGGCTGCCAAGAAATGATTCCCACGTTGGAGTGAGAGCAGAATGGAGAAGATGCCCTGGAAAAACACTGCTCCGAAGTGAGGCCCCGTAACATACACGTTCTCACCCCTTGCGCGCAAAACTATTGCTGGTTCTGATGCTGTTGTAGCGTGTCTATGGGGAAGATGGGTTTTACGCTTGAAGGACTCCGGCTCAGTCTAAGGGAGCTCTGTTATGTTAAGAAGCTGCTAGAATACCCTGTGAATATCCAGGGGTCAGTCAGAAGAGGGCCCTAGCCAGACCACTGCGGGCCAAACATACCTCAAAGGCTGGGGAACTTCAACCCCCTCTCCAAAATTTGCTTTCGCCCTGGCATCTTTAATAAGCCGAAGCGCAACTCCGCAGCCCAGCAACCTCTCCTTCTCGTTCACACAGACACGTAAACCCACGGCTTTGCTCGAGCTCAGAACCGATGACTGCAGATCCTGCATAAAGCATGAGCCTAAGTTATTTCTCTCTCTCGTCCCCACCCTCAAGTACCATCCTCTCCTGGGGTATGGCAGATGTACTGACACAAACCAGGCTGGGATGAAGTGGATGGCTCCCCCCCCACCCTTCTAGCCTTCCTGGCCTGGTTTTTTTTTCAGCTCTCATCTGCAAGGTGCCCTCTCCAGACTGCTCTTCAAAGTAAAATGCTTTCCTCCCTGCCTCTCTCCCGATGCAAAGCGTCTGAAAGCCCGTTACAGACCTCGCATGCAATGCCTGCTTGGCTGTAACTCACAGTGAAAAATGCCCATCTCCAGCAAGAGTCTCCCTGAGCCTTTTACCTATCTCAATATGCTGCATCTCCACCACCCCCTCCCTGCTTTCATTTTCAATTGCATGTAATCAGTTTTCAGCTCTTTAACCTTATTCCAAGTGCTCTCTTTTTTAACAATTTGCTATTCCACCCTAAAGCACTCGAAGGGAAAGAAACACACACATTTTAATTAAATTTCTCGCCGTTTTTTCCCTTTCATTTGCATATTTATTTTTATTTTTTTCCCCCATTTTCATCCCTGGGGAAGATAAATAAATAAATAAATGCAAAAGGGAGAAGGACGCGGAACAGAAGCGGGAAGGTGACTGGGATGCAGATCGCAGGCACGGGCTGGAGGTGGAGGGGAGGACGGCGAAGGGGAGAGAGGGGAGGGACAACCTAGCAACTAAGCTGAAAGTAAGTCAGGCATGGCAGAAAGCCAAGGGTGCTCATGAAAAGACTTTTAGGAAAGGAAGGAACAGGTAGAGAAGAAAGACCTGTTTTGAAATGTCAAGAGTAATACGTTGATGTGATATGAAGCAACTCAGACTCTAATCTCTAATGTGTATTCATGACCGATTTCTGCTCCTCTGCTGGACTTGCGACCTGCACGCTCAGTGGTGTGCACTTTGGGATGCTGGGCAGAAAGCCGTGCTAGGCTCCTGGACTACAGGGTGACAGAGCAATGCCCCTCATTTTGGAAAAGACAAAAGAAAAAAACAAATCAGCCCAAAGTCTAATGTGAGTGACAAAAAATGGATGTTTCAGCGTGGGCAGAACTAACAGAGACAATTAAAGGGGAATACCTGAAGCGATTAAGATAATACAAATGAAGACTTGATCATTAATTAAAAAAAAAAAAGAATAGGGTGCTCTATGCCCCTGGCATGATCTTTTCTTCCTTTCCTTTTTCCCTTCTTTTTTTTTTTTTTTTTAATGTGAATAAACCCATGCAATTTGGCATTTAACTGCACTTGTTCCTATTTCCTTTTTGTTTCCAGGTTTCGATTTTAATTTTAATCTGGAAATAGGGTATGACCTCCTGTAAATCTAATCAGGGACATCTTCTTGTAGCAGTCTCCCTGCTGGTTCTACAGGTTCTCATTTCATACCTGTTCTTTTAAGGTTGCTTCTTCCCCCAGAATCTATGGTGGTATGGGGCAAGCCTGAGGGAATACAAATTCCTCTATGGAGGACCACAAGCCAAATTTGGGACCTGCCAACATGGAATCCCTTTGCAATAAACTGGAGATCTGTTACGGCCCCATTTTGCACACAGTTTTGTTATTACTCACACATTACCCGAGGACAGTGTCATCTTCTTTTCTCTGCAAAATGCATGCTGGGGCATTCAGGGTTCTCTTCTCCTCTCTACTAATGACCAAGTCTTTTCTGCAATCTCTATCTGTCCTGATTACCTCCTTAACTGACTCTCCCTGAGGCTGCCTACTCTTGGTATGTAAAGAATTTATTATTATTGGTTGTGTTATCTTTGGCTGTTTGTTCTTCAAATTTTTTCTTAATCTCTATTTTACATCTCAGTGCTGCAGTTTATGTTCCATCCTATTAGCATCACTTGGACGGAATATCCAATTTTTAAAGGATTCTTTCTCTGACTTGAATAAACCCACATAACTTGGTATTTAAGTGCACCAGTTTCTCTTACCTTTTTGCTTCCAGGTTTTTATTTTGATTTTCATTTGGGGGTATGGTGCTACCTCCTGTGACTCTAATAAGGGATTTTTTTAAAGCACTTTCCCTGCTGGTTCTTTGGGTTTTAATTTCATAACTTTTTCCCTTCGGGTTGTTTCTGACTAAGTTCCTTCTTTTTTTTTTCTTTTTTTTTTTTAAAGTCCTTTTTTGATGTTCTGTGCCACAGACTTTCTGGTTAGGATAAGGAAATGATAGACATCCCTCTATTAGGGTCATTTTCACTCCTTACAACTGTCCTTTCACAGCCAGGCTCTGACTGTAGGTGACTGAAAGGCAAGGCCATACGAAGACGTCTCTTCCCATCCCTTTCAGGGAGGGTTAGAATGAGACTTCTTTTACAGCTTAGCAGAAGGGCTTTGCCATGGCAGGAACAGACAAGGTTTTAGCCAGAAACAGGCCAAAGCAAAACGTGCCTCAGGAAGCCCATCTGAGAACTTCAGTTTGGAGCCAGGACCCCGTGCTCCTCAGCACTTGCTGGTTTATCCCTAACGTAATGGAAATAACAGAGTAACAGAAGCAATCCTCCTCACACACTCACTGCCTCATCTCCCCTGGCCCCGTCCGACTGCAGAGGTGCTTTTCCTGCACCATCCTTCCTTTTCTCCATTGCTCGGTGAAGGCAAAGCCCCCTTCACGTTGCAAGCACCAGCACAACACGAGCACATTCACGCTTCCCCCTCCCTTCCTCTCAACTGATTCTGCATCTTCCTCTTGGACCACTCAGAAGCAAATAAAAGGTACCAGGCCAGATGCTTCCTAATAGCCCAAGATGGACAGCCAAGAGCCCTTCTCCTACCGCTGTCAATACCGTTCACACCTCGCTTTCCAAGCCCAGTTCTCTCAGAAAGCAGGTTCCCTTAGCACCTGTTTTCCGAGCCAGAATCCTTATGTCTGCACACATTTGACAGAGGCACAGCTATTTCTTCTCGTGACTGCCCTTCCCCTGTCAGCAAGGGCTCCTTTCTAGGGTAGGGTATGTACAAAAAACTCAGGAACATTTTTTAACTCTTTTTTTGAGAAATGAACATGCTTTTAAATGGAAAAAAAAAAAAAAATCCCTGCGATGATGCGGTTCCTACTTAGCGGGGACTTCTCCCACATTCTCCTCCCAGACTTGACATTTTAGTTCCTTTCTTTAGCCAGAGGGTCTCAGGGTTTTCAGTATGAGAACACTGAATCAGATCTTGATTTCCTGCCCCATTTCTTATTTTCACATCAGATGCAACAGGTTTTTACATCACATCATCTGAGTCAAACTCCATGCATTACCATACCTTGTGCTTTATCTCAGTAATGGGCTGAACCACAGTTTACCAGGGAAGAACCAAACTACTTTGCAGTTGAGGCCCATTTCCAACACAAAAGCTCTCAGACAAAAGAAATAAGGTAAGGCAAGCACTTCTGGGGCTGGCAAGCATTTCATCAATCAGCACATCCTCACCCTCAGGGCACAGGACCACTTATCTGCACATCTTTCTCCATACACCTCTGCAAGGCCACTGAGGCAGCCCAGACCTTATCCTTACTAGGAGACTTTTACCCAAGCCCATCATCACAGCCCTGATACGCCTCTTCTGTGGCACCATGAATCTGAGAAGAAAATGCAACCCTTGTAGGATCACCCACCCCTTCTATTTAACACCAAGTACTTGGGTTTGTGCTTTTTTGGTCTGTCCTCAGGGTCCAGGGCATTCAGAGCTGAAGCAAAGGGTCACCTTCACCTCCTGGAGGTGGGTTCATGCGCTGTGGCTGGACAGAGGTTAGCTCCCTGCGGTCATCTCCGCTCGCTCAGCTCATCAAAGCTCTGCAACTATCCCATGTCACAAGGATCCATTTAGGAAACAAGGGTGAAATCAGGCTGAACTAGCCAACCAGTTGGACTTGGATTCTCTGTGCATTTCTGTAAGTCTTTCAAAGTGGACTAACAAACATCCATCAAGATTGAAACTGTCTAGTGGCATTTGCCTCGGGGCAGGGGATGGACTAAATGGTCTTCTCCTGTCCCTTCCATTCCTATCCTTTAAGGATGCTCTGTTGCATCCCTTCCAGATGCCATATTCCAGTGGGTGGCTGGAGCTGACTTGCGGTTTAGAAAATCTCGGGCTGTTTTTTCCCAAAGTGAGGCTCTTCTGCAGTGAGGCTGTTAAACAGAAAAGAAATAAAAACCCCAAAACCCTTTGCAGCTGTCACGGCCGCTCGCTGCCTCAGTGCCTCCGAACGCCACTTGGCTCCCGTGCGTTGATGCATTTACTGTACTGGTAATTAATGCCGTTAGCTTTGTAATTAAAAAAAACAACTTTTTGCCTTTATACTTGGGGTGATAACGCTGCAAGTAAAAATTAATTAAAACGAGATGAATTGCCTTCAGTTAAACGAAACGGAAAGAGAGGGAAAGGAGGGGGCACAGAGGGGAGGGGGTCGTGGCAGTAGCGAAGAGAGGAGGAGGCATGCAGGAGCCCTGCTAATGAAGCAAAATGATGCTGTCGGCATTTTTAAAGATTCTCCCCTTGGCTATGGTACCTTCTGTTGGGTTCTGGGTTAATGGAGCCTAAAGCTATACGTCTGGCAGGGAAACACTGTGAGTCACCATCGCCCCATCTCTTTCCTGAGGTCCACAAACACACCCGCCCATGTTTGTTCAAGTCCCTCCTCCTCCTCACCTTCCTACCCCCCACCTGGCTATGAGGGGTAATGGGCTGTGAAATTGGCTTTTCTATTATTATTAATTAGATCTGATGTCAGGCTTTTTGTTTTGGTTTGCGTCTGGGTTTTTTTTTTCCCCTAGGTAAAGTAAGGAAAATACCCAAATCCCTGAAAGAGAGGGCAGAGTCCTTACAAAGTTGGTGCTGGGAGCCAGGCCTAGCACCTGCAGCACACTTTGGGTAGAGGATCAGAGCTCCTCTCCCTCCTTTTAGCCAGATGACTTCTCTGTTCACTGCTTAACTCTTTCTGTCCCTCAAAGGAGTCCCACCTCTGTAGGCAGGCTTCAGGGAGAGCTAACTGTTAGGAGAAAGGATGAGAAGTAAACCTCTGTAAGAGATGGAGGAAGCCCCTGGCAGCGGAGGAAGCAGACGGCCTTGCTGAATGCAAGGGAAGAGAAACTGAAAGCCTAGCACGAGGCAGCAGAAACGGAAGCATTTCAGAAAGTCTTGCTCAAGAGAGAAGAGCTTTCTTTGGATAGAATAGACCCAAACGGTTCAGATCTAGATCAAAATCCATCTTTGGAAATTATTTTGAATTTTACCATCATTACGCACATCTCGTTTCCTTACTCTGGCAGTATGTGGGAATTCAGCAGATGAGGGAATAGGGAATGCACGATCTGTCAAAAACCATGGGATTAAGAGCATCTACCTACCTACCCACCCACCTCTCCTGTAGCACCCATTGCTTTTCAACCATTTCAGTTTGGGAACTTCAGAAGTTTCCCATGTACAGACTACCTCGCTGCAGACAGCAACCTACTTTTCCATCTATCACAGCTCCCTAAGAGAAATACACGAATGCCCACGGGGACTGCTGACTCTAGATAGCAAATAATAAATCTCCTTCTCTAGATGAGCTATCTATCTACAAATACTTGTCTACTCTAGAGTTAATATTACAGTATTTAAGTGCCCTGAGTCAGGAAGAAAGGCTGTTGCCATGAGAAAGAGCAGCAGTACCTGGAAAGTTCTCGTAAGACCTGAAACAACTGAGACACTATGGCTTGAATTGAAAACTCCTGATCCTAAAAACCTCTGCAGCTTTCCACATCAGCACTGCCCCTCCGTTCTCCCATTTCCCTCCAGAGCACCTCGTCACCACGCTGGCCTGTTTCTGACTTCTGCGTACCCCCTAAGAACCCAAGTCCTGAGGACCAGCCCTCACACCCAACCTCTGTAAGGTCAAAGCAACGTCGTTTCACAGCGAAACAAAGTCAGACAGACCCTGTAGCGAAACTCAAGAGCGAAGTCCTGAACGTTTGCCCAAAAAAAGCCTCTGCTGTCTCCAGGTCAAAATTCAGCCAGATTTCGAGCAGCAGGACCCACCTATCCCCTGCGGCGGGGGGAAGGACTTTGTTCCCACGTAACCTTCACCTCTTAATTCTGGCGTTGTACCAGCAAGACCCACTTGAAGATGCTACTGATTTTGCCACGGCTGATGAGCACATAGCGCTTTGCATGCCTGCTGGTGACGGGAATGCACTCCCTTAAAAAAGATCAGCCACACCTGCCCCACGGATGAACACATGCGTGTTGTTCCCACTTTTGAGAACGATGCTAGAGCTGCCGTGCGCAGAGAGCTGCTGGGACGGAGGAAAAGCCAGACCACCTCCCCTCCACGAAAGTTTTCCCTCCCTTCTGTGTCATGTTCTCTTACTTATCCATAAGTGCGGTGTGGCCACTGCGTGGTGCAAAGGGGTGGACAGCTGACCTGTCCTCCCTAAAAGGTTTCAGAGCTAGAGAGTACTACAAGCTGTAGCCTAACTCCTCTTGGGTCCGGCTCCTGGTGGCATCAGGGCAGCTCTGGAGGACACACTGTGCTGCCCCGGCAACTCCTTCCCAATCGAGTTCAAGACGGCTCGATTTTTATAACTGTAAAATGGGGATAACAACACTCGCTCTTCTTTTGTAGGCCACCGGGAGCTCTGCTGGTGAAAAGCAACATATCAGAGCGAGTCTTTGGCGTCCTGGAGAGCTCAATGCAAACTCTGCTCCCGCTCTGGACTCCCTGCCTCAGTTTCCCCGCCTATGAAAGCAGGACAGCAGCATGCGCCCTCTTTGCAAAGGTGAGGTTGGATTATTGATTGAGAAGGTGGAGCCACAACCTTAAGCCGAATTCATCCTGGTGTAACATTACTGAATCAACTGAGCGAAACCACGAGTGACTTTGGCCCTTCAGCAGAACCGAGGCATTGCCTTGACCTTTGCAGGCTATTCAGGCTGTTCACTTGGGGTTGTTTCAGAATTTCAGGCGAGACCTTAGCCTGGCTGACAGCTTTGAAAAGACAGTCAAGCAAGTAGAGCAGATCCACGGTGGGGGGGTAGAAAGCAAGAGCTGAGAACATTGTTCCTGACCTTTTAAATGTGACTTTGCAGCCACGGTTGGGCTGAACACGCACCTGGGGCCTGACTGCTGCAGTGCCACAAACTTCTGTCAAGTTACTTCTGAGGTGCCGTGGTATAAGCAAGAGCCAACACCATCCAGCCGGTATATACAACTGAATCTACGGATGGCCCCAGCACGGCACACAGAAGCTCGGAGGAGATGGGCACATGCAGCACAGCAGGGGATTTACAGGTGCCACGTGAGAAGGCAGGGAAGGAGGATGGTGGAGCGAAGTGTGAGTTTTGGAGTACAAAGATACCATGCAGAAGGGCAGCTCTTTTCACCAGAGTAAGTCTCTCGTGACTGTGGCATTCTCCCCTTCAGTTGAGACGGGTTTCGTTTTACAGCGCTAAAGGAAATAAAAAAACTAAGAGCGATGCTTTTCTGACTGTCATGGTAAATCAGGCATCACTTCATTACAATCAATGGACTTCCACCAGTGGAGAGTTGACGTGAAAGAGATGACCATTAGCCCCAGTGTATCTAACCTGCCAGCTATCTCAAATCCCTTCCGGATCTGAAAATCAGCTGTTCTTCTCTGGCTCTTAGAGGAACCCCAGGAAGAAAGAGCCTGCAGTCAGACTCTAGCTGCTGAGGCATGACGCGAATTAGACGCCAATCTCACTTCTCCATAGCTGTGTCGGCTCCTGCAGGGCTGAGCGTAAGACACTGAAGAAGCATGGGGAGCAGGGATAGCGAGCCAAACCTGGTCCCAGCTCCCATCCTTACACTTTGCTCCAGGAGCAAAAAGGTGCTATAAAGCCAAATGACCCAGTTACCTGGAGACTCCTCCCACGTGAACTGGAATTACTCCAACCCTTTTGCAGCCTTGGCATAGAGGCAATGAGATGGAAACAGGGACAAGGAAAAGGTCCGCTGTCTCCTAGTGTTCCTGTGATGGGTTACAGGTCCCTGCCAGCCAGCCCTGAATTTGCTTAGGCAAAAACTTACGTCCAAGCCATCCCTGCGAACAGAGCCTTTAACCCCCTCCTCAGCAGTGGCACCAAGCGACGTGTGACCGTAGCTGAGGATGGAGCTCCTTAAATGAAGAAACCAGATTTTTGCTGACTGCAGTCATCTGCCATATTTCACAGGTGAACCACAGAAATTTTACTTAGGAAAGCAAACGGTTGCTGGAGTAGTTCAAGGTCTGCCATCATTTCACAGCACGGAAAGATATTAGCAGTGAATAGACTCCTAAACAACACTGTCTGGAGAAATCTCCTTCCGCACTCGGTGATGAGCTGGGTCCGCACAGGCAAGAGAGTTCCCTTCTTCCCGAGAACTTGCAGAGCACCAGCGAGTAACTCATCCACCCCACAGACGCGAACTCCTACTCAGCAAGCCGGCTACAGGGCAAGACTGACGCGGGACAGCTTAAACGCCGTTCCTGCCACAGGGTTTTAATTGCCAACGCATTCGCAGGGCCCTCCGGTTCTGCCGCAAGTTTCCAGAGCTCCCTTGGGTGAGAGTCCTCAGTGGGCTCGTAAATGCTGCCACTTTGGGGCTAAACACGGCAGCTGCTTAGAAATGGGCGGCACTGAGGGAAGGAATGAAGGAAGCTGCTTTATTTAATTAAGACCGTTGGGGCACGCTAAAGGAGAACAGAAAATGGTTCTTTGCGCTGGAATTTTCCAAAGGACTGGGGCTACACGTGCCGAGAGCCATCACACGTCTATGTGACCGGGACCTCCGCAGCTCGCCCGAAAAGCTGCCCTCCCCGCAACACCGTGGCAGCTCAGCCCTTGCTGGGGTCTCCGCTTAATGCTGAATGAGAGGAAAAGCACCACCTGCCCCACAGCCACCAGCACCCCTGGATTCGCGTTATAGCTCTGCCGTCCAAACAGGCCGGCCACCGGTCTAACGCTGTTTAGACCGGAGGAGATCGCTGCCCCAGGAGGTGCATCTCCCACGAACCCGGGAGCCGACACGCCGCTTGCTCTGCTCCCAAGCCAGCGGCAACAAACAGAAGACGACGCTTTAAGGAACAACAAATTCCTCCCGTTTTTCATCTCATACTAAATACCTAAGCCTCCACCTGCCTGAATCCTCTGCTACCCTTGCCAGGAAGCTGCTGGAGAGGAAACTAGAAAAAGGAAGATGAGGCAAAATAAAGCAAACTGCCAGGGAAAAATGCCCAAAATGCTAGCCCAGAGGACAGGGGAGAATCGAGGTCTCCACAGATGAGTGCTTTTAATTAGGAAGAGGGCTGAACGGCAAGGAGCTTATGCTAATGAGTAGTCTCTTTTAATCAGCTTATTTTTTAAAAAAAGCATTTTTTAACAGTCAAAATAGTTCTGAAAAATGGTAATTATCAGAAACGCGTTAACATGGAGCAGGTGGGCCAGCAAGCCGAAACGATAGAGGCTCCCGTCTGACAGAAGGGGACAGCCTTGTCACACGGGGTGCCGCAGGGATGGGGATGGGGTGGGAGGGGGGGTCCCGGGGCTGCCGCCCTGGAACGACGGGCGCCTCTGACATCCCTGAGCTGCGATTCTTCCCTCTCCTCCCTGGTCTAATTAATCCTTTCTCGCCCCCACAACGGTTCCTCAGTCTCTCCTCTTCCCTCCCCTCGGCGCGTCCTCTTTGCACACAGAGACGTCCCTGCTCTTCGCTTGTGTCTCCGCGTCCCCACCTTTCCTCCTGTCGTCTTTACGTTCCCGCTCCTCCGAGGACTACACTGCAGGCGGGCGACGCCAAGGCCTTCTCCTGCTCGCGCTACAAGCCCCACCATGTTGTAGTAGTCACCGCTGAACGTGCATGCTAATCGCCTGGAGAGAGTATTTACTCCATACTTCCACCCCGCAACATCCTCAAGAGGAACTGAGCCTTTGCGGTCCGTGCCCAAGCTCCTCCCAAAAAGCTAGTCCCTTTATTCTTGGGACACCCTTGCTGGAGATGAGCACGCATTTGCATGCAGCGGGCGTAGAGAGATGCCCCTCTCCTTACGACTTCTTTCTTTTGGCATCCCGTCCTCCTCTCTGAAAAGCGACACTCCACCAGAAACGCACAGGATTCCCATACCTACGTGCCCTCGCTACACCCTGCCCACGTGAGCCTTTGTAGCAGCCCGCCTGCTTCTCCAAATGGTACAGCACCCACCGATATTTCAAGTAGATGTTACCAAGTGAAGTGAACACCAGTTTGCAGTATCCTACTTTGCCTGAGGAAACAGATCCAGGCATGTGATGCCATCTGCTCCTGTAGGGCTGCCATCCTCGTATTTCTCTGTACCATGTGCAATAAAGAGCGCTACCAGACATCACTCTCAAGCTCACAACAACCTTGGGGCAGAAAACAGGAGGGGGAGGCAGCACATCCAACGTGCCACATATGGTGGGGTGAAAGGAGAGAGACAGAGAAAATATACACCAAAGGCTGCCTGACTCTCTCACGTGCAGTGAAAGATGCTGCGATTCTCCTGTCTGAAGGCTGGTTTAATGCTAAATGGTCTTCCAAGATTTCTGCAGTGCAGCAGAAAACCAGTTCAGCCATGTCTCCTGCTCTCCAGTCTTGACACCAGAATACAGGCTGCAGCCTCTACAGCTCTCCCTGTCCCGTACGGGAAGGGCTTTGAGCCACCGCTTACAACTGTGCAAAGCCTCCTTGGTGCCGTCAGGTTCAGCTTATGCCCAAGGACCAGACACACGCAGCGAGTCTCCTTCTGGCTGAGCAAATCCTACTTGGCGGTAGGGCAGCTTCAGCGCCGCTCAGCACAGCTGCAGTACCAGGGTCTCGGCTCTGCTCACCCTCTCCAGTTTCTCACATGCAGGCTCCCAAGTGATGGCACCTAAGGGCAGCTAACCAACCAACACGGTTGTTCTTCAGGGAGCTCCCACCTCTCTGGGAAGCAAGGTATAGGCTACAAATCTCACGGCAGTCAAGTATCAGGCTGGGCTTATAACTCAGGATGAGCCCTATGAGAGAACAAATACATTTTTGACCCACTCCTAAAAGACACTGCCTTTCCCAACAATCACTGTACCAATGTGCATGGCATTAGCATAATAATTTGGTGTCAAAGCCCGAGGCCGTCCATGCATATTTGTGCATGGCATATCATGTTCCCGTGTAATCCCTTGCTCTACTTTCTCGCCTCTGTGTTTGAGGGCAGGCGTTTCTTTGGTGAAAGGAAGCAACTATAAAGCTGATTATTTTAAAGCCGCATCTGTAAACTCTGGTGTCCAAGGCTAGCTAACAAAAACCAACACCTTGGGGCATGACCCGGCCAGATCTCAAAGGCAAGTTCATACAGACCTACGGTAACAACCTGAGTCAGCAGAGATCCAAAGAAAATGGCATCTTCTACCATTGGACTATGTTCCTCCACTGAGGCTACGACACTGCTGATCCCCCTTCTGATGTGAGGAGTGTGTGATTTAAGGACATGAGGAGCTGGAGAACTGAGGAAGATAAATGGGATGTAAAGCCAACGATCTCTGTGACCGTTAAAGATCCTGTATCGTGTTGCATTTTTCTCCTTCACAATGCTTCTAAACTCTTATCAATTTACATACCATATTGGATGCATTAGTAGTAATAGCTATTTATATAGCTGTAGGTTTGGATCAGGCTACTGTACAAAAAGAAAAAGAAGACCCTCACGCCGAAAGGCTACAATCTAAAGAGTGAACTAAATGCCAGAGCATATAAGGTTAAACAGCCTCAATAGCTGCCTCCCATCGATAGGTGATGAGATTGCTATTAATCCAGTGTAGAGGTAGAAAGCGTTAAAATAAAGGTTAAAATAAATTACATGCTAAAATAAATTACACCAACTGAGCACATTAATATGCGCTAATAAAGACTGTTGCTAAAACAGGACTCTGTTCTGGAGCAAAAAGCCTCAGTATTATAGGCAGGCCAAACCACAAGTCCCCGCTCCTGTAGCAAAAGCTGGACTGGGATTACAAACAGGATTTTTGAAGCAGAGGGAGTTGTGCCTTTCCAACAGAACCAGTCGGACTGGCATCCCAAGGCTGAGCTTCTCTCCACCTCGAATGGATGGACAAAAGCATCATGTTGGGATACTACCTCCCATATTATCTGATGGGCGTGCAGGCACCTGCTGCCTGCCTCGGGCAACGGTGCAGGCTGAGCTTAAAGCAGCACCATCTGTTTTGGGCTGCCAGCTTGTGCCCCAGCACTGGAACAGGGGGGGTCCGCGTGCACCAGGGAGGGAAAGGCAACCTCATTGCTTCCTACAGTACGGGGAATCAGCAGCTGTGCTCTAAGCCAGCAGCAAAGGAACGTCCCCCGAAAGCAAATGAAGCTGCGGTACTTCGTTGGCGTTAAGCTGCGGTACCGTTGGCAATGGCAGCGCATCCCCCTCCCTGCAACTGCCTCGGCTCTGGGCTCCCATCTGGACGGACCGTACGCAGGGCTCAGGGAGCACCCAGTGCCTGCAGGTCCACCTGGGCTTTGGCCTCTCTGCTGAGGCGCTGGCAAGTGTCCCGCCTGGGCTCCAGGGGGAGAGGTGGCCTGGGGGAGGACACGAGTCCCAGCAGGAGCTCAACCAAAAGCCACCTATCGAGAACCAAGGAGAGAGACATCAGGAAAGCTGAAGGCTCCGAGGAGCTGCATCGGTGCTGGTGCTTGACGTCCAAGCCCAAGAAAGTCAGGAACGAATCCAGCCTCCTCCTACGCCAGCTACTGACCCCAGGTCCCCACGGTCCATAGAGGGAAAGAGCTGCAAAGGCTAAATTTGATGCTTCTTGTTGGCACCATAGAAACTGGTGGAGTGAATCAAGTGGGAGTACAGCAATATAACAGCGGCCCTGTAAAGTTTTATTTCTGAACATTTAGAGTGTGTAAACATGTCTCTCTTTTTTTTTCCTTTCTTCTTTTAGAGTGAAGGGAAGTGATCTTGCATAATATAAAACAAAGATGACACCAGAGCAGGTAACCACGCATCCCTGTAACCACAGGCAAAGGTCTCGCAGTCTTCTCAGCAGCCTCCTCCCTTTCCTCCGACTTCCAATTAGCCAACCTTACAAGGTCTGCTCTGTTCCCTAATCGTTCCCTTCTTGTTACTCTGCCCCGCATGCTTGCGTGAGATCTAGGCAGAGAATTAACAAGGTGCCTGCTGCAAAACAAGCAGGGATTCCGGCCCCGCTGCTGTACCGCTAAACAAATAGTTTCAGTGATAAATAAATAAAGCTATTCACAGAGGATCCTCACTTCAGTTTAGTTGGGCTTTCACCACGTCTGCAAACCTGTCATTGTTCCAGATTCTTGGAAACACAGCTATTAGCACTTCCCTCTATTTCTCCATTTTAAGATAAGTAGGAAATGCCATTTATTTGTTAAAATTTTATAACTCAAAGCTCACGTCTCCTTATTCTGCCTTTAAAAGCACCCAGCCCACGGTGAGAAATGACCAGCTGCAGGCAGCCCAAACAGGCCAATGTTCATTAAATGTCTTATTCAACCCCAAACCTCATGAATTGTTTAATGTACAACCGAGACAAAAGCCTTATTTCTTTGCGTGTCAGCTCTTGTTAAGCGGCTCCCTGCCCATCTTGCTGCTAGCTATAAACAGGATTAACAATTCCCGTAGTTAGACGCGGGGAACGCGCGCATGCTACACGCGCCGGCAGACACGCGCAGAGGACGCGGCGGCGCATCCCTTACACAGCCCCACGCGCGGGCACATCCCGCCTGCGCGCCAGCCCTGCCCGCGCTGATTTATTCCCCGCGGAAGGCAGATGTGCAAATCCGGGCACGCCAGCACCGAGAGCCTAGGGTGCCCGCACGCCACGGGTGCCAAACGCGTCCATCCCAACCGCTGCGTATCGCTCGTCCGCGTGGATCGCTTCTCTCCAGCTTGTATAGATGGGAAAAGCACTAGCTCTCCTACGGAGGAAGACGCGCTCACTGGTTCACCGACTGCTTTCCCCAGCCCTCGCGCTGGACGTCCAACGTTAGACGGCTTGAACGTGACTTCTGTAAGGAAGTCTACAAGGAGCTGGGCACCGCGTCGCAGATGGGAGCCCTCAAGAGGCGGCGTACAGCAGACACTTCTGGAAATACGGCTGACACCTCCGCTCCTCCTCTGCCCGAGCACACGTGCCAACCCTGTGAGCTCGCACACACGCAGGCAGGGAGGCAAGCACGGCGTCTGCCTTCCTGCGAGATCCCTTCGGGACCCACAACCTCAGCCGGGGAGCATCGACCCCGAGCCACCGGCTTCGAGGGTGCTGACCGCCCCGGCCGATGGGAGGGAAAAGAGGGAGGAAAAAGGGGGAGGAAGGTTTTGGGAGCTTGGGGCTAGCTGTACAAACGTCCAGCTTTTGGTGGGGCTCTGGCGGTTTCCTCGCCGTGCCCGGCGGCAGCGGGGGCCCTGGGAGCGCTTCCAACGCAAACGATGCTGCCGGCTTCAAACCGCCGACCAGCTGGTGAGCTGACGTCAAAGCTGCGGCCCGGCGGAGAACCGGGCAGCACGGAGAGGAGGGGGAGCTGGGGGGGACGGGAGGACGTCCTCGGGCGTGAAAAATTCACCGGGGACGGTGCAGGGGCAGCCCCTCGGGGTACGGCGCAGGAGGGGGGATGTGTCTTTCACGTAGCTTTCTGCCAGGGGAGGGGAGATGCCAAGTCGTCCTTTCTCCCCACCTGTCCCCGTGGAGGCAGAAATCACATCGATGGCGAGTGGATGCCATCCTCTGGAAAATGCCATCTGGAGAACATTACTGGGTTCTCTGGACAGACATCACAGGACTCTGCAAAACCCGGAGCTAAACAGCACTTGAAACTCATGTCAAATGGTTCCTTAAGAGGCAATAGCTTGCAGGGCAAGCCTCGATCCAGGGGGTTTTTTTCCTCATTAAAATCAGGAGGAAGCTGTACTGCTGACCAAACCCACTTACAAGTTACAAAGTGAGTGAGAAAATACATGTCTGATGAAAGCTAGCATTTTTGTGATAGCAAAGGAAATATCCCACTCTCATGCTCATTTATTATTCGGGATTATTGATGTATTTTTCTGGCAGCAAATAATCTTTTCCTGACACATCACACATATTGTGAATACTACAGTCAGCTGTAAAATCCACCATTCCCTCCTACGTACCACCGGACCGTAACATCCGCATCACCAACAAAATCAGCGCAACGCAAATTGGGTACACGACAGAAACGTTGGAAAATGTGCAAGCGTGTGTCCGGATCGAGGCTGAGTTTACGTGAGGGGCTGTGGGAAGCAGACCGGCCCCACCAGTGCTTCCCAGTGCAGCTCGTGGCCTGGGTGATGCACTGGGCGGCTGGGGACGTAACCTGGTCAGAGCGAGGTGGTACTTACTCGTGGGTAGGCCACTCAAGGATTCAGGTGGGTAAAGAGGAGTGTGATTTATCTAACTTGACTCAGGTAATTAAGGGCCAGGAAAAAACCAAAACCTGTGACTTGGACAATAGCTGGCAGCACAAAATGCAAATTTCCCCATCCAACAGATCGTTTCAAATTCGCCTTTGACGGAAATACTCATAGTAGCAATTTCCTCTTCGTGAGCGTTTGCTATCCCCAAGCTGCCGTGCTCGTGAAGAGGGACGGCAGAAGGGCTGCAAACATCATCAATTCAAGATTTGCTTTTGAATCGCAACAAACTATTTGTGAATCTCCCCCTGCCCCACTTTGGCGGTGCCTCAGCCGCCTCGAGGACCACCGTCATGGTCTCCGTGTTGCCCGTGGCTGCGTCTCTCTGCCACCCTTCCCCACGTCCCCTTCTCCACCTCTCACCCGCGTTTCCTCAGCTCCACGAGTCTGATTCTCTTCCTGGCCTCCTCCCCGCCCAAAGAGCCCCCATCTATCCCAGTCCCGCTCCCATGTCATTTTTGGCTCCCTCTAGCCTTCAACATACTTCAGCGCGGTGCAAGTTAAATGGCTATAACCCCTCCCAAGTGACAGGGACCGCGTCCCTGTGAGTGCAATATATTCCCAGGGCTGCCCGCATCTCCCTCATGCTATATAGGAATGTTGCAGCTCCGTGCATTTCCACCACCCCTTACAGCTGTGTCTCACAAAGCCTCGCTCGCGCAAGTAATCCCATTAAACTCAATGGGCTAGTTGCCTAAGCACAGATTTACAGGATCATGCTCTTAAAGGCTAAGCTCTTCAGTGAAGGGACCTGAAGAGTCCCTTGTAAATTGCCCGCAAAGCCCTACACCCACCGCTGGCCTGCAGAAACCCGGTGTTATTTTCAGGAGATCAAAGTCCTGTCAGGTCATGTTGACTTCTATTAATGGAAGCTGAGATGCTCAGCTGCACTTCTAGATGTCAGGCCTGGAAATAATGAACTCTTACTGATGTGTTTCACCTGGTGGGTTTTGCAGGGAGCTGTCAATTGGCACAGATCAGAATTCAAAATAAAGTGTGTTTTGCCCAACAACCTCAGGACACCGAGTTTTCCTGTTTTGCCCAGCGACAACCACAGCGTCAGCACAGGCTGAGCTCTCAGGACAAAGGTCTTTTGGGTACGCCGGGGCTGGGATACGGATAGCGTATCGGAAAGCGCCTGCCTAGCTATGCTTCCTTCTCTTTTAAAAAGTTTTTGCACCGACATATGCTTTTTCAGGTGACAGAAAGACATGGGGAAATGGGAACAAAATGTGCACGCTATTCATATTGAAGAAGGCCCGGTATAATAGTATAATTAATAAACCTTAGCAGACCTCTATTAATAGCTCCTGGAACCTGAGCAAGGAACACAGCGGTGGTTTTGCCAGGGCTCCCTCTGCAAGGATAAAAATTTTTTGCTTACTGTTTTCACATTCGCCATCAGACGTTGCTATGCTCCATCAAGCTTAGTGCTGCAAAGGCAGGAAAGGAAAGCAGGGGAGCAGAGGAGAGAGGAGATGGGGAAATCCTGGCCTGTGGCTGAGCGTGTTTTGCTGGCTTTACAAGCGGAAAGGCCGGATGAAGTCATGTTGCAAAATTACTTGTCCGTTCATGCATAGGGCTGAGAAGGAATCCTATACAACTAAATTAAATTTAAATTATCATATGCCAAATTGACATTAATATTCAGGGCAAAGGATCATTTTTTCAGGCAGTGCACTGATTTAGTCTTAAATATTAATAAATTCCTCCTGCCTGACCAGACACCAATGGCATACTGCCCCTTAGCTCCTACCTTACTTAACGCTAGCCTGTTGCCCCAAACATAGGGCTTGGCTTTACAAGCCGGGAGCAAGCATCCCAGAAAGAGCACATCCAGCCTCGAAAGCAGCACAGACCCCAGAGCCGGGAGGCTCGTCAAGGCAGATGCATTTCTCCTCTCCCCATTTTTTCCAGGCATCTCTTCCCTAAACCACTGCTCCTCGCCGAGAGGGTCCCCAGGGCTGTGCCGGGACCCGGACCAGCAGCGCAGGGGAAGGTGGGCTGGGAGGCTGCCACGAGGCTCCTGGCCCTCTCCGTTTGGTCCCCCTCCCCAGCAATCCCTACAGGTTTCATTGCTGAATGCCTCAGCCCCTGGAGTACCACAGTAATTTGGCACTGACGCCTTAGTCACTTAATTATTCTTTTCAAAGGCGCCTTTGAATTTCTTTTTCCCCACCTTGCCGCCTTTCCTCTCCCTCCCTTTTCCCTCTACACATTTTGACTCAATAGTTTTCCTTGAAATTGTCTAAACTTGCTGTTTATTTCTTGCCATCTAGCATGCTGTGATCTATCTTTTATCGTTAATATTTTTTTCTCTGCAGTGTCCCTGTTGCCTGTCTCTGAGTTCATTCTGTTCCCTCTTTCAGCAGCACTATATTTTTCCTCTCAGTATTTTTGCTTAGCTCTATTAACTTTTATTTATTTTTCTTTCACTCCTTCACCATGTTTCTTTTCTTAGTTGCCGTGCACCATCTGTATATCTGTTTCTGCCTCTCTCATGCTCCCACAACTAGATTACGCTCTGACTGCCTTTCATCACCATGGCCCCTTGACTGCCCTCCCCACACAATCCCCTTGCGAATAAAAACTATCTAGGACTGGCCGTGCCCCTTCTTGGGTTCCCCTCTCTGGTTCCCAGCTGTTGCCTGTGAAAAATACCTGTGTAGGAGCGTTGACACCATGAGCTGTGGCAAACCAAAGCGGCTCAGAGAGCCTGAGTCAAGAAGACTCAACATGCAATAAGAGATTATGAACTCAATGTATGATTTTCCAAATCAGGAATATTTTTAATTCTGCATTTTCTGAGGGGGGGGGGGGAGGGGGGGCGGAAGAAAGAAAAAGAAAGAATCCCTCCTCCCCTTGACCTCTCTTGCCTGGTTTTGAACATCTCACTATGCAAACAAATTAGTTTCTCCTAATAAAGGTTAGAAAGCGAAAAATAAGCCTGCAAATGGAAGTATAAACTTAGTTTTAACTGAAGAATTAGAATTGATGCCTCCAAAGTAAAGGAAATTCACCACCTAAAGAGAGACGTGCACCAAGGAGGCATGAATGACCCTGTCCCCGTGTTCCTCCATTCCGCAGCGCCTTGGCCACCTCCCCACACCTCCGCATCTCTGCTTCCCACAACAAGGGGAGCAGCGCTAACCGAGCCCCCAACCGCTGTCTCTGCAAAGCACTGTGAAAATAGATGCCAGAAGAGCATCCCGTGACCGGTGCCTCCAGGACACACAAGCAACCTGGTCCACGCACGCCCTGAGACAAGGCTTCCCGGCTGACAGGGCTGGTTATAGGCACCCACGTTTACACGGCCCACGAACAGAAAATGAGGCAGCAGCGAGAAATGAAGTTCATTTTCTTCTCCTCGCCTTTTCCAGATTCAGACTGAAACTCATCAGGGTCACAACTACATGGATTACAGCCAAGGAGAAAGGTTATTGATGTGCCTCTAAGAAATAAAAACAAAGCCGAGAAAAAAACAACCCAGCACAGAGGCAGCAAGGCTAGAAGTAAGGAGAAATGCCATCAACGTGTTCCAGGTTAACAGGAATGAACCCAAATCTCCTTCCAAATGTCAGCAAGGTTCAAACCAGGTTTGAACCCAGAATGAAAACTGCATCGCAAACCCAGACGCTCACCAATGCAACTCTGAATCATAATACCCTTAAATCTCGCCGTGGACAGGTATGGTACGTGAGGATGGTAGATAAAACTCACGTGCCATTTTGGCTTCTTATCTTCCCTATTTTTGTAGACTATCTTCAACAAACCATGAATGGTTTCTGAATTTCACACCAGAGAATTTGAGAACATATTGGTATCTACATGCATACAATGCATGTGTGTGCATGTATCTACGCATGCTTATATACGTGCGCATCTACATCTATGCACATACATGTATAAAAACCCCGGAGGTTCTCTCATTAGGTGTACATACTACTTACTGGACTTCCCCTTGTCCCAGTCTGCCTGTTTGTGCCCCACAACACTTCACTGGTTCTGCACCTCGCAGCGCGTTCAGACATCCCATATTCTCATTATCCTCAGACTCACAGAGCCTGGCTATCCCCCCTGGAGGCTGTTCAGCAGAGAAATTTGTGCTTAGCTGAATTTTCACCATAGCTTTGCAATTCACCTTTACAAAAATAAACTCTCCTACGTGGAACTTTTGCAATCAGCAAAGAGACCAGAACAAACAAACGGGAAAACAGTCCCGTCAGCGATTTTCTAGCCATGTAAAGTGCATGCTCGGAGCCGGTGGAAAAAACGGCCACCATCCCAACAGCAGGCCCTGTGCTGATGCTCCTCTCTTGCTCAGCCGGCGCTCCCCTGTTTATCCGATCTAATGCAATAAAATGCGTAATTAATTTCTAAACGCTTCCGTTGAACGGTGCAATTTGTCAAGTCGAGTTGTTAATAGAATTAAGCTTTTTATCAGCGATTAGCAAAAGAAGGTAAAAAAAAAAATTAATTACGGAATTGTATGCCTCCCTGCTTCAAAGCCAGGTTTGGGATTAAATGTTTGATAAAGGTTCCCTGGCACGTTATAAAACATTTAGCAAAAGCTGCTTTCCCCATGGTGTTTTCTGCAAAACAGCCTCTGTGCGAAGGGGGGGGGGGGCAGAGGAAGGAGGGGTGCAGGCAGTATACTTGATCACGTTGTGGGGGGGCTGGCTTTAAATCGTGCAGAACTTATTGTACGGGAACACACCCCCATATTGTATTCTGCTGGCACTACATCCCGCCTGCCTCGACCTCTCAAGCGTCTCTCTCTGTTGTTTGTGTAGATAATCTATAGTGACAGGGAATTACAGGTAATATTGGGTATTTGTGCCTGTGTGTCGAGAGGTGCCCCAAGCCCTGACCTCAGTGGAAGGACTGGACTGCACCACGCGGTGAGGAAGCACGTACAACACAGGCTGGTTATGTCGTTGGAAGTCCCCTTACAGCCCTTCTGATTCCAGTAAATCCATACCTCGTGGAGGGTTGACGACGTAGACCCTACAGATTACACCAAGAGGTCGAGCCAGCGCTGTCCTCCGCAACGGAGCTGGTGCAGGACCACCAGTGCCGGGGAGGGACATCCCTGCAGCCGCATACCTTGCGCTGCGGCGAGGAGAGGCGAGGCGAGCAGAGCAGAAACGGGGCAGAAAGGAGGACTCGGCATCATCCTTTCCGACGAGCCTGCCGGCACGGAGAGGGGCTGGCGGAGGACTGCTAACCCAAGCGTACGACAACCTCCTCTAAAGCTCGTGCCACCTATGACTGATGACAGAAATACTGCAATCTCCCTCTTTCTTGCAAATGATACTGTGGCTATTTACACCTGACCTCCCCTGCGGACCTCGGTTTGGAACACAGTCCAGCCCAGGCGTTTCCCTGTCAAGGCCCAGCTCTGCGGCACTCTTCCAAAACATACGGATTCAGTTTCTCCACGGACCCACGTCGGGTTTACCAGCGGCAAAGCGAGGGACCCACCCAGGAGACGGCTTTGTCATCCTTGCTGGGAAATGTCATCGTGGGACACCCGGAGACTTTGCTAAGCAAAAGGGGTGCAGAGCCCCAGGATGATGTGCTAGGGGTTTTTTGGGGGGCAAGCAGAGGTAGACAGGAGGATGAAACGCAGCAGTGGTGGGGGACAAGGGAGCAGGAGGAGTCGGCAAGCGAAATGCTCGGCCAGGAGAGCCGGAGGGCTGCAGCGCAGGAGGAGAGAGCTACATCAACAGAGCTTTAAGGCGTGGTACGGAATTAAATACTGACAACAGTTATGTTTCCACACATACCAGCTTAATTAGCGGCACGAAGCTTTCTGACACCTCCATTTCACGCTGTCTTTATAGTAAGTTTCTCAACGTGCAGAATTGCTGGCAGCTCAGCACATGCGCTGTGCAGCGGCCGCGCAACTCGCAGGAAGGAAATGAAGAGGAGATGAAATCTTTAACCTGATCCCTGATCCTACCGGCAAGATAAAGTTACAAAGCTAACTGCACATTTAAGTACTTCAGATGCCCACAACGAGACAGGAAGGGAACATGAGGTGCTCTTGAGCAGCCTCCTCACCCCATGTCGTCAGCTCAGCCCCCCTTTTCCACTCCTAATAGATCTGGCCCGAGCGAGGATGGATGCGGAGTGCCCAGCACAGCCTTCCCACTCCAACGCTTATTCGTGTTAGCTGCCACGACCCGAGGAGGAGCAATTACTGACAGACCTAGAAAGGACTGTAGTAGTGCTAATGGAGGGCAGCCAAGACATAGGAGACTATGCAAGCGCAGGGCGCAGTTCTTACCATACGTCTTTATATAAATGAAACTCACAGGTCAGCATCTATTATTTCCTTTAAGACACCCATCAGCTATCTGGGATTTTGGTTGGGGTTTTTTTGTCTGTTTATTATGGGACCCAAATTATCAAATGCTCAGTCAGTTACTGCTGACCCCTTGAACCAGGCTTGTCAATTCCTCTCTTTTCCTTTCTTTCCTGGCTGTTCGCATCCTTCAAAAGCTGGTAGATTGTTACCATTCATGTCCCGTCTTAAGTTGCCACTTAGCCAACCTAGACATATTTAGTTCCTTTAATCTTCTTCCCTAATAAGTCAATCCTTCAGCCCTTTAATCATCCTAGCTGCTGTTCTCCAGATTCTCTCTGATTTGTCTGCATCTTCCTGGCGTTGAGGTGCCTAGAAGGCAAAGCAGGGTTGTGAGCTGCGCTGAGCAAGCTGTTCCCTATGGCCATGAGGGCAAGAGACCACAGCCCAGATCCCTTAGGGTTTGTTTCTTCTCCCCCAATGCTGTGCCCGTTGCATTATCCCAAAGCTCCTCAAGGAAAGCTTTCCTCGACACAGCTGCAGCTATCGCACGCTGGTTGTTAAAGCCTGATTCTCCTTTCACCTGCTCCACTGCTGTCAGTGGGTTGCAGCTGATTCGCCCCATTTTCCCCGAGAAAAACAGCCAGCAAACCGTTTCTGGTCCTGCATCTTTCCCTTTGGAGGAGCTCCACTGAGGGCTGCAAAAGAATTGTGCAAGGAAAAAGGCAGACCCATCGTTCTCCCCTCTAACTACTTGCTCTCTCCCCAGCTGGGCTTTTGTTTCGTATGGCATGAGCATCATGCTGAAATTTCACCAGTTTGGGGTCTTGATATGGAAACGCATGAATGTTGTGAAAAGGAGGAAACAGAAGAAGAATCGGGAGCCTCAAGC
The DNA here is from genome assembly GCF_947461875.1 of Haliaeetus albicilla. Taxonomy (NCBI): domain Eukaryota; kingdom Metazoa; phylum Chordata; class Aves; order Accipitriformes; family Accipitridae; genus Haliaeetus; species Haliaeetus albicilla. Next base: position 42,334,392 of record NC_091488.1, read on the forward strand.
TGGACACCGGCCTTTTGAGTCAGCTTGTGCAAATCCTTCTCTTCCTCTGCACTTCTGTTCTATGGAAGTGGAGTGGTACTTACTTCCTTTCCTATTCAAATACTTGAAGAAATCAAGTATTGAGAAACGTATTCAGCTTTTGCTTAATAGCTACACATACCAGAATAATTTGATTCACAGATTTCTGCCAAATGTAGCCAGCATTTTGATTCAAAGCTGCTAAGTGGTTTTATTTCATTTCTGCTTCCATCAAAAGAACCCCACAACGAAGTTCAAGTATCCTCAACAATCCTGAGTTCCCTTGCTTAAACTGACATTGTTCTCAAGGAGATATCCTAGCCAGTACCTTATTTTGCTTTTCTTTAAGCCTCTATCTGAATTCTTTCACAGCAGTAAACACATGTTGCAAGTGTCTCTACATGAAAGCTTATTATTCTCATTAGTAAAAGAAAAAGTGCTTGCAGAGGCAATAGACAATTTGGGAAGCAAATGCAAAAGTGCGTTCCCCCAGGGAAGTTTCATTGTCAGGCCCCCGGAGCCCTCTCTGCCAAGCAGACGGATATGCCAGCCTCTACACATAACAAGGACAGAACTATATTTTGTTGTTGATTTATACTGGAAAACATACTAGTGTGTGTCACATTGATTTAAACTAAATTATCAAAAAGAGAATAAATAAATAAATACATGCTACCCTGACAGCTCTGCGTGGGAGGTCTCTGCCCATTGTCATCTCAACTTGGTAGTACGCTCACATAGGTGCACAGCTTAGCAAAACGTGACTCACATATTCATATAGGTTGGGCACTCTTCAGCCCAGAGCTCTCTCTGTCTATCATCTGACGAGATGCGGAATACCTGTGTGGGGTTCAATTCCTTGTTCTGCTAATGACCTCCTCTGGGGGACGGGGCGACTCTCATCGTCCCGCTACCCCGTGAAGAGACTCCCCATGGAAGTCTCTCCACGGAAGGAATGGGCTGCTGCATCCGTGTGTCACAGTGATGTGCCATGTGAAGACGCCGGCGTTGCCTTGTAAGCGTGGCGTGGTGCTCAAGCCAGTGAGCACCGTGCCTCAGCTCCTAAGTGCCCGTGTGACACCGCTACCGCGCTTCCCGATGGGACACGAGGGCAGCCAGGTTCCAGCTCAGTGCGAAAACCAGCTTCCTTCTTCCCCAGGGATGCCAGGATGGGGGATACAACAGAAATCCCTGATTTGCTCAAACGGCCGTGCCAGTGACCAGATGAAAAACAAAAGAAAGAAAGAAAAAAAACCCGCCTCTTCTCCGGCAGATAATCTTTTGGCAGTTCTGTGATTTTATTTTGGGCAAGCAATTTTTCTGCCTTGGCTATTGAACATTCAATCATTTTGCAAAGGCAGTTCTAGTAGCCAGTTTCAGCACCACAGAAAAAGATGTGGGTGTTCAATTCATGTCGCTTCAAATATTTAGGGGACAATTTCAGCTCGAATCACCTAAGGTTTTCTCACACAAAAGCCCTTTCCCTAGCAGCTGGGGAGGGCCAAGGGTGGCTGAAAGAAGCTCTAATCAAATGTTTCAAGAGAAGCTGGCTGATAGGCACCGTGGTACAATTTATAGCTGTCTGGATGCAGGTACTGTAGTTTTGCAATCATGCCAGCTATCAATCAAGCTCTATTCTATTGGTCTTTTACGTCCTGTACTCCAAACTCCAAGCCTAGCTTCGTCAATGGACAAAGTGTTCTGGTAATTGCAGATGATTCTCCTGCTGGATGCTTTCATATATCATAACGCATTTGGACAGGACTGATAGTCTTGGGGTAAAATAGGTCCGGGGCTGGGAGAGCAGGGCAGGAGTGAGGGGTACTGGTCTAGCTGGGAGGCAGGGCTGGGAGAGCAGGAAGGGTGCAAAGCACTGGTCTCATCCTCAGAGTTGCCCAACAACAGGCAAGTGAGCTGCTATGAAGGCAGACGGCCTTCCATTTTTCACCGGCAGAACTTCACAACCCTCTCCCCCAACACCCCTACAACACCCTGAGCTCAAAGATGTGTTAACAGCCGTGCAACTCTTTATTCAACCCCCTCGTCCACCTGTAGAGAGTTTCATGGCTACTCAGTGCCCCTGCCCTTTCGCACGCAGTGACCAAAAGCCGTGACAGAACACCTGACAATTCATTTTTGCAATCCACCTTTGTTAAACTGCCTCCTAGAAAGCCCCTCTCCCCGGCATGGAGAACAGCCCTCTGGAGTAGCCGCTGGCCACTGCCATGGACAGAGAGCTTTTCCCCATGGCGACAAAGACAGAGCTGTCAAAACGGTGTCACTTCCAACAACCAACCTCCTCCCATTTCGAGCTGCCCTGGAGAAGACGTCCCCTCACCAGGTTAGGAACAGACTGGAGTGAAAATGAGAAATTTAGCAATACTCAGTGATGAAGCACACACTACTGTCTGCTGAAAGAAGGGTTCCTAGGAGGAAAAAATGTGCCTGTGCCTCAGCACCCCCTGAGCTCGACACTTTGAGGACATAAATCCCTCACTCCCGGATAAGGCTGGAGTGCCTGATGTGCCAGGGGAAGCAAGGAAAGTCGCGTGCTGGACCTCACCTTAGCAGACGAAAGCCCAAGGGCATGGTTTGGCAGTGATCTCCTAATAGGCCTAGACGAGATTTACGTTGTCTTGTTGGTCTCAGGACCGCTAGATAATTTTCCGAAGGTTTTTCTGGAGCTTATTTCAAGGATGTATCACAATCTTTGCTTCTGCGCATCTTAAGAGCAGATAAGCCCACCACATTTTAGGGTTCATTTTAATTTGAGTTTCTGATTGGGAAGTGGGGAGACGTTTAACGGAGACAATTCTGAACTGATTAAGGGATGGTATAGCTGCCGAGTTTGTTATGAAATTGTATTTTATTTCATATCCTAACAAACTTGCATCTGCCTCTTCCATGATGCAGTAACTCTTTGAATCTACAGGATGCCAGGATGTGCGGGGCTCGCAGAATTACCATCTGTTTCCCTGTCATAAGCAGCCCAACGGCGTGCACACCGCTGAAATAACAGGCCGCTTTGGTAATAGGCTTTATTTTATTTCTGCCACCGCTTTGCATGGATCAATTATATCTGTTGTGCTCTCCGATAAGAGATTCCCTGCTGAGGAGGCCGCACTTGCCCTGCTGCAGCTGGGCACAGGCCCTTGCTGTTCCTGATGGTAGGAAAAGCTGTTTTCCCCTCCCGAGCATGTTGCAGAGCCAAATACGACACAGATTTCACGGCGCAGGACTTCCCCCCCCCAGCTCTGGCCCTACCCTGGGCTCCCCACCTCCCACTTTGCCATGCCACCACGAAACACCTTTTTGATTATTCCACTTTTGCTCTGCGTACAGCTCCCCAGCTCCGGAAAAGCCTGTGATTCTCCCGATCCCGAGCTTCCTTCCTCAGCCTTTTCCCCTCTCCTTAAGTCATGTATGTACAATCAGCTGTCAATCTAGGCAGGAGGCTAGCTCTTCTTGGGCCCACCAGGATCCGAAGGTGCGTACGTTCAGCTCCAGGGGAGATGTTATTACTCACTGAGCGCTTTGCCGGGGGAAGGAGGGTAAGCCCATGCCGGCGGGAGTGGGAGGGAGACGGGAGAAAGCCCGATGCGGGGCTTCCACCGCTCTCCCGAGGAGAGCTCGCATTTCGCTTCTGCTTCTCCTTGGGGTTGCAATTACTCACGACGTTAAAACAACCTCAACCCCCGTCCCCAACAGGCACCATCCCCCTCCCCTCCGCTCCACACAAGAAGAAAATTGTGGAGAAATGCTACTTAATTATCACACCACGTAACTAATTAAAAGCTGAACGCTTGTGTGTGGTATGCTAATGGGGCATTAGAGAGCCAGCCTGCTTTGGTAAAGAGACACGAGCCCCCTCTTTCCCCCTTCACCTTACTGCGGGAGCTGCAGGCTGACAGGCACCTGGGATGAGGTGGGAATTTATTATGCTGCCGTTGAGTTCACAACTTCACAGAGGGCACCAAGGTCGAGCAACTTGATCAGTACGAAGGGAGAAATCACCTGGGCAGGCGCCAGGAGCAAGCTATATAGTGTGGGTCGCTTGCTATGGAAATTACATACACAGTGGGGCTCCGCATGCACCCTAAAGCCCCTTTTTTTTCCCTTTATGGGGTTCTTGGTAGGAAACAGGAGAGTCCCTGGAAGAAGACATGCGTATCGAGTATCGCCCTTATAGACAAGCACACTCCAAGTTCCCTTCTCCCACTATGTCACTACACCAGCTGGCACCAAGTGCCAGCCCTCTCCTTCCAGTTGACACTGTGCTACAAGTCCATACTTGCTTGTCCACTCACAGCCTGGACCACTGAAAAAGATCTGTTAAGGAGGGAGCTATCTGACTTTGTTGGGTTTTTCTTAACCGCCATGGTACTTGTGCATCCATCCAGAAATTTGTCCCGGCACCTGTGCGCTTTGGGAAGAGCCTGTACGATCTGGGGTGGCCAGGTAGCCATCCCACCATGGTTTGGGGCCAGAGAGGGACCCTACAGGGTAACTACAGCAGCACGCTGTACCAGTTCACCCAGTGAATCGTGGGGCACCTCAGTCAGTCTAAGAGCGCACTGGGGCTGAGCTGAATCCCTAGCTGTATCCCTAGTTATGGGTCTGTAAGCTGGGCCTGCTGCGGGGCATTCCCCCGGTACCACCTCCCATCTTCACCCACAGAGAGGACCTGTGAGAGAAGGCAGGTATCCTGGGAGTACCTAGGGTTTTTCCATGGCTTGTCCACCCTTGAATGGCATTGGGTGGGGACTTGGATAAAACTACAGCCCTAGAAGGAAAAGAAAGCGTCACCAGTGTCAGCAAGGAGAGGCAGAGATTTCTCACGTCGTCTCCCTGTTACCGCTGCCTGCTAAACTCCACACGTGCCTCTTGCGACACGTCCCGTGACCCGCAAAACCCCTTGGCGAGGGTCACGACTGCCCGAGGCATGAGCAGTCCTGCAACGGCCCAGCACGTGGCCAGCACTGCCACAGGACCCGAGTCCCAGCGGTCAGCACAGCCCCGCCGCGGAGATGCTTTTATCCCACCTGCCCCACTTCTTGGAGCTGGAGGGGAGTGGGTGGGAATGCCTGGCTGGAAGAAGCCAGCAATGACCAGGCCCTCAGAGCTGACACTGCCTGTGTTTTCCTCCTGCAGGCTTTCTGTTGCCCACCCGTCCTTCGGGCACCTGGAGCTGGGTTTGCCAAGTCCAAGGGTGCCGACATGCTCCCCTTCACAACTCTTGGGATTCGTGTGATGAGCCAGGTTCTTCCACCAGATACATCCCAGCGCACTGTTTACTACGGTTTTTGGCAAGCAACTCCTGTGAAGGCAGAACCGTACCCCTGCCGAGCAACCGCAAGTCATTTCTTCCTGGTTATAACATGGTCTCAAACTTAGATCCTTATCCTCTCCCATCTCCATTTGGAAGAGGCTTCTAGAAGTTTCTTTTCCAATCGCTAGCCCAACACGCTGTACCAGGCCAATGTGATACCGCATCAGGTGCCCGCAGCCCCTGCGTGGCAAGAGGGTGCTCCTGCCGTGTGTGTTGGCTCTGCTGCCGGTACGTCAACACCAAAGCCGTGTGGACGCCCTGTCCCAGCAGAGACAAGGGACAGCCACTGATGGCGAGGAAGAAAAAAGCTCAAACGTGAAGGAGCTGAGGCTGAGCACATCCCACCAAACTCATGCCAGAGAACGACAAGGATGAATTTCAGGGAGAGGCCAAGACCTCTTAAGGAAGATACCGTTCTTCACCGAGATGCCTTTTGCTCTGCTATGAGATTCAAGTTCATGGCAAAATACCTTTTGGTGCCCTGTGCTCTAAAGATGAGCACAACATGCCTCGTGGTTGGCCTGTCCTTGCCCATTAGCTCCTCTCCAGGAAAGGATCTTCTCCTCCCTGTCTCCATTTAGTCCCAGCAGCTCCCTTTGGCTGGCTCTCTCCAGCCACCTGCGCTCCCACTGCGCACGGCATGGAGTGATGTTCTCATTCCCTCCCTGTTATTCTGCCATCTCTGTCATTTCAGAGTTGATTCGTGACCATTCAGGTTTGGCACAGCGTGCTCACAGTGTGCCTCAGCTGATGCTTGACCCTCTCTCCTACACCACCCAATTTGGTCCCAAACCATCAGCCTTACTTTATGGATCACCCCAAAGCCCCAGACTGTCAGAACAACTTCAATTACAGCAGCGATGGGCCCCGTGCCACCAGCAGCATCCGCGGCCTTCCAGCGGCTGACAAGGACTAATTAGGAAATGAAACATTAGTTAAGTCGCTCTCAATTAGGGCCAGGATAACGTTTTCCTGGCAGCACTGGGGCGCTTTAACTGCTGGTCCCATGATGACTGTGAGCACATCAGACTTGCTGAAGGAGCTTTAATGTTTAACATATGTTGGAGGATTACAGAAACCCTCTCAGCTGTGACATTTCTGTGTGCTCCCTGCTTTTTCTTTCCCCTGTAGCAAACAGTGAACGGTGAATGCCAGTACAGGAAAGCAAGAAAGAGGCTCAGAGCAATTAGCAGCAAGACATGTATACATGCACACACACACATATGTGCACAAATGATATACACGCCTCTGAATATATACTTTCCACATTTTAATTAAACAATCACTGCACTCCACTCTCATTCTTCCCCATCTCTAAAAGCACACCAGAGATGACAGACCATCGTCCCATCTCAAAAGGCATCACAGAAGCACAAGAGCTTCCAGACTATGAAAAACACAACCAAAAAAAAAAAAAGAAAAAAAAGAGAACCCAGTGAGGTCAGGAGAGAAGCAAGCTTGGACTTTCTTCAAATAAAAGCCAGATGCAGCTAAGTCTTGTATGGGAACCTCAGAGGGACAGAAAGCAATAAACAAAACCGTAATCTACCAAAACAAGATGAAAACCTAAAATTAAAAAGGTTCCTGTGTCCTTGAAGTAAAGTATGGAAAGAGGAGGAGGGTGTGAGAGGGTGTTAAGTAAAGAAAATATTGTATTAAGGAAGTACACAGTATATCAGTATATTTTGTGCATAGTCATTTTGCGTGGTGCAGCAATCTTTGGGGACCAGCTGCAGCACACACAGCTTTGCTGGGATTAAGGAACAGGACTGGACTCTCAGGCGCTCTCTCCTGGGGGGAGATGTAGGGCAGAGAGGCTGGGAAGCCAACTGCAACTGTAGAGGAGTGTGTGCCACAGTCTTTGGAGTCAAGAAAGAACAGATCTGCATCTGCTTGAAAATTGGCTTTTGAAACACTTTTAAAATGGAAATTTCAGTTTCTGAATAAATGAAGAATTGGGGGTTTTTTCTCAAAAGGAGAAGACTTTTCACATGGAGAAATGTCTTCCAGCTAAGAAATGGAGAACCTTTTGACTATTTGAAGTTTGCTAATGGAAAACTTTTGCAAGATCATCACTCTGCCATTTGGCGAAAAATACCCACTTTTCCAACTGGTTTGAATGTAGCCCTTTCTGCAAGCCCATCTCTTCAAAGCCCACTAGGAAACTTTCCATTGAATTTGCTACATCCAAGCTTTTCTGCCCAGCAAAAATGCAAAGTCCTGTCCAGAAACTGAATATCTGAGAGCTCTTGTGGCCCATGTAACTGGGATCCTTAAGCGACTGCACCAAACCCCACCTATCAGTTAAGACTTCTGCATCGCCGTTTGATGAAATACACCCTTGGCAGGGCAGCTCTTTCTAGAGCTCACCATATGCTCCTAATGCATCACAATTTCAGCTCACAGAGGCACATGCAAAAAGCCTGAGGAGAATTTAAATGGACCTGCATGTATTATGGTTGCACCAAAACATGAATCCTGAACCAGCATGAGATATTACCGAGGCATCACGAGAAACTGCTCTCTGCCGACCCACACACTGCTGCGAAACCCATGCCTGTGTGAGCAGGTATGGACCCTCCAGTAGAAGACCAGAGTCTGGCTGCAATACATCAGTGGTGAACTCAGAAGCTACAATAACTATTTTCATGTCAGCTTTATGCCAGTGATAACTGAGACCATAACCTGCCTATTCGGCTTGCTTGAGGTCTTAGTTCTCCACTAGCTTTTACCTTGTGTTGTCATTTACAGCTTTGCTGCACAAAAACTCCCGAAGAAGCATAATGGCAGGGTTTGTCTTAGTGCGCCCACACACAAACGATGACACACGTTGCTAAGCCGAATCTCATTCGGCAGGCATGCCGTGGGAGGCCCTGGAAGAAGGCGACTTACACCTTCCTCATCAAGCTACTATGTGATTTTGACTAATTTGGTTATAGCTACCTTCATGCTGTTTAAACAAAGCCTGCTTAGAAGACCTAGCAGAATAAAAGGAAAGCACCAGGACGTTCTCTTTTTTGATCCTATAAAATCAAAACTGCGTTTTTACCAATTCTCCTTTTTTTGAGGTGGGAACATCTGACTGTAAACACACTTCCCACTGTGCCCCTGTTCTGGCTGAAACCAATGACTCTAGGGGGTGATTCCTTTTGATGGAAACGCCTTACAGGGAAGCGTAAAGACGCATACATGCAACTCGCCGATCTATATTCACAGAGGCTTTGAAGGCCGATGGCTCATTATTTCACGCAACAATAGCTAAAACCAGGACATGCTTCTAGTTTTGAGCGTGCCCCCTTGACCATTACATTAGCCAAAACGGTGGGTACCTCTAGGAACCTCCTCTCACACAAACAGTACCATCCGATTAGAAATCCAATACAGAAGTGGTTTTGCAACTTTGTAAGGACGTTAGCATGCACTAGAAAGTATTACTGAGGAGGAGATAAGAAGGGACTGACAGCCAGAATGAAGAAAACAAAGGGCACATCCAGTGCAGCAATCTTCACTCTTGTAGAGTCTTCCTTGGTATGACAAGAAAGCCAGATCTTTCACATCAGTCAAATTGGGGCTTTTCAATTCAATACAGGCATCTGTGGGAATTGTCAGCAACTGCTGCGAGACTATTCACAGCACAGAAAATTAAATAGGTGCTTAAGTGTTTGCAGGATTGAGGCTTGTGTGTCATTTGCTACGTGGAACTCGCCTTCCTTACAATGACAACGATCTCGACCATTAGCCTGCTTGAAAAATTATGGGAAAGCAATTCAGAAGTGTGACCCAAACTTTGCCCAGAGGCTGACATTGCCTTAGGCAAGCATCTACCTAGTCGTCTATCTATCTAAACTCATTTGCGTTGACAAGGGAAAAAAAGCCAGAGAGACATGAAAATGATGGCATTTGATACCCACATGCAGGAAGATTCGGCAGCTCTACTAGGCAGTTTTCCTTGGAAACAAATTTCAGACCCCTGAAACCTTGAGATAGTCTTTTCATGTGCAAATATTTAACTGAGTTTGTTCCATAATAAGATTTCTAGGGGACAACCTTGCCACCCGTGCCAGCCGAGGAATACATTACCTGGTGGGGTTAACAGGGTTCCCTGCTGCAGAAATAAATACATTAGGAGATGAGACACAAAAGGTTTCACAGCTCCTGATTTTCCTTTAATAATATTCCATTAAAAATGACTGAAAGGCAACTCTCCTCCTATAAATCAGGTACCTCACTGATGCCTTTGAGTCCCGAGATGGGCCTTCTTTGGTTTTAATAGCTTCCCTTCCTTCCCTCTCTGTCTGTCTGTCTCCAGATATGGCTGATTTACCTGGATTAGCAGAGACATTGGCTCCACATTCTTCAAAAAGTGCTGATCAGGCTGAGCTGGCAAAAGATTAAAAGTCACACAAATTGCTTCTACCACTGAAAGAGTCTAATTGATTTTGGAAAAAAATCTAAATCATGATTTGCTCTCTGCCCATTGGAGCCTATCTAGAGGAGGGGCATTGTTTTTAGATGGGAAGGAAGAGAAGTATCTTCCCGGACCCCGGCAATTCCCTGCCACTGCAGTGGGAGAGGCATCTCTCTCCCTTCCTTCTCATACTTTGCTTTCTTTATATCCTCCTCGGTGATCGAAGTTGTTATTCGGTAGGTGTAAGGCAGGTGGTCCTGCCAAACTGAGGACAAAACTGGCAATGAAAGCACCTCTAAGCCCAGTCCCGGTACAAACTCTCCCTCAGTTTCTCTACCTGGAAACTGGGGGGTTTACTGCTCGTTCAATTTATGGTAGGTATTAAGAGGGCATCACAAACTAATACTGCAGCAATCTGCCCTCCCTGGTCGTGAAGGGGGGAGGCAGAGAGGCTGAAGAAGCCCTAGAAGGCAGGCTAGCGGAGCTAGCTCTGCCAGGAAAGGCTCTTGCTTCTAGGACGAGAGAGTTGATGTTCAACTCCTGGTGCGAACAACCAAGCACAGGGTGTACTAGTACCTGAGGATTAATTGATATTTGTAAAGCACTTCGGAAATATAAAGTACCAACCAAGTGGTAGCTAGGATTATTTCCTAGTAAGGAAATGACTAAACATTCCTCTATCACTTGGGGCAGATTTCAACCACAGCCATTTATTCACATACTTAAATTGGTTTTTAGGCCAAGCTTGCCTGATGGGAATTGTAAATGTGTGCTCCATAGCAGCCACAAACCCTGCCAGATGGGACACCGGGGAATGAAGGGAACACGCCCTCACAGAAATATGCATGTCATCGTGTAGAGAAATCACAGCTGCAGTGAAAAACAAAGGGATGTATATATTTGCGTATCATGGCACAGCATATTGCACAGCTGACATCTAGGTGGGGTGGGGTGGAGTTCCCTAGATGTCACATACGTTGTCAGTGCTTCCCTCTCCTTACTCTGCTATAGGAGGGAATTTCACGCAAGTGCCATATGAGAAAAAAAACAAACCAAAGACATGTGTTTGCTTCTCCTGAAAAATAAGACCAATATTTCCTAGTCTCTTCCCAAATCATGGATTACAAGACTGGAGCTGGATTTGACTCAGTACTTGACAGAAGACAGGAGAAGATGTGGTTCATCTTCCAACACGCATACCAAGGAACTGCCCCAGATTGAGCCTCACGCAGACAGAAAATGCAAGGCAGCGCTGCAGGCACAGGAATAGGTTTGAGCACGGTTGGTACAAGTGGTTATAAGCATCGATTTGGGGGGAGGAAGGATACTGGCACGTAGGAAACGGGAAGCTAGCACAAATAGAGGGGGCAGGGGAAGGCACCACATTTTTAATCTGTTTTTATAATGGCTTGCAAAGGGGATCCTGACCCATGAGCAGGCTCCTGAGCACTATGGGTACGGCGATACGACCACAGGGGTGGCACGAGGAAGGGGAATGCATACCTGGGAAGAGATGCGACTGCCTCTTTCAAGGGCCAGCCACATCTAAAATAGCGCAGGAACGCTGTGACACTGCAGCCTGTCATACTGCCAGGGCTTTTTCACTGAACAGGTATCAATAGCACATTTCAGCTCAGCACATTGAAGGGACTCAAACAGGAATTGATTAAGCCACAGAAGTCTCCTAACCCACAAGGCTGCACCGATGCATCTACCCTATGTTCAGATAGGAAAACTGAAGCAGAAAAGAAGATGTGAAACACCCAAAAATGAGTCAGAATCAGAACTGGAAGCCAGCTGCCTTATTGCCAAACTCTACAAACACCGTAATTCAAAAGACAGATACCACGACACTAGCAACTCTCCTCTTCCGCACCCCATCTCTGCAAAAGGCTTGTACTGGGAAAAGCTACCGAAATGCCCCGTACTGGCCACATGCGCAACAACGTGTCACAAAGGAAGATTGCCTCCTATTCTCAAGTCATTTGGTGCTTTTTTTTGTTACCCTGGAACGGGAAGATTCAAGACCCCTTGCGTCCTCATATCTTAGATAATCCTCCTCCAATATTTTGTATCTTCATAGCTTCCCTATATTATCTATGAATCTTACCAGTATCCAAATATGAGTCTGTTTTGAATCTCACTGAGCTCTTACTAAGTTTCTGATTTCAGAGGTATCTGGTGGCAGCAAGTTCCATATGTTAATTTTGTAAAAGAGTATTTCCTTTTCATGGGTTTAAAGTGGTTTTGGTTTTTTTTCCATGTAATTGCTTCCCCTGTTGTTCTCCTAATAAAATGAAAAGTAAATAGGAACGGCCAAGTGAACTTCTTTTTTGTGGTGACTATTTCTATACCTTTGCCACAATGCTTCTTATTTGTCTTTTCTCAAGAAAACAGTGTTGCTCTTTTTAATCATTCTTTATGAAGAAGCTATTAAAAGACTCCAGACATTTTTGTTCCCTTTCTCTGGTCATTCTTCTATTGCTGTTATTTCCTTTTGTGAGATGGGGTGAGCAAACTGAATAGAGTGTACAAGGAGAGCACGTACCATCAATTTATATAATGGTACTGTATTATTTTATCTATTATTCTCTACCCCTTTCTTAATGCACTCTCTCATCTTGCATGCTTTTATTTCACCATCACTACAGACTGAACAAATGTTTTCACTGAGTTGCGCACAGCCGTGCCTTCCCCCCCCCGTTCTTTTCTTTTGAGTGGTTACAATTATTTTAGAACCCAGAAACGAGCATGACTAATTCTAATGTGTTGTTTCCTGAGTGCATCACCTTGCCTTTGCCATACTGCATTTCATTTGCTCTTATGACGCTTGTAAACTGCCTCAGCGAGCTCATTGCCAGACCTCCTCGGTGTCTTTTCTAGGCTTGGGTAACCTAACCATTGCTGTATTATCTACACATTTTTCCTTGTAAATATTCTTCCCTTTCTTGGGTTATTAATCCATATTAAACACCAGACATAATACTGCTCAGTGACACATCCACTGAGCTGAGGCATCTTTTCATGCTGAGAACCAGCTATATATTCTCTCTCTGTTTATTCAGTAAATTTTGTTTTTCTTATTACTTTATTTATGATACAGCTTTATCTCATATCCAATGACAAGTTTGTTCCTTAATAATCTCCTAAAAGAGACTGAGTAAAGAAACAAACCCAACAAGCATTTGGAAAAGTTTGCTTACATGAAATTTACTCCTTTCCTGTTATCTCATCTGTTTCAGACTCGAGTAATTTTAGCAGACTGAAAAAAAGACACCTGGCTTATACGGAAGCCAGATTGGTTTGACTGTGTCAAATCACAGAAATCACAGCAAGGTGGAACCAGAAGGGACTGCAAGAACATCATTTGGTCTAGCCCTCTACACCGAGACAGGATCAAATATACCTTCAGATCCATTCCTGAAGAATATCTGCCTACACGGCTTGAAGAAGCTCCGATGAAAGAGGCTCCACATCCTCCCACCCATGCTAACCCCTTCCAGTACTTTGCTAGTCCCGGAGTTAGAAAGTCTTCTTCATATTTAACCTATTATTTCTTGTCTTGGGGATTTGCAGCACAACAGATCGATACCACGCTCTTACTCCCCATTTAGAGCAAGGAAACTTTTACGACTCCAGTTCTTTTAACCTTCCTGTACAGGTCCTGTTTGCTCAGCCTGTCGGAAAGCCTCCTGCTCCCCTCTGGGCTCTCTCCTCCTTGTTTACGTCTTCCTTAAAGCCTGTTGCCCCAAACCGTAGGCTGCACCGACCTCCCGCACCCGGCCCATAACACGCCTGTCCACGTGGCTCACGATGACACAGAGGGACTTCTTTCTTCAACTTGATGCTTTCAGAACTATTGGTGGGTTTTTTTAACTACTTCTAATCCATATTTCACCCAGCTTGCCCAATGCAAAAAAGAAAATCCCTGGTCTTTAATTCCCAGAATATGACCTTGCACCTTTAAAATTTTCCAAAACTCCTACCTCAGTTTGAATGATTGGCTACAAATATATGCCAGCAACTGATCAGCCCCTTCAAAACCCCATGCTCATCCTGGTGACATAGAGCAATCGAGGAGTGTAAATCTGCTCAAACTGACTAAAAATTATCAGACTTTTTTTCCCCCCCCCCTACTCGCTCAAGAAAGCACAGAGGGTCTGAGCGTCATTTGCTCAGACAGAGCTAACCACACACAGTAAGGGAAGATTAAAATTAGTCCATTTGTGACCTGTTTGTTCTAATGCCTTTGCTCTGCACGCTGCTCGAAAAGTGTCAAAGAAGCTGGGACAGGTGAGGCACCCCCCCGCCCCAAACATCCAACCTAGCAATGATAAATGAAGCGGAGTTGCTTAGCGTTCCCACCATGCCCTTAACCTTCTGTCATCTATATCCATATTTATGATTGATCTACGGCGCGAAGTAGATACAAGTTCGCAGTCAAGAGACAGAGATACATGGACATATTTAGAAAGAGGAGAAGGGGAAAAAGCAAGGCAGGATTATCAATCTAGTGTTTAGTTTATCAAATCAAGAGCGATAGTCTGATGTGCATTACATGGGTCAAAGCTGCTTAGTGTGGGACACGAGATTCTTTGACCTGCCCCAGTTAGAAGATGACCCTCTTACATAAAAAGGTGCACTGCCCAAGCACGAGTCTTAATTTACTGTACACAAATCCACGCGTCAAACAAAAGGTACGGAGAGCATCCTAAGGACTCCTCTTGCCACTCGCTCTGTGTGCGCGCCCACACGCTATTATGAAGAGAAAGCTTCCAGGTCGCAGACGGGATGTTTATTTCTGAGTCTCTGTGTGTGTGTACAAAGGATATCTGGCACCATCAGCTTGCTCAGCTTAGTGCCCTAACGTTTTCCAAAGGCAAAGAGAGAGCGAGAGAGCAAAAAGGAGATGCGTCTGAAATAGAGCAAAACACAAATGATACCTTCAGTCGGCAGCAGCACGCAGAGAGCACAGGAGCTTTCAGAGCAAAGGGGTTTGTGTGTGTGTGGCTTCTCTTAATAGTTTCCTCCCGGACAGAATGAAAGCTCACAGCAAGCAGTCCTATCATCATCACACTTCTGTGAAAATGAAAAAGCATTCCCAGCCCTTTTCTTTGTTATACTCTCAAGTTATTCCAAAAGCCAGTTTCCACATGACTCTTATAGCTGTTATCCACCTACTGCCTGTGTTCTCCAAATGCAGGAAAAATGTCTAAAAACGTTATCATTTTCCTACCCAAAGGAAATTCCCTCCTTGCTTCAGCTAGGCTCGATTAATCCCTT